>NC_083630.1:10016205-10655371 GCF_963584025.1 Labrus mixtus
CCATCCTCCCTTTCTTTTCCCTCTCTCCTTCTCCATCATCTTGTTGTCTCTGCCCATGTCTTTAACTGTTTTATCCCTTCTCTTTCTTTTTTTTCTTTTCTCATCTTTCCTTGTTTCCACTTTCTTCTTTTGTTATTATTTCTCCTCATTTTCTCTCATTTCCTTTGATGCCTCTGCCCATAATTTCTCGTCCCTCCCCTCTTTTCTCTACTTCTGTTTGCGTCCTCCTCTGCTCTGTCTGTATGACCCATTTCCTCGGCCGTGGCCCCATTAATCACAGTGTTGTGGGCTCGGCCTGGCTGCCTGGCTGCCCTTCCTCATCATAGCAGGTAATTGAATCAGAGAGGGCTCAAGGTCCCAACTATAAGCAACCATTGATTGGTCTGTCATTTACTCTTCTTGATTATGACCTGGTTGCTTTTTGGGTTGGCCGCCTCTGAAGGTAACAGTGGGGATCCATGTCTGATAATGGAGATCAATCTATATCAACCAGAGCAAATATCCATCTAGCAAGGAAAGGTGCTTCCCAGTTTTCTTTGACAGAAAATAGATAGTTGCATTATGCTGATGATAGACATGAAAGGAGTTGTTCTCCATGTTCTGAGCATTACACCGTATCAGAATGTAACAGTAACTTTTGATTGATGCGCTCTTAATCGAGGTTTGCGAGAGCAGATGTTTTAGGGGAGGAAATGAATGCCCGTTGTCAGATACTGTCCGCTCACACACGTCCTCATTCTGCTATAAAAAAAAAAAAAAAAGTAAGGCAGCATTATGTTTCTTACACAATGAACTTGCTGTTGCAGATGTTCAATTTTAAGGAGATACAATGAACCAATTGCACCTAATTAAAAGTAAAACAAAATGTGAGAATCTGCATCTGTCATCAAAACTTGCCCAACCTTTGGTCAATGAGCTTCATTACCTTGTGCCACCTTCTTCAATTCTCGAACCTTTAGTGTTTACATGTTATTTTTTTTAAAACAGAGCAGGTTTAAGAAGAATTATGTGTCTGTAAGCGTACTTTTTATTAATGCATAGTTCTTCTTTGCCTCTCTTATTGAAGATGGTAAATTCACATTTCTAGTCATATATATCTTGTGCCTGAAATGTAGTCTTTTAGGTGCAGCCAATAACATTTCTGGCACAATGGATTTAGCTTTTTAGCCAACATGGGAGTTGGTTGAATCCAGATCAGGTTAGTGAGGCAGTCAGGGACCCAGCTCGGACCGATCCATCACAGAGGCGTGGAGAAGAAGGGCGGGGAGAGAGAGGATGGGCTCATCTCAGGTGGCAATGGAGTGAACCAGGGACGGCACCAAGGTGCTCTGTCACTGACACACACGCACAAATACACACACACACACGCACACATGTGCACACATTCAAGCTGTGTGGTTTATCCCCAAAGTGCAGCCAGAAGCTAGTTTCCATATTTTGCACGATGTATCCTCATTGAGTGTCTACAGCACAATCACCTGGCCTGTATTGGACAGTGTAGGTGTGTGTGGACCTGCTGCTGGATCCAACTGTCTACAGCACTGTAACATCGGCTTTTCTTACTGAACAGAGCTGTGTGTAATTACTAAACCACATTGAAGTTTTTTACATTCATTGGTTTAGACTGAATGTTGGTTATTTCTCAACAAATGCACATTGACAGTACATTTCTTCTCTTTATAGCCACAGTTGTCCGCTTATTGTAAGAACATCACGCTGGGGTTATACAAGGCATATCTTGTCCAACCTTTGACCTCACACACACATACATTTGAACTTTCTAAATCATCCATAAGGTCAACGCTAACACTGTGACTAGAAATCAATAGCTAACTGGATCTGTCACATCTCTCTCTCTCTCTCTCTCTCTCTCACACACACACATACACACACACACACACACACACACACGCACACAGAGTGACGTGATTACCAGCAGCAGTGTCAGTACAGCAGGTCCTCTTGAGAAAACAGAACCTCACCAGAGATTAGCTTGGTGTCAGCTCTTCAGTGAGCCGCAAGGGAATGGAAATGTAGGCTGCCATTTACACCCAGTCATTATCCATGACCCTGGTATATACCAGCAGAGCAGCGCTAGAGCAAGACTCTCTGTAGCGCGGCAGCAACCCAATATAGAAACCTTCTAATGCACCCAAAGAGATCAAGAAATATTGTACACCCACAACTAAGGGCCGTCAGTTTTATAGACGCAATCTTCTCTTAACTCTTCACTAAGAATCCAGTGCTTAGTCATCTGTTTGTTTATACTGTTAAGTTGTTTTTTTGGTATGTGAATAGAAGACAGAGGGGAAGATTTGTTAGAAAGAGACCAAACATTGCCAGTCGCTAGAGATTTCCCAAATTCATATTGTCTTTCCTTTAAGCTATGTACAAATATAATTTCCAGAGCTGACTATGAATTGGCACATTGGCTGACCCTAGTCGCTATGCCTTGCATTCTTGTACCACACTTGTTCTATCTGTTCCTCGGGTAAGGACTGAATCAGGAAAAAGAGCTTTCAGCTTTGCTGCCCCCTCGGCATGGAATACTCTACAGACTGAACTAAAACTCCCTGAACTTATTCCACTTGGAGCTTTCCGTTCTATCCTGAGGGACAGACAGCGTGAGACCATTGAACAGTGCCTGTGTTTTTAAAATCTTAAATTGTTGTTTTATTGTTGTGTCACAGCTCCCACACTTTCTTTTTTTATTGAAAACACTCTGTTGTTAATCTGTACTGTCACTTCATTGTAACTGTTCTTATGACATGTGCTGCTGACCTCTTGGCCAGGTCACCATTGTGAAAGAGATCCTGATCTCAATGGGTTCTTTATCTGGTTAAATAAAAATTAAAATAAATGAACGTTATTAGTAACCTCTTTTGCACTGTGATACACAACAAAGAATACAAAAAGTAAGAATGAGCCTTTAGAATTCTGATTTGATTGGTGCATGCACGGATGAAGCCACATGGTGATGTGTAACTTGTAATGAAAAAAGCTGTAACAAGTTGTGTCAGACCAACCAGCAGACGGAACATTTTATTCATTTATTTCAACTTTAGTTTTGCATCTATTCCTTTGTGCCTGATGGACTCAAAAAATTGTTTGTCTAAGTCTTTTCAGTTTTGAAATTTTGGTCAACAGTTTGGGGAAAAACCTTTCTGTGTGCGTGCGTGCGTGCGTGCGTGCGAGCGTGCGTGCGTGTCTGTGTTCCGCCAGTGAAATGCCCATTGGCTTGCGATTCGACCATCTGCATGTGCAGATTGCATGGCGCTGCTCATTTTCTCCAGGTTTCTGGTTCATTTGTGTGTTAACAGATTCCTCCATGTACATGTATGCACACATGCACATGTACATTTGTATACATCAAATTAAAAAAAAAAACTAGCCCTGTAGAGACATGTACACACAAACACAGTAAACGTGGCCTCACCAGTATGACCTGTCACAGTGAGGAATCACCTCCTATTGTATCGTATTCAGGTTAGCTTATTTCCTGCTGTAGAAAACTGCTTACCGCACAACTACACTAAGTGGGACACGGACCCATCCATGCAGGAATATCCGCTGTGTGGGTCGTCTCGTCATTTGTGTGTGTGTTAGAGTATCACCACCCAGCCAGTTCAGCAAGAGCACGATATGTGTGTCTTACTAAATCTGGAGGTTTTTCAGCACCTTAATTCGACGTGTCAGCACCATAGCAGCGTGTCATGTCACGTCTCTCCTGTCACGAGCTTCTGCTGAGCATCATGGGAGCTGGGATTCTGTCCAGAGACTTTCATCGACCCACCTGCTGAGACTGACTCATTTTCCAAAAGTTAAACTCCACGGGAGACTCTCCTCTGTTCCCTGCGCTCCCATTTACTTCCTTTCTCTCTGCCTCTTTCTAACTTGAACTGTCTTCCCTGTTCTCTCTCTTAATTTATCTCTTTCTTTTTTCAACTTTTTCTTTCAGTTTTTGCTCACGTTTTGTCTCCGCTTTTCTTCATTATTCTCTATTCTCACTCAGAATCTATTCTGTCTTTATTGTTGGAGTATTTCAGCCCAGTTTATTAGGATTTTTTAAATCCATTTATAACCTCTAGTGCTGTTTGATTTTGGATTATTTGTTCAAGCAAAGAGTAGACACAGTGTTCTGTTTGTGATTCATGCAGGATGCAAGGAGACTCATACTGTATTTTGAGTAGTCTAAGGCCGAGCGGACAGACTGGACAGAGTTTTGTAGTGCGACAAAGTGAAGACTGAAGGCTACAGTTCAGCTCGAGGACATGTCTCGAGGGTAATCTGGGGAACCTGACATTGTGGCTCCATGCTGCCCTGCTGTTTACCAAAAGGCTTTAGTGATTACTGTGACAGCTAAGTCACCTCTGCCTCAACACAAGTGATGTCAAGCCAAAACCCCCCTTAAAGGAAGAAACTTTCTCAGGCAACAATGTGGACCTCTCGATGTGCATGTCATGGCAAGTAGCATGACCACCTTATTTAAAAAGCATCCAAAAAGTAACACTATCTTCAATAGTGTCCGTCTTCTTCTCAGGCACTCTGCCTATGACCTAAATGTATCCATTTAAAGCCCCGTTCAGAAAGAAATCTCTCTTTTTGAGAGTGACCTGGCACATTTCAACAGCACACATTTCTCCAGCAGGTGTCACCTTTGGGTTCAGGTCATACTGAACGTAGGAACTTTCACCGAGGTGTCAGGTGTTGCTAGACGGAGAGCACAAACACTTTTTTGACCGCTACGCCTCGCTATGAGGTTAACATGGAATGAATGTGAATCATTGTATAGAAACGTATAGACACATTGTTGGAATCTTGCATGAAAGTTATGATGACCGTAGAGAAGTAAATCTTCCATAAATGAAGAAGATAATGGACTGTCTTATTTCACAAGACGCTCAGGAGCGAAGCCATGGAAAGAGCGTCGATTAATACATTAGCGCGTCTACAGGGCCCCGCAAGTTTAGTCTTAGCCACGATAACTATATTTGTTCAATGTGACCTTTTTTTATTTTTCAATCACTCAAGCAGTTTGGTCTTAAAATGATTTAATGTTAAGGATACTATTTGATTTTTTTCTCTTCTAAACACCAATTCAAGGTGAGTTCAACAAGACAAAGTGCAGAAATTCCTGTGTTTGCAAAGAAAGATGCAGCGTAGCCGTACAACATGAACAACTGAATCTTTGAATGCTGGCTGCACTGCCTGCAGGCAACTGACTGCAGATTTCTGGATTAACAACAAATAGAACAATACTTTATTATGTATGTGCTTGCTTTCACCCAGTTTACAAGCTACTCCTCATCATCCCTGAGAGACTACATCTTCGTCTGATTCAAACAATTTTCCTTACAAAAATAAAAACATGAAATGGATGAAAGTTCACTTTCACCCCCCCCCCCCCCCCCCCCCAACAGCTACAAGATATTTTTTGGTGTTCAGAACACAGTCTGAAAGTTGATATTTCTGTTATTCTGTTTTTTGTGTTTATTCAGTTTCTCCTGCACTTTGTGGTAGATTGAGACTTAATGGTGACTTCTGGGAATTTTACTAGTGGCAAAAACTCTCACAACTTTCCAAGAATTTGTGTGTATGTGCGTGTGTGTGTGTTTGTGTTTGTACCTTCAGCTCCATTGAAATGCCGTCATCATTTGACAGAGTGACAGACAGGCTTTGGGCTAAAAACAAAGAAAGACAGTGGATGCAAATCACAAGAAATTGTTGCTGAAGAATGTGTTTTCTTTTTTCTTTTTTTTTTGGTTTAACCTGAAGCTGATTTGTCCTCTTTTCATCTATAATAGGTGTCCAGTGCTGATGTTAGCCCTCTGCACTTTCATTATCACTGTCAACACCTCAGACGCCCTGCAGTATTAATGAACAGCTTCTCAGCTTCTTGTGTGTGTGTGTGTGTGTGTGTGTGTGTGTGTGTGTGTGTGTGTGCACTTTTGTGTGTATTTTTTGTGTGCACACATATGCTTCCAAAAGAAAGCGAAAAAAATAGCATCTGAATAATGAATGTGTGTTTTTTAAGTACAATGTCTGGAGAGTGTGCATGTGTGCGTTTGTGTAATCCATTGGGAGCTGTCACAATCCAGGCTTGTTGGCGCTGTCGACCACTTCCTGGTGTCTTTTGTCTACCTTATTCCAACACCTCCATGTCCACTGGGGATTACTAAACTAACATGTGTAAGATTACATGTGAGGTATATGTCACTTATTTTAACAGTAAAGCCGCCTAAATCTATGAAAGAAAGTACGAACAACCCTGTGATGATTGAAAGTATCCACTTCACTTAAACATTCTCTGTACACTTTTTTCTTTTACACAATGTTGTATCCAATGAAGAGCTCTCCAAGTTTGAGTGATACCAGGGGAAACGCCTTTGTGTTCAAGTTCACATTCTGAAACCACAAAGTCATTGTATAATGACAGCATGAAGCCAAAGCAGAGAGTGCTGAGCAAACACTTACAGCGCTAACTGTAATTTCCTAAAAATAGATTTTTGCTGCGTCGTCTCAGCAGTATTAATGCTTGAAGACGGTTCGACATGTTTAATCCTCAATAGTGTAAAAGTTTTCAAAACTAAACTATGTGCAACTTTGGCAATTAGAACATAAGGCAAGTTTTTAAATGAGTCCCATGTTGATAGTCTTCAGTAGCACTTTGGGAACGGCTCTGCTCTTAATGAAGTCATATCAGTGTTTATGCATTTGTTTGCAAAAAAGCATTTATTACTTTTAATTTGTTGTGTTTCCTGTCCTACCTCTTTATATGTCAGAAATCCAATCCCAAATTGATTGACATTTTTACATTAATCTGTTTTTGTGCTCTCTAAAAACCTTAATTCCTCACTTTCATTCGACTTTGTACCAATCCATGGCCATATAAACTGTATCATTATGCACTACAGCAAAAAGTTAAGCTTCTGGGTCGTGCACTGTGCAGCCAATTCTCCGAGGCGTGTTCGAGTGTCTCTGAATCTCCGTGCTCTGAAGCTGTTTCACGACACTGTTCAGCATGCAGAGGCTGTGGTGTCTCCACTTTATCGGCTCAGTCAGCAGTGACAGGAGACTGACCCCCCTGATACAGCAGCCCTGTTATCACCCACCACATAGGAATACAGTTGTTATTGTTTACAACACGGGACACTGTGCAGGTGTAATTACAGAACAGTGTGTGAGTGTGTTAGCATGCTGTAATAGTGTTTAAAACACATGCATAGTTGGCAGAGGGCCACTCAAGAAAAAGACAGACAATGTGACATGCAGTGTCACAATCATCAGCACTTTTTGTCTGCTCTTGTGCTTTAACACCATTCCAGAGTACATCCGATCTGACTCCGCAGAAGTGGACTGTGTAGGATAGAGCGTGAGTAAGCACTTTTCAGTATCCAATCATCACTTTGGGTCAGAGGAATGTCAACACAGAAATAGAGTTTACTTACTTTTTCAAGCCACAAAGACACGTCACATTCAAAATAATGGAGACAAAATGAGTTCAAATTCAAGGAAAATATTTTAAATTGAATGCTAACTATTAGACAGGTGCTGGGGAATTTTCCCTATTTGACATCAGCATAATTTATGAACCAAAAGGTGACCTCAATGGAAATGAAGTCTAGTATACTGTATACCTCGCCTTGTAAATTTGAAAGGAATATAGCTATTCCTGTGTTGTTTAAAGCTTAAGAACAAAACTTTTTGGTTCCGAGAATCATCTCAGTCCATGCAGCTACGAGAGAGTTCCCAAATGTTCACAAAAAAATAATTTTCTTATTGTTAAGGTATTATCATGTATCCAAATTTCACAATGAAGTAAAACTATGTTATGTAAAATTGTCACTGCAGTACTAAACTAAACTTAAATTTGGGGAAATTCTAATGTAATTTGGGGCTAGGTGGCCATAGGAGCCAGTGCTTAGAAATAGTATTGTTTATTCCTGCAGAGTATGGTAGAGAGAGCTGACAGCAGTGTTGTGCAAGTCCACACTTAACTGCTAAATTCCACCAGATGCGTGTTCAGTCCGTCTCAGCTCTGACAGTCTGGAGCCCTCTGCAGCAGATACACAAGGCTTCTATTTTTGCCAGATGCCGGACCACGACGCATCAATTCACCATATAACAGATTGAGTGGGACAGGAAGTCACACAGCAAAACAACATTAAAACATCCAGTTTATTTTTAGAATAAAACACTCCTTTTTGATCGTCACTTTCAAAGGGTTTGCAGTAAAAATGGCGTTAAGAGTCTCTGAATAAACCTGCCACTTGTGAGTATAGTGTCCAGTATGTTGTGAATAGAGAGGCTGTGTAAACAAAAACAGAGCAATGGGACTAAATGTACTTTGTTCCACTAGATTGGCTGTGAGGGGCAACACTTTGGCATCCTGTGGTATTTCCAAAAAAGAAGACCAATTCACAGTTTAAAAGAGCAAATCCCTCACAGCCTCAGCGGCTCTCTGTGGGAGTCTTTCTCTTTCTCTCTCTCTCTCTCTCTCTCTCTCTCTCTCTTTCTTCACACTCTCTGTCCCTCGTTCGTCCTCCCTTTCTCCTGCCCGCTCCCTCTGTTTGCCAGTTGTCTTAAAAGGTCATCCCCACCTGGCGCGGCACCCAAAGTGAACTGTCAAATCCCATCTGTCATTGTGTTGGAGACGGTGTGTGTAAGAGTGTGTACGTGTGTGTAGTAGTAATGGTCCATTTAGGGCTTTTTGTCAAGGTGAATAAAAATGTATTTACTGGTTAATTCCTGTAAGTTAAAGGATATGAATGAATGTATCAAAGATCCACCACAGTGGACACAAAGCTTTGTAGATTTACACAAATGATCTGTGATAATGATGACATTTAAAAGTCAAAGTTTATAGAAGACAAGTAGAGCTTTGTTAGCATTTTGATAATGCTTTTATCTCAACAAGTTCATTATTTTGTTATCTCCAGATCGCAAAGAAAACAAACGTTTGTCTTCTCTAATCTAAATGTTTATCAGATAGCAGGAGTGCAGTGCCAGCATGCACAGTTGGCCTCTTGGCGGCAGCAGCAATTTATTGAAGCAGAAAATGTCAACACAAGGAGAAAACTTTATTGTAACGTCACACTGCACTTTGATCACAGGTCAGATATGAACCGTCCCGGACTGCCATGACCGAGATCATGAAGGCTGAAATGTGTATGACCACATGAACATAAAGTCTAGGAAGTAACAGTGACTTTTCTGGTGATAAATCAAGCGCCTATCTTTGGAAACTGGCCTTTTGTTGTCGTGAGATAGCCGGATAAAATAACACTTGGTTCAGTTATCGCAGGAAAACAACCTTTATTTTGAGATAACACAAATAATGATCTCCTGATCCCAAAGTAAGTAAACTTTATCTTTGTCGCTCTTTTCACAGATAAAGGTCACAAAGTGCGTTTTAAAAAAGTACAAAATACAGAAATAAAAACAAGAGAAACAAGTGTGGCACACACATCATCAAATCCTGCAGGACTTGCAATGCAATGACCAGGTACAATAATAACAATACTTATACAAATAACTTTATTTGTATAGCACTAAATGAGATTCTAAAAAAGTGCTTGGACATGTGCAGAGGCAAACCTAAAAACAAAGCATAAGAACAAAACAACAAAACCCCAACAGTAAAAGAACCCAAACAAAAACCCAGACGTCATCCCAATTCAGGGATCATGATAACTCATAGTAACTCAGGCAACTTCAGTTGAGACCAAGACGACCCAGGAGGTAAGAAGACGAATGAGCAATTAAAAGAGATAGAAAGAAAGAAAAAAAAAGTGACTGGAAGCTATAAAAAGAGAAATATAAAGGAAGATTATCAACGAGATAAAAATGATAAGAGAGGGATATTAGCTGTAACTTGAAATAACCAATAAAATATTTAAAGCAGTGAAAACATGAAAGCAACAGAAGCAATTCAAAGGAACAGGACAATACAATAAGTAAGAAGGTCTAACAGATCAAGAGAAGGTCAAAGGAAATAAGGAGATAAAAAGGAAATAAGAAGACGACGTCACCTGAAAGCCAGTCTGAGATTAAAAAAGAAGTCACTGATTCTGCTAACTTTACGATTGGCTTTTTCTTTCTTGAAATTCTTTATTTTAGATTTTGGACAGCAACAATATTACAGAGCATTGCCAATTAAGTAAATAAATAAAATAATATTAATAATATTAAACTAAATAAAATGAAGTTCCCAGGTTGGTTACCCCCACAAAAATCTGTCCGCAAAGGTTTCACATATTTAACCCACTTGGACCAGATTTGAACAAAAACTTTCTTCTGTAGACGCAGACAAAAGTGATCCTTTCCATAACATCGATATCAATCCAGCCTTGTATTGTGGATCAGGAAGTAAGCAGCGACTAACATGCCAAACAGGTATCATTCAGCGATATTTGGCTTTTTTTTTCATTCCATCTCTGCTACTAGGCAAAATGAAGAGTCACTAATTACTGATAGACGTGTTTGATGTCACATCAACTGTTTGATTTATATGTCAACTTATGTTATCTAAAGTGGAATCAACAAAAGCAATAAATGTAGTATCTACTTTGTAAGCAAACATGCGGAGCCCCTGAAGTCCCAAAAAGTCAAATGAAAAACAATTTCAAGTAATTTTCTTACTTCTGCACAAGTCAATATCTTGTGCGCACAAGTTAATTAGCAATCAGGCAAAATATATTTTTTGTACTTTTTGGGACTTCAGGTGCTCCATACAAACCCCTTTGAATGTTAACACACGTGTTTTATAGTTTCAGCTGTGGGAGGACACCATTGATAGTTCTGAATATAAACTTAACACCACATGTGCTTTTCTTAATTCTTAAAGTTGAGGGATTGATGTCTGAAGTTCCAACAACAAACGTCCTCGTTTTAAAAAAAAATGGGGAACATCTTGTGTCAGTGTTTGCTGGTTTAACAGTGTTAGAGGCCACAGACAGGTACACACTAACACACACCTATGTGAATAAATAGTTGCAGAATTGTAACACTGGCAGCAGATAACTGGGGCACTTTGAAGAATAGTGAAGGAGGCATTGCATGTTTGTGTACATGATTAATACTCATGGCCCTGCAACCCACTCACTTGCATATGTAGACAAACACGCTTACAGACACACACACACACACACACACACACACACACACACACACACACACACACACACATTCATTGTATTAATGAGCACGTTGAGTCATCGTGTTGTCCTCGCGGCTGTAATAGAACATGGAGGTCAGGTGCTGTGTCGTGACTTAGCCAGTAGCAATCATTTGTGGAGGTTGAAGGTAAAATAATGAGTTAGATGGAGTTTAGAGCGGGGTGAAGGTCACATACACTCAGATTACATCATCAGAGCTGGTACTGTGGTTCAAATGTTTGTACCTGTCTGTGGGATTGTAACCTCTCTCTCTACCTCCACACACACAAACATATTGCAGATCACTGCTCCAATCACTACCGAGTATCATCAGTGGTGGCAGTTATTAGGACTTAAGGTTAAGCCTTTGAAACACAATCATCTCTGACCTTTCTCCCTTTGGCTGAAAGATTCATCTAGGGTTTTGCGTCAATCTTCAGCAATCTTCCTTTGTGTATCAGGTCCCTGGGACGATTGAAAATGTCGGAATTGTCATTGTTGTTGACTTTCAAAATCTTCAATTTCACATCTAAAATAGGAAAATATCCATTTACCGTAGCGACAGGACAGTGGATAGAGTCAGCAATCGGGGGGAGAGAGAGTGAGGAACGTCAAGATAGTTATCACGGAATTATAAGATAAGATAAGATAATCCTTTATTTATCCCACAATGGGGAAATTTACAATTATGAGTCAAGGCTCAAATATACTTGATTTTGAAACACACGTATGCGTGTACAAACCTTACGCAAACCCTAACCTCCTTCTGTACAAACTGGTTTTATTTAAAGCAGCATCCATCCATCACTGTGGAAATCAACTGTCTCTACTCAAACAGAATCAACTTAGCCTTTTAGACAGGTGGTTTGTTTCAAAGCTCTGCTCTAACTCCTAAACGTTTCTCATTCATCTTCATAATGTACCCTTGCAGTCATTGGTTCTGATGTATTTTAGCTTCATAGCATTCTGATGACACGCCCACCAGTCCTTGATTCTCTGACTCCTCGCAGTTTTAGCCCAGTCTTCAACGTCCCCGCCCTGCCCCTCTGACTCCAGCCTGTCTATATCCATCACACGAGTGTAACATGCCCAATATATGGTCTGTATTACCTCATCTCTCAGCCTCTAATATATGACAGGAGTTTATCCTGTAAGGCCCTTTACATAAAGCCTTTTCTGATTCTGAGTTTTTGAGCATGACACTAAAACAGTAAAAACTTAGATATTCCTGTGGCAGCTGATATTGTGACTTTTTGAATTCAAATAGACCTTCTCTATATAGATTGTGTACCATTTCACACTGATACGACTGTGCAAATGTACTCTCATTTCTGTTCATACATACATGCTGTATTGTCAACCAATTCATGCGCACAACAACTTCTACTCAACCATTGTAAATGTGCTTTAGTAATGCATCATGTCTATGTCACCCCATGCGAGTGTGTTGTGTTTTGCCTTATAAGCTGTGTTGAAAAAAATAAACCTGGCACATCGGAGCATCCCCATTCAGAAAACATATGATGTTTACATATTTGTGAAAGGATTATCACCCAGGCTTTTGAGTTTTTACAAGCTGCTTTTAATGTTATCCAGTCTCGTTTATATGATCTTAAGTTGGTTTTAAACACAGATAAAACCAAGCTCATGGTTTTCCCTCATACAAAGGTGCTACCACAGAACATTACAAATATTGTAACATCTAAAGGAAAACCTATAGAGCACGTTTTAAACTACAAGTACTTGGGTTTTATCCCAGATCAGGAGCTTTCATTTAAAGCTCATCAATAATCTGGTCACTAAACTTCGCATGAAGCTTGGGTTCTTTTTTAGAAATAGAACCTGCTTCTCTCTCAGGGTCAGAAAGAAATTAGTGACAGCGACCTTCTTGCCCATTCTTGATTATGGGGACGTGCTTTATTTGAGTGCGTCATCCAAATGTCTCAAGTCCTTAGACACTATTTTTCATTCGGCACTGAGATTTGTCACTGGCTGTAGTCGTCTCACCCACCATTGTGGATTGTATTTGAAATCGAAACTTATTCCACTTGGAGCTTTCCGTTCTATCCTGAGGGACAGACAGCGTGAGACCATTGAACAGTGCCTGTGTTTTTAAAATCTTAAATTGTTGTTTTATTGTTGTGTCACAGCTCCCACACTTTCTTTTTTATTGAAAACACTCTGTTGTTAATCTGTACTGTCACGTCATTGTAACTGTTCTTATGACATGTGCTGCTGACCTCTAGGCCAGGTCACCATTGTGAAAGAGATCCTGATCTCAATGGGTTCTTATCTGGTTAAATAAAGGTTAATAAAAAAAAATAATAATAATAATATTAGCATTATAATTAAGCTTTTATAGGTCGGTGTTAGAGTCGGCCATCTCTTAACCAGAAGTTTGGGGGTTCAATCCCCAGCTCCTGCAGCCACATGTCCAAGTGTGCTTGGGCAAGACACTTAGCCAAGCTTCTCCTACTGCATAACCAGTGTCATGTGAATGGCTGGGAATGGAATAGTCCTCATAATAGCAGCAGTAGTAGCTCTGCAATCAGTGTGTGAACGTTGCGTGAATGGGAGAATGTGACATGCATAAAAGTGCTGTGAGTGGTCAGATGACTGGAAAAGAGTTATACAAGCTCAAGTCAATTTACCACTTACCGCAATAACAGTTGATTGGCTTGACTCTTTAAAGGCTTTATATGCAATTTTTCACACTTAAATATAATATAAATAAAGTATATCCTCTGAAAATAACTCTGTGAGTAATCACTGTCTACAATGGGTGTAACACCCGAGTCCCACTGTCTGTGATGTTTTCCGAGTTTTTTTCTGTATGCTGACATAGCCGGCCCGACGGCTGACTCCTCCCCTCGCGAATAAAAGTTGTTTAATTGAGGGACTAGAGAAAAGAAGAACAACATACTGTACTCACTGCTTAACTGTGTTTCTAGATCACGCTCATTTCGGGTAAATTTACATGCAGTGTGAAGATACGAGCATAATAAAGATCGCTAGCATTAGCATGCTAACCCACAATGCACCGCAAGTTGTTTTGGTTTCAAGGGCGACATCTGCTGGATCAAAAAATCGCATATAAAGCCTTTAAGGAAGGACATGACTATTGAACTGTAATATAGAAAAAATACTATTATTAAGACTATATGCAGCAGTACACATTATACTTTATATTTTTAAAACTTCAGGTGGGAAAACCTTTCCCAAAAATTTAGAAAATCATGTGTATGAGTTTGGACACGTGTTTACCCCACATTCAAAGACATGAAATGGTTTCATATGCAATCAAATTAAAACATACAGGAAGAGTTTTTCAAGTCTCCAAAACTCCTCAAGTTTGCCTTACTTACCTTGAAGTTGCTAAAAAAAACTTTGCAAACGTAAAAAATATGCTGTTGTTAAATACAGCAAGCTTGTGTGACCTCCACTCTGTTTCAGAGGTATATATCATCCACTGTCCTCAGATCATGGCCGTAAAACACGCTCCCCAGTCCCTCATAATGTGGGAGTGTCGCACTGCAGGGATGTTCATTAATTAAAAGATCACCGCCATCTGTGAGTGTGTGTGTGTGTGTGTGTGTGTGTGTGTGTGTGTGTCTTCGTCTTCCAAGCCCCCGAGCATTTTCCCTCCCTTTAAAACATCAACTCGCTTTCCCATCCTAAAACCTTCCAATCTTTCAGAGTAAAGATGGGAAATCATTGTCCACATTCATTTTTTTTCCAGATAGAGTTCCACGTTACACAAACTTCCATCACAGCCAGTGCAGCTTAAATATAACTCCCTATCTTGTGCTTTGTTGTCCTATTGCTGACATTTATCTTTAGTTGATTTCACTTTTTCTCATTTGATTTATTTCATCGATTTAATTCTAATGCTTCACTTGGTTTTGTTGAGACGCAGCTAAACTTCCAAGTTTTCGTTTTGTCAGCAGTTTCTCTCCTCGTGTCCCATTAGTCATCGCTGTATTTTGTGTTTTCTTATCTTTAAACATCCAGCAGACATCATACTAAGAACTCTCTTTCCATAACTTCTGTGAGCTCCCCTCTGATGGACAATCTCGGCTTCACTAACAGAGGGGAGAGCTCATTCATTTCCGTGCTTACATCTCCCTAACTTGACTTTCAGGCTGTCCTGTGCTGCTCCAGGCATCTCCAGCATGCATCACCCTCCACATGCCCTGCCCTTGGCCTCTAGCTCCCTCCAAAACCTCCACCTCCCCCTTCCCCTGCCTCCCTGGAGCTTTCTCCTCCACCAACCCATCCTTCTCTTCCTCCTCCTCCTCCTCCTCCTCCTCCTCCTCCTCCCCCCCAATCCGCCCCTTCTTTCCTTGTCCCCAGAGATACCAGAATCTGTTCGTTATCATGTCCTTCATTTTGTGTCCGATGTCTCCCCCTCTTCACCACAGTCATCAATAATGAGGATGGGGGGGATGTTGGGGTCTTCCTTTTCCCGTCCTTTTGGTACCTTGCCTTGTGCGTCACACTCTGTTATTCCGCTCCTGTCTGTTATCACCTTACAACTTACACGCACCAACAAAAGCACTGAAGGTTAATCAGTCTATCAATTCATTTATTTATTTACTTATCTTTATGGCAGTGACACAGCCAATGAGTGACAGGGGACGATTTAAGGCCATTGGATGAGTCCCAAAGCTGAGCAAACACTCGACTTCAGCCAGAAAGCAACGTTTTGGTCAGTATGAAGAGGACGTTTGTGATGAAGGATCAGTCATGTTGGGTCATGGCTTTGGTTGTACTGCCAGGAGTCTGATCCTTGCTAATACAGCAAAGACCAACCTCACTGTGACTCCCCTCCATACATACGGTTTGCTCACAGAGAAGCTGTTCAGGGATGAACACACCCACACGTATCACGTACTCTCACGCTGCGCAGGTAGCGAGCTGTGTCATATAAAGGCTTGTTTATGCTTTCTTTGCGTATGAAAATAAATACATATGTTTTAAACAATATAACCGTCACAACCCAGATACTCCCACGCGCTCTTCACATTGGTATGGACATTAAAAAAATCATCCACTAGAGGGCGCAGTCTTGCATGGACCTCCACTTCTCCTTCACTGCCATCCAACTGAAATTCTGTTCCCTCCATTCTCTGCCCACCTGTTCCGTTGTTGTCTGACACTCTACCTGGGTGAATCAACATCATATATGTTTATAGTTCCTAACAAACTCGCACAATCTTTCCTCGTTGTTCTTGGCTGGCTTGAACTGTTGGCTACGCTGCTCGACACTGCCCCCATGATTTCTGGTGGTTTTGCAACACTTGGTCTGTATAGGTAAGCTTCCAGAAAACGTAGAATACAAACGCAATTGTTTGGACAGAAGGCAGACTGAAGGTTTCCGTATGTGTATAGAGCATACAGTGAATAGGACTCAAGGTATGGTGTGGCGATTACAACACTGCAATCAGCCATACACACTACACACTTTTAGAAGGAAACTACTATACTGGAGATTGAAGTCAGCCATGGCTTTTTTAATGACATTGGAGCAAGTGAAGATGTTCCTTATGACACTTTTTCTGCGAGCACAAAAAAAAAAATGCTGATATAAGACTTTTAGTGTTAACTACAAAAACGTGAAACTTGGCTATGCAAAGCCTGATTCAGAACTCTGCAAAGCTAATTCCTGATTTAAACATACAGTGTGTAAATTCCGCCACCAGGGGGCTCTCAATCAAAACAATAACAAATGATGACGTCGAGGAATCATAGGAGTGATTCTCTCTCGCTACTCCACCCCTACGCCTGATGAAAACGAACTCCGAGTTGACCGTAGTCAAGACAAACAGACCCGAGAAAGAGAATATGTTTACCGACAAGCTAACGTATCCAAGTAAAAATGACAAGACATTTTTATCACAGCAGCATATACGGCAACAGTACGGCAGATTTCAGGAGCAGCTGCCGCTTCCTTACGTTGCAATCTTTGACTTAACATCTGGCGTTCCCATGGCAACCATAAACATGTTGTTTCTGTCATGGTGGCCACTTCAAAAGACACGGTCCTTTATGGATTTTTCTGGTTTTGATAACTAATTTAAGTACTCAACCAAAAAATAAATAACATCAGTTTAGTCCATTTTAATCAATTTTGATATTTGAGTGGAAAAACTCTACATACTGTACCGTTAACCAAGCGATTTAATGAAACGATTACACTTTGGGTCCATCAGTGGTACCATTCTCTAAGAACAAGGTCAGATAAAGAGAGGAGAGGGGGAAACTGACAGAGACAAAATCTTGAGTTTGACGTACTTTCTCCTGTCTGGTAGATATTTAGAGATACAGAAAAGCCTTTGACGAGCTGAAAATGTTTCAGTCCTCGGTTGCATATTGGGGCCCTGATTGATTTTCCCTCAGGTTGGTGGGTTTTTTTTCAGAGTATGATGCGTTGAGCTGTCTTTCTTATATACGTATAGCTGCCGCCTACAGTGTACCTGAAAGTTTCAAAGATGGTGTCTTTGTAAAAGCACCAATGAGCTTGACCTGCTCAAAAACACGCAGGTAGGAAACGCGCATACATCC
Source organism: Labrus mixtus (assembly GCF_963584025.1). Lineage (NCBI taxonomy): Eukaryota > Metazoa > Chordata > Actinopteri > Labriformes > Labridae > Labrus > Labrus mixtus. Next base: position 10,033,926 of record NC_083630.1, read on the forward strand.
ATACAAGGACGTGTAACGTTTCCATATTTAGCGCTGATGTCATGGACGTCATATAAAGCTCTGAAGCACCTGGCCCACTGTCGGGGGGCTTCTAAAGACACACAGTCACACATAGTCATGCACACACACACACACACACACACAAAACAGGCCCTTTTGGGCTCATATACTGATGTAGTTTCAAACGTATGCACACTGACTCACACACACGCATCATTACTCACACACAAGGTAGGAATCTGGGATGTCACATTACGGGATACCTTGGAAGATGCATGAGCCAGGGGTCCGTTCTGCACTCTCTCTCTCGCTCTCTCTCTTTTGTAGTGAGGCCCCCTTCCCGACTGTGTGTGGGTGGAGGGACTACAGGGCAGGTGGCAGCGCTGCCTACCTCAGCAGTACGCAAACATTAAGTGGGACACCGACGCGAGCCTTAGAGAGCAGAAGTAATAGAGTCATTTGTTATCGGGGATCATCGAGAGAGGGGGGCAGTAAAGAAATTAGCTCTGTTCCGTTTTCTCTCACCTGCCAAGGGGGCTGGTGTGTTTGTGTTTGTGTTTTGTTTTGGCAAACTGAAAACCAAAAGTATCCTTAAACCACCTTGCATGAAGCTGTCTCTATTTATCTGATATTTCCTTGGTGTTTTTCCTGCTCTAATTTACCTGTGTCAGACGGATACTTATTTGTGACAATATAAATAACTTCTGGAGCTTCTTAAACAGAATATAATGAGTAATCTGCTTTATTTCACATTTCATATTGGGCTTACTGTTTCAGGTTAGGGTTCTTTGGTTAATTTAGAGCCTTCAGTCTCCATTATTCAAAGAATATTGAGTCCACAATCATGCTGAAAGGCAGAGCTTGGCCCATCTTACATGTGTTGTTTTTGTCTTGATTTGAACACCATGTCTTCCACAGCAAATTATGCAGCTTACAAAGTGGCATTAGTTGCACTCTAGTCCTTTTGTGGGAGTTGCAATTTCTCAGTGACACTGTTGTGGGGGCTGTCGAAAAAATCTATGTGCGACATGTTTGTGTATTACAGTCACTGCATGTTGCCTCCATAGAGCACATGTATTTTTTTTCCTCTTGCTGACTCATTTTTTTCTGTCAACATAAATACACGGACCATTTCAGCACTGTGTTACAATAGTGGGCGAAAGACAAATTGTTTAGGTTGAGAGGACCATATAAGTGACAATTTGACAATTTAATCAACCTTGAAATGAGTGGGCTGTCAAAAGACACTTCAAATGATAAATGATGTCGACAAAGAGTCAATCATTCTTCAAACCTACTTGCATTTTTGAAGTTTCATGTTTTAAATAGAGCGTCGTAGAGGAGTCCCTTGGCCAGTTGCAGTTACATACTTTCAGAGACTTGTAAGCAAAGCAGGACACAATGACCAAATAGCTTACACAAACCAGCCTCATTTTGAAAGACCAGGAAGATATTTGCTGGACTAGGCTTTATCTGGTCTGGTGACGAGGCACTCTCAGACATCAACCCACCAATGTACCAATGACCTAAGTGTTTATTGTCTTCTGGAGAGGTTGTCAGGAGGGATCTTCAACTTTTTTTTATCACCAACACTCCTCACTGATGCTGTTTTCAGCATCTTCAGTGCCAGGCATATGGGCATCTGTCACGACCAACTTCACTAATGCCTGACACTGATGTGGGAAAACCTAATAAGAAAGCCATCCAAGAAAAATCCAAGGTATGCGTTGTCTGTCCCCAGGCTTCCCTCGCTCGTTGATGAAATCTAATTTGAAGAGGTCCGAAGTTATTTGAGGACAGGATTCCCATTAAGCGCCTACAATTTGCACCTTCTGACATCTTAAAGAAAATTGTGCCATAAAACTCAGATGGCAGTCTGAAATAAATTGTACTTAAAGTCATTTTCTTTACACAGTCAATTAGGCCGGGGAGTCCTCCTTCCAGAAGGTTTGACCTCACAGGGTCCTTCCAAGACATTTGTTTGGAAATCCAATCACTGTAATAATTAGAGACTTTTTGGCCATCCTGGAGGCAGCAAAATGGAGTGATCAGATCACGCAACCAGATTTCAACACTTTTTTTGGGTAGATTGCAGATATCCAGAAATGTTGTGCCTCCGGAACAGGTGTACATAAGTAAACAGAGCGTATAGCACTTTTCTAGTCTTCTGACTACTGAAAGCGCTTTTCCATCGCATGTCACAGCTACCCCTTCACACCCACTCACACACTGATGGCAGAGGTTGCTATGTAGTATCGTCCGTCAGAAGTAACTAATCCCATTCATTTGCATTCATACGCCGCTGAAGAAGAAGCGGGAGCAATTCGGGGGTTAAGTGACTTGCCCAAGGGTACATCGGACATGTTGCTACAGGAGCTGGGGATCAAGCCATCGACGTTCCGGTTGAGAGACGACAACTCTACCCGCTGATCCGCAGCCGCCCCCTGATATTAGTACACATTTTAATATTCTTGTCGCACAGGCCAGGTCAACAGATTAATGTTTTATTGTACGATATAATATGAGTAACATGTGTTTGCATCACATTAAAACGCTGCTGCTCCTCTGGTTGCACTGACAGCACAAACATGGCGAGGGTCACACAGCATGATGTGATGTGTGTGGAGCAGGTGTTGGTGCACCTGTCCAACCCAAGACACAAACCTGCCATTTTGATCACCTGACATGTGTAGTCATATCACCATACAACACATGACCATCGGGGGGATAACACACAGCTTCCAGGGCTAACACATACACATACACACTGCAAAGCACACACATGCACACACCTGTCTGATGACTGTCATTGCAGCAGTGTTCACACATCATTTGTCATGATTTCCCCCTCACAGCCTCCACCAATGGGGGGCATTGACAAGGCAGTAACTGATGTGTCCATTGTGTTTGTGTAAATCAACCCCCAGAGCTAATTAAATATTGCTGTCTGGTCCATTGTGAAGGGGCACAGTAGCGCAGTAGTAACAAGTGCCTGCTGATGGGTGCCAAAGAGACACAAAGACGGAGAGAGGGAGAGATTTGCTCATTAATGCAGACTGTAACATCCCATCCCGGCCTTTGGCAGACACACAGGGTTGGGTTTGGTTAAAGTGAGTGCTGAGTTTTCTTTTTCTTATGAGTTACGAGTCCTGTTTGTCCAATGTAATGTACACGTAGATGAGAGAACTCCAGGGACTTTGGAAGACAAGTTGGAATTATAGTTAACCACTTTCAAACAGGAAGTTGTTTAAAGCATGTTCATGTTTCAGTTTTCATTGTTACTTCTTGCAGAAGATATCGTCGCTAACTAATGGGTGAGTTTTGTTTCAAACAAAAAAGCAAAGAAGGTGTCAATAAAAAAGTGATTGTCTGATACACCTTTAATGGTTGTAGGAAGTACACATGGAAGTGCAGGAGCCTAGCATTTGTAATTTTCTTATAGCTACTAGAGGTGACTTCATTGGTTGCAAAAACTTGCCAGATTGTATATTATCTCTTTTACCTCAGAAGACTGGATAGAGGGTGGATGACTTTGTCCCCCCATTAAACCTCTGTGGCCTTCATATCGAGGGCAAAACGTCACAGGGACGTAAATTTTGTGCCTTGACACAGCAGTCTGAATATAGCTGAGAGCTGGAGCTGAGGCGGGTTTTAAGCCTCCTGACAAACCATTACATTGCGCCCACCTGTCACACGCCTAACGATAACACGTATCATTTATAAAATCAAAACAGAGCCATTTACAAACATAATAATAACCCCCCCCCCCCCCCCCCCCCGTACAGTGTGTCCCCCTTTGTTTGTTTTTTGTACCAGGCTGTAAACATGTTAATTCATGCTGTAAAAACTGGCTATATTGGCTGTGGGGTGTTTGTGACTTCAGGGGCTCCTCAAGCATTTTTCAAGACCAGAGGTTGCTGCTTGGTTTTACAATAGAAAGGTCCCTCTGTGAATGGTGAATGCTGTCAGTGCTGCTCTTTGTGTTAACTGATCTTCCAAGCTGGATTTCTCACTGCTCTATATCCTTATCATATACTACTTGTCATATTGCTTAGTACTACTTTTCACTTGTGCTGAAAAGTATGTGCTGTGTATAAAAAAAAAAAGGGGGAAACAAATTGGAGACCATTCCTGCATCACAGCTACTGAGAATCAAAGTTATATTTTCTGCACAGAAAAATGAAAGGCACATTTTTGGCAACGTCAATGACAGGAGCCATAATGTAAACTGAAGTGGCTGTTGTGGAAAAAAGCTTTTTTTTTTCTCACTCTAGGGAGATTTGCTGAGCTTTTACTCTGTGTTCAACAAATCCCAGCTGCTCACTCTGCTGAGGGTTTTCCTTCTCTACTGTTAGCCCCTAAACAACACCACTGAAGCAGGTGAGCCATTTATGCTTGTATCAAGAGTTTCGAGGAGGCAATCAAAAGTGTTGAACAAGTTAATGCTTCTTCACACCAAGTGTAGGGTCTGGGAGATTGGGATTTGGGACCAAAAAAACGATATTGAGAAGCATAATTGTGAGTATTTGTCAAGTTCACAACATCTACTGAATGTATGCAGAAGAAGATCCTAAGGTTGCACTCTTTCTTGTGTGGTTTTCGCTTCTTAAGAGCCATTAGTATGTGTCCTAGTGTTTCACAAAACCATCTGTACAGTATCTCCAGACTGAACACTGTAGTCACAGTGGTGAAAAAGAACAACACTGCTGCGTCTTTGAATGTCTCATTTCACTTTAAAAATGTTTTGAACCATACCAAGTTTAGTCAATGTCATAACCTCCGATCTACCAGAAGGTCTTTCCTTTATTTCAAAATTAAAGCAGGGTTAAGGGGTGCTAGATAGCCTATAGCGGTTATGTTGTGCGGGCCATGTGCAGAGTATGTAGTCCTTGTCACAGTGGTCATGAGTTCGGGTCTGACCTCGGCCCTTTGCTGAATGTCGTACCCCACTTTCTTCTCCCAACGTTTCCCGTCTCTCTTCGGCTGTCCTGTCCAATAGAGGCGAAAAATTGCCCAAAAAATATCTATGAAAAAAAAAGAAAGTTGTGTTCAATTCAAACAGCATGCAGTCAAATGCTTTAAAAATGAAAGTCTAAGCATTCTTATCCTTGAATTACAAATAATAGAATTTCAAACATTCAATTGAACATGCGCTTAATTGCGATATACTATTTAAATGTAGCGATAATTTGCAATTTAAATTTGAATCATTTGACAGTCCCACTTTTCATCCATGATACGGACTAAAGCAAACTCCTTAACTTACTGTCCTGACACAGCTAACATTCACTATTTTAACATTTATCTTTAACTTCCACTTGATGTGGATTCAAAGCACTTGTTCATCTCTTCTTCAGAGATCCATATTTGGTATGAAATAAGGAGTGTGATAACCAAAGTGTTTACCTTTTCTGATAAAAACTAATATCCTGAAAATAATTGCTTCCTGCTTTCTTGCAAGGACCAGACCGGACTCTTAGAGTTCCTCTTGCTTTCCTTTCAATTGTTTCTTTTTTTTTTTTTTAGGTTTAGTGAGTATGTTCAATGTATATTAGGGACACACACTGGGCCTCATTTACCAACTGATCTTCAGGACAAATCTGCTCTTAAATCCTACTTCTGGACTTTTGAAGACGATTCTGGGATTCACCAATGTTTTCTAATGAGCACACTCAAGAGCACCCTGACACACATTTGAGTGCTGACTCGATCGGGCTGGTTATGGCATTGAATTTAAATCTACAGTGGCATAATACGTTATTACAGGGTTTACATCACAATATTTTGTTTCATTATTAATGAAATATTTCATAGATATTTGTATTATCATAAACATCTGTCTTTTAAAATAAATGACATATGACATTTCAATTCGCATACATGAATTATGTCTATTGCATCCCATGCGTCTTTTCTGTGTCTTCCTGTGCACCATTACTCACACTGCTGAATAAAACAGTGTGTTTACTTCTGACCTCCTGCAGTAGTACCTCCACTTGACAACTGCTAAAGTTTCTTCTCTGTTAGGAGTCCGGTGATCCGACTCAGTGAGCGGTTACCTATGCTAATTGAGAAAAGCCGGCATGTGCTTTCTACTTACACATCTCCTCTGAAAACTTCTGAAAAACAACTCGAGAAGAAATTGGTGAATGAGACCCAATGTCTTTGATCAGTTTGCTTTAAATTAGAGCCTAGTCCAAAAAATGTAACGTCATATCATGCACACAGAGGAATTATCAAAGTGTTTAAGATGGTTGCAGTGTGTAATTTCAACACATGAGACACAGACATACACATAAACCCTCACTCTCATAGTGTCCTTGCAGAGCAGCATCTGTAAGCATCATTTGATGCTCAACTTGTCCACTCAAGGCTGATTTATTCGTCACAGATGTGGTCACCTCAGCCTCTGCACTTTATTCTAATTCAGTCCAGATCGCGTTATGATAGCTCATAAGTTTGCTCTCTGTCTCCGCCCCGTGGAAGAGCGATGACTGGGAAGCATCTGGGGGGGGGGGGGGGGGGGGGGGGGGGGGGGTAATGGAAATGGAGAGCAGGGAGCCACCGTAATCTGTGATTAAAGATGAATTTATTCCACTCTGCAACCTGGATGAGAACAAAAGAACCGGCGTCTCCCCGGGTCTGCTGGTGAGGAAGGAAGAGCAAGAGATGAAGGGGAGTAAGAGAGAGAGAGAGGGAGTGTACAATCCAAATGATAAACGATGTCTGTGAGCCAATTATGAGTGCATGGAAAGGTAGGGAGTCAGCCCATTGTTACATGAGACTGTAGCTAGATGAGTGTGTGCTATGGATGCTCATTCTGAGAGGAACTTAACATTATTGTACGTCATTCTTATCAGTCCTACAAAATGTCAGGTTGCCAACATCAAAAAGCTCAAATTCTCTCTCCAAACATTACCACACACCTATAGACAGTTTCCTGATGCTTGACATAATCAGCATCCTTCCTGTGCCTCCATCACTCCAAAATGTTTGTCGGGACTTTAAGGACAGGACATAAACAAGATTATGCAATGAGTCGACTGCGCCTGCTTTGGCCTTTTGACTGAAACTTCTGAAGCTTGTGTGACCAAACATCATGTCTATAGTTGGAGATGTTTTCTATCGCGGTGTGAGCAGACAGTTTATTTTTATTATCTAAATATGGCTTTATTTACAGAATAAACCAGCAGCAACGGGGGGGAAAAAAATGTGGAAAACTGGTGAGAGGCCCAGAACCTGGTCAAAGCACTCGAGCAAAAGGGTCAAACATCAGCTCACACTTGTTTTTTCTTCCTGTTGAGTGATCCACGGTCAAGGTTGTTTCCGTGTTTTCAGTGTCAGACTTCATATCTACTAAAGACTGCAAGGGTCAAACTCTGCCTCATCCATCAGAGCAGATACCCGGTGTTGGCACATAGGTCCGCATTGCTGCTGTGTGTATTATTTATGAAGGCTCTCAGATGAAAGAGACATAGAGATCCATTCTGATTGGAGGAAAGATGAGCTGACAGCCTGGATGGACCTGCAGGGGACATAAACAGAGCTGCACTCACTCATGGAGATAATAAGAACGTCATGCACAACTTTAGCTTGATAGTGCAAATGGTAGACTCTACATAAGTTCAGCTGAATTTTTTTTTTTTACTTTAACTGCAGGCATGTCTTTGGTGGTTGTTACAAGACCGAAGTTCAGTAAGAGAAGGTGTGTGTGAGTGTGTCTGTGTGTGTGTGTAGAGTTCCTAAAAAATCACATCTGTATGCATACAACCTCACTCAACCTGAGGCGACTCGACTTCCAGTTGAATTAAGTTTGGAGTTTCTTTTGTATCGAAGACATATCTTTAGTACAGTGCTGCGCTAAAGTTGTATATCTGTGTGCTTAAACAACTTTTCTTTTTTTTTCGCCTGCATGATGAATGTTCATGAGTCTCCCATGCATACAGCAGCGTTCCCTTTTTTGAGGTGAGAACTTTTCTCCTGTCAAAACTCAAGATGATTTTGTTTGAACGCGCAGCATGTAAAATCCGCTGCCAGGGGGCTCTCAATCACAACAATAACAAAAGATGACGTTGAGGCTCGCGGGGAGACATGGGAGTTCTCTCTGCTATTGTCATAAAATTCTACATACTATACTTTTAACTGTATCCTTTCACTAGATGTTTAGGTCACATTACTCATTAGTCATTACTTTGTAATTAAAGAGCACTGGCAGTCAATCTGAGAAACAGTTTGAATTTTTACAATTTAACAGACTTGAGGTCTTTTCTTATGATTCACCCTGTTTTCTTTTGAGGGGCCGCTATGGTGTGTGAGAATGTGTAAAAAAAAAAACTCAATTCCTTATCCTAATTTTTAAATGTTAATGATTTAATGAACAAGAGTATTGGACTTTGGTTTTTAACATGTAAGGAACTTTATTTGGTATCAGAATTTTGGTTGATGGATTTGAGTGAATCGTGGTATCAGTAGCAACAAAATAAAAAGGCCTTTGTCTGCCAGTGCAGCAGCCGGCCCTGTTTGTGTTGTTTTGTTAAGGTCAGCAGTGGAGGTCAACTAGAAAAAGCATGTTTTTTTTTTTTCCTGTGTGTGTGTTTGTGTGTGTGTGTTTGTGTGTGTGTGTGTTGGTTCTCTGTGTTCCCCATTCATGCGGAGCCAGCATTGTGTTACCAGTGTAAATGTGTCTTCTCTCCCTGTTTTGCACACACACACACACACACACACACACAGCTCTGCCTGGATAAGTTTGGTAATGACATTCATAAAGCACTACTCACAGTGTCATTCATCAAGGAATATTTCCAGGCCACTGCAGTTATTATTATTTTCCTCCTTTTCTTGGCCCTGCTGTCCATTAAAACGTGCTACTGTTCAGTGTTCCAGATACTTATCTGGTCATTTTAAGGTTTGTCCAGGACAGACACATGTTTGAGTACACAGAATGTTTCGCCACACGACTCACAATTATGCACACACCTCCACAGACACACAAACTAGGTCAGCAGGAGCCGCCATCATTTTGTATGAATCATAACCTACCGTCATGGAATTAGGCTCACAACAAATCAATATGAAGCATGGCTACTGCCGAAGACCAATGATTGGCCCATATGACGCAAGCTATCACAAGCTCTGTTGGTTTTAATCTCTGTCATATGCCTCTGCAACAATGCCGCTGATTGTGTTCCCTATCTATGTGAGCATAGTTATTACAATTATTGCAAATGCTTCATTTACAGGAAAGCCGGCAGGGCTTTGCCTCTAAGGCTTCATTTGAAGAGTCTAAAGGCTTCAAACTTGTTCTGAAGGGCCCTCTAGAACTATAGAGCTTACTCTGTTCACAGAGGAGCACATGGTATTTAATAATTCAAGAAATCATTATCCAATACTTTTTAAATCCCTGTAAGGAAATCCTCTTTCTCTTGCTCCTACAAAGGAGGTCAGAGGTAGATGTGAGCTACAGAGGAGCAGAAATGTGACATTTTCTACAATTTCTTCTTTAAAAAGCTTGGCAGTCAAGTAACTGAAGTGAAATGGAAACCCCAGGAGGGGAAAAAAAAAATGAAGCACTGAGAGAGGGAGATGAAGAGAGTGACACACAGACCCGGGAAGCTGTTGAGGCACAATCCAAAAACACTCGCACACACTCACTAATCCAGCAGTATGTCCAGTAATGAGAGGCGAACAGAAGGGGATGAGGGAGAGAGCGATGTCGAGGGTTTTTTTTTTACGAAGGCTGTCTGGACGGACGGAGAGAGGGATGGAGGACAGGGTCGCATTTGTGACAGCAATTAATACTGACACAGGCGGGGATTTACAGGGGATAGAGGGACATGATCAGACAGTCAATTTAAAGAAACATCTTCTTTTTTTTTCAATAAATCTATTAAGAGTGGTTACAGAAATGTTCCCGTTATTGTCAAAGTGATACATCTATTGATAAAAACGTCACACCCCCCCCCCCTCCAATCATTGCAGACAAATGACCAATCAGAAACACACCGCCTCTATGAAACACTAAGGCAACTTTTAGGGATGATATCAGTTCAAAGCTTTCACTAGAAGTGTTGCATTTGATATTTTTGTAACCTGGATCCATCCCACCAAGCTGTAGTGCATGTGCACACAGCTGTCCACCACATAGAAGTTGAAAAGCCATGGTTTAATGTGTGTGTTTAAGCTTAAATCAATTGAAATTGCCTATAAAAGGGGAGCGATATTTACCTGGTGTGCCTTGTAGAAAAAAACAGAAAATTGACGAGAAAAAGAAAGTAAAGGAAAACACGGTAAGGGATGGAAAATAACAATATCTACAATGTGTGTTTTACTTTGGATTACACTAAGAACTACGGTATTGGAAAATAAGCTATATAACGTAAGAGAGAAAAATGTGCTTTTACTGTTTTATTAGATAAAGAGGGATATGAAGAGGGATGAAAGAAAATGAAAAAAGAGATTGGAGAGATGAGAGAGAGATTGGACTTTTAAAGAAATAAAGACGCAGAGGGAAAAGAGGGTTGCAAAGAAGCAGAAAAGAGCAACAGAGAGAGAGAGAGAGAGAGAGACACCCCCGAGGGAAAGAGAGTGAGAGGGAGGGAGGGAGATCAGGTGTAGAAAGACAGAACAAAAGGAAATTCTGGATAAAGAGCGAGTTCAGTTTGGAGAGAGAGAGAGAGAGAGAGATCCTGCAATAATAAGGGAGGGGGAGAGATTCTGTGTAGAAGACGAGTGAGAGAAGCAGAGAGAGAGAGAGAGAGAGAGCAGAGCAGAGGGAAGTCTCCACAGCAGCAGCAGCAGCAGCAGTTTGGCTGAGCGCTCAGTCAGACCAGCTACAGCTGTGGATCTGATATGAGCTCTGTGTCTCTACCGGCCCCGAGAGACTGAATGAGACACAGATCGAGGGACAGAAACATGAAAGACAGACAAACAGAAAGAGTGAGATAAACTGAGGAAGAGCTGACCAGACTTCCACCAGAGTGAGACTGAGGGGAGGAAGAGGGACGAACCCCAGGAGCCAAAACTCTTTGTCGCTGCTGGAGTATTGGGGTCCAACCAGTGACAACCCGGTCAAGGGGGGAGGAGTGCGAGGAAGAGGAGGTGGAGGAGGAAGCGAAGAGGTCTTGGGGGCACAGTGACGGTGCCAACGGTGCCAGCTGTGCTGCCGGCTTCACCCTTTCTGTCTCTGGGGGAGAGCGGAGGGGGGAGGACGGCCGGCGGAGTGGCAGGACGGGGGAGTGCAGATGGAGGGAGGGTGAGGGGGGGCAGCTGGGCCGGGACGGGGGAAGCCCGGTGGGATGTTCCCGTGCCCGTGGGCCGGGGCTCCTGGGTGGACCAGATGAGCGAGATGTCGCTGAGTGGGCGAGACAGCCTCCCCCAGGAGGGGGGGAGGAACGCCAGGGTCCGAAGGGCTGTGCGCATCTCATCCCTCGTGGCTCAGGAGGTGAGTGGAAGGAGATGTGTTTGTGTATGTGTGTGTGTGTGTGTGTGTGTGTGTGTGTATGTGTGTTTTATAGAAGGTGAATGTGTGTGTGGGCTCAGATTACACAATCAGAAAATGAAAGTGTGATGAAGGCCTCAGAGTGTGACAAGTGGGAGATGAGTGCGTGTTTGTGTGTCTGCGTGTCTATGTGTGTGTGTGTGTGCTTGTGTGTGTGCATTTGGAGGTAGCAGGGTACGTAACCAGTGAGACACGTGCTGTATTACAGATGTGTGAATTAATTCACTTTCATCACAGCTCTGAACTTTGTTGCATTTTGACCCATGGCGTAAACACTTTTGGGCCTTTGAGACTGAGATATCTAGAAAGTAAGTTTGATTTTTCTGTGTTTGATGGGCACTTGATAAGCCCATCAGCTAGGATTAATGTGTTCACATATTCTGCTTCATCCAAAGTGTGTAAATCGAAAAAACCAGATTTGCCCCTCAGAGATTACTAAACTATGTCAAATTGAAAAAAATATATGTAAATAAACTATTTATCCATACATGCATATAAGCTCGCCACGTAAAGACAGGTACGGTAAACAACAGTTTTATGTTATTCAGCTATCATTCACACAATAACCATTTAAAAATAAGGAAGTTATTAACAGATATTTGCTGTAATTAATCAACAGACTGTTTTTTTTTGTTTGTGAAATAAGACTTTTGTTTTTATAAAATAGTGCCTTTCAAAGTCAAATAAAGCCCACAGTGATTCCAGTCGATTTTTTTTTGTCTTGTCTGATCAACACTACAAAAGAGTTTCAGTTAACTGTCTCCTAAAAAAGAATTAAAGATATGTAACAGGGGAATGGGACTTTGAAATGTGAATGTGAACGCTCATCCAAATATTTTTTGTCCTGCACAGTCTCTCCACAAATTGATCATCCACTCATTAAATCTCCATTAAACAAATAAGGGTTGTTTTTGTCTCTTCAGCCCAGAAGGCAGTCAGGCCTGTTACTGTAATTTTCTGACGACGAATTGATTAAACAGTTTTTTTATCTTTAACATTTAAAATTTCCACTTTCAATTCATGGTAGCATTTCTTTTTTTTCTAATTTGGACAAGCGTCTAGTTGTTTAAGGACTGCATGTACCCTTTTAAAAAGGAAAAACAAATATGCCTTATATAAATGATAGTTTTGAGGTTCATTTTCAGTTCAAATTCATGGTAACAATGGTCAAATCATATTTTGACCAAAATGCAAATAAACTTTTTTTTTTAAATGGTAAGTTTTGGTTTGTTATGTTCCCCATTGAGAGACATTACAGGGAATCGCCTTTTCAGCTCTGGACAGTATGATTGTGAGCGGCATCTTTCCCTTATGTGATGAGATAATGGTAAATGGACTTGAACTTGTGTAGCGCTTTTCTAGTCTTCTGACTCAAAGCGCTTTTATACCGCATGTCACAGCTACACTTTCACAACCATTCACACACTGATGGCAGAGGTTGCTATGTAAAGTGCACATCACAAGTAACTTTCCCATTCATACACATTCATACAATGCTGACGAGCAACTTGATGTTTAGTGTCTTGCCCAAGGACACATCGGACATGAGGCTGCAGGAGCTGGGGATCGAACCCTTGACCTTCCGGTTGAGAGACAACCAACTCTACCAACCAGGGGGGTTGTGTAACATTTCAGTGGTTACCCTAATGTAACAGTCTACCATCTGTGTGTGTGTCTGTGTGTGTCTGGTAACTCTGATCCCTGGGCGACCACAGCTTCCATGCTGTCTGTGAATAGACACAACACATCTGCCTGAAGGTATCTGGGAACATCGGGTGCAAAAGTGCACTGAACCTAACTCTCCTTATCTAACATTATTCCTTTTCAACCTCTGCTCTCTTCAGCTGATGTAGACCCCGTCCAGTGCAATACTCGTAGACCACTGTGAAGCAGTACCCACCAATTTGATCAAGTCAAGTAAACACTGCTGTCTCACAGCTCTGCATGTGTGCCCTTTTAGCTGCCTAGTTTTTTTGAATACTGGTGCATGTGTGAGAGAGAGCAACGGAAATTGAAGTTTGAGCTGGGCTATTGCTGACATTCTTCAAATTTTGCCATTTAAGCTCTCTGTTCTGCAGCTCTGTAACACTCAAATTGGTCACTATTTAATATAGGAGAGAAAATGAAAGAGCAGCAGAAGGGAAAGGCGATATGTAAATGGTCTTGGTTTATTAATATTTCTCCTAAAGACTTTGCAACACTGGAAGGCTCTCATTTACAACACCAAAGTGCATGCTCCAAATGTCACTTGATTAAAGGGGTTGCATTAATGAAAATGTGGGTTATAGCTATTAATGCGAAACATAAGAAAATATCTGTACATATTCTATGTTACAATACATGTCCATTTGTATGTTTGTGTTCTTATGCTCATGTGCGCATGTGTGTATTGACAGAAAATGTGCGTGCAGGAGCAGCGAGTTAACAATGAGATCCTGGCAGGCTCTGGATCATCAATACAAACAACTGTGTTTGTATAATTAAGGGACAAGCTAAGAATGGGTCCATGTTACCACTGACACGCACTCCCACCCATTAGCCTGCATATCTGCTTCATTCTGATCAATATGCATGGAAGTATCCATTGATTCTTTGTGTTTTGATACTTTAAACTATAATGTGACTTCATGGTAAAGTCGATGGCTGGTGTTTCCCAGTAGGTTGTTAAATTAAAACTTTATTTTTATTACTCCTAAATATTTGTCGATGTCACTCTAACTCTGAATGATGAATGGGACATTCACAGATTTTGTTGGATAGAGTTCAGTTGAACAGTCACAAGGCATACTAGTCAGCTTATGAATACTGTTTAATATCTTCTGTGGCATTGGCCTTTCTAAAGGTGGGGAAAAAACGTAATATTCTAAAGGTTATCTGGACTTATGTTTAAGTCTTAAAGAGAACCTATTATGCTCATTTCAGCTTTATATCCAGATATGTATTCAGGGAAAATGTCAGAGTTACTCTGCAAGATTTACGGATCAAAGAGACCTTTTTTTTAATTCTCACCATATGTAGATACTTAGTTCACCTTTTATCAAAACAAGTTATTTGTTATCTCTTCCTCATTTAATGTCCTTTTTTCTGATTGGCCAGCAACCTAAAGGCATGTGACGTGGTGGATTGGTGCATCCAAACCATGCAGCAAACTCCTGTGTTCAAAATGAAGTCAATGTGAGAGTGCAAAAAGTTGTAGTTCCTTGAATGACCCTTGAATGACCCTTGAGACTGGCCATAAGCGCCATGAAATCCCCAATTGAACTCAATGTTAAATTGACCATGTTTACAGCTGAAATAATTAACGTTTACAGCCTGGTACCAAAAACACTAACATTTTTTAGTGTAAACTTATCTGTTTTGATTTTATTAAAGCTAAAAAAAATAAGCATAATAAGGTAAATTTGGGGAGTGATTGATTTGGCATGTGGGCACATTGTAGCAGTTATACAGTGATCCAGTGTTAGACACGATCCAGTAACAGTTTTTGTGTATGGAGCTGATACCTTGAAAAAAAAGATGGCTGATATCTGAAAGCTGAGCTTTTCATGCCATGAGGGTTACTCTAGTATTTGTTTACCTAATTAGAAGAAACTTTAGCCAATGGTTAATTTGAACATCTTATATTTGAACTTTATAAAAGACAGAAATAAGCCGAGGTATCATAAGTCTTAAAATGTGTAACTGAAAGCCTTCATTACAAAGTGAAGGTGCATACATTGAAATAAGTTGGTACTAAGGAAAAGGAGGGTCTAATGAACGACATGATTGAGTTGTACTTTGGTAAATATTGAGTCCTTTTTTTCTTCTAAAGATTGATTTTGGGGCTTCTTGCCTTCATTTGATAGGAAAGTGGAGAGAGAGTGGGGAATGACATGCAGGAAAAAAGCCACAGGTCAGACTCGAACCCAGGCCGCCTGCTTGAGGACTACAGCCTCTGTATATGGAGCTTGCCCAACCCCTAGGCCATCTGTGCGCCCCCGTTGATTCCTTTTTTGAGGTTGTAAAAAATATACTTCACTGAACTGCAAATTCAGGTATATCAGCACCACTGCAGTTTTGAATTTGTTTGTTGTTTTGTGATTACACTCACTCTCCAGAAGTGGAAACTTTAATAAGCTCAGGAACATTTCAAATGTACACTGTAACAACTTTATATTCAGCAGTGAACAGATCGTGCTGTTAAAGCTACGGTGCGCAATTCTTTCCCCAGTGAATGATAACTGTGCTGGTGAGCAGTGTATGACATTCGTGTGATGTATTTAAAGCAGGGCAGCACCGGAGCACGACGGTATGACAGTCCTGACAAAGTGTGCTATTTTCAACTTTTATTTGAAGTGCTGTTTTTTATTGACGTTAACAGCATGACACAGATAGAAGCATTAAGGGTGAATCAGTGTAATAATAGCTGAGATAAAAATAGTCTGTCATTTTTATAACACATTTACATATAACACTTTTCACTGACGGAAATCAGTTCAGCTTTAGTGACTGTGCTTACGTGTTAAGCAAATTACAGTACTTGCCTGAATCTGGCCTTGTGTGGCTGACAAGGTTTCAACAGTGAACACAGTGTTATAATAAAAAAGTCTGTGTATATGTGTGGATTTGTTGTGAGTACAATTGCTTTTGAGAAGGATGTTATTGTATTGAGACGCATAGAGTATACACAGGACCATTTAGTTGACAATTTTTCTTTGTTGAGAGAAGATGTAATATTATATTTGGAAGCACAAAATGTTTTCGGGTTTCCACAGCAGATACATTATTTTTTTGTCTTCATATTGTTGCAGAGGCAGAGTGCAAACAGCCTCAATACTGGACTATTGTGAAGCAAAATAAATCAGTAATCGCTTCCAAGACGAATTGCTTTTTTTTTATTGTCCAGCCACTCTTTTTTTTTTTCTTGCCCATGGGAAAAGTTATGTTGGCGGACTCCAGGAGTGTCTGATCGTAGAGAGAGAGCGAGAGAGAGAGAGAGTGAGAGGTGCAAACAATCCCCATCCATCAGCTTTACCAGCAATGCCCTTGAACGCAGCAATCAGTAGTTCTAGAAAAATAAATCAGGACTCTCTTCCTTCTGCCTTAAATTGTATCCTCTCACTAAACTGCACTAGACTACACACATACACACTCTAACAAACAAACCTATTACTCCTTTCCTACATAACCAACCATGGACTCATTCTAACAGAACCGAGTTTGGACCCCTGTTTGTGGTAATTTCTTTTGGAAAGAAAAAAAAAAGACATAAATGTCTTGGTCTTTCTTATAGTACAGGCATATATGTGATGCTTTTAATATTGTTTTTTTCTAACTTCTCAGTATGATTTGACACATTCTCCTATGTGAACTTATCGGGGACCTTCAGAGCCTATACACTGAAACTGTCTATTTAGTCACAAACTGATACAGTAGAGACAGACCTCAAGACAATTAGATATGACGCCAGCCATACCAACAGTGGTATTTGCCTTATGTTGGATTGTTGTAGATTGCTGGTCCACTGTTAGTTAATGTGATATGACTCAAAAGTCCATTTTATGAACAGGAACAATGGTCAAGTAGTTGACCAGATTCAATCAATGACCAGACTGTTGCTTAAATATTTATGGTAAAGGGTAAATGGATTTGAGCTTGTATAGCGCATTGTGTGATGACCAACTCTTCCTGAGCCACAGGTTTATAGGTTGGTCAGTAGATTCAAATAAAACTGTCTTTCCATTCAGGACCTGCAACTTTCTGCCTTAAATCACCAATTTGATCGTAGGAACCATTTGTATTGAAACCAGCCTTCTCCTTCAAGGATTTACTTGAAGGAGAAGTAAAAAATGATATAGTTGGGCAGGTTTGCTAAGTGAAGTGCGCCCCCTCATTTGCAAACATTAAACAAAGTTCAAGGATTTACTGCAGACCAGTTGTGTGCTTTCCATGAGTGGTTAGGTTACAGTAATCAACAAGTGTCCAGATAAGCTCAGGTTCATGTCGTTGTGAAAATGGGAGTGTCTTGCAAGACACTGTTCTCTATACTGAATGAATAACAACGTTAGTAACTACTACATACCACCAAGTCTCAAGTTCCCTTTTCACTAGTTAGCAGTTTGCTATCCAGGTCTTGTATTCTTTAATCTGCATGAACATAACACATTCAGAATCATTTCTGCATTTGGCTTTATAGTTAAATCCAGAGTTTAGAAGTCATTGCGACTGTATTTGTATTTACCAGATTAACAACAACATTCTTCTGCAGCCATTGAGGTTGTAAGATGGAAAGTGACCCTTGGTGTCACGATCACTGATCTTACCAGAGCAGCTGCCGTAAAGACATAAAGCAAACTGGAAATGTCCTCCACTGACATTCTCAAATCATTGCACAGCACTGGATGGTACTATTTGAATGTTGTTGAAAAGTTCTGTGTCGTGGCCTGTGACTTTATGGCGTTCCTCTCTGTCACACCTTCTATATTTGGATTTCAATGCTCTTGTTCAACTGTTTTGTGTCTACATTTCCAATTTCTCATTTCTAATTCTCCTCAAACTCATTAACTTCTTTTCCTACCAATATTCCACATGCATAAAGTAGCGCTCTGTAAAATTGACTGCCTCCTCCTCATATTAACTGATAGTAATCCACACCTCATTCCCTTCTCTGCTCATTTGTGTCTAACTGTTTCTTTGCCCTTTACTTGTGCTAATATGTGCAAGCGTCTGAGCAACCTCCCTCGAGGAAGGCTGTTTTTTTTTTTTTTCTTTCTTTTTAGCTCAGCCGAGAGAGCTGCATTTTTGCCCCTTCTCCACCTCTCTGTCCCCTCTTGTCCCCAATGTCCACGTTGTCTCCATTTTGCTATGGGCCTGGACGGTGATTGGAGGGTTGTTGTATTCCCCCTTGGTTAGTCTGTCTTGCTCAAGGGATTTTGGGTGATAGGGGAGCCTGAGGATGGACACTTTGAAGCCTCAGAGCAGCTGAGGACACTCACTCTCTGGCCTTTGCAAAACAAAAGCCAAGCAGGGGAAGTTGTCCTTGTGGATTATAGTTTTGTCTGTTGCTTATCATTGTATAGTGTTACTTTTCTGGCTTCTGGAGGTCTTTTAAACCTTCTTGAAAGTTAGATAATTGTGATCCTGGAGGCAAATAAATAATATGTGTTTCCATCAAGACTTGATGTTGTGAAAAAGATTAATTTATTGACCTGATGAGAGAATTGATGAATAGCTTATGTATTCACTTTGATTGCACAAACAGCTGCAGTTAAATGAAGTCATGCACAGATTCATGAACTGCAATTCAATCCAGCTTTGATACAGACCATTACATGCTATTCCTTCAAAGACCCAATCATGTCCTAATGAGTCACTGGTATAAATATCACATGCTGTATCTCTGTGTTCGCCCCTTTCATCATTGAGTCTGTGAAACTGAAATGAAAGCTCACTGTGTAACCTCTGACGTGTAATGAAACCAAGTAATAGAGGGCTTTGTCACTCGGATTGTGTCACGGATATTTGTGGTGCTTTTTTAAAATTAGATAACACGTTTTATTTTGACTTCTTCATCACGGATCAGAGAAGCAGTAGCATGGTAATCATCACCTGACCTGAATTGTCTTACTTGAGGAGCAATATCCAATTAAAATTGAATAGGCAAAAAGGTGTGATCAATCCTGTGTCATGCATTTCTGCTTATGTTTGACAACAGTTTACTGCAGTGCCCACTGTCAATATCTGAAGCCATTGAAACTTTGAACAAAAAGTAGAATACTGTTGCCTCGGGAGTGTGAGTTGGTGACTTGCTTATTTACAAAGACATCTTTTTCCCAAGAAGGGGTAAGACACATTTATATAATAAGAACCTTAAAGACACATCTATTTTTACTCTAACAAGTTGATATGGTTAACCCCCTAACCCCCTAACCCTAACCCTAAAATGATTTCCTGATGAATTTAAGTTTTATTACTCTTGCTACTAATGTGGTAGAGTCGGTCATCTCTCAACCAGAAGGTTGGGGGTTCAATCCCCAGCTGTGGTGGCCAAATTATATAGCAACCACTGCCATCAGTGTGTGAATGTGTAGGTGTGACCTGCGGTGTAAAAGCACTTTGAGTAGTCAGAAGACTAGAAAAGCGCCATACAAGCTATGTCATTGGCACCCTAGTGACATGACTTTACCCTTTTCACTGTCCATTGTTACAGATTGAGGCATCTCAGCAATTGTGTGACGTATTTTGGAACAAGTATTCAAAGTAGTGACTTTATGTAGACTCCACTCGTCAAATAATTTTATACTTATGGTAACGTCTGAAGGATGGAAGTTGACTTTGATGAGCCCATGTATTTCCTTTAATATGTTATTTGAGGTATTAAGTACAATTTCTGAACAACCACTGGAGGATCGTCATTTTCTTGATTAATTCCAATATTGTTTGCGATGCCTTTCTTTTCATCAAGTGCCATCAGTAGGTCATTTCTCTATTACTTCAGCATTTGACCAGATAACAACGGCCTCTGTCGTACAGTGCATTTAGTGCTAAGTAGCTAACGCCCACAGAATAAACACCATAAGGAGCTAAAACTAACTGCTAAACAGGTTCAATTTGGCATCGAATGGGTAGCATCATGGCAGTAGCGCTAAGCTCACAACATCCTCAATGGCTGAGAACCTATTATGCTCATTTCAGCTTTATATCCAGATATGTATTCAGGGAAAATGTCAGAGTTACTCTGCAAGATTTACGGATCAAAGAGACCTTTTTTTTAATTCTCATCATATGTAGCTACTTAGTTCACCTGCAGCCTTAACTGTCAGTCCTTTAGGTGTTTTTTGAAAGCACTAAAAATTAACCGTATACAGCAGGTATGGCACAAAACCATGCAACTGGCAGATTCCACAGAGTCCGTGTGCACAGCATTCTGTCTCCCCTGTGGTTTAGCTCCGTCCAATGACGCCTGTCTACCCCGCTAGGTCTGTTTCTGAAGCGTAAGCGCAGATCACAGAAGAACAACAAGACCATGCAGGGATGAAGAGACAAATGCGAAACAACAGTTTCCTTTGTCTTTCCAAGGTTGATTTGCTGTTCATTTGAAGCATATTTTGACATAATGTTGATAAAGTGAAACGATTTGGAGTCTGTTTATTTATTTTTTTTTTTTATTAAAATTGTCTAGATGCATTGTGCATTCCCTTGTCTAACTTCCTGTCTGGGTTGATCTGCTCTGTTCCCGCTTTACGCATGCTTGCGGCAGGCTCTGTTGGAAAATAGACTCAGTGCATATTTTGATCGGAGCAGAAAGGAGACAGGCCGAGACGCATGCAGTGGAAAAAGAAGCATTGACTAGAGAGCGCGTGATAGTTTCCTGTGACTTACCCAGAATTCTGCTTTTAAGAAGCTTTGAATAGTTTGGTTTCTGTTAACACGGCCCAATAAGTATCATTTTCCATCCAGTTTATTATTGGTAATTGTTTAGTGTTTCACAGGAGTTCTTTTATATTTCCTCTTTATGTGGCAGTCCAGCTCAACACGACAGCAAACTTAAACCTCTATAATACCTCTGAAAGAAAAAGCTAAACATTGTTATGACAATAACTGTTTGCAGAGCTGCTGTCATGGTTCATGTCAGATTGTTCAAGTGTATTTAATGAAGTGTGTGTTGAGTGCAGATTAATCAATCTCTGAACCTCACTCGTTCTTTAAATGTTTACACTGACAATCGTTTAATTTGTTGTGTTGCAAACAGTTGTCTCATACAAAATGCTAATGCAGGTTGATTAAACCAGACAGGTGGTGGAAGAAACCATCTACATGATTTCATTACCTGACAGGTAACTCATCACAGCCTGTGTGTGTGTCTTAGTGTGCGTCTCTGCCTGGGGTTTGAGGCGGGGGATAGTGTGTGGGTGTTCATGTTTGTGTGTGAGTGTAGATGATGTTGCACAGCTCAGTGGTGTCTCATATATCTGCTATTTTATTTAGCAGCTCTGTGTGTGTGTGGGTTTGTGTGTGTGTGTGTGTGTGTGTGTGTGTGTGTGTGTGTGTGTGTGTGTGTGTGTGTGTGTGTGTGTGTGTGTGTAAACTGACAGCAACTGGCTTCTTACAGTCTTTTCAGCCAAAGCCTCCACCAAATGGGAGAGTTAAGGTGGTGATAGGGAGACAGGGAAGGTGCTTAACAACCAAACACAAACACACACACACACACACACACACACACACACACACACACACACACACACAGACCTGGTGGCCTTACAGTCACACAGTCGTTCTACCAACACTCTCATTTGCGCCCAGAATTTCATTCACTCTCCTATGATCCTTGCCATGAAGGTGGCAGACAAAACACATAGTACAGACTGACACAGGTTAGTATATGAAGTCTATCCCGAGCTTCTTCACGGACTCCCTCACATTTACACATAATAGAACCCACATGCAACTAAAGCTGTCGTGACCCTCCCCTCAGGATCCAATCAATAGTCGGTCTAGCAGCCTCCCACATTGTTCTGATGATAACTTGTCCTTGGCAGCGCTTTCTCTTTCTTTCTGTCTTTCTCATTTACACACACGCGCCCAGTTACTTGCCCTAACTGACTCTGACGTGTCAAACATCTTCGCCTATTAATCCCGATGAATCCAGGTTCGAACTGAGAATGAGAATGTGGAGCGTTTAAAATAATGATGAGCCAGCAGTCACGACTCCTCCTCTGTCATTACACCACGCCGAGAGAGACGTGAGAGAGAGAGTTGGCACTTTCTCCAGATTCTTTTCACACCTCATTTTCATTATTTGATGTCCTCCCTGTGCATCTCTCCTACAATATTCACACCTGGCGTTTAAAAAGCGGCCTGCACAAGGGTATGTTATCTAGATAATGATATGGCTCTTGCAGTACTGTACACCTGCTATTAATTATATACTTTCCTCAAATTTGTCCTCATTATAGTCCTGTGTATGCAAATTGTGCGTGTAGGCAGAGTTGATGCCAAAGTTAGAAGTGATGAACTGTTGTTTTTTTTTCCTTGTGGGCAGATGCTGTAATTTAGTCAAATGTTGAACAAGCTGTCGGAATTATATTTACACCTAGCTGACTGAAGCCAAGAGCCCATCACAGAACGAACCAGACAGCCACCAGATGTGGTCTGGTTGATGAGATCACTGTCTGATTGCTATACGTGCTTTGTATTTAATGTACAGAAGAATTTTGCTTCCTATAAATAAGGCACATCGTAATGAGCTCTGCTGCCCCGCCCCCCCTTTTCATTTCTTACCATAAAGACTTGCTCCATTGTCTTGTCCTCTGTGTTTGTTATAGCATTATCAAAAACGACCCCGGATCTTACCAGTTACTTTGGTAAGCTAGGAATATAAAGCACAAGCTATAAAACGCCTTTAAGCTCTATGAAGACAGATTTTGAAACGAGGGTAGAATCTGTGTGCAAAGGACAAGATCTTTGATTTTGAAGATGTCCCGTCTAGTTCATCGTTGCAATATAATTGACCAATCACGTTTGTGAAAGTTCAGATGTGTGCTGAATATATTTTCAAAATAGAGAGCAGATTGCTTTGATCTATGAACAAATTGACTAAAATCCGAAGATAATTCCGTTTTTTATTACTATAAATATGTGGACATCCGTGAATAAGTGCTGCCAACAATCCGTCTGTACACAACTACAACTCATTTTTCGCCTCAGATGCCTGACTCTCTGTACAAATGTACTTATTAAAATATTATTGGCTGTTGCCTGCAGAGGCTGAATTATCATCAGATGATGGGTCTCCAGATTGTAATGGCCAAGGTGTCACCGATGGTCATACCAATGAGTCCGTCGTCATAGTAGGCAACCGTCAAAACTTCACAAAAATTCAAAGGTATCCTTCTCAGCTTTTAAATCGTATTTCTATCAATCTGAGGTAAGTTTTTAGTCTTAAAGGTGTTGTCATTTTATGAAGATGGTTTTCATGGAAGAACCACATCCCAAGTAAACATAGGTTTCTAGTGGCTTAAATTGTGAACTTGCTATGAAGCTACACTACCAACATTAAAAACGGTCTCTTATAAAGTTTATCTGGCAGTACAGCGCTTAGTGTGTTATGGTTTTAATTGAATACATGACTTGTCACTGATTGGACATCCACTTAAGCCTTTTAGGAGTTATACCTCTGCCTTTATCTGCAGTCATGTGTCAGGGTATGTGCTTTGTATATAGTTTGTATTAACAGTTAATTAACTCATTTGGGAGACACAAGTAACTTCAAATAAAGTGAACAAAATAAAGCCAACAAAGTGTATCCAGCATTAAAAGACTATGGAATACAGCACTCTTTATTTTGCATTCAGTGGCTCCGCTCTCCTCCTCTCTCCGTCTCAGCGAGTCTGACTGACTTTGTTCCTTTGTGGAGATGACGCTCTTCACTCTGTGCGTCTCTCCATCTTTTTTTACCTGCCAGCTTTAGTGACATAGAGATGATAAAGGGGGGAAAACGGTCTACATCCTCTGCTGCTGCAGCCTGATTCATTCCAACTTGGTCGATAGTGCAAGTCTGGCTGTGCATTGTGGGAGTCCACATTGTAACTTTGTTCCTCCTCCCTCTCCCTTATCCTCGGGTTATCCCTATAGGTTAGTACCAGGTGTGTGTATGTGTGAAAGTTATATTCAGGACTGATAGGTCTTCCTGTGGTCTAATCCATCTGCATGCACTAGCAGTTTCTCTGTTTGGGTTTCTCTCACTCTCCAATGCAGACCAAATCTTTCCCCAAAGAGAGCCACGCAGAACCCAATTAGTGCTTCACTGCACCTCGTAACTCAAAAAATTTGCCTCACAGTCCCCTTTTATTCCATTTATTATGATACCTGTTACCCTTAAGTTGTAAGGCAGACAGTTGAAAAGTTTTTAACGAGCTCTGTGTGCTGTAATCTAGACTCCACGTTATATAAGAGACTTGAATTGGTGTTTGAGCTCTCTGCAGGATTCGCTTCATCTGCTTCAACTTTCTTTCTTTATTAAAAAAGTTTTTATTGTCATCATCATATTTCATACTCAACATAAAGATGATATTTTACATTTTTAAGAGTGGTGTGGTGTGAGAAGGTTGATATGTGGAAATACTAAAGAAAATAACGTAACTAAAGTCAAAATAACACTTATAATACAGACACATGTTTTACAGTTGTTTAAAGTATATTGAAATCAAACTGAGATAGTTTGGATCTGTATTCCATTAATTCCTGAACTTTCCCTCCATCAAGGTTTTCTCAGATTTCTCTTCGATGTTTGACAGCGAAGGAAGGACAAACAAACAAATGAGTTATACAAAATGAAAGAAGAGGGAGATGAAGAAAATTAAACAAAGAGGGGGAAAATGAGGGTTGAATAAATAGATAAATAACTAAGAATAATTCAATTAAAAGAGAAGAAAAAGTGACTGTCTGCCCTATTGTAGACAATCATAATCCCAAGGTTTAAGTTAATTTCCTTCACCATCTTTTTCCAAATAGTTTTGAGTTCCCCCTCATTTATATCTGTTGAATTGTTTCTCTCCATTTATATGTTTTTCAGAGCCAATTTCTTGTTATTTGTTTCAGCGCTGCTATACGCAGAATTCTTTTATCGTTTTCATTATGTCTTTCGTCCACTGTTTTGCCTAACAGCTTCAAATCTCTATGTCTGCTTTTGCATCACGTCCCGGTCCGCAGTTTGCCCCAGCATGAAGCGAGAGCTGTGGCTTTTTTTTTTTTTTTTTTTTTTTTTTTGCAATCATCTGAGGTTCTACGGGATTTATGCCGGAGGTGCTTTCTGTTTGTGAGTTAAAGGTAGATCTTTTTAAAACAACAATGCTTGAAACGCACTGTCAGGGGATCTGGAGCCTCTGTTATGCTGTTTATGGGTGGGCTTTTTCCGTGGCAAAATCTGCTGGCTGTTGTATCGACATCACTGAATGTGAAATTCCCTCGATGATTTTTTTGAGATTTGGATAAAGGGTGAATGGTTGGACTCGTTTCCCCTCAGAGGGAATGGTCTCTTCAAATCACTACAAAGTGAGTTTTCCCGCTTCTTTCTGTGATGGAAAAAGTTCTGTCCTGATGGAAGGGGTCCCTGCAGGATCCCCATCATAGAGCATGAGGAGCCACTGATATATCTGAAGTTTTTTTTTATTCATATTGTCTGTCAAAGAGAAGGGACCTACTCAGTGATCAATGAGCAAATCATCTCCTCTCTTTCTACCTCTCACAAATCTGTCACGACAAAGATCTACTGGCAATCACACACAAATGACATGAATCACACACACACTTTATTGATGCACTGATTGTAGTAGGAGATCTGCTTTTATAATGTCAGCGCACTTATCCCATTATGTTTAAGAGCTAAAGCAGTAAAAAAGTGAATCATTGACATTACCAATATTGGTTTTCATGTTCCATGCACCATGTTATCATGAAGCCTACCAACATGCAGCTCAGTTACTCTTGGTAAAAAAAAAAAAGAATTTGTCAAGTCAAAAAAAAAAAGTTATGATTTTTGTCTACTTTATTAAAAAAAAAATACTGCCAATGAAGAAAGACAACAGAGCAGAACATTTTGTGGAAAGTGAAACAACAAGCTAGTGTGTGTAGTAATAGTCTAGAGTAGACTCTAGAGGGGTGTGTGTGTGTGTGTGTGCGCGCGCGCGTGTGTGTGTGTGTGTGTGGGAGAAAATCACTGCAACAAAGTAAGAAGATAAAAAAGAGTTACACAAAAAATGTAAATATATTTAAATAGAATAAGTTAAGATTAAAGTGTTGGAAAAAACATTTACCTTTTAAAAAAAAAAGGGGATTTTTTTTCATTCTATTTTTTACCAGGCAATCATTACAACCCCCCCAGACACTCGTCAGCATTTCATGTACACTGTCATGATGTGGGAAGCTGTAAATGAATTTATTGCCCAGCATGTCCATCCAAAATCAGTTCTATGCTGTAGGCCACTTCAGGGTGCCATAGCAAAAATTCTGGCGATGATTTCAAAGATAAATTCAGCCATGAATGTAACTGCATTCTTTATTTTTACAAAGTTCCCTACACTACTCTTAAGGGCTGATTAAAATGGGTCTGTCCTTTAAGGCACATCACCACATATTTCACAGGGAGTATTCCTTGTTTCAGGATTGGCCTCTGTGTCTGCCAGCAGGTCACTTGTTAACCTGCCATGCCCAGAGAGAGAGAGAGAGAGAGAGAGAGAGAGAGAGAGAGAGGTGTCTCTCCTGATAGATGGACGGAGCTCTTGGATGAACTCGGGGGGGTTCTAGAAAGCAGACGTCAGTTTCTGAATCCTCGGGGAGAGTTTGTTCGCCAAGGTCTCCGTCATATAAAGGAGCGTCTCCGCTGCCGGCCGTTTATCACCCTCAGAGACACAACTCAGATTCGCTGCTGCGGCTGCCAGTCGCTCCATACCCATTCATCAAAGCGACAAATGGCTCAAACGGGGGCGGGGCTATCCATCACTGAGAGGTGTCCCATAGGATGATATCGAGGTACGTCAGGCTCGGCTAGATAATAGCCATGAATCACGGCTGCTGCATATGGAAATGTGTCAAGTAAATATATCATTATTTTTTTTTGCACTGTGAAAAAGTGTCTACGATTTTTGAAGTTATATGACTTTAGTTGGGCATCAAGATTGAAAAACTACTAAATTACTATCTTTATGATTGAGTAGTTTCTCCTCCAAGCAAAAAAAAAAAAAATACATCTAGATGGAAGAGTCACTGACTTCCAGGGAGGTAATCAAGCTAAAAAAAAAAAAACATTGTCTGTGTCTGTGTGTAGCATTCAGTTCAACTTTGGAGCCCATAGGTGACATACAGTATGAGCTGCATGGAGTAGACAGATGAGCCGACCACTGCTCATCCACTTTTGTGTTTCATCTAACTTATCAATTCATGTTTACGTCATATGATGAGACACAGTGCAATAGCCAGGGACAAACACTCTGCTAAAAAGCCCTCCGCCCACGTGCTGGAAATGCCTAACAGAAGTTATGTGTCATCCTGCGACGAATGTGCATCTCAGACTGACACTTGAACAGTGCTACCATCTCAACGGTACCCTCTACGCTGTCCAACTTTTTCTTTTCTTTTTTTCTATGAAGGAATGTTTATGAGGCATACACACACACACACACACACATATAAACTCACAATGTTCTCTTAGTTCTTATTTGGGCAATTCATCAGAATAATAAGCGAGTGGTCGTGACATGACTTACGTATTCGTTGTGTTTTTCCGGTCTCTAATAAAGGATGTCCAGTTCCCTTCGGGGCCATAAAAGTGAATATAAATTTGGATGAATCATTGCTTTCCAGACTCTTTCTGGATGTGTGTGTACTTGTGCATATGCTAACATGCAGATTCAGAGAGAGAGAGAGAGAGAGTGTGTGTGTGTGTGTGTGGGGTGGGGTGGGGGTTGGGGGGGGGGGGGGGGGGGGGGTGTGAGACATTGCTTGGAGGTTGGATGGAGGTTTTTGTAATTCAGTGACCTCCCAAAGTAAAAGGCAGATGAGCGCCTTCTGTCTCTGACCTCTTCCTCCTCCTCCTCTTTCTTTCTTTCAAACTCTGCTCAGCAAACTAAACACATGTCTTAAATGAAATGTTTCATATTGCATGAACTCTTGCTACAGAAGTGCCTCGGCTGATGTATGTCTCCAGCAAAGTGCCGTCGAGAACATTGGGATCAGAGAGCTCCTTTCTTAACATCCACACACTGACTGTATGACGTCAACCATTTGAAGTTTGCCGAGTCTGTTCCAGGAATGAAACCGGTACCCTCAGGCAGGTTTCAAATACTATTTCTTTTTCTACTCACAAAACTTCTTGAAACATGGCAGCTCACCTTGAATAATATCACAGAACTGGTCTTCGTTTGTGTTACTTTACACTTTTTGTATCTGAGGTTGCACAATAGGACAGGCTACAAAGCATTGTTAAACATACTGCACTGCTTAACTGTGCATCAATAGTGTTGCTTATACTGACTGAATAACACTTAACTATTTAACTATTTATACATTTTATTATATCCTTATACTGTTCAACAACATTAGACTTAGAAAGCAGACCTAACGGTCGATGTTTGTTGATTAGTATAATCTAAAGAGCCATTTTATTATACTGAGGATTCACAGTCTGATGTGAGACAGCAGCAAGATATTATCAGGAGATTTCACCTCGAGCCAGTGGGAGAGGGTGGTGACATATTATCCTGTGACTAGAGTCAGTGCATAGACTTAATGTTACGATCCCCATGCATGTAATTAAACTGCTTCACTATGTTTCCTGTTCATCAGTATGTTCTTCTCCGCTCTTTTGTTGATAGTGTGATATCATTAAAGGCAAATATTTTCATTTTAGCATCGTATAGCAGAATCTGTTGCTTTTTCCGTTTTGTTTTTTTTCTATTCTAAATGTATGTGTACACCATTGCATACAGTAAAGGTTAGTTCTTGCATTTTCATTATTGGAAGTGTGCTGACTATCCTCTTAACACCACTAGTTGTTCAAAGAAAAAACTTTGATAATGGATATTTTATTGAGGCCAGCAAGAAGTCTCCTGATAGAGATGTCACAAATGGACATTTTGCTTGCTTTTGCACTGTGCTACACACAACACTTTACGTCGCCATTACCAAAACACCAAATGACAAATGAAGGTAATTCTTGTGGAAGAATGTCTAATAATTTGAAGTATTTATTGTACATTGCCATTCTCCACTTGGTCTTCTCTTATCCTCACATAGACAGAAATAAAGAACAAAACAGACACAGTGCTGTGCTGTAATTTTGAGACTTGTTTCCACGTTGTCTGCTCTCTGTTTTTTCCTCACAGAGGTGCACAAAATGTTCTCAGTGGTTACTGCCAGGGCTCGGGTTTTTCTGATCTTTTGGAACCACTTAAATGTCACCTCTAAGAAACGCCCAGAGAACCATTCATTTTAATCAAAACCTACACACCAAATGGGAGAATGAATATTTTATAGATGTTTAATTAGTGCACATGGGTTGGGTTCTGAAGTTGAGTGTGCGTCACTCTATGTTGTGTGTCATGTGATGTGAAAGTACAGCTATACCTGCAGAAGTCATTTGCCCTTCACATTCGTCCTTCAGCACATACCTGTGAACATTGGTGGGGGGTTATTTACCCGCAGTCGGGTCATGCAGGTGCAGCACAGTCCCTCCATCAACTTAATGTGTAGTTGTGACGCTGACATAACCCGGGGAGGTTGCCTACAAGGCGGCGGCCATGTCGACATCATATGACTCTTTAAGGTTGTCCTTGTATCAGAGTCAGCCATACTCTTTTCTCTGGTGGTGGGTTAGAAAAGTTGTCCTTCATCTTACTGGGGGGATTTTGCTTGGTTGAAAATGGCTTTTTAGGGAAAAATAAATAAAAATAGAGTTGAAAGTTTTCCCCTTTTGTATCATAGGCTTTAACAATTGGCACCTTTTCACTGAAAAACCAACAGTGCCGTAAGCTTGAAGAAACACTAATGTGTCCCCATACAATACAATATACGTTTAACACCTGTCCTACCATCTGCTTAGTGCTATAGGCCATTATGAAAGGAAAGCCGACAAGATGAACAATTTATCATCAAACTGTCCCGTTTAATAATCAGTGTTTCATTGTTGTCTTCATGCAGTGTTACGCATTTCAATGAAAGACAGGTAGAAGTAAAGTGATGTGTTGTCTTCTCTGTTGAACATCTTTCTTTTTTATCTTGATTTATTTGTGGGGGTGGGGTGGGGGTCTTTTTTTATGATTTTATTTGAAAGACAGGACAGTGGATGGAGTCAGAAATAAGGTTGAGAGAGAAAGTGAGGAATTACATTTTGGGAAAGGAACCTCAGGCTGGATTTGAACCCAAGCTTCGAGAATGATCGCCTCTGTACATGGGGTGCACAAACTGACCACTGGGCCACGACGCCACAACATCTGTTAACTTAAATTACGTATTGAACAGTCACCATCATAGATAACCTGCTGGACTGAACACTTGGCCTCACAAAAGTAGCTCTTACTATTTCTGAACTTGGAAGATCTGACTGGCGTAAAAAACAAATCTGTAATTACTTTCAACATATTCTCAGGATCCTCCTCCTCATTTCTTCTGACTTATTCATAAACTCCAAAAACACTACCTCTGTGTTCTATTGTATTTCCTCTTTTGATTTGTTTAAATGATGTATGTCTCTGTATTTTTATATATTATTGCAAATTAATAGAATTAGTTTAGATACTTAAGTTCTGAATACAATTCAAGATAATTGAAAGTGGACTTGACCTGTCATGGATGAGAAAGGCTCCAGAACAGGCATTGAATAACTTATTGATACATCTTAACAATTTGAAGAACTTATTGATTCACAAAGAAAACATAACTCCAACTACAAGCCTAAAGAATAATCACACAACACAGATCAATGGATACCTAAAAGTCACTCAAATGTTTAGAGAAGTTTACCGCTCAGAAATAATCCCTTGAGGAAAAGGTTCCATCAATCCAAACGGATCCGATTCCTGTCAGCTCCGCTTTTGGAACTATTCATGATTCTTGCTAGGTAGGTTTTATTTTAAGATTTCACTAGTTGATATGAATAGTGTGAGCAAACCCCCTCCGTGTTTCAGTTGTGTCATCTTTTCCTGGTTGGAGTGATTTTTGGAAACTTTGTTGCCTTGTTCTGCCATATTAACTTTATCTATAATAAAGAGGGGGTAACTGTCACAGTGAGCATGGGGATTGGCAGTGTTGTCTTTTTCCTAACTCATATGAGACAGTAGAAGGAAGTTGGAATTACTTATTTACAAATTTAGATTTTCATTTTCTCCAAACTGTTCCTCTGTTTTTGGCTCCTAAATGATCTAATTGTGAACCGTGTGCTCTCTTTTTGGCTCTTTGCTGCTGTAACACTGTACATTTCTAAGTTGTGGTATAAATAAAGGCTTATCTTATCTTATCCTATCTTATCGTAATTCACCGTCTGACTTTATAGTGCTGTAGAAGGTTTTCATTGTCTTTGTTATCTTGACACAATGCTGGCCTAAACCCAAAATACACTTTTTTTTAAATAAGCCAGCCTGTTTATGTTGCATCCATATTTACACCTCTATAAATTCAGAGCTCATGTCTCTGTGGGGCTCAAAGTTTGGCTTGCAAAGTCATTTCTCTTCACTTTGGTTTGAAAGTAAACCACAGTGATTTATTTGTTCTTAATCAACCTTTGGGTTTCAAAAATATGTTTTTGTGAAGTCATCAGTTGGATTACTCAAAAGGTCAGTCCAACCATAAATACACTCTGACGCAAGTCCTGAAGATTGGAGGACCTTGGGGGTGTTTCCAGAGATGTCCTGTATACATACTCTATTCTATTAGCTAAACAAGATAGCTGAGAAGGGCCTCTATGACCTTTTTTCCTTCGTATATTTTGTCTATTAGCGAGTGTTTTGGTTAAGCAAAACCCATTCAGCAAGGGGCTGTATGCGAAACATTTAAAGACAACAGAGGACTGACACTGAGCTGAATGCTAAGAGGTTTTTTTCTTGGCTCCGTCCAAGATTACTTTGTCTCTTGGCTTTAAATTCTAGTCATCGGTCTAGCAGTCTCCAATTTGATCAAATGTCTGCTCCAGTTTTTAGCAGCTTTATTTGTGCAAACAGAAACGCATGACGGCATTGCATGTTAAGAAAGTTGAAAATGACACTTCATTGTTGACTGTTAGCACGGTCTTTATTGGTAGACAATGTATCTGCAGGATTCCTCCGTAAACCAGACAAAGCTGGAAGTAAAACTGCGGAAAACATCAAATAAAGTATATTCCCTTCTCTTCTGCAGATACAACCAACAGGAGAAAAAGTCAAGATGAACTGCTGAGGTTAGCTCGGCTTGTTTCTTTAATCACATGGATCCAATTTTCTAATGGGCAAAACCTCACATTGATCAAGTCACAAAGGACAGGACTTAAATTCAGCTCTCTGACGTCAAAACACCTCCAACCCCTCTTCCCTCACGTTTGCACAAAAGAGTTATCAAATTCGAATGCACCATGACAAAGCGCTAAGCACAAAATTATCCTTGTCTCGAGCTGCTTTGTTGTGTTAGCAGGCTAATGGTAGCTAGTTTACTCGTAGCTTCACATTGCAATGTAAATTTAAACGGATTGAACGCGATCTATAAACGCTTTTGTGACTATGTATGGTATTCTTCTTTTCTCTAGTCCCTCACTTAAACAAGTTTTGTAGCCTACACAAGGGGATGCGCCGGCCCTTCCGTCCATGTAAACATGGATGTAGATACGGCTCAGACAACATCGCAGACAGCGGGACTCACATGTCACACCCATTGTAGACAGTCAAGACTGAGAGAGATATTCACAGAGGATATACTTGATTTCTGCTATATTTATTTCTCATACATTCTGCCTTTATCTCGAAACCATGAGGAGGTATGCAGCTGTAGATGTTTTACTGTCAGGCAGACACCTGGCCCATATGGAAAACTGTGACAACATTGGCCTAAAGGTAAATATGGAACTCAAGTGGGTTGATACAGGAGTTTAGTGTGGCACTGAAAAGAATATTGAAGCTTTAAAATGAATAACTGAACTCAATTCAACGATAAATCTGGGCAAGGTTGGACTTGACATCCATCTCAATCACTCATGATGAAAATGTAAGAAGTTATACTCTGATCTTCACTAAATCGACTTGTACTGTATATCCAAGAAAGCACTCGTGCAAACAGGACCTGAAAGACTTTACAAACTCTCCTAAACCTAAAATACTGCATAAAGATGTTCTAGAAACAATTACACCCTGATGTATGAAGACCGATGTCCTGACATGACCCTCGAGTAGTGCAGGCCGTGTTAATCAAAAGCGCTGAAACTTTTTCTGTGATAGATTGTAATGTGTTTTGGGGATCTCCCAGTCGAGCTAGGAGAAGCTTCTATGATTTTTAAAGCTATTCCTTTTCATCAGTCATTTTAAACAAGCCGTCATCAAGCTCCACTTGCTATTTCCCTTAAGGGCAATCTATCTTAAGTGCTCTTCCATTAGCGCGATAGCTCATGTGATACCTGTGAGTATGACCTTTTTTCGAAGAAGCAGGTTCAAAAGGCCTGAAAGTAAGACATCGGGAGGACATTTGCCAAGAACACATTTAGACCTGCTGTCATTTACTGAGCCAACCCATCATGGTAGAACAAGCAATTCAGAGAGTTTATACTTCCCCTTTGAGTCAGCCTTTTGCTCTGCAAGTGGCCGTTCACTCGGTGTATCACTGACTACCAGAGGGGAGTCAGAGAGAGCTTGGTTAATGATAGATGAAATGAGCCACCTGAACACAGATAGGCATGTGAAGAAAATGAATGAGCAGCAAGGCAATAAGACAAAGGCAGAGCGGGAAAGAGGAGCACCGTGCAGTACATCATCAGCTGCTCCGGTCCTCTCAGCGAGGCAGCTTCATGCTGTGTTGTGATTTCTCGGCCAGGGAGGGGAGCTGCTGACTCCCAGATAGAAACAATCCCAGCACAGCTCGCTGCTGCATCATTACTACCGCTACTTCATTGGAAACCGCTGCCATTTGTCAATGCCACGATTGATTTGTTGCTCTGCAACAACAAACATCTCGCCCGGGGCAAAGTTTGCATGTGTTTTGATCGTGTCTGTTACCATGATAGTCTTGTGGGAAAATAGCATTGTGTGTGTGTGCAACATAATTTAAAAAGTTAGCCGTTTTTCAGGACGGTTTCTGTGTAAGGAGTCCTTCCAGTTACATGTTCTGTGTAATTAGCCTCTGTTAGCCTGTATGAAGCTGGAACTAAAAACATCACACACTAACATGTACACACAGACGATGATGTGAAAAGGAGAAGGATTTTTTTCTCCTTTCGTCTGCTCCCTGTGATGACACTTCATGTTTGATGAGGGGCTTAGCTGTAAGAGCTTATTCAGGTTTTGTATTCATGTTATCATATTCTCCACTTTACTTTCAGTACTATCATCTCCAAGTCACACGCCCCTTCCGCCCTTTTTTTTTTTTTTTTTTTGCATCACCCACTTGCTCTCTTCTCTCCCCATTTTTCATCTCTCCATTGTCCTCTCTCACTCTTTCATCTCACCGAACACCGGCTTTTCTCTCTCCTCCTCTACAGGTTTAAATTTAGATTTGGAGTTTCACTCCGCTGTATCCAGGCAACCTATCCCCCATATGTAAAGAACCAGCCGTGCTCAAGTCCTCCTCATTTGCTCCCTCATCCACTCTCCTCTCTAATTTTTTTTTTTTTTTCGATCTTTCCTCCATCTCCCTGGTGCAGCTGTAGTCAGGGATGTGGCGCTGTGTCATGTGGTCATGTGGTGACACGTGTGAGCACGAGCACGCGTGTGTGAGTGTGTTTATGTGTGTGTGTGTGTTGCGCTCTGGCTTAGAAAACTCACAGCATTATTTACCCCTGGAGTCACAAGCTATGCTGACAGAGAGGGCAGGCAGAGAAAGCTTCACAGCCGGCCTTTAAAACTGTTTGTCCATTTAGAAGAAGACCACAGAG
This sequence comes from Labrus mixtus, assembly GCF_963584025.1. NCBI lineage: Eukaryota > Metazoa > Chordata > Actinopteri > Labriformes > Labridae > Labrus > Labrus mixtus. The sequence goes on from NC_083630.1 coordinate 10,068,998, forward strand.
GAGCCCACAACACCTGTGATTTAATGATTCAAACAACCTGCCAGTCATCAAGTGAACCAGTAATCTGTCCGTCAACTAGGTGGTGATAAATTAACCTGCCAGAGAAATGCAATCAGAATGCAATTTGAGACACACTTTTGTGTTTGTGAAGAATAAGGTGCTGTTGAACTCAAAACGTACAAAGAGCTATTCAGCATCTGTTTCTTATTAAGGCCCAGGAGTTTAAAAGAGGTGTGTGTGTGAGTGTGAGTGTGTGTGTGTGTGTGTGTGTGTGTGTGTGTGTGTGTGTGTGAGTGTGTGTGTGTGTGTGTGTGTGTGTGTGTGTGTGTTTTGTGGCCATGCTGTGCCATGCCCAGGTGCAGAACCTATAAACAGCAGTAGCAGCCCATCAAAACCACAATCAGTAAAATTTATCACTAAACCAGCTGGGTCCTAATTATGAAGCTGCTGTTGCACATACACTCTCTCTCTCTCTCTCCCTCCCTCTCACACACACTCTCTCTCACTCTCTCTCTCTCAGTCTCTCTCACTCTCTCTATCTCTCTCTCTCTCCCTCTCTCTCCCTCTCACACACACACTCTCTCTCACTCTGTCTCTGTCTCTGTCTCTCTCTCCCTCCCTCTCACACACACTTTCTCACTCTATCTCTCTCTCTCTCTCTATCTCTCTCTCTCCCTCTCTCTCCCTCTCACACACACTCTCTCTCACTCTCTCTCTCTCTCTCTCTATCTCTGTCTCTCTCTCTCTCTCCCTCTCACACACACTCTCTGTCTCTCTCTCTCTCTCCCTCTCACACACACGCTCTCTGTCTCTCTCTCTCTCTCCCCCTCTCACACACTCTCTCTCTGTCTCTCTCCCTCTCACACACACTCTCTCTGTCTCTCTCTCTCTCTCTCCCCCTCTCTCACACACTCTCTCTGTCTCTCTCTCTCTCTCTCTCCCTCTCACACACTCTCTCTGTCTCTCTCTGTCTCTCTCTCTCCCTCTCACACACTCTCTCTCTGTCTCTCTCTCTCTCTCCCTCTCACACACACACTCTCTCTCTCTCTCTCTCTCTACATTACTTTTTCACACACACAGAGACACACTCACAATCTGTATGATTACACAGAGCACTTGTATTGATGATGTGTTGTCACAACCTACCTGAAAACAAAACATAACAAAAGAGGGACACCAAATAGTCTCTCAGGTGAGCTGAGCTAATAACGACTCTTCTGAGTGCAGCGAGTACCTGACCATTCGCGAATGTTCAGCACTGCATGTCCCACCCCCCAACGGTGCTGTACCTTCAGAAAGTACCTCTCTTTTGGAAGGGAACTTTTGGGGGAGAAATCATAATCCCCAGGACTTTATTCAGACCCTATTCACCTTGTCGGAAAGCAACACGGTGCCCCCTGATGTTCTGAGTCAATGTGGAAACCAACTCTATTCACAATCATCATTTATGATAATGATCTAATTACTATGAATTTGTAGTCAACAAAATCCTTGCAAGATGATATTGATTTGGAAGATATTAGGCCCACGCAAGGCAGACATTATGTATTTATTTACTTTTTATAAGTGCCATACACAAACTAAAATAGTATTTTTTTTTTCTTGCATTTAACACTTTGAGAGTGAAGTTCAAGTGTAGGATTTTTCATGCTAATGCCTCCATTCAGGCGGTGTACTAGCCCACAACACTCTTACTATCAAACACACTATGATTGATTTAGGAAAGGCTGCGATTATAACACGGCGTGATATCCAGAGGAGGAGAGAAATTTGTGCACTGCCTTAGAGGTTCCGCTTTGGTGGTACAAACATCTCCCTGAGCCTATTTTGGGATTCTAGCAGAGAATAATGAGCCTTTGTAGCCTGTAGGTGCCAGTGCCAAGCAGCAGCTAACTGCTCTGTGACCTTTACAAGCAGTATGTCTGTGTGTGTGTGTGTGTGTGTGTGTGTGTGTGTGTGTGTGTGTGTCTGTGTGTGTGTGTGTGTGTGTGTGTGTGTGTGTGTGTGTGTGTGTGTGTGTGTCTGTGTGTGTGTGTGTGTGTGTGTGTGTGTGTGTGTGTGTGTCCGTCAGCTGAAGTAGGCCTACACACTACATGTCCCCTCTCACCTGTCACCACGGTCGTGTTGCGTGTGCACACTCTTACACATGTAGATTACACACATGTACACAAACAGAGGGCAGCATGGGTAACTGTCACAGCAATTTGTAAAGGGCTGAGAAATTCCCTGGAAGCAACAGCCCACTCCTCAACACACACACAAACGCACACAGTCACATAGACACCCCCCACACGTCCACTCTCCATATCAACACTGACATCTACCACAAATCAGCTGTTTTCTGTTTGAGGTCCTGTACAGCTGTGTTGCCCCGGCAGAGCCACTGATCTGGGGGATAACACATTAATATTGGCTGACCAATTCCGCCCCAATAAACAGCCAAGTCTTGCAGTGGATAAGACCTTCTTATTCTCTTCCTAACCCTGGATCCGTCACTGTCTGTCCGCTTATATTGTTGTCACTTATAGATTGAGGGTAATACTGAGGTTATATGAGGCTTCTTCATGAACCACAATACACACTTAAGTTGCTTTTTAAGGGACAAAGGATTATATGAGCATGTCATCAGTGTTGGCAGATAACAGCCTTAAAATGACATATTAGAAGCAGATCCAGATTTATCAATACCGGTATCAAAACTGGTTGAACCTGTTTTGCCACAACATGGAGTTTGGACATCCTGTCATCACCGGTTTAAATAAACAGGTTTGCTTGAATTGTAATTTGTGACAGACGAAGGTTCTGGTTGAGTTCACACTGAGTAGAGCCAACGGTCTCACACGCTCACTGACCGAACAGCTCCGCCCCCTCCTCATGTCACTGTTAACAATGAAAGTGAACTGTGGCACAGAAATCATTGTGAATATTCTCCCACTTCCAAGGTGCAGTGTAACAGCAACATTAAGTGGGGGTGCCCAGTCTCTGTCTGGGTCTTGAACGTAGGCTGTGTGCTGGAATGGCTTGACTCGCCTCTTTGAGTCCAGCGCAGCATGGATTTGTATCTCCATTACAACAGGCCTACCTGCAGGAACTTTCAGCTGATGTCTCGCTCGTCTTCTATCCGTGGTAATTAAAAGAAGCCGGCTGTGGGAGTGACACAGTGTCTCAGCTAAGGCTTGGTTAATTTGATGATAAACACATCCCCGTCCCCTGTTATTTTGATGTCGTATAGTATATAGTGTTAACGCAAAAAGCAAACAAAAAGCAACAAAACATGATCTTGCCCAGCTCTAATGACTACAAAAAAAGAATAATTATGAGTCCCTTCCTGTTTGCACTGTGATGTAAGACCAAGTATCTGTCTCAAAGGATACAAATGAATACATGATCACCTGTAAAGGTTTGAGTTGTGTTGATTTGGTGTCGACAGATTTTGATTCGGCGTGATCACGTTCCATCCCACAGTTTTTTGCATTGTTGTACTTGATTATATAATAATGGAAGGTGTGCCCAGTAACAAAAAAGCAACATAACAGTTCTTGTAACAGTTACATTGCCCGTGCTCATGCCTCCCTCCATCTCTTTCTCTCCCTCTCTCTCTCTCTCTCTCTCTCTCTCTCTCTTTCTCTTCTCTATGTCTTATCCTCTGATCATCCTCAGCAGAGCTTCTCTTTTGTGCAGATGTTTTTTTTTTCTCTCTGACTGAAACACTTACCAGAAGAAGCTGTTTTTTTTTCCTCTAGTCCCCTCTCAATTCTCTCTCTCTCTCTCTCTCTCTCTCTCTCTCTCTCTCTCTCTCTCTCTCTCTCTCTCCCCCCCTCTCTCTCACTCTCTCTCTCTAGCATCCTTTTTTCCGAGTAGTAGTAGTAGTAATACAAGCAGCAGCTGAATGGCATCGTCTACAACTAATGGAATCCGACTCTCCTGTTGCTGTGTTCGGTCTCTTATTTCCTTCTCCTCCTCCTCCTCCTCCTCCTCCTCCTCCTCCTCCTCCTCCTCCTCGTCCTCTTACACTCTGTTGCCTGCTGATTTGTTCAATGATTCAGAGGAGTTAAACGCCAGGCAGCCGCAGTCGAAGCAGCGCTGGGAGGGGGGACAGTCGAAGAGAAAGTCATTGAGATGTTGTAGGAACAAAAGTGACGATGGTTAAATGGAACTGTGTGCCAGCAGAGGACTGATCAGAGCCACGCAGAAGGATGGGCACAGCTGAGATGGAAGGCAGTCTGAGTTTCAGTCTCATCAGGTTGGAAGCTGTTGAGTTGTTGGATGTTTAACAGACTACCAGACCACTGCGACACCCTGCATTTGTGAGCCCTAAGGAGAAGAAGCTTACATCAAAGACGAAGAACACAGACCTAAGAATAAGGGGAATAGCAGGATCCCCCTCTTTCATATCATATGTGACATCATCTCCAGGCATGAGACTCAGTCCATGCTACACAACAGCTTCCAGGCTGCTTCTACTCCGTCAACGCTTCAGTGTAGAACATAGAGAAGTCTCAGCTTGGGTTCAAGCGGCGGGCGGTCAAGGACTCCGGGGGGGCCGCCCTGACCCTGACCCCGCCGTGGTGAGCCTCCGCTGAGGACCATGGTCCTGCCGTTGCTGCTGAAGCTCCTCAACGTCTTCCTACGCCAGTCGACCTTGACCAAAGCCGCTGTCGCCGTTCACTGCCGCCGCACTTCCTGCTGCCCGGCTGCTCTGATGCCGCGCCCACCCGGCCCGCCGCGCTCTTGCCGCCGCGGGTGGGAGGCGAGAGAGCAACCACAACGTCTGCCCGCGGAAGAGAGAGAGGTGAGACTGAAAGAAACAGCAGAGGAGATGTCTGTGTGTGTGTGTGTGTGTGTGTGTGTGTGTGTGTGTGTGTGTGTGTGTGTGTGTGTGTGTGTGTGTGTGTGTGTGTGTGTGTGTGTGTGTGTGTGTGTGTGTGTGTGTGTGTGTGTGTGTGTGTGTGTGTGTGGGGGGGGGGCAGTTTGGGGAAGTAGAGTGTGCATTTGACTAAAATGGACAAGGCTGAAAGTTTATCAATGTGAAAAGCACAACTAAGTTGCATGACAAACTTTGAGATGTTGCATCATCTCACTCATATTCCTAAGAAAGGTTGCTTTAATTGTAGACAGTATTGAGTCTTCTTGTTTTTATGAGTTTAAAGAAATCCCATCAGGGTCGTTTTGGGATTTTTCTTTAGTTGGTCTGAATGGCATGTGGTGTTTAGAGTCACTTTCCTTGCATCTAGCACCAGATAGCAAGGCTTTATTCCGTTGCAGTGACCTTTAAAATTTGACACTCCGTTCTCCACGGTGGTGTAAATTGATATGAGCTCACACATAAAGAGTGGAGGCAGCCATCTGTCAAAAAGCCTCCGTCAAGTCTCTGGGACGGTTATAGTTAAATCACTCACATCTCAGCATCATATTCCTCGAAAGAAATACTGTGGTGTGAGGACCATGTCACCGCTCCAGTGTTGATATCAGTCCCCTCATGCTGTTGTTGTTGTCGGCTTGTTATTCGCTCTGCAGTATCTCACGGCTAAAAGGAGTCGCTTTCAATCTCATCAGCTTAACCAGCAGAACATCGAGGACTAAATTAAAGAGAAGCCACAGTCCTACATATATCTAATAACAGAGGTGTCATAGCTCCTAAGTGAACCTAACTGATAGCAGAAAAGATCTTGAATAAATGAATTTGTTGTACGTAAAGTGATGACAAATTTGGTTGCTAAATGCTGTCTATGAATGGCCTTACATACATAATGATAAACCGGGTGTTTACAGCTATAACAACAGGAAACACAGTCACAATGAAGAAGAAGCACGTTTGACAATGTTGTAGTTCGTTTACCGGAAGTGAGGCCGAATGGCTCATTTTGCAGAGAGAGGTTCCTCCAGATCATGACTTCATGAATTGTCTGTCATTGAAAAAAAAAACAGAGGCTGATCTCTGATTTCAGTCCTCAAGAAATGTTTCTGAGCAAAACCTATTTTAAAAAAAAGAACATAATGATGCAGTTTAAAGAGTTTGAGAGGAACAACAATATAGATTTCAGCGTTGTCCCAGAATGGATTTTTGGAGTCACCTATCCATTCAAAGTCTTAATATCGGTTTTGCGGCTGCTGTAGCTTTTACTACGACTTAAAAGGCACAAATGTTTAGAGACGCTAACTTGACACGTTATCCTTCTAAACCAGTTGAATGAAATACTGTGCCCGGTTTGGCCCACATTACCATTCAAAGGTCAAACATGTCTCATCCTTGGTTGTCAAAAACCTGCTCTTTGCAAATCCTCACATCTAAGCATCTGTCTTGTCATAAGGTATTATTCAGCAGCTTTATAGGGTTTTTATCTTGCTTTATTACAAAGGAGTAACAGGGCTTCATAAAGGGAGAGTCTGAGATTAGTGATTAAAGTCAAACATTTCTGAGAATAAAGTCAAAAATCTTATCTTGAAATTTTTTATTTTTTTTATTTATTAACGTGGCTCTAATACTCCGTCATCCTTTATATCTCCTGGTTTAGGACTGATTTAAGTCTTAGCATCTGTTTTTTTTCTTTTCTAATTCAAACCAATAATCAACTTGAAATGGACTGTTGCCTGAGCCTTAGGCAAAATAAATAGTTTAACTTGAAGATGTTAACTGATGTTGACTTTTTGTTTGACATTTAGCATGAACCCTGGACAACAGGTCGATTGTCAGCAGTGTTTGAAAGTATTGGTCTTTCTACTACTGTATGACCCCTAAATTCCCACATGCAACACACAGTAACTGGAGTTTAAAAACCCTGAACTAGATCCCCAGCTTTCAGTATAAGAGAGTGAAGCACATGAGTGCAGCTTGTCAGCTTGTGGCTAAATTGCTTGCCTGGTTTTGGCATACTGTTCAGTTGTTGTTTCGGTAAGCTAAAGTTATGCTAGAAATGATAAAGATGCAGCTGTCAGCCAATGATTTAGATTCATTTGACATCAATACTCTGCTTCTGAAGGGAAGGAAAGCAGCAAAGAAAAAGATCACTGTTCAGAAACATGCTTTTGATCGTATATCCGCACACACATACACACAAAAATACCACAGCATATTGAGGTTAGATCTTCCTGTTTCTTGTCTCTCAGATACTTCCAACAGTCATGGATCAATGGTCAAACAGGGAGCACATTTTCACCTTCTCTGCCGAGCATGTAGTCGTGATGCAGACTGGCTGTCAGATATCCAATTTTTGCTCAGTTGCTCTCTCTTTCTCGCCTTTCCTCTCTCTCTCATTCTCTCTTCCTCTCTTCCTCCTACACAGCTTTCAGGCAGGCCCTGCTTGACACCTGAAGCACCCTCAGTTTTAAATGTACCTGCTGCCAGTGTTGAAAGTTATGCAAGAGTTTGGCAAACCCAGAAATAGGATACAGCGATGGATCCACATTAGAGGAGATTTATTTATTTTTTTTATTTTTTTTGAAGCAATTAAAAAGGAAGTCCACCCTCACAAATGTACAGTTACTTGTGACCATACAAGGATATCCTCTGTGAAGTGCCAGCCGTTATAACTAGAAACTCTTTGCATAATATCAGCCTTTGATTCTGCACCACTATTCATAAAATCTGGGTCTGTTTCATTGAACTGCACTGGGGTTTTCCTCAGGCATCATTTGTTTCACCTTTGCAGTAGATTCACTAGATTCTGTGTATCTATAGATAGAATCTTTATTATCATTGTATACAAGGACACAACGAAACTTTGTTAGCAGCAATCCTATACAGCAGCGTTTACAAAAACAAAAATATATTTGTGGTGATATGAAAGAGAAATATGCAAAAAGTGGCCAGAGCAATTGCTGTTCAGTGAATGAATGATAATAATAATAATAATAATACTAATAATAATAAATAAATAGACAGTTGTGATGACTATCTTCAAAAAGTTGTTGAAGTAATAATATTGATGTAACCTGATTTTATCTCAAGGGCTTTCCAATGTACTCGCATAAATCCACAAAAGCCTATTTGGTATGGTTTTTCAGTCCTGATTTTGTAAAAGATTGTTTACTCTGAATGTAAGGAGATCATCAAAGGTTCTTAAAGAGAAACATAAACTCCTGGAAAGTATTCCTGAAAAACCATGTTTAATGGTTACTGCTTAATGAATAAGAAGCTCATTTCCACCATTAGGTTTGTAGTACTCAAATCAGTCTTTTTTTGAAGGTCTCGTCTTGGAATTGAAAGCGTTTTTACTCGCTCTTGTCTCAGTCTCAGACTGGGCGGACTCCAGGTTTTTAAATCAAGTCCAGTCAAGACCACCACTGGCTATTTTTCTGTGGCACACTGGATGATCTTTTTTTTCAGTTATATTTATGGTTTCGATCTCACCCTGCCTTGGTCTTGGTCTTGACTCGGTCTAGATCCCTAAATGTCTCAGTCTCAGAGCACTCTGGTCTCAGGTATGTCTTGGTCTCAGTTAGTGTGGTCTTGACTACAACACTGCTCACGTGAATTACAAAGATGATATTTGTTTGATAATTATTCTGTTTTCTTGCTTCATCAAGTCTTTTTTTGGTTGGGATTCAAATTCTTAATCATCATTTATTCTTAAACAGAGTTAATCTGTTATTTAAAATGAACTTTAAATGTTAAAGAAGGTACTTTATTTATCCCTTTATTTTCAGTGTTTTCCACTCTGTTGTTGAGACATGCTGCACAGTCCGACATACTTACAGTCAGAGCTACTGCTGTCATTAGTATCTGACATATTAAATGTCTTCTGATTGATGTGATGCCATCAGCTACAGAAATGACCTCTCCCTGTCTTGGATTTGGGAGGACATTGGACGACATTCGTGACTGCATTGATACAGTGGATACAGTGGAGACATTGGAAAGCAGAGAGTACAGTCAAGGTTTATTTCAGCCTTTCATCCTGGTTCTTGAAGAAGGACATTTGCAGTAACTGACAGCTGACAGTTGCCTCTGGCAACATTGATTGTTTTAACAGGTGAAAGTCTAGTCAGTTAACAATTTGAAGTTGCTGACCAAAGGTGTCATACACTGATAATGTGTCAAATTTTGACTTGTCTTATTCTAGGTAATATTGATTTATTAAAACTCACCTGGATCAGCCTTTACTTACTTCTCGATTGGCATTAGGCCAAATACTTTAAATTCAAAGGGGATTTATTGATTGACTTGAGCTTGTACAGCGCTTTTCTAGGTTGCTACTACTCAAAGCTTTTTTACAGTGCAGGTCATACCTACAGTACCCCTTCACACACTGATGGCAGTGTCCATCAGTATTAACTAATCCAATTCATACGCATCCATACACCGCGGGGGCGGACTTTAAGTGTCCTGCCCAAGGACACATCAGACATGTGGCTGCAGGAGCTGGGGATTGAACCTGATCTTCCGGTTTAGGGACCACAGACTCTACCCATTGATCCACAGCCAATAATGTCACCCATTGGTTTGTGGACTACTGTTCTGAAGTCTAAAGTTAGGCATTCCGTCAGTCAGGTTTTGTTCCTGGAGCCAGATGTGACTTTTGATGAGGGAGTTGGCCAACCATAACTTATCAGCCAACAGTAGTTTGCAAATAATGCACGTTCAGGTGGAAGGCCTTGTTATACATGTCAATCTGCTTAGTGATATGTATACTTGGGTCACATCACTTAATTGTTATGGAATAAAACCTGTGCCATTTTTCAAGAGCCCCACTTTCACAACAGGCTAGACTAAAGAATAAGTGGATCCCTGTGAGAGGAAAGTGCTCTGCAGACACACTCATAACAATCCCAGTACATGCTGTCCTCATATGCATCCTCACACCTGATCCAAACAAAGGGCTGATACCCAAAACAGGGAGGATGAAGGGAATGATAGATAGAGGGAGATATGCTGGGATGCCGAGGGAGGGTGAGGTAATGTAACTGTGGCGTTCCCTGACTCCCACACACATAGTGCTGTACAATGTGCCTGAAGCGATTTGCAAAAACTCACTATTCTCCCTGCCAGCTCTGGGATTTGTGTCTGTGAGTGTGTACAGTCAGTAGCTGTTGTTGACAACCAATCCTTGCTACAGAATTCAACAACAACTGTAATTACAATTGTATTACCTTGCAGAATTATTCAGAAGAATCGAGTGTTACACCTCAATATGTTGTAGAACTAAGGCAGGATATAGGCACTGTATGCTTGAATGAGAAGACAATTTTCTTTCATTTACATATGGTAATTTGTTGTGTGTTATTTACATATCGCTTCTTAATTTGTCTGGGGATATTTCTATTTATATCCTCCCATGTACTTACTGTATATTCCTAAATAGTTATGGTATGCGTGTCTGCATTGAAAGGGGATAAACCTCCACCAAAGAGGAGGTGTCGATAATGACAAAGAACATTTCAGGACGAATAAAAACACAGTAGAAACTCCTCTATATATTTCTCTCTCTCAGCTCAGCCCTGCTCGATCGTGGATTACTAAGAAACCTTGTGAAAGGGCTTAATATGCATCCAGCCCACTGTTAGAGAGAGCTGTATTTTCTAATGACAGGAGACGGGGAGCGAATGGAAGGAGAGGAGCAGGGGGAGTGAGTGGTGGGTGCAGAGAAAGAGGAGGAGATTATGGATTCCGTGCTGCTGGGATTATCAAATATCTCACCTCTTGTACCAGAAAGCCTCACTAGCCCCCCCCCCCCCCCCCCCCGCAAAGTCAGGGAATGTGATTTGGAAAAGTTTTTGAGCTGGTGATTGTTTTGTGACAAAAACATAAGAGTGATAAAAGGGACGAACTGAGAAAGATTGGAGGGTAGGTAGAAGTGAGTAGTCTGGCAGCAGGTAAAGAGTGTGAAACAACATAAAAGATCAGATCTTGCTTTTTCAGCTATCACTGGATTGTTGTGTAAATTCAGCATCCAGTTGTTCCTGAATACCTCCAAGTAGGTCTGGACAATGTGGCATGAAGACTTTTCACTACGCGGCCAGTTTAGAATTTCAAACCTTCTGATGCCATTAATGTTTTCTGCTGTTAAAGAGGCTCCGGTAAATTAAGGCGCACTCACACTAGGCAATCCATACCTTGCCCAAATAGCTTCACCCTCAAAGTACAGTTCGTTTGACTAGTGTGAGAGCTCTGTATACTTCTTTGGCCCCAGCACGCTTGGAAGAGGTTATCCTCGGCACGGTACAGTTCAGGCATGTGCTCAAGCACGGGCAAGAAACTCGGATAGCCTTCCATTATCGAAAAATCCTGGATTGTAACTGCTGTATCTGACTAAAATGACTCAAAATAAGCCTCAGAGTCAGTAAAGTTGTAGTCTTGGTCTCTGTGTTGTTCTCCGATGTGTGGATGCGGACTGGACTGTGCATCCCTTTTTTCATTTTTTTTTTGGGGTCTGCCTGTCCTGTAAAGTAAGCACACTTGATGATCACGTAGCCTTTCATGTGTGGTCTTACAACGTTATGTAGGCTACAAGAAGTATCTGTGCTTAGGCCTGGTTAGACCTGCAGCAGTGTGAGTGCAGGCCCGCAGGGGAATGAGGGAATGGGACAACTGGGCCTAGTGTGAGTGCATCCTTAGTCTCTTGTGTTTCAAAAGAATTAATACAAACTCTAAAGCAACCATTTGTTTGCTCAAGCGTTGATGTTGCAAAACCAAACCGCTGCAAAGACCTTAGATCCCTTCTTTAGGAAATGAGCTTCTCACTGTTTAGCAGCGCTGGCACATGCCACCATTTTTATATTCTACCCATGTCTCAGTAAACTCAGGGGGTATTGTACCAAAATAATCAATCAATCAACCAATAAATCTTTATTTGTAAAGCGCCAATTCATAACAATTGTTATCTTGAGACACTTTACAAAAAGCAGGTCAAAGACCTTACTTATTGCTACATTACAAAGACCCAGCGTTAATCCATCATGAGCGCAGCACTTTAGCAAAAGTTACAGTTGGCAAGAAAAAGCTTCCTTTTAAGAAGCAAAAATTGGGCAAATCCAGGCTCATGACGAACAGCCATCTACTGCGCTGGGCTTGAAAATGGGATAGAAATGGGATAAGGGGAGATGATGAAAAGTAAAAGTAAGTAAAAAGTAAAAATGAGGTAGACGGGGGTAGTTTTCAGTAAAGCAGGACTGTGATTGTTGTGATGTCTCATGCTGTCTGACAAAAAGACAGTTACAGACACAGTAAAAGATAATTTGACATAAAATGTGTGAAACAAATATCAAAACATTCTCCCTGGCTGCTGTAGCTGGTGTCCACCTAAACTGTGAACACTGCAGTTTACTGCTCAACACTAAATTGATGCATCCCACATTCATCCTCTGCTACATTTAAACTCACCACAGGACCCTGAATTTGTGAAACACGGTTATGTAACACATGATCTAAGTGGTTTAAAAACCTACCTTCATATTTCCTAAAAGATTCTCTGCGAAAATCTTAAGGCAGTCAGACCCCTGAAGATACAACTACATGCTTCATTATTCACCTCTTAACACATAGAACCGAGGAGATATATAACAGGATATGAACAGTGATGCAAGAGTGTGCTTGCTGTGGTTGCAAACTACAAAATTAAGTTAATCAAATTCAGAACAGGAGTTGCTCTATATTCATAGCAACATATATTTAATGAAAGGATAACTTAACCAAACCGGGACTTTGAAAAGGTAAATATTTGAATTCTGAAGATATGGGTTGGTATGTTGGCACACAGGTAAGAGTGAGAAACAACAGGAAATATCTGTATCTGAGTTGCACAGTCTGTCCACAGTTGCTCCATGTACTGTTGTGTGAAATGAGCACCCCAAGAAATCATCTCCAAACAGTTCCCAGATCTGCTTTAGCAATATGACATTCTACTGTGTCATTACGTCTGTTAAGATGTGCTTTGCTGTTACTGTACAGGAATTAATCTTGCAGTATGCTGACATGCAATTGTGCAGATTTATGGTTATCTTTCTGCTGCTGCAAAGACTTAAGTCTTATTTTGAAAACAATGAGATGAGCTTTTCTTCCAATACATGGAGCAGGGGCAGCTGTGGCTCAGTGATAGTGTTGGTCATCGCTCAACCAGAAGGTTGGGGGTTTGATCCCCAGCTTCTGCAGCCACAAGTCTGATGTATCCTTTTGCAAGACATTTAACCCTAAATTGCTCCCACTGCAGCGTATGAATGAGTGTGAATGGGATTAGTTAATACTGATGGTCACATTACAAAGCAGCATCTGCCATTAGTGTGGGAATGTGGTGTGAACGGGTAGGTGTGCCCTGCATGGTAAAATCGCCTTGACTAGTCAGAAGAGAGAAGCGCTGTACAAGCTCAAGTCCTTTTACCATTTACCATTCACACCAACAGCAAGTTAAAGGATTTTTAAACTTAAGAATGAATATGAATGTAGCTTCAGACATCATTTACTCCTTCCATTGTGCACATTTCAGATCAAAAGAGCTTCTGCGTCTTGGTTTTCATTTTTTCAGCAAAGCATAATGTGATTTTCCAGGCTGTACATTCATACATCCACCGTATGTGCGCTAGTTCAATGTGTGAATGTGTGTGTGTGTGTGTGTGGATCAGTGCCAGTGTTTCTGGGATGTCAGTGACTTGGATAATAATCTGTGAATTGGAACAGTGTTTAGTGAAGCAGTGGGCTGTGAGGGACAGAGAAAAGCGTTGTATCCAAGTAGGGTTCCCAGAGGAACCACAGGACATGTGGGCATCACTGTTTTTTTTTTAAACACTTTTTTAACACAAGGGAAATTCTGGTTTACACTCTGTTATTTTTAGAGACATGCTTTTCACACGCATAGGCCTGAATCACACACATGCACAAACAGAACCAGTGTGTGTGTATATATGTGTGTGTGTGTGTGTTTGTGTATGTAGGGGAGTGGGGTCTTTATGCTTGTCTGTGTCTGTTTATTTTTTGTGCAACAAGTGATGTCATAGGTGATCCCCTTGTTCAGCCTGCCATGAAACTACAGGAGAACACGGTGAATTCATGCAAACATACACATTCAATAAAGTCTCCAAAAACACAAACACTGATTTCTCTGCAAGATACACACACCCACACAACTGTTGGCCAACATGCACAGATTATCTTTTTCACTGTGAACTAATGCATACTTAGTGATTCAGTGTGATGGCTGCACATATGCAAAAACAGTTGTTGTCTAACATGAGGTTGTACATGATGATTGCTAGGTCAAGCAGCTATTATTCAGACAGTCAGACCAACCATCCATGGAGAGCACTGGACCGGAACTTTTTTTCCATCACTTACACCGTCTTCTGCTTTCTCTCTGACCTCTCCATAGGAAGATAAAGGGATGCCAAAGGCGGGTTAAAGTCGTAGCATCACAACATTTAGAATCCTCACAACACATGAACTGTTATTTCAACAAACTGATTAAAAAGGAACAAAACAGAACATCTGTTCTATAGTTATTACCAAATATGACCATGGGTTTTTTTCTTGAATCAGGAGTTAATGTTTCCAATTACACATGGGTCCCATTTGTCCCATATATGTCATCATGACATCAGTCATTCATGAGATCAATCAATCAATCAATCAATCAATCAAAAGAGCAGCTAAAATACCTGACTCATTGCTATAGTGCAAAGACCACACATTTATCCATCATGAGCGTTGCACCTAGCAACATTTAGCAAAGTTACAGTGGCAAGAAAAGCCTTCTTTTTAAGAGGCAGAACTGAGACAAAACCAGTCTCATGATGAACGGATCATCTACCGAAACTGTGCCGGGTTTGAAAAATGGGATAGACTATAGATCAGGGAGATGCAGGAAGAAGGATAGGGACAACAGTCACATTTTTAGATTGGGCTTTGAACTATAAATGGAAGGAAGTTGGTATACGGTATCGTCACAATCTGTATATCTGTTAGCAATTAGAACAAAAAAAAACAACAAAAATCGTTGAATTTTGGATGACACTTCAATCATCACATACAGTGTTGCATTAAGTGTTTTCTATCCTGGTTATTTTTGTGCCAAACAGTATCTCTATTCTTTTTGTCAACAATGTTAAGACCCTCTGATGGGGCAGTTGTTTTTTTAGTTCAGAAGGACATCAAATAGTCTACATGACACTTTAAATGTGTATAAAATGCATCATCCTGATGACCTAGCAGAACCATCCTGACAGGATGGTGCACGCATGAGAAAACTTTGCTGACTTTGGCTTCTTGTAGAACTGTTACTTGACTCTTAGGACTCATTTGCAGAGCAAGAAAACTTTGCAGGAAGAGACTGCTGTAAACGCTAACAGAAAAGTGTTCAGTCATTTAATATGCAAGTCAAATCTTCATCTTTATCTTCTTAGCATGTATGTGCCCCTCTGTTGCCTGACACATCGGCATATTTTATTCAAGTGGCCTGATTCCATAGTTTGAACTAATGCATGATGGCATCGTCTGATCCATTTAAAGCATCTTGTACAGCAGCTATAGCTCTGCACCAAGTCACATCAATATTGCACAACATGTTCTTTCCAAACAGGGAAGGATAGTTTTATTACACCAAGAAGTGAAAGGCATTTTTATTTTTTCTGCAAACCTGGATAATTTGAAAAAGTTTACCATAATGTGATGGAGTATTATTGAACTGCAGTTTCTGGACTTACAGTCGCCGTCTCTCTGGTTTGAATACTATAAGATTAAAGCAGTTTCTCAGAAAGAGAGAGGGGAGATTAAAAACTTAAAGCAGTGCCGACTCTGAAGTCTCTCTGTGCTGTAGATTTACACTTACATGCATTTGCATTTACGTGTGTGTGTAGATGTTGTGTCAGCAGCCCCATAGCATTTGCTTCTGTAGTGTGGCATTTGTATTTCAAGTTTTTTTCTGCTTAGGGTAGGTGATCAGCACTGATGGTGCTGATGAATATTGGAGGAGAAGGCTGCAAGGACGAGGAGGAGGGGGGGGGGGGGGGGGGGGTAGAAATGGAGGGAGAAAGATTGGGGGCTGAGGAAAATATGCTCCTTTGTTATGTCTTAATAGGAACTGTCAGAGCTGGAGAGAAAAAGGTCAGCCAGGAAGCCAGCGGTGGTGGTGGTAGCCAGATAGCAACACACATGCACACACAGACGCAGGCATACACGATGATATGCATGGTCACAAACATGGAATGAACCAAATCCAGAATGCTTGTACTTATACAGTATATTAACACATATAGCTTATTTTAAAGGAAATGCGAGTCAACAGCATTGTGGTCAAATCTTCAACAAACAGCTATTGTCCACTCATTGCTTAGAAACCCTCATTTCAGTCACTCATTGAATTTTAGTTGGATTCAGATGTATGTTGATGTTACTTGAGCTACTAGGATAGCTGATAGCTGAATTTAACGGTTGTTGGAGTCGCTAAAGTTTCACTTAACCCGTATGAATATATATCTGAAAATCAATGAAGAACATGTTGATAAGGAACATGGCTTTTGTGTCTGAAGCCCAATGTTTTTAGTCTGTATAGAAGTTTAGCAACACGATGCGACGCGATGCTACACGATACATTTTATTGTCCCCTTTGGGAAATAAGAGAAACAAAGCATTTTAAGGCAAATATAAAGGGATAGAGATCAAATCAAAAACGTCTTTCTCCTTCAGATTAATATTCCTGTTTGTTTGTTTTTTAAGTCTACATGAAAACAGAGATGTATTGCAGCTGTCCTTCGATTCCTGAGAGTCTTACATTTATTTAGTTTTGTTGCCACTTGAGAAAATATTGTTTGTATGATAGATTATTACATTTTTTTAACTTTATACATTTCAGTTTGTGTCTCTTGAGGCTTCTACATGAATTATTGACTTGAAAAGCGGCAACTATTTGTTAGACTTGGTCTCATTCATCTTTAAAACTGGTGGGACTCTGGTTTTTAAAGCATGACATTCAAGGTTAGGATGCATTATTGTTGCCACATGTTTGGGGGATTTAGTAGATTTGAAACCACTTATATTTTACAACACTTATCCAATATCCCCCCCTTTCTGCATTTAGTGTTCCGTGCAGCAAACACGGTCTTAAAACATCACTTTCTAGTCTTTTTGATGTAGATAAACTAGCTAATGTCAGATACCGGAGCATAGTAGCAGAGTTGTCAGATAAAAGTCATCCAGATGTTTTTTTTAATTTTTTTCAATGACAGGGTTTGAATAAAGGTTAGAAAAGGTCAGGATGGCATTTATCCCTTTAGGGGAATGACTCGAGTTCATTCTGACAGCACAAGGAATGGTAGAAGTTGAAATATGTATGTGTGGGTGCTTGTACATGAATGTTCCCATGTGTACGTTTTTAGACTCTTCACACTTGATTTAACCGTGCGTCTTATACCAGGATTATGTGCAGCTGGATTTAAAGTGTGCTTGTGGTAGACGCAGCAGAAGCCAAGCTCACATTTCCATTTCATGTTAGGATACAGAGTGACATACACTATATATATTTCCATCCTTTAAAGTCGGCAGTGAACACCTTTAGTCCATCCTACAGCTTCCATTAAATCCTCTTCGACAAGCATGTTAATCTGTGTCACCTGTTTGATTTAGCATGGACTTCCTGGTTTGATTTCTGCACAAGAACATTCATTTACTACCTGTAACAACACTGATATGTGCAGCCACATGTGTCTCTAACCTCCGCCAGAGGTGGGTTGGATTATTAGAACTGAGAATTCTCTTAAAGATCCCATATTATGCCCTTTTTGGGGTTCGTATATTTAATCTATGTTCCTACTTTTGTACGTTCACAATAGCTAAAGTCCGAAAAAAGTGTCTGCTTTCATGTACTGCTCCTCCTTGCTCCCTCTACGCTCTGAGTCCGTCAGCTACGCTCTGCTGAGCCCACACTGTTAGACCCCACGTGGGCCAAGTCTGCTCTGATTGGTCTGCCGATCCGCTCTGCCGTAATTGGTCAGTTGCTCAGCACGGTTCTCGGAAATGTCCCGCCTCTTTTACAATATTGGGAATGCAGCCACTGGCTCCGTCCGAGGGGAACAAAAACATTAGCACCTTAGCACTATCAATCAATCAATCAATTTTTATTTGTATAGCGTCAACTCATAACAAGTGTTATCTCGAGACACTTTACAAGAAGCAGGTAAAATACCTTACTCTTTGTCTGTTGACATTACAAAAGAGCAGGTAAAAAGACCTTACTCATTCTTATGTTACAAAAAGCAGGTAAAAGCCGGCCTATCCATCATGATCACTTTAGCAAAGCAGCAAAAGTTACAGTGGTAAGAAAAAACTGCCTTATTAAAAGGCAGAAATCTTCGGCCGGATCCCCGGCTCATGGTGAAACAGTCTTCACAGGCCTAGACTGCGCCGGGCTTGGAAAGGGATAGGGGGAGAGATGGGATAAGATGCAGGAAGAGGGATAGAGAGCAAGGGGGTGGGGGGAGGTAGACCGTCCATCAGCAATCCGGTGGGGAGGGGAGGGGGTGTGTGTGGGGGTAGGGGGTTGTTCTGGCAGACCACCAACCCACGATCGGGTGGGGGGGCAGTGATGGTGGTGGGGGGCAAGCCGTCAACCGACGATCTTGAGGAGCCTAGGAGAGCTCAAGAGCTCCCAGGAAAGTAGGTGGTTAGTGACTGAGATTTATAGATAGATACATGCAGTAATATGATGTACTGTATATGCACAGAGAGAGAGAGAGAGAGAGCGAGAGAGAGAGAGAGGAGCTCAGGGTGCCAGTTCCCCCGGTAGTCTAAGCCTATAGCAGCATAACTAAGAGCTGGTCTACACCAGCACCAGCCCTAACTATAAGATTTATCAAAAAGGAAAGTTTTAAGTCTATTCTTAAAAATACAGACTGTGTCTGCCTCCCGGACCCCGGCTGGAAGGCGGTTCCAGAGGAGAGGAGCCCGATAACTGAAGGCTTTACCCCCCATAGTACACTTGGAGACTGTAGGTACCACCAGCAGGCCTGCACTCCGGGACCGCAACGCTCTCGAGGGACAGTACGGCACTAGTAGCTCCTTCAGGTAAGATGGTGCCTGGCCATTTAGAGCTTTGTAGGTGAGAAGAAGGATCTTGAATTCTATTCTAGACTGTATAGGGAGCCAGTGCAGAGAAGCCAGGACAGGAGTGATGTGGTCCCATTTCCTGGTTCTGGTCAGTACACGAACTGCAGCATTCTGGACCAGTTGAAGAGTCTTTAGAGATTTGCCAGAGCACCCTGACAAAAGAGAGTTACAATAATCCAGTCTGGAGGTAACAAATGCGTGAACTAGTTTCTCTGCATCACTTTGCGACAGGATATTCCTGATCTTGGATATATTACGAAGGTGAAAGTAGGCTGTTCTTGAAACTTGACTGATGTGAGAGCTAAAAGACATATCTTGATCAAAAAGAACTCCTAGATTCCTAACAGTGGTGCTAGATGCCAGGCTGATGTCACTAAGGACAGTCAAATCACTAAAAAAAGCCTCTCTGAGGTTTTTAGGGCCTAGCACAATAACTTCAGTCTTGTCTGAGTTAAGTAGCAAAACATTTCTGGTCATCCAGGTCCTAACGTCCTTAAGACACGTTTCTAGCTGACATAACTGACTGGTACCATCGGGCTTCATTGATACATAAAGCTGAGTATCATCTGCATAACAATGAAACTGTATGGAGTGTTTCCTCATAATATTTCCCAGAGGAAGCATATATAATGTAAAAAGAATTGGTCCAAGCACTGAACCTTGTGGGACTCCATGGCAAACTTTAGTGTGCATAGAGGACTCATCATTAACATGTACAAACTGAGATCGGTCTGATAAGTAGGATTCAAACCAACTTAAAGCAGTCCCTGTAATTCCAAGCAAATGCTCCAGTCTGTACAACAGGATTCGATGGTCAATGGTGTCAAAAGCAGCACTAAGATCTAACAAGACGAGCACAGACAGAAGTCCCCTGTCTGAGGCTAGAAGTAGATCGTTTGTAACTCTAACTAGTGCAGTCTCAGTGCTATGTGCTACTGCAGGCTACGGCATATCGTGGGCGTGCTACAGAAGTTAACGGGCCAATGGGCTTAGATCAGTGATCTCACACTGACAATGACGTCGGACTGACTAATTTTTATCGAGGGGGGCTAGAATCGAGCGTTACATGCGGCTAATTCTACAGCTAACGGGGACGTAGGAGAAGCCGCGTTTCCGCGGACTTTGAATTTTTGCACATAGATGTGGCTAAACATGCACAGGACACATGGAAAACACACTGAAGAGCATATAAAACCAGAAAAAGCATAATATGGGACCTTTAAGAAGAGAATTCATGTGTTTATCTCACGATATCCACATAAAATCTCCTGGCTAATTCCTGGTGGAAAGGTGCTGGTGTTTGTGTTCAGACGTACAATAGATTGAGTCTGGGGCTGTGTGTACACATGTGGACCTCTACCAAACAGACATGATTTGATAATGAATTATTAAACGCCTATCAAACATATGAGCTATTGCTCCCACAATAACAGTGGTTTGCTCCTCTGTGCTGGTGCCTAGAAGGTCGCTCTGTTTACTGTACAAATTGAAGGCTTTTGAAATTTCAATGTGCCTCCTTCACCGTTGTTTGAGCGTTGTGCTGGCCAGGACAGGCTCGAGTATGGGCATGAATGAGCAATGTTGTTTGACTGTGTATAAAATATTGACCAGTTGCTCACTGTGTGATATTGAGCGTGTTTGCGGAGCCTTTCCGAGCATCCCAACAGGGGGGAAATCGAAGAAATGTATTGGAGAGAAAAAAAATCTCACTTTTTGACATGCTCTCTGCTTTTCCTCCAATATGGAAATGATGTGCTATGATTCGTCTTCTGAAGCAAGCTTGATTTGTTTAAATATTGACATGAGCTCAATACTTTGTAAAACTTGCTTGATTCCTGTTTGTCTCCTTCCACAGTTAGCAAAGATTCTTTCAACCTTGAACAGTATCTCACAAGATAACTTGTTGAAATGAAGAGTATGAAGTTGGTTTGTAAGCGACAAAGGGCAGTGTGAGATCGGTGTCTGGTTGAGAATTCCTGAGCGGTTGCAGGTAGATGTGCAGATGCTCAACACACTTTCGTTTTCAAACTGACATTTAACTTTGGGTGTTCAAGGTGTCCCGCTGAGCATCCCTCTTAGCTCTATAGAGTTTTGTCATTGTTAATCTTTTCTGTTTTATTCACACCTTTTAAAATATCTCTTTGTTTTTTTTTGTTTTTTTGTGTATTGGCCCCTCTACAGCTCCGTTTTCCCAATCACTCTCTGTCTCGCCCACTGACTCTTTCTTTCACACACACACACACACACACACACACACACACACACACACACACACACACACACACACACACACACACACACTCTCTTTTTTGGTACAAGCTCTGTGCACGCTCCAGCTTGTTTTTCTCTCTCATACTCTCTCCTCCTTTTCCATTCCCTTCATCTCTTTGTTTAATTTTCTAAAACAAGCCTTTACTATGTCAAAGTGGTGGTGGAACTTCAAACTTTTGTCCTGAGGCACTGCGCAACACACACACACACAAAAGCACAGCAGTGTGTGTGTGGTTGTGGTACGTCTGGCTCACTAGCCTTGATTAAACTATAGCACTCTTTCTAGTGTAAAATCTACACACACTTACAGTCAAACACATACATGTATTTAATAGATAATGCATATAGGTTTAGATATTAACAGTAATTCAAATAACAAATCTGCCCCTGCACACACTGACACAGTTCATAGGTACTGCTCTTTCACATTATGTCAGTACTAAAAATTAGAATTTGTTTATTAGGGGATTTTGGGGTCCAATATCGGTATTAGGGAGAGACAAAGTCCAATACCGATCTCTATTGGTCTTTTCTAGAGATAAATACAGATATACACATTTATTGTGTTGTTCCCTTTAATGCAGTTTATCAAACACTTGTGGAAAAGATATAATATGGAGAAGATAGGTACCTAACTGGAAAGTAAATGTGCATGTACGTGCATCAACTCTTGACAGTCTGGAGAGTGATCATGCTTGTTGTAATCCATATAGTGCCCTCTGCTGGTGAAAGAGAACTGCTCGTGTAATACAATGAAACTCAAGTGAAATGCAATTTGGCTATTGAATACAAATCTAGTAATATCTGCGCATATCTGTGATACCGATAGTCACTAGATATGCTAATATCGACTGATTAATCGGCCAGCCAGTAAAATCGTCGCGTTGTTCCAACCTGCTGGCTCCAGTGATCCTGTCCCGCCCCTATACTGACACGCCTCAGTAACCTTCAATGTCAGCTCAGTGGTGAGACGACTTGTCTGTGACATTAACGTTAAAGCAGAGGCGTAGCAGAGGTGTTGAAGTCCTGCCTTGAATGGGTGATATTCATAGGTGCTGCTTGTCAACAGGCAAGGCAGGCAACTGCTTGGAGCCCCAGACCAGTAGGGCCCCCCTGAGGGCTCACACTGCTTGGTGTCCATATTTGTGAAAAAGTGATGTGCTCCCATGAGGTGGGTTTTGGGAGAAAAAAAAAAATCCTGACACTTTTTAGACCAACTCTCCTGTCGCTGACACAGCACCACAGGAAGTGTGGAGTGGCTTTTACCCACGCCCATGATGCTTTGAGCTGTTGGAATACACTTGACTGAACATTTCTACGGTCCAACTGCTTCGCTCTGAATTGGAACAAGGAGCTAATTGAAGAGATGGTCATTAATGTCTGACTAAAAATAGCAGAATGCATGAGCTCAGAGGATTTTTCTTTTGTTCTTTTGTCTTCAGTGTCTGTATCCATTTGTCTGGGCTCTAATTGTTTTTTCCAGTTTACACTCATTTACACGAGTGTCCCTGCCAAATCAATTTCAAACAATGTGAGAAATGGAAGCGTTCCAAAACCATCAACACCCCATCAGAGCACATGGAAGCTGCCGATAACCTCACACCAGTTTTGTTTTTGTTCAATCCCCTCTGTGACTTGAACAAAGTTTTCAACAGACCCTCTGTGTTACTACAGAGAACTGAATGTGCCTCAAGGTCGTCGACATCTAAAGCGGACTGCAAAGGTGTTTTAGAACTCTGTCTTCAACAGTTTTTGATCCGACACAAGTAAATCAATTCTTTGAGCAGAATGTCTTTTGCAGCAGTATTGGTGTTATACTATTGGTATACATTTCTTTAAACCTTAAGACCTTCTCCAGCAGCACTAACATTAGCATTTTTTCTTCCTTGGATCATATTTATTATTATATTATTTATTTGCCAAGAATCTGCAAAACTTAAACCAAAGTACCGGTAAGTTAGTATGTTAACAAATGTCCTTTTGTATGAGCATTATTTTTATTCTCATTGTGCATGAACGTATAGCTTTTGCATTTGTGTTTTAGATCAATTCAAACAGGACTTTTAAAAAAAGTGATCTGCTGAGGCAAGACTACTGACAGCCTCTGGTGCCTTCATGCTTTCACTATATTTTTAAACTGTACAAGAGTTCACATAAGATGAAAAACATGATGTTATGATCAACTGAGGTCAAAGCTTTCGGCTGCAAACTGAATGAATAATTTAACCGCCTGTTGTTTTAATTTGTATTTCATTCAAACAGAGTTATGCAAAAAACATTTCCTTCATATCTGCTCCTGAGAGGTTTGTTCTCTTTGGGGTTCATAAAGCTGAGGATGTCTGTTAATCGTGATTATGGACAGTGGTTCTACTTTTACAAAGAGACACGTTCACTTTGGTTCCAAAAGTCCCTCTCTAGAGATGTTCTGCCTTCACCTCACTTTTTCATTTTGCAACTTTGTGTATAAACCTCTGCAGATGTGTGTGTCTGTGCCTGCGGCTCAGTCTTCTGCACCGATAAAGGACGTGATTGAAGATTAATGATGGAAGTGGCTTTGGCTGTTCAGTCATCACCCTTTATAGGACTGCCGCTGCATTGAACTCCTCCCAGGTGTACGTCTTTGTGTGTGTGTGTGTGTGTGTGAGTGTGTTTGCTATTTAAGCTTGGTTGCCTGGTGATTCAAAGGCATCCTCAAACTGGGACTCGGCCAATACTGTAACCTTGTCCATCTCTTTTTCAGTTTCTTTCTATGATCAGTGGTAAGAAGGTTTTAGGAAGACACAAATGAAACTCTCAGAGTGCCATTGCTCAACCAAGCTACACCTTCATTACGTCTTTATACATTCTTATTGGTTTCACATCCCAATCTATAAACTCATATTGCGTGGGGCGGCAATAGCCTAGTGGTTATGTCACACACCCCATATGCTGCAGGCCGTAGACATCATTGCAGCGGCCGTGGGTTCGAATCCAACCCTCTCCTCCCAACATGTCCTGTCTCTCTTCAGCTATTCTATCCAATAAAGGAAAACAGGCCCCAAAATAAATGTTATAACATTGAATTACAGCTTTGCAGACCCACATCAGGATTGCACACACTTGTCGAGATCCCGACTTCACATCTGTGTGATGACGCTTTATGCCTGATGTGGACTAATGGCTTATTCCTCGATTAGGCATTAACAACATGGATGCTTCCAAGAAGACAGTAGGTGAGGGGCTTAGTGGACCACTGCACAGAGGTACATCAAGTGTGTGGAAATACTTACGAAGAAAACAGTACTACTGTAACTTGGAAAATATGCAAATCTGCATCTAAATCTGTGACTGAACAGGACAGTGAGAAGGCAAAAACAAGATGTTTAAACTGAGTTTTTCTCTTTCCTAACTGTGACTTTTTTTCTTTGTACTTACTTATATGGGAGTTGTAGCACACGTGTTATTGTTGCATACTTGCTGCTGTTTCTTTATGTGCTTACTGTCTGCTTTCAGAAAGCAGCAAATACATTAAGTTTTTCTATTAAGTATTCCCTTCTCCTGTGGCTTTGTTGAGAACTTCTTCAGTTTTTATGAATGTGGGTGTGGCTGAGATGTGCTTGGCTTGTGTGCGTGTGCTGGTGTATGTGTACATATTTTATATTTTATATGCTGCAGCTGGATTGCTCCAACAGAGTTTTGTTGTATAACATGCAGTGACAATAAAGATCTATCTATTTTTCTATCAGCCACTAGATGACATAGAGTAGCCTAGCATGACTGCAAACCCTTACACACAGCATGTAGAGAAGCAGCGGGAGCTCCCCCTCTGGCTCTGCCACTCCACTCTCTCCCCTCTAACACCTCTGTTACAACCTCTGTGCCCCCATTGGAGGAAGTATCATTTTGTCCCCTCATTACGCCTCCTTGAAGGCAAATATCGCACATAGAACGGGCAGTCTGAACAGGGCTAAACTTAGGGGCTTTACCCTTGACCATTTTTTTTTTTGAGCTCATTTCTTTCCATTTACCTTTTTTTTCTTTTTTTTATATCTCGTTATAAACTTTTAAAACCTTTAGTGCCTGTGGTTTGGGGCTCAAAAGAACATTTCTGCCATGGTTAATACATTTATCTTCTCATCCTTTCTGTTACTCCTGTGCTCTCATTATAGGAATGAATAAATAAATAATGACATTTGACATCTAAAATTGTCCTGTTAGCCTTGAATTCTGCCGTGTCTTTCTGAAAAGGGTCACAGCGGAAAGAAAAGAGAGTATGACAGCTTTGAGGTTTGTAGCAGATGAATACCATGCATCTGACATTTTGGGTTCAAATTTGATTTATATCTTGTCGCAAGTCATCTCTGGTCCTCTTATCTGCTGCGCTGTCACTCTGCAACATACAGTGTCAGATAAAGTGGAAGTGACACTGCAGCCGGCTAACAGACAGCCTGAGCTTTGGCTTGCATTTCAATTTGACTTTTGAATATAAACAAGAATTCAGTTACGGTATTCCAGCCTTGACACCAAATGGCAACTAAATGTCTGATTCAATTCATATTTTTAGCAGTTTAATGAGAAAACTCAGCGCTCTCAACCTGACCTAAACCCTGTGTGTCAGATGCAGTCCAGGCAGATCCCTTCAGCTTCTGACACAAATGTCAAACGGAAGCACAGACAATATGCAGAATCTGTTGTACGGGGGGGGATTCCTCAAAAGCTTGTTGCGCATGAAGTGAAAACAACATGTCGTCTTCATAGCACAGGCAGTTAGCTCTGTAAACGGCTCCTCTGTTTGCCCTGCGTCTTCTCCCAGAGCTGTCTTCAAATACACGTCTACAAGATCGCCACCTAAATGTGTCTTGACATCTGCACTTTTAACAAACCTCGTGGGGATGATTTTGAGTTTACACAGATGGTTAAAAATAACCCACAAGATACTCCAGAAGGGGACTCAGAGCTGAGAGGGGCCCTTGAATGAACCGAAGGGGAGTGCACATGTGTGTTTGTTGTGTTTCTGTCTACTGACACTCAACATGTGTTGATGTGTGCATATGAAGCCACAGATGTGCTAAATGTTGCCAAGTGCTGTGCTCATGGTGGATTAATGCTGGGTCTTTGTAAATAATAAAACAAAGAGTACCGTCTTTGTTAACTGTCGCTGAGATAACATCTGTTGTGAATTGGCACTACACAAATAAAGATGAACTGATTTATTTATTTAAGATAATGGCACTTATGTGATTTGTTTTCAATAAAGTCCTTAAAATCAGAACAGGAAGAGCCAAAATCCTGAAAAAAAAATCAGTTTTTTTTTACATATAATCAAATTACTTGATGAAGCTGCATCAGAAAACTTTCCTCATACACGGATGACTACGATATTTGAGATTCTGCAAAATGAGTTCAAAAATGTGTCGCAGTGTTTTCAAGTTTTTAAATCTTGTTTCTGTGGCAGCATACCAGCGTATACGTGCAACTTTAAAGGTCACATTTTCTGCTCCTTTTCAACCGGTTTAAATAAGCCTCAGAACTCCCCAAAAATTGTCTGTGAAGCTTCTTTCCAAAAATCCCCTTTGATCCTGTATTTGATCATGTCTATAAACCCCTCTGGTTCAGCCGTGTTCATAACAGGCTGTTTCTGTGTCTGTACCTTGAAGTGCCAAGGAGCTGTGTTCGACTTGCTCCTCTCTGGAAGGGGGCATGGCCTGGGCTTTCTTGCACCATGCCCTATTGTTTATGTTGAGAGGGCAGAGTCAGAGGGCAGAACAAACACCTACTGTAGCTGTGGGAGTGTCACCCACCTGGGGGAGGGGTTACTGCCCTTTGTGATGTCATGAAGGGAGCAACTCAGTAGGCAAAAAAAGTGAAGTGCAGAAGAAGTTTTTGATGCTCTAGAGAAACCGGCATTTGAAGGTAGGTAAACCATCATAATCACTTAAATAACTTAAAGTGAAGTCTTTGTCATGGAGTGCTGCAGTGCTGTAAGTAGAGGCATTTTGTTTGGAGCATGTGCAGCAGTGTTTGTTTAGTTACTTTCACTGCCAGAAGGGGGAGACAAAAGTACCAAACACAGAACGTTCTGCTTCCAAGTACTCCTGTATCTGTAGAGCATTACTTGTTCATGTTGGACTCTTTAAGGACCCCTAAACTGACAAAAAATATCTGATAAGATTTCTGCATTTATTGGTCAATGATCAAAATAGTCATACATCATTGTGTTACTGAAGGACTAACATCCTGGGCATCCCACTGAGTCCCCTGTTGGAGTTTTTCTTTTTTTCAGTTAGCTTTGCTTTGTTCTCCAAAGGAAAGGATGAAGAGATATAAGAATCAAAAGAACCCTGACTCAAACCATCTCATAGTAAAAGTCTGATAATTCACCATGAGATAGCTCATACAACTTCTAAGAAAAGCTAAATTATTAAATGTATCTCTGTCAAGATAATACAAGCATGCAGAGATCTGGATGCAGAATTACATACATAGTTGAAAAATAAAGCCTTTGAAGGGGGGAAAAAACACACCAACACACCAGTTGGCTTAGATATGAAACAGCTGGCTGTATTACCGAGAGCATACATACAGTCAAATAGTTCTTGCTCATTCATAATAAATCAAGTGAATGTTCTGCTGCCAAATCACAGTTTCTATAAGAGCAACTCCAAAAGAGATGGAAAGAAGAATGATGAAAAACGTGGTCATGTACCAGATGTTTTAGAATTGGTTGAACCATAAACACATAAATAAAGTCTGTTATTGTGCCTAAGTGAGTGAAAAAGAAAGGGATAGTGGAATAAAGAAGAAGAATAGTTGCAGAAAGGAGAAAGAGAGAGTCTAAGGGATGACAAACCAGCAATTCTAGCTGGAGAAGAAAGGAAGGTGAGATGGGAGGCAGGATGAATGGTAATGGGCAACAGGATGAATGAAAAGTGACTCTGCTGCTGGCTGTGAAGAATAAGAAGAAGAAGAAGAAAAGAGGGAGGAGGGATTACTAGATGAAACCATGAAATAAAAAAGAAGCAAGTTATAGCAGGTCAAGGTGAGAGTAGAAAGAAACAGGAGCTCAAACAAATGAAGAGGTATGATTTAAATAGTGTGGTATGAGTTGTTACACACTGCACACACACTGTCACTCCTCTGGAGATTGTGCTGTAACTCTGTCTGCCTGTTGTGTGTGTGTCACTGCCCCACAGTCCACTCAGAGGTCAGCTCTACCTGCATACAAATATGTCTGCTGCATTGGTGCAGAATGTTTTCTCCAGGCTTTTTTAAAAAACAATATAATTCATATTCACATAGAGTACAAACAAGTTAAACATTCTGAGGAGGTTTAGAGTTAATATGAGTTATACTCGGGGAGTATATTATAATATAACCAGTGCATTATAACAATCACAGAGGCTGCAGTCTTTTAAGGAGGTGAAATGTGTGACTAAACAACATTAAAAGGAATCACTGAAGTGCTGCTGATGCAGAGAAATAAAGAAAGGTAAGACATAAAAAATCATGCTCTCTAGATGTAAAAAAAAATCTTGTTGGTGCAGATCCCGAACGTGTGTTTAGTAGATGTGTACGGTGAGCGGTCGGGTAGGGGCTTGAAAAATTTGAAACATTTTGGGAATAAATGTCATATTTTAATTTGAGATTTTTTGCAAAACAAATTTAATAAAAAGATTGTGTTTTCTTCCAGAGCTAGGTAACGGAAATGAACTTATTGAGCGTAACAGTAGGTGTGTTATAAATAGCTCATCTGCTTAATATTTTTTTTGTTTTTTTTTCACAAAGAAAGCATGACAACAATGTAAAGAAAACCTGACCTGGCATTAGCAGAATCTCTAGATATTGTATCCTCGGAAAAAAAAGGTTGTATTAGTTTCTCCTCCACCATTGTTGTTGACAAAACTGATATCATAAGTCCTGCCCCTTCTTCAGTCAGTGAGGGAGAAGTGACATTGACGAGTGTGGCACTGTTCCAAAAGTTGCACTGTTTTCGACCAAAAGTGCTGTGAGCACAGAGATGAAAAAATATATATATCTGCTGCTGGAACATTTTTGCTCTCTGGATGCTGAAAAAACTGAACTGCATGGGTTTTGTTCTGAAAATGGGTGCTGCCAGTGCAAAAAGCGCTGTCTGACACATCTGCCTTATGACAATGCATAATGGCTCTGCAATTTTAAAATGCTTAATTTTGATGGATGTTAGTTGAGACCTACGTCAGTTTTATGCTTTCCCAATTCAGAGAATACACAGTGTTTTCCACCTGTTCCCACATCTGCATTTTGAACAGCATCAGTTCAGCGGTGTGTATCAATACAATCCATAACCACTTGTTCAGAATGACACAGGCATCAACAGGGTGCATGCTTTTTGTAAACAACAGAATGATTAGGTCTGGATCAAACAGGAAAACAACAGCGATGTATAAGTTGCTGTACTACTATCTATTTGACTGCTAATTAGGACTGTGAATCTTTGGCTGTCTCACGATTCGATTTCGATTCTTGGGGTCACGATTCGATTCAGAATCTATTTTCCATTCACAATGATTCATGGATCCATGGATTCAAAGTATATTTTTGAATGAGTACATACTTCAGGATCTACTCCAGTCATCCGTGAGACTGGCTGAATTTATTGCTGCTCCATTCGGCGTTCGATTTTTGGAAGTTATGAATCGATTTAAAATCTCAGAAGATAAGAATCTCGATTTTAACATAAAACACATTTTTTTTCCCACCTCCACTGCTGATGGCGTTGTTGTCTCTGACGCAGTAGTTCAGTTTGTAGTGACTTGCGTTGGAAGCTGGAGGGTTGTTGGTTCTAGTCCTGTTACGGTCCTGTGGAATTTGGTCAGGTTGTTGGAGAGGTGCCACCAGATAATGTAACTATGTTTTCTTGTTCTACTTATGTATGTACTTATGTAAGTATTCTACAATTTAAAGCTGATTATTCTTTGACAGCCATTAATTTACCCGGAGTTCAGTTTTTGCGTGGGGAATTGCTGATACAGATTCAGCAACCAAGCTATTTTTTTATGAACAAACAAAATAAAGCTCCTGGTAGACAGCCTGAAATGAATACCGATGCCTCTATATAACCTGTTATTATTTCTATGTAGCTGTTTCTAAAAACTGTAATCTCTGCCATTGGGTAAGTGTTGGATGAGGTGATATATAGCATGCTGCCAAATCAGCTTTTTGCTCTCACTGTGCACTGCAAAGATTCTCAAAGAGTGATATGTTTGACAGTTTGAAAAGAAGCAGGATGGCTTTTTTTTTCAGAAAACACTACCTATGCATGCAGGAAAAGGTCCGCAAAGACATAAAACAGACAGGTTTGTCCACAGCGGACTTCAACATCAACACATACTTAGAGCTTAAATGAAACAGTCAGGCCAAGACATATGCTTAACTCAGCTATAAATTAGGTCCACTTCTGACTGATGTCAAATCCAGAAAACAACCAAAAGGAGTTTGTTAATTTCCTTACAAGCCAAGCACACAGTTACTAGGAGTAACTGGTTTCTGCACATGTCAGAACAAACAGTCGTTACACTGTTTATCGGTGTATAAATTGGTGCATTTTTGGTGTGAGTAAGGTACACAATGAAAGTAAGTGGGAACTCCCTAACACTCACTATTTTTTCTCTCCTTTTACTTTGAGCACAGCAGCCGGGCTTCTGCAGTTCACTGTGTGATTCTATTAAACAGAGACACACAAGGCAGCCTGTGCTAATTCTTATTTATACTGATTCATCCCCGCTCTCGTACAGGCCGAGTGCAGTGCAGACGGTGGAATACATTACTGCGAGTAAAGCCACTTAGAATTGCTCCATAATACCCAAGAATTCATTCCTGGGGTGTGTTTGTGTGCGGATGTGTTTGTGTGTGAGGCAGAAGACAGAGGACTAGGATACACGTGAGTGTCTGTGTATATGTGTTTGGAATATGGTTAAATGTGGTGCCCTGTCACTTGTCATTTTTGAGTCAAAGCCCTCTTGTCAGAGCCACTTGTATCCAAAGAGAAGTGATGTGACTAGAGTTATGGTAGCTAAGTGTGTGAGCATGTGCATACATCTATGCATTATGATGCATTTACATATCTGGAACGACTCTGTGTGCGTGTGCGTGTGTGTGTGTATGTTGGGGGCAGTGTGTGTGTGTGTGTGTGTGTGTGTGTGTGTGTAAAGTTGCCTGGGAGGGTAACCTTAAGAGGGTCAGTGCCTTCAGAACAGCTCTCATCATCTTCAGTGGACACTGGCTCTATCGCTTTAATTGCAAAATGCTGTTGTTGTAGCTGCTGTGTAAGCACAGCGCATGTCATATAAGTCAATGTATATTTCATGAAGCAGATATAAGCACTCAGGCTCTCTGAAAATGTCAGTGTGCATGAGTATGTGTTTTAATGCAAGTCTCAAAGTGTCTATTTTTCTCATCTCTCCTCATTTTGTCATCCTCGCTCTTGTCACGACCCCTGCCTCAATTACGAGTCGGTGTCTGATGGCCGTTTTGTCCCCCTC
The DNA here is from genome assembly GCF_963584025.1 of Labrus mixtus. Lineage (NCBI taxonomy): Eukaryota > Metazoa > Chordata > Actinopteri > Labriformes > Labridae > Labrus > Labrus mixtus. The sequence goes on from NC_083630.1 coordinate 10,100,792, forward strand.
TCTATCCCCAGGTGCTGTCTCTGGGTGCAGATGTGTTGCCAGAGTACAAGCTCCAGGCGCCTCGCATCCACAAGTGGACGGTGTTGCACTACAGCCCCTTCAAGGCGGTGTGGGACTGGCTCATCCTGCTGCTGGTCATCTACACCGCCATCCTGACGCCCTACTCAGCCGCATTCCTCCTCAACGACCAGGTGAGCTCTTATCCAGGTTTTGAATCATTCATGTATATAACCTAGTAGTCACGAAAACAAATGGGTTCCAAGGACTTAAAAACTTAATCATGATACTTAAATCTTGTCTAGATTAGTTCAGATGTTACTTTATCAAAATAGGAAACACTCAATAATATTTGAAATGGAATGGTAAATGGATTTGAGCTTGTACAGCGCTTTTCACACCACAGGTCACACTAACCCATTCACACACTGATGGCAGAGGTTGCTATGTAAAGTTTACATCAGTATTAACTTATCCCATTCATACACATTCACACGCCGCTGATGTAGCAGTGGGAGCAACTTGGGGTTAAGTGTCCTGTCAACATGTGGCTGCAGGAGCTGGGGATCCATTCCCGCTAAAAGACAACCGACTGAGCCACAGCCGCCCCCAATTTTAGAGCTCAGCTTTTTCTTTTGCAAGTTCGACAACACTTTTCCCACATGCTGGATAAGTAACAATCAACATACAAACACACACACTGCATATATTCACACATCCTCCCTCCACGTCACCATTAGCCAAAAAGCTCACCCAGACACTGAAGCTCTTGTAAATGGCTTTTCTGTCTTGAAACTTGTAAAAATGATTACATAATAATTACACTCAAACAGAATCACTGTGGGTTTTTTTTTTCTTTTTCTCTAAATACTGTCACACAGGCAGCAAAACTGTTTCATTATGTGGTTTAGGTGAACTTTTAGCTAATTGCCGTTGCGCTGAACATGCTTTCAGCTCTAAGTCATTTTGAAGATTGGCAGAGTTTTCATATTTACACTGTTTTATTGGTAACACAGCCAGGACATATAATGTGTGTATTGATGTTTTTTTCCACAACAATGAACAGAGTAGAATATCCTCAATGAATGCTACATAAGTGACAAATAAAGTAATATTAAACAAACTGCATTTCACTGGCGCTGCATTGAACTTGATAGGCGTAGTTTATTTCAAGATAGTCACCCCTCTTTACTCTTGACTTGTGTGTTGAAGCACCGTAGCTTCTCACGCGCCTTGAATCCTGGTTTTGTTTCAATTTGTCTACAAACATATGCAAATTACCCTAACACCCTCTATGCTAATCCATTTAACGGAGGTAATCACACACAACTGTTCTATTTTTAAAGCATTAGACTAAAATGTGCATCGTCCTCTTTCTCTTCTCTATTAATGTCTCTCTCTCTGTGTCAGGAGGAGGCAGCCATGCAGAGCTGTGGTTACTCCTGCTCTCCTCTCAATGTGGTCGACCTCATAGTGGACATCATGTTCATTATTGACATCCTCATCAACTTCAGGTCTGATATGAAAATGCAGCGTATTAGTAGTTGTGTTATTTGAAACAATAGTCATAGTTTAGCAGCAGTGTATTTGTTGTAATTGAAATAACAGCAGCAGCAGTGAAACTAGTCAATGGAAATACACAATAATCTGCATGTCTATTTTTCCAAATTGGGTGCTTTGTCCTCATTTATCTGTTATTAGGCCTGGTTGTTAGGAGAACCTGAGAATCACAAATACAACTTATCAGAGCTGGATACAATATTTTCATTGTGTGCAGTTCCTCTTCTGTTTTGATTTATTATTATTTAATTATTAAATAGTTCAGGGACTTAGAGGTGCTCACCCTGCCATGGTTCTCTGCTGGAAAACATTCAATTGCTCTCTGCTGGTGGGGAGTGAGTCCTTGCCCCATGTGAAGGCGTTTAAGTATCTTGTGGTCTCGAGTGAGGGTAGGATGGACCGTGAGATAGACAGACGGATTGGCTCGGCATCAGCGATATTGCAGTCGTCGCAGCGGGCCGTTGTGGTAAAGAGAGGGAGCTGAGCCTGAAGGCGAAGCTCGCGATTTACTGGTCGATCTTCGTTCCAACCCTCACCTATGGTCATGAGCTGTGGGAAGTGACCGAAAGAATAAGATCGCGGATACAAGCGGCCAACATGATTTTTCCCCCAGAGGGTGGCCGGGCCCAGCTTTAGAGATAGGGTGAGGAGCTCAGACATTTGGGGGGAGCTCGGAGTAGAGCCGCTGCTCCTTTGCCATGGAAAGGAGCCAGTTGAAGTGGTTCTGGCATTTGATTTGGATGCCTCATGGACACCTCCCATAGGAGGTTTTATGGGCATGCCCAACTGGGAGGAGACCCCGGGGCAGACCCAGAGTTAGCTGGAGGGATTATATATCCGGGCTAGCCTGGGAACGCCTTGGGATCCCCCAGGAGGAGCTGGAAAAGATGGGGAGAGGGAAGTCTGGGTGGACCTTAGACCTTAGATAAGAGGAAGACAACGGCTGGATGGTGTATAGTACAGGGGCTCAGTTTTAATTTGAAGGTTAATTGCTCACAGTTCACAGATAGAATTCTTGTCGACGAGTCATTTGCACAACAAGGGGTTTAATTACATGGAAGATATGGGAAAGCTCTTTTTCCATGCTGTCTTGGCAAGGTCTCCTTCCGAAAGAGTTTTCAATCTCATGGGACTTTTGTTTTGAGACAGAGGTTAAAACAAAAAAAGGATTGTTGTAGTATTAATCAATACTTGAGGTAAATGGTACAAAGTTTATTTCACAGTATTAGCCATATATTTGAATATCATTTTCTTTCTTCCACTTAGGACAACATACGTGAACACTAATGATGAGGTGGTGAGCCATCCGGTGCGAATCGCTGTCCACTACTTCAAAGGCTGGTTCCTCATCGACATGGTGGCCGCCATCCCCTTTGACCTGCTCATTTACCGCAGCGGAGAGGAGGTACGGTGTGAAGGAGAGAGAGAGAGAGAGAGAGAGAGAGAGAGAGATAGACGGTAGGCTGTTTATATACCTGTGAAGAGGTGTGAGGGAGGAAAAGACAAGTGGAAGACAGACGGAGGGATTAGAAGAACAGGAATGAAATGTTTAGGTGGCAGTCTGATGATTTAATGGAAGGGATTAGAAAGAGAACGGTAAAAACAGAGAGGAGGGCTGCACAGTAACGGAGACAGGGAATAAGAGGAGAAGAAAAGAGAGGCCGAGGTGGGTTTACTACTTGTTTCGTAATTTAATTGTCTCCACAGGGAAGCTGACTGCAGCCACCTGCAGTGGCGCGTCAAAAGAAATGTGTCTGCCTCAAATCAAACAAAGTTGTTTAATTATTTTTTGACACATATTGCAATGACAGGACACAAGCTGATAAGGGAAAGAACCAAACATGCATGCTTCTTCATATAAGCATCTTATTCTTCAACGGATCCTCATTAAATAATTGAGCTGTGATCATTGGGGTTTCCAAGAAGGACCTTAGTTTCAGGGATTTTTTTCTCATGCTGCTTTACCTTTCAGGTCCATACTTTCAGAGAAAAGAAAAAAAAAACTCCTGTAATTATCAGACACCCCCTCTTCGCTCAATCACTGCTCCTTCTACAAAACACTCATAGGTTGTCTATGAATTGAGCGGTTAATTATGAGACAATCATGACTCATCATCATTTTGCGTCATCATCACTGACAAATGTGGAGTGGCACATGGGTAATTTTCACATCATTATGGTTTGAAGCATTGCATTTTGGGATAGTTAGCAGAGTGAACATGACATTTATGTTACTTTTTGTTTCATAACTGGAATTTTGTAAGGAAACTTCAGAGCATGTGTTATACACACATATGTGTAATCTTGTGGAAAATGTATTACCTATAGAATTACTGTAAAATTACAGATTTGCACATTTAAGTGTTCCAATCTGTGTATAAGTGGTCCAAAAATCCTGAATGCCTACATTTCCCATGATGCAGCCTGAAAGCTATTCCCTAGATAAGGTCTCCCCTTCATTGTGAATGCCTATGCCTCTGTAACATAATGCCTCAAGCTCAAACTTCAAGAAATCTGATGACAACTTTTTTTTTAAATTGGAAGCATTCAGAGAAAAACTCCAGCAACCCTTGTAGTGTGAAGATCCCTGCGCTACACCCTTAATGAAGTTGATCTTCATATTATTAAGTGTTGCTTGTAGTCAAGACCACACTAACTGAGACTGAGACAAGACCAAGGCCATAAATATCCCTGAAAAATCATCATTTTGTGTGCATCGGGCGTGTCACTCACTGAGACACCCGTACCCTGGGGATAAAAATCTGATGAATGATGAATTATGAATGAATTGAAGTTATTATTTATTTTAGATAGGGACGTTTTCCTCTGAATCAAAGTAATGATGTGGAAAAATAGCCTATCAGTTGTGGTATTGACCGGTCTTGATTTAAAATCCAGAGACAAGATCGAAAAAAAAATGCTTTCTATTCCGAGACGAGACTGAGACCGTCAAAAAGTGGCTGACAACACTAATACCCACTCAGGCAATCAAAACTGAACTTCATTTACAAAGTCCATAAAGACTCATTTTTATTTAATAAGTTGAAACGATGGTACACTAGAGTTCAATCTATGTTTCTGAGTAAATGAGCTAGAGTTGGCAAAGAAGCTTATTTTCCTCTGAAGTGTCGAGGCAGGTGTTTATAGGTGCTATGGTTTTCAAAATGATAGAAGAGTGAAGTGATTGAGGTGTTGGTTGGAGAATTTAATGTTGTGGGAGGTTGATGTTTGGAGGAAGAGGTGGGAGTTAGATGAAGAGGGAGAAGAAAATGAGTTGCACTTGCTCACTACTTGAGCCTTCTGATGATACTTCCCACGTAATGAGGATGAAAACCAGGAGCGATAAAGAGATGGAATCGGCCCTCCCAACTGCTCAGCACTGCATGATTGAAAGAGTGTGCAATAATTGACATATATTTAGAAATAATGGGGAGCATGTGAGTAATGACAAACTAATAAAATGTAATCAAGCCACCTACTAAGGCAAACCGGATGAATGTGGAAGTTCCCCAACACTTGGCTTTGCCAAGTTTCACTTCATTGATGCTGTCCGTATAAGGCCGCAGAGCCAAGAAAGTAGAGATTTTCCTCAGCAGACAGCTATTATTTACTGTGAGGACACACACACATATACATACAGACTCACACACCCATACAGACACACACACACACACACACACACACACACACACACACACACACACAACTAGGCTCTCTGCCAGTGCAGTAATCGGCCTGTTATTTATTTGTTGTATGGACAAGGAGGGGGCCAGCTGAATACACATGCGGCCCACAGAAATAAAAAGGGAGTGAGGATTTACCTCCTCCACAGCAGTGAATCACATCGGAACATGGACAAGGCTCCACCACCTGTGTGTGTGTGTGTGTGTGTGCGTGTGTGTGTGTGTAAATGTGAGTGTGTGATAAGATGACAGCAGGTTGGAATGCATCGAGGTGATACCAGAGCCACTTTGTTTTTCTGCCATGCTTTACAATACCTTATCTGGACTTTATTCCTCCCCTACAGACCACCACTCTGATTGGTCTGCTGAAAACGGCTCGTCTCCTGCGGTTGGTACGAGTAGCCAGGAAGCTGGACCGCTACTCGGAGTACGGTGCAGCCGTCCTCTTTCTCCTCATGTGCACCTTTGCCCTCATCGCTCATTGGCTGGCCTGCATATGGTACAGTATCATAAAACTGTCCAATAATCTGATCGTCCTTTTTCGTCTGCATACAACAGAAATGTCATTATCCATTAAGTAATATTACAATATAGATATAATACACAGAGTTCTTTAAAAATATATTAAGTTTGTCGATCCAATTGTATAAATTGGCAAAACAATCTGTTGAGTTTACTTTTCTTTGTGCTTGTTCTAGTATTACTAACCTCTGTATTGATATACGGTGTAACCATATTGTCACTGTTTATTGTTTTTCCAGGTATGCCATTGGTAGTGTAGAGAGAAATGGTTCCATTGGTTGGCTCCACACTCTGGGGGACCAATTGGGGAAACACTTCAACGACTCTGTACCAGGTACGTGGCTCTTGAACCGTAGCCCTCTTCCCCATTGGCCCTTGAAACTGTTCTGTCACTGAATTACGTTAAATGGGCCCTCTGTAATTTCGTAACTGGACCACCAATCACAGAGCTGGAAGTTAAGTATTTTCTGCCTAGCAACAGCAGAGACAGAATATTCTAATAGGTTGACATATGGCTTAATTCATTTAACCCTTTTAAGTGTCTACATAAACCTAAAAGGCATGTTTCAAAGAGTTTATTTTCTCCAAAACACTTGATCATTTACATTTAGAGCTGATTATTTTTCAAATATTATGTATATATAGTACTTAGTCCCTCGCCTGATGGTTCCTTTTTGATTTGGTGTGGTATTAGGCTAGCATTTACAAATTAAAAGACAAATCAAGCTTTATCAAAATCAACTACATGATTTAAATCTAAATTTGGAAAATCATAAGTGACTGTTCTGTCATTCTGTTATCAAAATATTGTTTTCAACCTCAGGTTCAGGACCCTCCATCAAAGACAAGTATGTCACTGCTCTGTACTTCACCTTCAGCAGTCTGACCAGCGTGGGCTTTGGAAATGTGTCGCCAAACACCAACTCTGAGAAGATCTTCTCCATCTGCGTCATGCTCATAGGATGTAAGTACTATTATTATTCTTAGTCAATGAACACTTTAACTCTTTGGCTTCAGACCTGGACGGGAGAGAGTGTTGAAAAAAAAGGGTTATACAGTGTTAGAAACAATTTGGTTGCAATAACAGCAGGCTGAAATTAAGCAATTGACACACCTCAAATCCTTTACTCTAACTTAACTGATTGTTCATCAGGGTAATTTTTGTTAAAGCTCCATCACAGCTGCTGGAGATCATTTCTGCCCTTCCTATAACTCTATAGCAGTATCCTCTACCTTCAAACCCAAAGCACCACATTATAAAGTATTCAACTCAGCAACATTTGACGGAAAGGAATTGCAGTATTGCACAATTTCAGTCAGGATATTGTCACACCATTCACATAATTTAAGGGCATATCGATTGTGTAAAAGCTCCTCTTCCAGCTCTTTTCTGCAGACTGCAGTCACCTCAGGAGGAATAACTTTGCACCATCTATAGCCAATTTGTGATTGTGGAAGTTTAAGAAGATGTGTGTTTTCTTTCATCATATTTAGTTCTCTGATAGTTGCACTCGCTGGACAGAGCTTGAGATCACCCTCTTCACTCTGAATGCGTATCTCCTAATGATTTGATAATAAAATCCATCAGTAAAATCCCCTCTCAAGCTTATCAACTCAACTTCCTCTACAAAAAAGTAATTACTGATGCACACTGGCAGAGCCCTGGACCCCGTATTCAGACAAACCATAGGATGAGGATTTAAATTTGACATTTAGAAGTAGTTCACTATCTGGTTTAGCTGGTTTAAAGCTTGCAGGAATTCATCATTTGGATTTTTCCAATGGAATAAATTAAAAATGAAATATGATTTAACTGTATTTGCACAAATCAAAGACTCGGAGGCTCTTATTCAACAAGACCTTTTTCTGTTTTTAGTTTTAGTTTTGGCTTTGTCCCTCCTCCTGAAAATTCTGGTGCTTACTTTGCCAACAAAATACAACCTCAGGCTTGTAAAATCTCCATTATTGAAGCACAATATTCTGTTATGAAATTGCAATGGGATTCATAAAGCTTTCATTTCATTAGAGTCTGAGATGATTTGTTTCCTCTATGACATACACGGTCACACTCACACATGGCAGTTTTAAAGGCTGTTTTCAGACGGTGATGGGAGCTAACAGAGGTTTGGAGGTTAGCAGGATCCAACATGACAAAAGGACAAAACAGGGAGGGGCCACGAAGGATACAACAAGAAACACCCTGTCTTCTTAAGGCAAAACTATTAAGAATGGTCAATCTGTTCTACAGAGGACTCAGGTTATGAAAAACCGATTGTACAAACAGAATTATTCTTTTGAGAGCAATGGGGGAAAAAATCCAACATGTTAAATAAGTCATGTTAAATGAGTGAGTTGAACACTTACAGTATGTTTGATCTTGTTGTTGCTATCTTCTATCATATTGATAATGGACTTTATTTGCAATTTGAATGTTACTTAATTTGGCAATTGGGGCTATTGTAAATGTTGCAATGATATCAATTACATCTAAACATTTCAACCAAGACATGTTTTTATATGTTAGTCTTAAAGGTCACTTATTATGCAAAATTAACTTTACCATGTTTTTCTAACACTAATATGTGTCCCCTAGTCCATCGTCTCCATCTTTTGCCTGCTCTACTTTTCAGAAAATGTGTGCTGAAACAGGCCAGTTTGAGAATTTCCCTTCATGACGTCACAAAGGGAGCCCCGGGTGGTGGTGGAAGGGGGCGATGGCTGGTTGTTTGTTCTGCCCTCTGAGTCTGCCTTCTCACCGTAAACCATTGGGCTTGCAAGAAAGCACAAGCCACCCAAGCCCTTCCAGAGAGGGGGCGTGGTCAGACACAGCTCATTTGCATTTAAAGCTACAGACACAGAAACAGCCTGTTCTGAAATAGAGGGCTTTAAAGGCATGATCAAATACAGGATCAGAGTGGATACCAACAAAGGTATAGTCTTCGGACACAGTACAGTACTGCCCACCATAAAACCTATTTTTATGAGGATCTGAGGGAAATGTATATGCAGCACCTGTTTAGAGTAAAATTGCTTTAAAACTTTATGAGCAGTAAGTCTAACAATTCAAATAAATATTAAAGGCAAATTGTTTTTGCAAAATAAGAAAATATATATATTTTGCTGTTGCTCAAAGAACAAACTGAACTTTTAAACCTTTTTACACAGAGAGAGGACTGAAGCTTCATCCTTTACTTGCACAGAAATGATGTCAGGAAAATGTTTTTTTTTACAGTAGACTGGAAAAAAATGTGAGCCAGTCCTCTAATACAATACACTGTGGGTGTAATCGTTCATCCTGTCCATACAGAACACTTAAGTGCAGCACTCGGCTGACTTAGTTCAAAAGTTAGACTGTGCTGAAGCTCCTGTATGTCCTCCACAGACTGAGAAATAAAGTCTGAATCCTATGAAGATTAAGTCTCCCAGAGTGGGCAATTCCATCTTTGTCCATAGAAATAAAAGTGAAATAATATTTAAATTACTTCTAGGCACTAATTGAATTTTAGTCAGTTAGTCTGTGAGTGAGATCATGGCTGTCTTCCCTTTTTGGAAGTTGTGGAATATGACTTCCTTTAGAGAGTGCACTATCACATATATCTTATGAATCTAAGAAGAGGCTGGTTGTTGCCACTTTAATGTTTGTGCTGGACTACGGTGATGTTTTATACATGCATTACTCATCTCAAAGCTTACATGCTCTGAACGCTGTATAACATATAGCTCTGAGGTTCTTCACTAACTTTAAATCCCTCACTCATCACTGTTTGTTGTTTGCATGTGTTGGATGGACTTATTTTAAACAAACGCAGTCTTAAACACTGGAGTATTCTTATCGACAAGTCCATCTTAGGTCTTCTTCCTTCATGCCTTCTGACCTGCATCAGTCAGAAGTGTTCAGGGACTTATAATCTTCGATCCCAGGACTTTTTCCGGCTGTCTGTTCCAAAAGTCAGAACTGAACTGGGGAAAAACACATTTCACTGTGGTGGTACCTAACTTTCCCTTCTTCTCATTGTCAGAGAAACATTGTCCGCTCATATCGGTGTATCATGGGAGCCTGTGTCCCAATACTCCTGCTTACTCCATATCTCTAGTGTATATACTTTTTGTCTCATTACCTGCATTCTTCTTTTGTGCCCTCTTTGTAACCCTTCAAAATCAAAACCCTCCCTCATGTCTCGTCCTCACCCTTTGCCTGTCTCCCACCTCCAGCCCTGATGTACGCCAGTATCTTTGGGAACGTGTCAGCCATCATCCAGCGGCTGTACTCTGGAACGGCCCGCTACCACACCCAGATGCTGAGAGTCAGAGAGTTCATCCGCTTCCACCAGATCCCCAACCCGCTCAGGCAGAGGCTGGAGGAGTACTTCCAGCACGCCTGGTCCTACACCAACGGCATCGACATGAACGCTGTGAGTACTCATCCTCATTCTACCCCAAATCCACCTGTGTGTGTACACATCTAGTCTGTTCATGTAAATGAGTGAGTGCTGGCATGAATACACGCATGTACACAGAGAAGGCTAGAGGAGTGTTGTTGAGCCTGCGCTGTACGTTAATAGGATGATGCGAAGGCTTTGTCTCAGCATGCATGGTCCGACACCATCAGAGAAAGTAGGACAGATGTGAGTATCATACATAAAATGCACGCACACACACACACACACACACACACACACACACACACACACACACACACACACACACACACACACAGGTTGAAGGAGTGATTTCAACATGCTTGTGACCTCTTACTTAACTCACAGTCACAGTCCATATGAAGACGCTGCTAACACACACATACGTGCACACACAACATGCATTGTCCAATGATGATGCTGATAACACACACACACACACACACACACACACACACACACACACACACACACACACACACACACACACACACACACACACACACACACACACAAACACACTGGCATTGTCCCATCACATCTTCTGTTTCTCTGTATTAGTGTTATGAAGGCTTTGACCTATATGTGGCATGCATGCAACCACAGATGCAGATGCACACACACACACACACACACACACACACACACACACACACACACACACACAACTTTAATCCTTGGCATGGCAGCCACTTGAGATTTACGGATGCAAACATTTAGAACAGTGCATGAGTCAGTTGATGTCACCTTCACTATCATTGTTCATAACACATCATATATCATGTGTGGTAAATATAAACAGAACATGGACCCGTAATCATGCATTAAGCTGTGTTTTGGTGTGTTTTTCTCAGGACTTGTGTTGTTTTTTCAGCTTTTGAGTTGTTTTATAATCTCAAGCTAAAAAACAAAAAAGAAAAAAGAAAATACGCCTTCATTCAATATGTCTGCTTTAGACTTCAGAGAAACTTTCCAGAATCCTGATTGTTTTTTTTTTATAATCCCCTATCAAAGCATAATTAGCATTGTTTTTGAAGTCCACAGAAGCATTTACTGTAGTAGCACTTAGCTCGAGATCCCACTGAAAGAGACCCTGTTACATCCCCATGACAAGGCTGAGAACAGTATGTGACAGGGTTTTGATGGTAGGGCTCCTACAATAGCATACTAGAGATAGGTGGACTAGAAAATGCATTGACCTATTTTGTCTGTGATATGCTACTTATATATGCATTATGTACCTCTTTACTTTTAACCTTTATATTTTGTCTTTGTTTGGGAAACACTGTATAATAACCGTTTTGAAAGCTGCTGCACAGATAGAGATGTAACATGTATTTTCCTATAATCAGAGGTAACACAGGAGCAAAGTCTGAGTGTGCACGTATCTTTTCAGTTATAAATATATAGTTTCATTTCCGTGTAATAAGCAAACCAGTGAGGTAGAGAGGAAACAAATTTGAAAAGAGTTTATAATTACATATTTCCTCTTCCATCATTATGTTGCTTCTTTTAAAGCCCGATGAAGTGCAGTGTGGTGGGCAGACTGGATCAGAGAATGTTTACTGTAACCATCACCATCGTTGTGTGGAATGGACCTCTTTGTATTCTCCATATCTCCACAACTGATTCAGTCAGCTGCAACTTATTTCATTCAAGAGGATTGGAAAAATAATAATGCAGCTCCAAAGAAGAACACTAAAGGGAGACATGTGATGAGAGCATGAGGAGGGAGAAAGAAATATATGTTGTGTACCTTTTTTTCTTCTTGTAGACAGTCTCTCACCTCTGTGTTAAAGTGTGCAACAAGCAGTCACTTTCATAGACAAAGCAAATACTCAAAAGAACAGAGTGTTGAGTTATCGAGGGCAGAAGCATTGCCACAGCCTGATGTAGCTGTCAGTGTGCTTTCTCATTATCGCTGTTATTGACACAACTGCTGTGTATCACTCATGCCATACGTCGCTAGAACGCCACGACTCCTGTGATTCCGACGGGGGGGGGTAAACAGTCCAGAACAAAACAAAACTTACTATTATTTCACCTACAGTTAGCAGTTAACTTTATATGCAGTAAAGATTATGCAGTCACCTGTGTTTATTTGGAGAGTAGAATTGTAAAACTATAAGAGTGCAGTCTTTAAAAATCAGTTTATGCTAAATGCACCTTTAAAGTGGAGCCCAAGGAAAACCTTATTCAACTTGGCTTAAAAGCTCTGACATCAGCACATTTTGAGGTGCACCTGGTAATTCAAAAGAGCAGCTTTTGTGTACTGGGATTGACAGATGACTATGTCTAATAAACAAAGGGGATTGTAACAGAGTATGTTATTTCACTGAACACATTTCTGTTTGCTTGACTTTTTTCAAAAACTTTGAAGGATGTAAAAAGTGTGGGAAGAGGTAATGATAAAAGAAGAAAAAAAATGTATCATTGCACGAGTAAATGAGTACAGGGGGAGAGACGACAAGCAATTGAGGCTTGCAAAAAAAATGGAGTATGGGAGGTGTAATGGCCATTGGTCGAAAGTGAGCTGAAAAAGCGAGCCCCAGTGAAGGCTGAACTGAAGCGAGTAGCTTGAAACAGATGAAAAGCAGAGAAATGGAGAGGGAGAGAAACACAGTGTGGGTGTTGTAGGTACAGTTGTGTTCTGTGCAGTCAGCCAGAGAATTACAAGAGAAGCCCATAGCCTGCCGCTTAAAAGAGCCCGGGCTTCCCTTGCTTGCAGAGAACTCATTAAAATTTCACCAATTCTTCATATTAATTAGACTCTACGGGCCTGCTGACTCTGTTCCGGGACGCCTCTGAAATACAGTTTGATATCATTTTGCAAACTGAAACTCTGTGAAAGTCCACACACAGGCGCTTTCTAAGAGTAAGAATGCCAAACTGCTGATTCTTTTCTTCTACTGAGGTGGAAATCATTAAAAAATAATTGAAATCCAAAACTTGTATAAATGTAAAAAGTTAATTAGTTGAATGGTGTTATAACAGTAAAAAGCAAATGTCTCATAAAAGTTCAGTCGTTAAGGTGAAGACAATAAAGAGAGTTTTTATTAGTCCTTTGAAAGCGTGCATAATCTGTGACATTTATTTGACATTATAATGTCCTGGACTTCTCGTATCTGTCGCTGCGCTGCTAAAAGCTGTGTATCGATACTGAAGCAACCTTTCCCTATCAATTCATATCCTCCTCCTTCTTTTGTCTATTATTGAGTTATTACTTTTTTCTCACCACTTTTGTTCTTTCTTTCCTTCACTCTTCCCTTACTTCTCTCTCCCTGCTTTTTATTCCCCCCCGTCTTGTCCTCCATGTCTCCTCCCTCCCCAGGTGCTGAAGGGTTTCCCGGAGTGTCTCCAGGCAGATATCTGCCTCCACCTGAACCGGACCCTGCTGCAGAACTGCAAGGCTTTTAAAGGCTCCACTAAGGGATGCCTCAGGGCGTTGGCCATGAAGTTCAAGACCACCCACGCACCCCCGGGTGACACGCTGGTCCACGCCGGAGACGTCCTCACTGCTCTCTACTTCATATCGAGGGGATCCATAGAGATACTGAGAGGAGACGTGGTGGTGGCTATCTTAGGTACAGGAAAAATAAAAAATAAATATGTTGTGAAAAACTAAACTAAAAGCACTTGATATATTTCTATTACAGGAGATAAAATCAATGAAACACAGTACAGTCAAACCCCAGAGTAGCTTGATTTATTCTAGTTAATTCTAACTGTTGTGGTGCCGTCATTGGTGGTGTGCAGGCACAAGTCTAGCTGCCTCTTAGCAAAGCTGAATGATTGCGCCATCTGCTGGTGAGATTAGATTATTACGCAAAATAATCTAGTGTATATTAAGCAGAATAAAAAAGACATGTTCAGCTTTCATCTGACTTGTTGCCATGTGTGAGATGATGGTTGATGGTGCATGAAGAGTGACGGGCTTGAAGAGGTCAAAATAGCTTTATGGTCTAACGTTCTGAACCAATTAGACCGACGCGTTTCGGCTTGTGGCCTTCACCAGGGTCATCAAGAAAGAGGGTCATCATGGTGTTATAAAAAGAAAAACCTTTCCCTCTTAATAATTATTTCAGAGTTCATTTTTCTTTCACACTTCTTACCCAAAGAGATACAAAACATTATGCTAGATAAAGTTGGGGAAGAACTTGGAGTTCAAATAAGAATCAATTAAGTTTTGAATAGTTTGGGAATAAGGTCCTAAACATTTATATTATGTCTGCCACAGGATCACCTGGGAGTGAATTTGAATGCAGTTTGAAGCTACTTTGGCCGTTGTAACATGATTTCAGTCAAAAGAAATGTGTTAGATTAGAAGTGTCCCCCATAACAGACATTTCCTTTCAGGATTAATTTGTCAACAGTAGCACAGAAGTATATTAATAATAGTATACCCTCTAAATATACAAAAGAATACATTGTAATGCAGGATATTGTTTAAAAAAAAAGAGAAGATGATTACAATATTGGCCTATATTACTGATACTGTCACCTTTCTACAGGGAAGAATGACATTTTCGGCGAGCCCATCAACCTGTATTCCCGGCCGGGTAAATCTAACGCTGATGTAAGGGCTCTGACCTACTGCGACCTCCATAAAATCTTCCGAGAAGATGTTCTGGAGGTGCTCGACATGTATCCTGAGTTTGGAGACAATTTCTGGAGTAACCTGGAAATCACCTTCAACCTCCGAGATGTGAGTTTGATCTTATTTTCTATTGTTATTATAATGAGTTATATATTCTGTATATATTTCATCATCCTCCCATCTAGGCATGTTCTAAACCAACATGTTCCTTCCCTATTTATCACTGTGACTACAAATAGTATCCCCCGGGTGCATTTTATTATTAGTACTATTAAAGGTAATCTCATGCTCCTCATTTCAGACCAACATGATCCCGGGCTCTCCAAGCAGTGATGACTCAAACTGTGGGGGATTCAACAAATTACGCAGACGCAAGTTATCATTCCGACGACGTACAGAAAAGGGTAACTCATCATCAAGAGCCATTTGATTCACTGTCACATTAAAAAAAAAAGTGTTTTATTTTTTGGCAAGTCTCCCTCAGTGGTCATCTGTTAAAAGTGATCCCTCGTCAAACTCCCTCTCTTTTTCCGCGCAGATGATGCAGATGCAGGAGAAGTGAAAAAGTCCCACAAGTCTGTGAGACGAAGACAGAGAGAGGCAGGCAACAACCAAAAACAGGAGGAGGCACCGAAGTGTCGGTGGGAGCCTCATCGAAGCTCAGTGTCTTCACACTCCAGTGGTGATGAGGTGAAACTGCGCTTTTCATCATTTTATGCTAAGATCTCTCGGGTTGTGTTTGCCATTGTCGCCTCAGTAACAACTGGTGTTAACATATCGATGCGAACATCTCTCAGGGGGAGGAGCCGCCTGTAGCCAGACTCGCCCCTCCACCAATGCTGGAGAATTCTCACGCTCACGCCCCGCCCATGAACTTTAACGAGAACACAGAGGGTGATGGGGACCCAAAGACTGGGAACACCTGCAATGCCCTGTCAGGTAGAATTAAACACAGCGGTATCCTCCTATCTATTTGCACAGTCAGTAATGCATACCCAGTGAGTCACACAAACACTCACTCATGCTCCTCTTCCCTGTGTGTGTGTCTCTCTCTCCCCCCTGCAGGTGCATTCTCAGGTGTGTCCAACATCTTTAGTTTCTGGGGGGAGAGTCGGGGGGCGGGTCAGTACCAGGAGGTTCCCAGCTGCAGCCTGGCGTCACCCCCGACCCTCAACACGCCGCTGCACAGTCTGAGCCGACAGCAACGCAACCAGCTGGACACGCGCCTGGACCTGCTGCAGAAACAGCTCAACAGGTATCACTGAGTGTGTGCACATGCGAGTGTAGGTCCTGACTGCTCTTTCATCGTTTTGTTTCATATCACTGCTATGAAGCATTGCCACAACAGCCTGCCTGTTTGAGTCTGTCTCTTTTACCGGCCCGCCTCTGACGGAAGCCTTTTGTCTCCATCAGAGTTGAAACAACTTTTTGGTTTTCAGTACATGTAGCCTTCAGCTGCATGAGGCTCTTTTTTTGTCGGATCCTGTTGAGCTCACAGACACTGCGTCTTTGCTTCACCTTCAGCTGGATGCTCAGAGTTTTACCGCATGATTGACTGGATACCTCTGCTGGATAGGATGTGTCAGCAGGCAGAAGGCGTCTGTGTGGGGAGGTTTGGATTGTGGGTGTAAGGAGAGAACTCCTTCCTCGAGTACTGGAAATATCTGCACATATGGTAAAGTCTCTGCTGGGCTTCAGAGTCTTGCAGAGAGCCGCGCAGACTTCATCAGAATGTGTCCTAATTAGCTGTTTACAAGCCTCAAACAGCACCCAGTAGGAGAGCGTTTAGTTCAGTCATGTCATGAAATGAAACTTTGACTCTTGTATAGAAAGCAGATAGTGACAGAGACTGAAGTAGAGAATACCAGAAGTCTAACTTTACTAAGTGGTTCATGAAGAAAAGGAGGCTTTATAGAGTTGATATAAAAAATTGAACCTAACAGATTTTTAAGAAGCCTTGATTGGAAATTTGCTAACAAAGCTATCAAGTCTTGTCTTGTTTCCCCCATGGTCACGGTTTTGAACATCTCGACACTTTGGAGAAATTAGGTCACAAACCAAGATACAGTAAAAAGCAATCCTTTCCTCTTCTGTGGTGGTTCTACATGATATGCATTTGTTTTTGATACACCAAAGAAAGCAACCATGGGACAGGACTTTTCTGTTTTCTAAAACTGTGCGGCTGCACACTTAGGGAACATTGCCCGCCCAAACGGCTCACCTGAAAAAAATCGAAGGTGCTGCAGTCACCTGAGGAGGAGGGAGAGGTGTTAGTATGCACCTTCCAGTCCAACCAGCCAGAATTCATTCATAATCACTTCAAACATAACCGAGTAAACACAGTTTCCAGTGCATGGGGAGAACACCAGGATCAGAACCAGGAACCTCCTCGCTGTGAGGCAACAGCACTTACTACTCCACCGCCCCGGCCCAAAAATCGAAATATTCAATAAATTATGACAGCGACTATTCCTCCAACACCAAGAGGACTACATACTACATACATTTATCAATTTTCCATCCATGACATTTAACAAGCCAACCTCTTTTGTGATTAATGACTCACAATATGAAATTTATGAAGTCTAAGGGAGGAACCTGCTGAATCCTTCACTAACTGTGATTGACATTCACAACTTAGACCCTGGAGGATGGAAATCATTTAATTCTCCTTAAAATGTGAAGTGCTTAATGTCTGAGACGAGGTCAGCAGCTAGTGCAATTGTAATGCCTCCAACGTTATAATTGAATGTATAAAAGGATCACAGTTATGGTCCCCTTTATGTGTTCATTCATCTACTACACACTGTGTGCAGGCTGGAGAGTCGCATGTCAACCGACATTGGAGCCATCATGCAGCTGCTGCAGAGACAGATGGCCCTGGTTCCTCCTGCCTACAGCGCCGTCTCGTCACCACCTCAGGTAACAACACTCTCGCACGCACACGCACACCAGGGGTATGTGCATAGATGCATGACGTTTTGAGTCTTGACAACAAAAAACATCCCTCTCAGAGCCTGACTGAATTGCCCAATCAACAGGAATAATGAGTTGTTGTCTCTTGCAGGCCTCACCTTACCCTGGTCCTGGCCCAGCACCTGGAACCGGAGAGAGACTGGTGCAGCCTGTTTCACCTGTGGAGACAGACACGCTGGCCTCTCTATCACAGGTGATGTACATGTATTAGAAAAAGTGTTTACTGTCCATTCAACACTTTGTTGATTTATTTATTTGAGAAGTGAAAACGGGAGCGTACAGAATACTGTCATAGGTCTGCAGGGAATATAAACAAGAAGCATTGATACACATAAAAAACATTGAATTAACAATGCAGCTGTTCTTAGCTCATTTTGTTGTGTAGTATAACATAGTAGAACTATGTTCTGGTGCTTCTACAGACCAGGGGACCCTGAACTTTTATCCTCAGATGTACAACGCTTTGGACAAAAAGCATCTGTCATTTTCAGTGTGCTGCAGATTATTGATTTATTTTTTATTGTATGTTCCTGCAACCGTGCACACCTGAGAAGGTTAAGCCGTGCACGGGGTGTCATGTTGGCTAATTAGATACAAGTCTTTTATAATGTCTTAACAATAATCAACAGTTATACTGACAGTTATCTGCTTAAAACAGATTCTTATTGGCTTTTTTTAAGTTGAAAGATTGGCGTAGAAAAAAGCAACTTCCGCAATCCCCCTTGTACCTCCTGGCAACTCCTCGGGGGGGTCAGGACCCCTTCTTAGAAAAACACTGCTTTAGACACTCCATGGGCTGTAATGTAATGTTGACACCAGCTTACAGCACACGTCATATATATAAAATGCACACACACATGGAAGCTCAGGGCGACTGTATATTTGTTGATTATCAGCAATAATTTCTCCTTATTAAAGTATTTTTGATTTTCTGTGATATTTTAAAAAGTCAAACATGCTTGTGCTGCATATACTTTCATTATATTTTTACCAGTTTGATTATTAAAAAGAAAAGCACCAGTGATAGGCGTTGTCTATCATATTCAAAGAGGAGTCTCTGCATTTCTGGTGAAAAGATCTTTTAACTTTTAACTTTGTGAACAGTTGGTACGGTTAGAGAAGAGAAGCAGGAGATAATCCCGCTGACGTCTCTGCCCCCTTTCCCTGCAGATTATGGATTCCCAGGACTTTGAAGAGTTCCCGGCCAAGCCTCTGGACTCCCTGCAGCCCCAAGACTCTTCTCTGATCAACAGCAGCCAGGGCCAGCTCGCCTCCTCTGGACTGGACAGCCTGGGGCAGAATCTGGAGCTGGAGCTGGGACTTGGGACCGGGGTGATTCCAGGACCAGCAGGTTCAGGTTTAGCGTTAGATCTAGGAAGCGGTGCGGCAGTGGGGTCGAGCTTAGGAGCAGGGTTAGACTTTGGTTCAGGGGTGTGTGAGGGGGCTGGGGTCGGGCCAGCTGCTGCTGCAACAGGTGTATCTGCTCTGGATCCAGAAACCCAAAGGAGGCTGTCTCTGCAAGAACCACAGACACCTTTGGACTCACGGACACCTCAGAGACACAGCTCTGACCCAGGGGGGAGCTAAGGAAGAGGGAAAGGGGGAGGAGAGTGGGATGGAGGGAGGGAAACAGAGAGAGGACGGAGTCATGTTTTATTCTGCAGCCTTCCCTGTTTCCTCTGTTCCTCATCAAGAGATCCAGAAGCACCTACTGTACCTACGACCCTTTATGGACCCCTGCTGCTCTAACCTCTCTGCTAAAGCTTCTTCTTCTCTGACTTCTGAACAAAGGACATGAAGCCTGGGTGAGGGATCAAGGCAAAGAATGGGCTCTCTCTCTCTCTCTCTCTCTCTCTCTGTCTCTCTCTTTCACAAGCCCTCCCCCTCCTCATGAAACAAACTGGAGCTTTCTGAACTCCACAATGGTACAACCTTTAACCAAAACCACAAACAGAGCAGAGAGAAGCTCTGCTTCTTAATGATCACACTCCAGGTCCACCCACACGGATCTGGTCGTGCGCTGAGGATGACAGATCTTCACACACACACATCAATGACTGCTGAGCTGTAGAAGAATCCCTTTACTGCTGTATCC
Source organism: Labrus mixtus (assembly GCF_963584025.1). Classification (NCBI taxonomy): domain Eukaryota; kingdom Metazoa; phylum Chordata; class Actinopteri; order Labriformes; family Labridae; genus Labrus; species Labrus mixtus. Next base: position 10,120,640 of record NC_083630.1, read on the forward strand.
AGCTTTGGATGACTGACGTGAACAAGGAAAGACAACAAAGGACAGAATCATGACGAAACAAGTAGCCATTTACGTCTTGCACTGAAATTCCTAATGATAATGATTATTCTATTCTCTATGTCCGCAGCGCTTCCGATAAACTCACTAACTGGTTGGTAAACTGTAGTGTTAGCTGGCCTAACAGGAAACCTGCTGTCCCGTTCTGTTATTGGTTCCTCCTCCCTGATGTCCTGCCCTAAGAGGCGGAGCAAACACCCGCCCCCCTTTTCCCTAGAGCACACTGGATTGGCTGGTTTGCGCCTCAGGGGTGGGTACTGGAGGGTTAAAAGCCATGAATCTTCTCGATGAACATATCAGAAACATTGTACAGATTTGCTAACGAGTGAAGAACGTATGGCTTGTTCAGGCAGTGTCACGAACAGGTAAACTGGCAAACTTACAAGTTTACCAAGAGAACAGTGCACCGCGCAGAACTAATTACAAATATTCAAAACAAGCAGGAAAAATCAGCTTTCTCAATCCACAAGCTGTGAGACCTTGGAGAGAACCAGAGATGATGTGTTTTGAATGCGATGAAGTCAGAAAGGCTCTGGACCTCGCCTGCTTTGATTGCTAAAAATCACCGCTCGGTAAGAATAAGACTTGAAAAAAGACGTGAGTGATTCTAGTTGAGTTGAATTTGCTACCTCAGATTTCATTGGTCCTTACGTTGTTCACCAGATCAAGCATCCGCAATGCTTTTACCTTGTATATATACTGTACCAGTTTGTCATACGTAAATATTCAAGTTTGCCAGTTTACGACGACCAGCCGAATGCGCCATTATTCTATGTAAGGTACAATATGCAAACACTGTCAAGAAGAGTGTGTGCGCTTTGATATTATGAAGTTTGTGATAAGTCCAGGTCCAAAGCTTTTTTTTTTTTTTTTCTCCGTGTGTTTGTCCTTGTTTTATTGTGTTTGTTTTTCATTTTTGCCTTTCAGTCCGCTGAGCATGGCGTTAGGTTTTGTTTGCTTCCACACGCTGTAGAGCTCCACTGGATTCTGATAGTTAAAACAACTGTCTGTTCTTCGCTCCAAACTCAATTTTATGTACGTTTTAACCAGACAAAAAAACTGATTTGAGTGTTTGTGTTTTTACTCTAGACAGCACAAAAATGTCCTTTACAATATAGACATTTTTAATACCCAAGAGGTCATTCAAGTAACGCCACTTGTTTGAAAATAAAACGTCCCCTTACCATCGTTTAAACAGAAAGTAACTGTACAATGGAGTAACATAGACATTTCATATAGTGGTGATGGAGAGGAACATGGTGTAGTCGTGCCACTATTGAGGCGGTGTAAGGGTGGAGTCGGGGTACCTCAGGGTAGAAAGATATGTGTGAAATAAAAAGAGCAGGTGTAATGAAGCCCCCCCCTTACAGTGAAACTTTACTGATATCCTACTGATTTAGTTTTATTGCATCCGGGACATTTTCTGCACAATCTTCCACTTTTATCGGACTTCAAATATGAGAATCAAGAGGAGAAGAGACAATTAAAACCTACCATTTAACACTGTCTTCCTTGATACTAAATGATACAGACATACTCTCTTCTTGAGGCGCATTACATGGAGATTGGTACCAGAGGAGGGAGAACATGTTGAAGTGCAATATTCTTTGAAGCAGTCCCAGCTTGTAGCAGCCTCCGTTATTTTTTTTAGCACTTTATTTCTTAAACAGTGCAGATGTTTAATAAAGACTCAGGAACATGTCGTTGATGTTAGAGGGTTCTTTTGTGTTTTTCTCCTTTTTGTCAGAACTCAGAAAAACCAACCAATCAAAATGAAGGACGAGAACACTGACGGAATTTACATTTACAGAGTCGCATTGTAAAACTCTGTCCGGACGCCCCTTTAACGCAGACTTATGAAGATTGTATTTTGCTGCCTGCTAGTTTGAGCTACTGTATTTATTTATTGCTCTAGGATTATTACTGTTTGTCTGTGGATTTGACCTGTTATGATTTATTATTTTGTGTTTGGGTTAATGATCAGCTCGTTAGATGGAGCAAGTGAAGGCTTTGAGTGTAAACATGTTTCCAATGTCAATGTGCTCTTTTGTTCCAAACCCTGACTTGTACTCTCATTCAACCTTTCTTGTTATTTATTCATTATTTAAGGGACGACACACTTGGCGAGTGGTACACATTATTGTCATAATTAATAATAATAATAATAATAATATGAGACATATTAATTCACACAGCCACCATGTACACACATAGTGCATGCACACTGTTTCTCCAGTTCTCTCACTTCTCATCGGGTGTGCGGTGGACACTTTGACTAGCAACCAAAGCAAATGAATTCTGCCACTAATAATCACTGGTGACATTTTAAACTCACATTTGATTCAGCTCCCTAAGTTTAAAAAATGTTTCTGAAGTTGCTGAAAGGTTGTCTTTATGAGTTGCAAATGCAGCTGGACTTCATGTGATTTTAAAAGTTCAACCAAAGATATTCTACAGTGACTTTTTCCACCGGTTATCAGGATGAGTATTAGGGCCAGGCATGGGGGATAACGGAACTGTGAAAAGGAAGTTGTTGTTTTTTTTAAGCATTTCAAGGGGAGAGAATTCAGGAAGGAAGTTCAACATTAAGTTATAGTGCCAGGTGTGAAAAAAAAAAAAAAAAAGATTCTTCAGAAAATTTGAATTTACATACAAAAACAAAGTCTTCCTTTTCACTTTTTGTACACCTAGATCTATAGTGTTGTAGTCAAGACCACACTAACCAAGACATACTCGAGACCAGAGTGCTCCAAGACCCAGACAAGACCAAGATATTAAGGGATCGAGACCAAGGCGGGGCGAGATTGAGACCATAAATACCACTGAAAAATCATCATCATGTGTGCAGCAGGAGTGTCACTCACTTAGACTGTAACACCGGGAAGGTTGCACAGTAATGATGTGGTAAAAATACTTTTGACCACCTGTCAGACGTGGTCTTGACTGATTTTGATTTGAAATCCAGGGTCCGCCCAGTCTGAGGCAGAGACAAGGCCGAGTCAAAATGCTTTCAATTCTGAGACGGAAGAGATAAGAGACCTTCAAAAAGTGGTCTCGAGACCGGTCTTGGTACTACAACACTACCTGGAACTAATATTTCTTTATTTGTTAGGATGCCTATTAGCTGTACCCGAGAGCTTAGCTTTTATTCCTGGAACTAATATCATTTTACATACATGGACCTCTTCAAGTTAGAGAATTATTATAAAAGTGAGGATGGTTTGATCACTGTAAAACAAAACAAAAAACAGATTCCTGCAACTTTAACATGAATGTTGAATAAACAGGCTACTGAATCACAGCTTGGTACAAAGAAACTTCAAACCCCTTATGTGAGAGAAGTCACTCATTCACGGCTGTCAAATGCAGGGGAAGCTGGCACTGACCATATCTACTGAGTTCTTCATACTGCTTGTATTAGTATGTTATTTGGTTTTGCTTTACACAGCCGTCGACACAAGATATGTTGTAGTTTTCACCAGCAGTCCCTGCCTCTGGTCACAAGGATAATATCTCAACTTTGACTACAAATACCCCATGAATTTGGAGTTCAATGAAGCTCTTTATGATTTCTTTTTTCCAGTGTGAAGGTACTGATCTTCAGAAGTGGGCTCTCCTTGTCATCTCACCTTCTGTAGCGAGAGTGTTGTTAGCGTTCAATAACAGTCACCTAGTGGCCTGAACTGTATCTTTACATTCAGAACTATGACCTCAAAACTAGAATGTGCTCGTTGTCGACTCTTCTTTTTTGACCTTGTACGTGTCGGTAGAACTTAGTGGAATATTCCATGCTAGAGAATACATTTATGTAATGCATACTGCATATTATTACAGTAGAGGGTGCACTTTGAAAAAAAATATCCATGTGGGTGGGGTATGGGGGACCTAAGGAGGTTGGAGTGTTTTCCCCCTTTTAATATGAACACACACATATAGACACAGACACTTTGCTTGCAGCCAGACCTGCACGCACACACACACACACACACACACACACACACACACACACACACACACTCCTCCTACACACACATACACATACATACACACACACACACACACACACACCTTCCTTATCTCTTCCATAATGCTGAGCTTTTTTTCCAGCTCTGTACAACTTTCTATGAGTTCTGACAGACTTGGGTCCTGTATTTGGTAGATATTTTGAGCACTTGGGTAAGGGGGGGGGGGGGGTGTTAGGGGGGTTTGGTACCACAACACTGGATGTGCTCTGTCACTCGCCTGTACATACCGACTTCTACTACTTGTAAAGGAATCAAACTCTTTGGCACTCGTATAGCCAGCACTATGCAGAAACTGAAAAAATTCTTTGGCATGCTTTGAAATGCAGAATACTATAGAGGAAAATATATAAAATAAATAAAGTCTGCTCTAATTTCTTATGGAAACGATCACCTTATGGAAGAAAAAAAATGATAGTGTCCATGGTGAAAATGGATATGATGATGATGATGATGAGGATGATTTAATGTGATTTGGATGATGAAGCTAAAGACTTTCAATATTGTGCACATTTTTACTTGCATGCTGCACTGAAAATCGTCCAGCAATGAGAGGGTTTGACGTGCAAAGCAGCTGATTTTTGCTGTATGCTTGCAGACTGTGTGTAGAGTGAAACACTGAATTCTTCCGTCTTACGGGAGAGTCATATTTATATATACAAATATATATATATATATATACATAATACTTCCAGGTCATGGAAGGGAGGGATACTGAATAGCTGCAAACATTGTAATACTAGATGATACAATATTATATTGTATATTTGTATCTTTGGTTGCAAACCACTGTAACAGAGTGATGCATGTGTGGCAGTCCTGGGCTCAAGTACTCCAAATTATCAAGGAGCGCTTGATTTATCTTATGTAGGTTGTCTTTTCACCACTGCCTCCAGAGATAAATCAAACGCACCTTCAATATTAGCCCCATCTTTCATTGGCTACACTCTAAAGAATGACTATTTCTCAACAAACCCGAGTGGAGTATTTGGACACAAACATGCTTTCTTTTAAGCTGGGAAAAGTTAAGTAAAGTCCCAAAAATTCTCACCAGTGTTTATTTTTTTATTTTTTAAATAGTCCACATAATTGAACCTCGGCACTCCCGGATTGCTTGTGAAGGCTCATAATACATTATTCATATCAAATGTTAAAGAAGGTTGGAGGGAAATGGTGAAACTCCAGGTTCTGATTGTGTGATAGCATTATCAATGGTTGAACTTTATAAAATTTCAAAAAATATTTCTTTCAATAAACCTCTTTGAAAGCATAAACGTGATGTTGGTACTTATTATTATGATATTAAGAGGGACTGTCTGTGACTGTGTAATCCCCTGGAAAGAATCTCTTCAATATCAGTGAATGTCACATCTGTTGAGCTGTTTTCACTTCATATTTGGTTAATTAAGAACAAGCCAGGTCTGTGTCCTCAGAGGAACTATTTTAAAGAAAAAAAAACACTTGTTTTTCTACATCATAAATAGCCCACATATATACGTATGTATCTTTTATTCATACCATGACAACAGCAACTAGTATCCAACTTCCTCCCTTTAACATTTTCCACATGGCCCAAGAAACATTCCAAGACAGAAATACTCACGATAATAAAACACTACAGCTCCTGATGCTTCACAGAAAAACCCACAAAAACATCATTTTACAGTGTCTTGTAAATGGATCCGAAACAGTGTTAACAGATCCGTTAGCAGACAACAAGTCTCTGGGCAGAGACATACAGTCCCCTTTGAATTACATCAAGTCATTTTCTGGAGGGATTTTGCAGGTTAACCATTTCACATTCTAAAGTTCTGAAGGGTAAGAGCTACACTTTGCAAAGAGTAATATGTGAAGACGATGAAAATAAATATGAGTTCAGGCTCTATTGTGGTCTATGCATTTATATCACAGGGTCAGGTCGTAATATACTGTATAAGAATTGGACGTCACCTCCTTGTCTGAAAAGTCCAGCCAATGAAAGTGCCTCATTCCTGCAGACAGATTGTATGAAAGTCTGTAAGATAATGAACCCACTTCCCTCTTGATTTATAATTTATCAACACAAGAAACATTTTCAGCATTCATTTGTAAAATTGCTACCAGGAGACCAAGATATCAATGTCAGATATACCAAACTCGAGGCATTAAAACTGAAACACTCTATATAACTCAATACTCTTAAGAAGTGATGTAGTGCAGGCATGTATTCAGAGTATACCCATTTCTAAACCCCCTCTGATTCACACGATTGATTGATTGATTGACAATATTCAATAGGACAATATGCTGCAGTTTTTCCCCCCTAAGATTTTAGAGGAATGACCCTCCCTACTCTGTCTCTAAACTGACTAAATATGCAGAGGAGTCTTACGTGTCACTGTTTATAAGACAGGCCGTTTGTACTCTGCTGGACGGGCCACTTTTAAATAGTATTCGGGGTATAAATTAATTCTTCAGGCACCACTACACCACTGTCTCTGGTAGAAAAACAAAATGTGCTTGACATTTGTACTTTTGTACGAACTATTTGACTGTCTAACATTTATACATGACATAAATGAACCCCTCTGGCCCATGGTGCTAATTATCCCTTCTAGGCTTGTAAGAGCCTGACATTACCAGGACTAAAATAGGAAAAAATAATAAGAAAAAAGCTTACAGGACATAGCCTATATGTGTATAATGAATTTTGCATTGTGTGAGTTTCCTTTATGATCTCTCTCCAACCAGTTTCAAACATGTCACCAAAGGTTGGTTAGTTTGTTATGAATGGTGACAAATGGAGATTTAGATACTAATCGAAAGACTAAACAGGCTGAATGGGCAAAAAAAGATCGAGACAAAAGAGGCTGATGTTTGGCATTTATTTCACTAGGTGTCACTATATACCTTTATCTGTAAGGTTGAACCATTTTGAAGTTTTTTTACTTTTGATTTTCTATCTCAGGTTCGTCTCATGGCAAGTTGGATGAAGTGAACAACTGAGACTCAATACTTTAGATAATTAATAACGATAAAATGTTTTCAGATTTCTGTCTAACCCATCCGAAATGACTTGGATTAATTTTGTAATGGAAGTGAAAGCAACATGGAAGCACATTAATGGCTTAAAAAAGTTATGATCCGGTGAGGACTTGATCATTTAAAGACTGATATAGACTAAACTACGATTCCCGTCTGTAACACAAGTGTAACTTCTGGCTTTTGGAGGAGCATGCATTTTCTATAATAACTAACTACTGTCATCCCGGTGACATTCCAGTCATCTGGGCGGTTTAAGGGCGTCTTCCTGGGCCTTGTCCGTATGCAGAGTCCGTTCCTCCCGGCGATTGGACCGGACCCGTCCCGTAAAAGGAGTCAAAAGTTCTCCATTGTATGTACAAGGTGTCTGTCAAAAGTACACTTGTGACGACGAAGGGCCTGCCCAGGATGTCTAACATACGATTGGACAATAGCCTTGTCACTCAGAGCGTAGCCTAGATTTCATTGGATACCGTGGGTGCTTGTCTGCAGAACTGCGCTCTGATTGGAGGAGAGTTTCTCCGGGGGGAGGAGCACGTTAGTCTGAGGCCAGAGGAGTTCACACTCGGGTGGGCGGATCGTAGCGGTGACAGCGACGCTCGGAGACTCCAGACAAACTGTCAAAAAAACAGACAACTAACGGTGAGTCAAGTCAAAATACTAATGTTGAGTCTTTCTCAGGTGCGTGGTGCCACGCGCTGTTTGCACAGGGCCCTGAGTTAGCGCGCGGACAGGCGTGGTCTTTGTAGCAGTGAAGTGACGCTGATTTTTGGATGAGTGATCTCACAGCACGCATCACAGCGACGGTGCACTGGTGTAGGATAATGCTGCCTTCAGGTGCTCCTCGGAAACTCTCACTTTCCAAAAGCTTCTCGCCGAGTGCGCAGCAGTAATCGTCTCACCCCTTCTAAAATAATTTAGCTACAGGCAGTAGTCTGCAACTTTCCTGGAGGTGTGTTTGGTTATACACGCTTTTAAATTTCACTTTCTCCCTCTGGTTTGCCATACTATTGCTGTGTGTGTGTGTGTGTGTGTGTGTGTGTGTGTGTGTGTGTGTGTGTGTGTGTGTGTGTGTGTGTGTGTGTGTGTGTGTGTGTGTGTGTGTGTGTGTGTGTGTGTGTGTGTGTCCCGATGTACCCAGCAGCCCTTGAGGCAGCATGGAGCACAGAGAAGTTGCACTGTCACAGTACACGGAGGAGCAAAGTTATGCAAGCTAGCCTGAGTCTGTCTGTTTTGGATCTGTCCCTTCTCAATGAGCAGGAGTCAAGGAGTGACCTCCTGCTGCAGAGCTGTTTGTGTTGTTATGTGTATTTATATCACACTCCGTAGTTGAGCTGCATGTGGGCCTTACTGTGCATGCATAGACCCCTTCATATCCCCTTCACTTGAACTGGTTTGCTCTGTATTTGTCAATGCAGCCTGATGAGACACATCAATGTGAAGACGTTCAGATATGTTCTCACGCTGTCACTTTGGCTACAGCTCTTATCACTGCAGGCCATTCCCTTGCAATGAGTGCACAAGCTAAAAAAGTTACATTTTACAGTAAGTAGGCTGTGCTGCTATTGGAGGATAGTTCTAATCTAAAGAAAAAAAAGTATAGAAAGCCTATTTAGTTCGTTCAGAGCTGCAACTGAAAATGTACACTCATATCGTTTGCAACAACCTAGTTATAGTGGATTTCTCTCCAAAGTTATTTGATACAACAATGAAATGTTTAAGCTCAGGAGAAAGCTCGGGAATTTAACTTTAGTTCATTTGTGTTTTGTTTTCATCGTCTCATAATTTCAAAGGTGCAAACAACATCCCTCTTAATGGCATCCTCTTGCACATCCTGGCTTGTCCGATGTGAGATTTTTGGGGCCGATACTGATATCGACATCGGGGGAGAGAAAAAAAATCCGATACCGATATGTCGTGCAATATCTTTCTTAGACCTATGTTTGATCTGTAGTGATGGACATAGATATACACATTTATAGCGTTGATCGCTGAAACTCTTTTGGAAAAAGATGTAAGACAAGACGATCCCTCCCTGTACGTGCATGACACTTTGGAGAGTGATAATGCTTTTTTAAATCCAGAGCACATTCTGCTGGTGACGGCCAGAGAAAGAACTGCTAGTGTGATACAATAATGTTCGAATGAAATGCTATTTGACTGGAGAATAAATCTAGTAATGTTGACGCATATCTGCGACAAAATTAGCAGATGCTTGGATAAGCTTATGTCAGCTGATATTATCGGCCGGCCGATTAATTGGTCGGGCTCCAGAAATGATCACGATATGATGTAGCTTATTTATGATAAATGATAGTTTTGATATACCACCAAGGCCCATTTGCATCCCAAAAAAACTCTTATGAAAAATACTCCCTGATAACTTATATTTTCTGTCAATTTTCCATTTTATTTCATAATGATCTCAAATGTTTTTTTGCTTTGTGTTTCAAAGTACAGGTTTTTCCCAGTGGTATAAAAAAAAACACACCAAACACTAAGTGTTCCAACCTGAAATTCAACATTATTGTGCCACAGAAATCGATGACATAAAGGGGAATCACAGCAGAGAGGATTGTCCCTCTCCCTCTCTCCTTCCCTCCCTGTCTCCCTCCTTCTATCCAGATTATTCTCCAATCCTCCCGCAGGCAGATTACCGCGTGGGGAAATAAGAGGTGGGACGGATCTAAGGCCCTGAATTCATTATGGACCTGATCCAATCGCATCCCTAAAACGTCCTGTTGCTTGTTGCTTCGCTGTAAGCCTGACAAAGTGATCAGGTATTAGGCCGGAGGGGTTGACGGTTATTAAGCATGTCAAGGGAGTCACTCTCAGTCATGAAGCAGCTCTCCTTGGAGTGTCTGGAGAGCTGCAGATTTCTGTGAACAGTTTTGGCGAATACAGAGATGAAAGAATGGGGGAAAAAAACACATGCTTTGTTTCTGTTTATGGATCAAGCCCCACCTGAAATTTCTGTTTGCCCTCAGCTGGTTCTCTTCCAGCTACCAAAACACTCTCTTTAGCAGGAGAGAAAACACACACAGTCATGTACAGCATGTCTCCAGAAACAAGGCTACCTATGAAGGAAAAATAACCCCTGAAAATGATGTGTTGAAGCCATTAGATAACTTGTAAATATGCTTTATTGCTTTTGAGTTCCAGGGATTATTGCTACATTATATTGAATTCCAAAACTAAAATAATGAGCCTATCAAAAAAACTGTTTTTTGCAAATTTTTGCAAGTGCATGCACAAAGGGAATGCATTGGCAAAAGGGTTGGTTTCTCAAAGTATGCCGGGGCACACCGACTTTGGAAATTAATTTCAACCTATCATAGCAACATCCCTGTCCAGTTTGATCCTCTATAACATTATGGTTTCTTTAGGCCCGTTTAATTGGCTTTAGCCTGGCTCGTCTCTGCTAGCTGGCTAACTTACATACCTGTGAAGAAGGGTCGCGAGAGGTCTCGGTCACGTTGCATCAAACCTTTTTACAACTGCTGTTCTCGAACCCGTGCTGTGCTTGGACGGTACATCTTCCTACTTTTTCTTCTGCAGACTATATCACAAGCACGGTGAGGTAACGTTACAGATTGGTCAAAAAGACAACAGACAAGTTTCAGCAAATTGAATTCTGTTAACTTTGAGAAAAACTCTTCTCATCAATAACCCTTTTACATGGTTTTCACACTGCAGAAATCTCCAGAAATACTCTGGATATTTCCAGGAGGAGTTGTATGTGTGAACGCAAACAGCCGACTCTTCACTGGGACTTCACCTGGAGTTTCTCCTGCCAGACCCCGAGTATTTGCTGCATGCTGCATACAGTGTATACTTACGGCTACTACGATCTCATGCTCGTAATTAAATGGCTATACTTTGATATTTTCAGGAGTGCATGTTTGCAAACGGCTTTTGTTGACAATTTCAGGACTGTCCTTCCACAAACAGGGCTTATTAAAATGAGATCCTTTCTCGACCAATGGACTTCAATGTTTAGGGAGGTACAAGATCCTAAGTATTTCTATCAAGTGTTGTCAGGCTGTTACAGTAGGAGGCAGAGGACAAAATCTGAAGTTTGGACTGATTAGACCGCCTTGAAAAGCATTTACTGCAATTTATAGAAGTAACAGTATGACTGGTGCCACTGGGAGAAAAATATTTCCTATGACGAAAAAAAACAGAGGAACATCTGTTATATTTATGACTATTTTATGAATTCATCAGCCAGACCCTTCTCGTTCTGCTGCATTACAACTGTAGGCAGCTCCACCTTTCATAATGTATCCTGAGCAGGCCTAGTACCAAAACTGCTTGCCAATATATTAAACTACTAGTTGTATTGTTTTGGAGCAGTTTTGATCATAGGGTAAAAAAAAAAAACCCTCAGTGTTCTGATCTGCAAAGGTGATCTCAGACTTAACCATAGCCTTCAGCTAAATGTTGTAACCAATGCTAAACAAACAAAAGTGAACTCAAAACTGATTCTCACTAGTTATGCATGGCATTCAGTGAAGCTGAATACGTATTTGTGCAAGCAAATGACCCACCTTCAGGTCAGACTGGATAAATGATCAATTAAGCATGTTGGCCGATATCTAATGTCAGGGATTAAGCTTGAAAAGAAGGCTTTGTTTAAGGCCTGTAATTGCAGATTTGGTGGAGTAGGTGTTCATTTTGTTGCCCATGAAACCAAAAGTAAATGAAAATAAAACACAGCCTTGAAACTCAAACTTAGAAACTTGCTCCAGGATAGAGTTTGCTTCAGTTGTAAGCACAGACAACATAAGTGCGTTTGTTGTCCTGTTCAGACGTGTACTATATCATACATGGTGATTATTTGACTTTTACAAGTGCTGTGCCATGTTCTAATTGATGATGTTTAAATGTTTGCACAGTATGTAGCTGCCACTAAAACTGAATGCTTTTCTGTCACACATTCTACCTTTACCAGAAGAAGTATACTTCTTAATACCTCTGGGATTTTGACATTGCACTTAGCCATACCACAGTTTCTTAAATAATTAGATTAATAGTGCAGCCCTAATTTCAATCATTGTTTAAAAAAACTGCACAGATATAATTAGATATTCTTTTTGACACCGACAGCAGAGAATTACATTATCTGTTTGGAAACTCTGTGGAATGACTTGTCACAATGTAACTCCACTTCTGCAGTATTTTTGCATTTAAAGGATGATCAAACGGACCCTCATTTTTTTAATCCTGCCTAAATTGAATCTCTATTTTTGAGAGGAAATATTTTTGCTCTGTTTCTCTGTTATGTCATATTTTAACACCTTCACATTACCATAGCTGATGTTGTGATTTTGTCCATGTTGTTCAGATCTAGGCCTCATGCCTGATGTAGGCTTGGATTGACTCCAGCTCCCGCTGACCCTGAATGGGATTAGCAGTTTAGTTAATGGATGGATGGATTCAGATTCGGACCCACTAAACACTTAAATGGGTTATTCTTTGGTCCAAACTGCACACCAATAGTTTTTAAGAATCCCTTCCAAACAAAGTGACAAAAAGAGAAACTAATGGCACTGGAATGTATAACCATCTATGTGTGAGTCATGGTTTTAAAATAGAAAACATTGGTCTTTACAATAGTGGAGCTTTTCCATATTTTTTTAATGTTTGGGACATTTTTGTCTTTGTTGGATGTAGGACCAAGTGGCAAACTCCTGTTTTGATTTCAGGAAGGATACGAGTAATGCAAAATAGTGTTGTGACCTAACTGCAAGTGGTCTCGTTTTAGCTGAGTACCAGGAGGCTTAAGGCCCGCCTCAGCTCCATCTCTTTACCTGTTGTTAGGTTGACCAAACTTTTGATAAAGTCAGCATTTCCAAAATGGCAACCGCCATGGATTTCACCATTGTTTATATACAGTGTTTGGATAGGACAGCTGAAAAGAGACAGGAAATGTTGGAAGGAGAGAGTTGGGGTATGGATTGGATCCCACAGCAGCTGCGACAAGGACTATAGTCTTGTGTATCCGACCCCCAGATTTCCCTTTATTGATGACGTTTCTTTGAATTAAATGTTATAAGAAATTTGAAAGCAGAGGACACGGGAAGGACTTGACGTTTCCTAAGATATATATCCACCACTCAGTTCTTTCAACACAAATGTTAACAATGATAGGAAAACTAGTGACCTTCTTCTTCCTTTCTTCTACAAATGTCAATTTGTATTTAGTTGACTGATTCCAAACATTGAAAAGATGCAACAGGTAAGTGACATTTCCATCAACATATGAAGGGATCTAAAAACATCTTAGCTTTCAGGAAGCCTTTGGTGTTTCTTTTATTCCTGATATAGAAAGAACACCATCAAACTGGCAATGTTTTGAATTGAATATAAACCTTCAAAATGAAAAGGTTGACTTGACAGATGTAGGTCATTGGTCACTAATATACAGTGCCTATTGACGCTTGTATCTGAGCTCTTTCTGCCATACTGTAGTCCATTCATAGTCATACTGATGATATAGTTGGAAGGGTGTTAAATTGTTAAGGCAACAACCATCATTGATTGTGTGTGTGTTTCTATATCCATAAGAATATTCTTCACAGTCGTTAATATTAGAATCCAGAGAGGAAAGAGTACAGATGGAGTAAGAAATATTGGAAGGAAGGGGTGAGTCAGGAAACAATGTGCATAGTAGGAGGGGAAGGAAGGGAGGGAGGAAGTATTTAGGTGATCAGACAGGTTCCTCAGAGTTACTCAGTTGGAGAGATCCTGAATTCCTTCCAACCTGTGGAATGTCAATTGACTGAAACTGTGAGCTATTGACTCTCCACCTAAGAACAAACTGACGGATAATCTATTGTGCTTTCCTTCTTTTCTCTTAATTGCTATTGAGCCATAACTCGTGCTAAGAAAAGTCAGCAGATATCCTTTTGTAACTTGACTACCTTGTACATTGAACATTGTTTGGGAGATTTCCAGGTCAAGGAGTAGTCAGAGTTAAATCTGGGGTACAGCTGAAGCTGCTGATCCTGACACCCAAGCTGAAGCAGGATCCTCTCTTCAAGGTCAGCAGGCTGCTTCATCCCAGAGTCCGTCTAGGAATCAGGAAGCAGAGGAAATCCATCAGCCATTTGTGCCTGCCCTGCCAGACAATGCTGAGGGCAGATTAATCTGGGACAGGGACCGTATTATTAGCCTTAGGAGTTGATGCTTTACATTCGTTTAAGCTACTCCCACATCTTCTAAGTTGTACTTGCTGTCCCTCATTTTGAGTGGACTGGTCTTCTAACTGGTTTGCCTTCAACAATGAATTCATTTTAGACATAGGCCTGTTTATTGATCATCTGTCTGTCTCCCTGTTATACTGTATCATGGCTGTATCATCAGTCAGCTGTTAAGATTATTTCTGTTAAAGACCAGGCAGCTTAGTGTAATGTTCAATGATGAGGCTGATAAACATTTGTTACTCAATACGGGTGTGAATCTAAGATTTTTGCTTGCATGTCAAAGTGCACGCCCATTTAGTAGGGCTGGGAATCTTTTGGTGTCTCACGATTCGATTCCATTTCGATTTTGATTCTTGGGGTCATGATTCGATTCAGAATCTATTTTCAAATTCATTCAATTCAAAACTATTCTGGATTCATTATTCAAATCTATTTTTGAATTAGGATCTACTCCAGTCATCTTTGGGACTGGCTGAATATCTGTCTCATCCATTTGGCATTCTACTGAGTTAAAGAGCTAGCCTTAGCACTTAGCAGGGAGTGACTGACTGGCTGGTCCAAAAAAAGAATCGATTTTAGTTATGGATCTATTTAAAATCTGAGATGATAAGAATCTCGATTTTTTTCCCCCCAGCTCTTCCATTTAGTACTGCTGAGCTTTGTTTGAGCTGGTAAAAGTGGATGTCCTCTTGAAAAATGGAAAACAATTGAGTGGAGCTGAGGGGTGAATGAACGCTTGTGTTGTCCTCCAAAGCAGAGGAAGATGTTGACGGCAAAGTCTCACAACATCTTTTTTTTTGATGTTGTTGGATATCTTAGACACAGAACACCTCCTCCTAATGTACAGTGAGTGAACACACTATAGCTGGTGGAGCGCCGCAAATAACTGTCCAGCTGTAAAAAGTCAGTTGTGATTTAATATCAATGTCCAAATAAATCACTTACGTGGGTTTTTTTTGGTTAGCGTTAGGGTAGGGTCACACTATTAGCATTATGGGAAAAATAACCACATGATGTCGACTCAGCCTTCTTCTCTGACTGCGGCCATAGCTGCTTCATTTTATAGGACAGGTTGACTGTGTAATTAGTGAGCTGTTGTGTACGAGACAACTTGACCCAGGAAGAGCATTTACGATCTGAAGTGATCAATAGTCCCAACAGCATTAAATAGCGTTGGTGCCTTCGGTAATGTTGTTTACTGTGAAATCAATGTGGCTGTAAAAACAGTGATTCATTCATTGATGACTGTATTGTAGAGCCTTTAGTTCCATTTATCAGCTTGGCCGTGATTCAGCTGTTTTTTACCAACTCAAATAACACCTTCTGTGTTTCCCCGACAACTGTCCGACGTGTGTAATTATTAGAGATGTATGTTTAGTGAATGTTCGGCCAAGTCTGTTGGCGGGGGAGCAAATGGTCAGGAGAAGAAAAGTCAGGCTGTGGCCCGTTGTTCAGACCCGTCCAAACAGCAAATGGTCTTTTGTCAAATGACTTGTTCCAGCATGAGCCAGTTGCAGAGGCTTGTAAGGAATTACTTTAAATGAAGTAACAGCCAAATAAATCTATTATTATTGTCGCTAAGCCTCCAAAAACATCTAAGTCATGAGAAAACTCTAAACCCCTTCCAGGAAAACGAAAAAAAGATTCTCTGATTAGTCTCTCTGGCATCAGTGAATTATTCATCACAGATTATTGATTTTATATAAAGTCAATACAGCCACCATTAACCTACATGTTGTGTTCTAATGCAGAGCTTGGATTACTAAGTGGACACAAAGAAAATCTAGGGCAGCCTCTACTGATTACTTCTCTAAATAATAGATACATTATTTCAACCACAATTAGAAAAATCTGTGAAACCAACAAATAATGTACATTTAGACCTGATGAGTAACTTTCATAATTGGTCCATTTGTTCTCAGTGACTTTCTGTTTTTAGATTAATTGTTTTTTTTTTCTCCATCAGAACATATAAACTGTCCTTATCAGACTTACTGTATATTGTTGAAGGGTATCTCGGAGCTACAGTGCAGAGGCATTATTGTAAACCAACATTTAAAAGATACAATCAATACCATTTGTATATAGAAGCTTATTGGTTTCTGGGTAAGGCTTAGTTCAAGGTTTAAAAATGAAAAGAAATGTTAAAAGAACATAACAGGTGATTATTTTTGCTTGGTTTGACAAGCTGGTCCAAATACATTTAAAACCTTTGCAAATAACGTATCTGTCTAATTAAAACAGCAAGTAGTTTTAAGTTGACTGAGGTTCTGCCATATGCTAAATGGATGCCAAGAACAAAAAAGGGAACATTTAAAACATTACATAAACTGGTAGCAAAATACACCAGACATTGGTAGGCGGCTATGGCTTATGTGGTAGCCTCTCTATCGGAAGGTTGGGGGGTTTGATCCCCAGCTCCTGCAGCAACATGTCTGATGTGTCCATGGAAATTATAAATCTATTAAAATTCTCAGAAAATAAGAATCTCGATTTTTACATAAATCAATTGTTTTCCCCCCCACCTCTGACAGGGGGTGCTCCACATACACACACACACACAGTCAGATATGCCACACACACAGCGCTGCGCTCCCCCGCTGGCTCCGCTGATAATGTCTCGCCTCGGTAACGCCTCTGTTGGTAATACTCCTCTGTAACATTTGTATGAACGTGAAAGGTCACAGGGGAGTAAATATCACGCCTTGAAACAGCAGTCTGAATTTATTTTATTTGTTATTTTGACGGGGACAATGTACTTCCACTTAGCTGTACCAGAGTTAGAACTGAACTAAAGGGTGTCTGAGAGCAATATAAAGCCTGAATTCACATTAAACCATTACTCAGTGCTTCATGAGCATGTATTAACATGCTTGTATTTAAAGTGTCAGGTTGAGTGATGAACGCTCTCTTGAATCAACTGTCAGCACTGCTGTAGTTCCCAGAAGTGACTTTGAGTAATCCCGAAATGATTTTAGGAAATCTAAAAAGACCGTTTGACAAAGTGCACACTTTACATCACTTGATAGTGTTGCAGACTTGAAATACTGTTAGTCGTGGTTTGGATTAAGAATACATTGCAAAAAAAAGGGGTACTTGATGAACAGATTTTTGGGGGCTACCTTGATGTATTGAATGATTTGATACTGATAGTATAGGACTTCTTTCCCAGCAGCCTCCATGCAGTGATTTCAAATCACTGTTTCTCACAGGCTGCCAAACTCACCCAGATGAGTCCGTGTGTGTGTGTGTGTGTGTGTGTGTGTGTGTGTGTGTGTGTGTGTGTGTGTGTGTGTGTGTGTGTGTGTGTGTGTGTGTGTGTGTGTGTGTGTGTGTGTGTGTGTGTGTGTGTGTGTGTGTGTGTGTGTTGGTGGGGCTGGAGGGGTGGAGTCACAGATTGCGTGACAACGGCGGATTGAATGAATGAAATGATGGAGGGATAGAGAGCGGAGAGGAAGAATGAGATGGTACAGAGTGAACCGGTCGCTTTAATCCCCCGCCCCCCCCTCCCCCTCCCCTCTCTCTCAACGGTAGCAGCTGGACCAGTGTGTCAGCAGCCGGGCTTTACCGCTGCCAATCAGCCAGCCAGGGAATTAAGAGGTAGATGGATGGATGTGGTGAAGAGGTGTGTTACAGGCAAGGAAAAACAACACTTCTGAGAAAAAAAAACTCTGAGATGTCACAAAATATTAGAGAATGCGATGAACTATATATTTGAAAGAGGCACTTCCGTCAACCTTCTCAGTTGTCATGTTGGTCCAGGTGGGGTTTATAACCCTGAAGATGCAAATATATACTCAGTTTCTGATGTGATATGATCCCTGTATTCAACATGTAAGAGGCCTTAAGTCATGTATCAGTGGTTTTGTGTGTGATGATAACAAGAACAATGAAATCACGTCCTGCAGCCCAGGAGATACAAACAGGGCAAAATTATAATGTTGAATAGAATTACAGTCGAATAGAAATAGATGTCTCTGTAGGCGATATGACCTCAAATCAATATCAAGATTAATTGAACATTTTACCTCGATTACAATTAATGAACGATTATTTTGTTTTTTGCCCTTACAGTTCACTGACATGCTCTCTACTGTAAATATGCTCAACTATTAAAGCTGGGATATTTTCTTTATTGAAAGAGTACATGTCTAATTAACTATTATGTGGGTATTTAACAAATATTTCAAACTGAAATCAAAGCATCGCTTGAAATGAAAACAACACATTTTAGTTGTAAAGAAGAAATTAGCCTCTCTAAAAAAGTAGAAAATAAATAACTTGCATTTCTTGCAAACAGTTTTTCAGCACAAAAGCACCACAGAATCAAAGTTTGCTGCGCATTATCAACTTCCTCCTCTCTCCGACTTAGAGAGAAACAGCAGCTAACTGTAGTTTATGTAGTTTAAAGGAAGAATATGCAATTTTTTTTTGATCCAGCAGATGTCGCATTTGAGCGCCAGCATGAAACCAAAACAACTCGTGCTGCATTGTTGTGTTAGCATGCTAATGCTAGCGCTCTTTAGTTTGCTCGTATCTTCACACTGTTAAGTTATTCTTCTTTTCTCTAGTCCCTCAATTAAACAACTTTTATACTCAAGGTGATGAGCCGGCCAGCCGTCCCGGCGATGTAAACACGCTGTAGATACGGCTCGGACAACATCACAGACAGTGGGACTCGGGTGTTACACTCATTGTAGACAGTCAAGACTCACTTTAGTTATTTACAGAGGAGATATTTGATTTCTATTATATTTAAGTGTGAAAAAGCTCATATTCTTCCTTTAATGTGTTCATGACCGTTGTAAATCATGCAAGTCTCCTGTTTGTAGCGGCTGACAGTCAGGATGCTCGTTCGTGCACGTAGGAGCGTGCCAGCAAGTGAGAGCAATATATTTCTGGTGCAGTTCTCTTAAAGGTCCCATATTCTGCTTTTTCTGGTTTTATATGCTCTTTAGTGTGTTTTCCAAGTGTCCTGTGCATGTTTAGGCACATCTATGTGCAAAAATTCCAAGTCCGTGGAAATGCGGCTTCTCCTATGTCCTCCTGTTAGCTGCATGTAACGCTCGGTTCTAGCCCCCCTCGTTAAAAATTTGTCAGTTTGACGTCAATGTCAATGTGAGATCACTGATCTAAGACCATTGGCTCGTTGTGGCAAGCCCTGCAGCTCATGTTGCACGCCCATTAACTTCTGTAGCACGCCCACGATATGCCGTAGCCTGCGGTAGCACAGTAGTGCTAAGGTGCTAATGTTTATGCTCCCCTCGGACGGAGCCAGTGGCTGCATTCCCAATATGGTAAAAGAGGCGGGACATTTCCGAGAACCGTGCTGAGCAACTGACGAATAACGACAGAGCGGATCGGCAGACCAATCAGAGCAGACTTGGCCCACGTGGGGCTCTGCAGTGGGGGCTCAGCAGAGCGTAGCTGACGGACTCAGAGCGTAGAGGGAGCAAGGAGGAGCAGTACATGAAAACAGACACTTTTTTCAGACTTTAGCTATTGTGAACGTACAAAAGTAGGAACATAGATTAAATATACGAACCCCACAAAGGGCATAATATGGGCTCTTTAACAGCCAGCGGTGTCACTAACAACAAGGTATTTCTTAAAGTTACATTAAGCCCCTTTAAAATCTGAAAAACGAGCTGTCTTACATAAGACAAAACTGACTTTTTTGTTTCTGTCTGTTTTTTTTGTTCTTTTTAAAAAGACTATGACAATCAAACCATTTTAAACTTTTGCTCATCCTTTTTTGACCACAAAGAAAAAAAATCACCTCGTATTTCATTATTGGTTTTAAAATGGAAATCAATGGTTTTTCATATTTGAATATCTGTTTCAGAACCATAAATCATCAACCATCCAATGACCAAAAGAGACTCGGACCAGTGTGTATTTGAAGTCTCATGGCCCAGTTCCCTGTATTCATCTGGAACATTCCCAATTAAAAGCCCTCACACTATTCAAGTCAACGCATTGATAAATCAGCTCACCTCTTGAAATGGACAGAAATCCAAACAGCGTTTTACAACTTTTAGGAATGTGAGGAATTTTAAGTTCATGAGTCACAGGGCTGCAGAGAATTCAGTCTTTTTTTGTCTAATGGAATCTGTTCCAGTACACCAAGACACACACACACCCAAGACACACACACACAACCACTCACACACTAGCGAATCCCCCTCTGATTTGTCCTCGCCCTGAATGAGTGTGTGTGCACTACCTGTGTACGACAGTGTTTGTTGTGGGATTAGAGTTTGACCTCTGTATGTGTGTGTGTCTGTCAGTGTGCATCCATGCTGCTTTGCATTCCATTGCAATGTGTTCAGCCTCATTCTGCAACAATAGGGCATAGTTCCCGTAGAAATACTTTGTGTGTGTGTGTGTGTGTGTGCGTGTGTGTGTGTGTTTCACAGTGTGTGTAGGCGAGACCATGGGACACACAGAGAATTCATTCAGTCAGTGATGTTGGGTGTGTTTTCTAAAGAGAGAGAGAGGGAGGGAGGGAGTGAGAGAGGGAATAGAAAGAGCAGACGGAGGAGGACATGATGGAGGGTGTGGACCTCTCCACCTGTCTGCCTGTCTGCCTGTCTGTCTGTCTGTCTCTCCACTCATTAACGTGCACGCTAATAGTCTGCAGTAAGTATGGAATTATACCAACATGTCCTGAGAACCCTGTGTAATTCTATTAAGACCAGAGGACAGTGAGCTGCGCACACACACACACACACACACACACACACACACACACACACACACACACACACACACACACACACACACACAGGGTCAAACAGTAGTCCTTTCACTCAGCCCTCAAACAGGCCCACTGTGAGCTCCATCAAGGCCCTGTGTGTACACACACACACACACACACACACACACACACACACACACACACACACACACACACACACGCCTTACCTTAAATGTAGCTCTGTGAGTGGATCCAATCATCACCATCTCCTGATAAAGTACAGAGTCGCACATATGTGAAACGGCTAGGGCTGGGTATTTCCCATGACCCCGCGATACGATACGTATCATGATACAAAGGCCACGATACAATACGTATCGAAATAGATTTTGGATAATGACATTGTCCTACTCAGAATTCACTGCAACAGCTGTTGCTTTTTGTTGAGAATAACAGCAGAGGCATAAGGATCCTAGAACTGAAAACACTTCAATTCAGGTCCTTGGAGATCCTAGAAATACATTTAAGCATTTTAATCCCAGAGCTATGGCTTTATTGTAAACAGCAGCATAGGTCAACTGTCTTGCAAGGAGTACATGACGATATATTGCCATATACATTTTCTGAGCACAGCCCTAGAAACAACATGCTAGTTGAGGTTAGCATTAAAGAAAAAAAACCTAAGCAGATAATTTCATTATCTCATCAATGTAGAACAAAAAGTATATAAAAATGTATATAAAATAGTTGTCCTGCCCATCTTGTGTGCCTGTTTTCACATTGTCAAAAAGTTCCTACTCAACTTTTCTTCTTGTACCACTGCAACCTAACTACCAATAACTGTGGCTAGATTTGTGCATTGTTTGTATCTTTCCGAATATAAAGCCTAAGGTAAAACATATATAAGTTCGACAAAAAATTGGATTGGATTAATTTGCACTTGGCAGACAAACTTCCTGAAAAAGAATTGAAAGTTTTGCCTCAACCACATTGGCCTGAATCAGAAACCAGAAAAAGGATGTGACGTCACTGTGCAAGAGCAGAGCAATCACAAACAGTCCACAGCAAATGACAGCAATGTTGCATGGTTTAGTCGGATAGTGTAACGTTGCACAAAGTGATGACTCCAATAGAATCGTTACTTTGGCATTTGCAAAAACTCCCACCGATGTAAGAGTCGCATGCTTGAATGATCAGACGAGCTTTAAATAGTTGGCTGCAGGATGGAAACGTGATATAGTGACTGAATCTTAAATGCCTGAGGACTTCTCTTGTAAGTAAACAAAGGTCATTGTAGTTTATGGACTAACTTTTCCACACAGTTATATATCCTCCCTTGTGTTCTACAGTGCATCTGATTAGTGTTTACATGTGCACATTGATACGTATGAGGCTCTGTGTGTGAAACATGCCGCCCTGCAGTAAACAATGCATTAAGATGAACTCTGTGGTTGCCTATATATTTATCCTTATGTCGTTTTTACAAACACAACAGTTACATTCACATTTTTAAAAATGCCTTCAATGCTGCATCATTGAAGTTATATTTCTAGCAGTTTTCTTCAGCGGTTTTGTTGCCGCTTTTTTACTTTTTCTCGGTGTCACTATCAGCAAAACAGCAGAAACCTAATATGTGGAAGTGAATTGCATCGCCTGTTTCCTCGTACTGAACAAACCAAAGAGCCCTCCACTCGTCCAAAAACATTGAATCATTGTCCGATTGCTCCTACTTCATGTCAGAAACTCTGCAGGTTACCTTTAAGTTTGTTCATTCCTCAGTCGGCAACACTATTGTCTACAAAGATTTTGGATGCTGTCATAGTTTTAACATCGCCATTGATTAGTCAAACACAGCTCTGTTTACTTTTCACACACATGGTCACTGACTAGCACACACACATGTACACTCTCTTTCTCACACACACACACACACACACACACACACACACACACACACACACACACACACACACACACAGAGAACTAGATGCAGCCACAGCGTTTCTGTCAGTTACATGGAAAAGCCCTCACTGACTGTCACAGCCTCTGCATTATTAATCTGTGTGTTGCATCCTATTCATTATGCACCATATGTGGGATATCGTGCAGAAGCTGTTACATAATGGTCTTAAACACACATGCATGCATTCACTCTTTCTGCTGAACATTGACCATCTGCAGTTTCTACACCACTGAAAACACATGGTCATGTTTGATCACACTTTAACTTTGACTTAATAAGTATAATATGTAAGTTTTATAGTCAGTGTATGGGCACACACACACTTCCAGGACTGTGTGCAATCTTTGCTTTGATGAGTCATCAGACTGTTCTGGTCCATGTCCCACCAGCCTCATCTGATGGTGATGCATCTGGAGGACAGGATTACTGACAAAGTGACAAAGGTTTAAATTTGTCAAATCATTGTGTTTGTTTGTGTGTACATTGTGTGTGTGTGTGTGTGTGTGTGTGTGTGTGTGTGTGTGTGTGTGTGTGTGTGTGTGTGTGTGTGTGTGTGTGTGTGTGTGTGTGTGTGTGTGTGTGTGTGTGTGTGTGTGTGTGTGTGTGTGTGTGTGTGTGTGTGTGTGTGTGTGTGTGTGTGTGTGTGTGTGTGTGTGTGTGTGTGTGTGTGTTTCCATTATGATTGGTTTTCAGCATCTTTCCCCTGGATGACCACAGATTGAGCACATTAGTGAGCCACCTATTTCTAGCCTATCTATGTCCTACAGAGCACACAGTGTAGTCAGCAGCGACTGTTCTTAACTCTGCATCGGGCCTTCACTCAGACACATTTAACCACTTTGAATTTGCCCGCTAACCCAACAATAAACTTACGAATTCACATATTTTACATCTTGATGGCCACATGGGAAACAATTGTAATTTAAATGCAATTAAGCAACAACAAAAAACATGGTTTAGATAGCCATTAAACTCCCGATCTTCTAATAGGCGGAAGACCTACAGTAGCAGCAATCATGGATAGTGCATCTCCTTCAGACTTTGCATCTGTATGAGAGTAAAGTGACAACGTGTAAGTATTTGACGACTTGGGAATGAGATCAGACTAAGTGTGTAGTCAGTGATGTAGTGTAGCTTCTCCATGCTTGCCTTTCATGCTACCTAGTGCAGGACAAGATCTATAAGTGCTCACCTATTTGTGTTTGACTTGTTCCTGCCCTGTACAGGAACAGGAACAAGTCAACAACATCCTGTTCAATGTTGTTGCAAGCAGCATTTCAAGTAAGGTGCATGCCATTTGAAGGGTTGGGGTTAAAGCTGCAGACTAACCTGAGGTACCTGGGCATTAGGTCATTATCAGTGCAGAGCGTTACATGACTGCTGTGCATCCAATCAAGGACATGGAGCAGCTTGCTGGAACAAAGTGAATGTGTTATAAATCCACAGAGCACCGTGTAGTTAAGGTGTATAAAAATGAGACTCTGACCCCTCGGCTAAAAATGTTGTCACACTTAATGGCCTGCTGGTGCAGGTGGATGCATAAATACACTAAGCCATTCTCAAATAGAAGGCATCACCTGTATTAGACTTCCTGTTTAATCCCCCCGGAGGGCATCATTCATGCTTTTTAGGGGCTTTAGGAGCTTTTCTAACTAATATCAGGCTGTCACAACTTTTTATAATGACTTCCTTTATTCTAATCCAGATATCTGAAATGCAATTTTTGATATCTGTAATTACATTTTTAAATGCAACAATTCCAGGTCAAAATATGAATAATTTAATTTTGACTAGTAAGATGTGCATTTTAGATATCTAGAATTAATTTGATATATGGAATGCAAGAACAATTGCAGATATCGTAAATGAACTTTGTCACTACAAAGTACCGCTGACGCCATTGTTTACACAAGGTCACATGAGGTGGTGCGTTCCACCGCCGGGCACCATAATCGTAATAAAATCCTGTAGTATGTGATGTGACGTGATCTTCATATTCTGTAGTGTGTGCATGCTTGAGATTATGGAGATATCTTTTAAGATCATCGCTATGTGTGTGATGCTACCTGAATTCAAAATCAAGTAGGATTTTAGGACTTCTGTAGTCTGAGCCAGGCTTCAGTTCATACATTCAAATTTGTTATACAATTCCTTCAACAGGGAACAGCAATATACTGTAGATTTAGATCTTCCACCAGACAGCCACAGGTGATTTAGACTTTCATTTAAACTCAAAGAAGTTGCCAGTGCTTAAACATAATAAAAAATGAGCTGCACCTGCACGCCTCCTGAGACTAATTATATCACACTGGCTGTTTGTCTTTTTATCTGTAGCACACAAACAGCTTCCGCCCTGTGACTTCAGACCGCTCCCTCTATTTAATAACAAACTGGAGTCCAGTGGGGCTGCTTCTGTTTGTCTCATTCTTTGCCTCCTCTTTCTCTCACTAACTTCTTATCATTGAAGCGTAATGACAATAGTCGCAGAGCCTGATGGTGAACATGCCACCAGATTCTTAACGTGTGTTTTTACGTTATTGTGTGTGTGTGTGTGTGTGTGTGTGTGTGTGTGTGTGTGTGTGTGTGTGTGTGTGTGTGTGTGTGTGTGTGTGTGTGTGTGTGTGTGTGTGTGTGTGTGTGTGTGTGTGTGTGTGTGTGTGTGTGTGTGTGTGTGTGTGTGTGTGTGTGTGTGTGTGTGTGTGTGCGTGCGTAAGACAGTGAGTTTCCACAAGGTTCCAATGTCACTTAATCATGACCTCAGTTACAGGCTGGTGGTTTGACATGTGAAATTGGAGAAGATGTTTATGTGATAGTTTGTATTAATATCAGATGTGCAGAGGTGTCAGAGATCATGTATCTTGCTTGCTATTGGGTGTGTGTGTGTAGGTGTGTGTTTATTGTAGGTGTGTCAGAAATGCTTTTTTATTATCAGCAATCATTCCAAAATGGTGTTGCCTTCACTTTCTGGACTGCTTATGGTTGGTCTCTTAATGTTAAATGCTTATAAAAACGGTATGAAAATATGTAATTTCATGCCAGATGGAAACCTCCACTACATACAGGGATTTCTGTGAAGGTCATTTTTGTTTGTGGTGAAGTTACAAAACTGTCAACTACATGTTTTAAATAATATGGGGAAAGAAATGAATGTGTTGACTTTTCCCATCTGACAGCATTATAAAGACTTCTAGCCTCACTTCTAATGCAGTGCTTGACATGTGAAGAGCTGCTTCACATTTTTCTCTTGCAGGTTTTACAGCTCTCTGTAAACAGAGACACGCTGTTAGCACAAGCAGTGATTTTGCCGAGGGCTTAGGTGTGATCTCTCTACAGTAGAACAGATTAGAAGGATGTTTTTAAATGAATGATGTCAAGTTAGAGGCTTCAAAAGTTAAATCTGGTGTTCTGCAGCTAGATGAAATTCTTTGTTGGGAAAACTATAGAATCCAAGTACTGGTTGGTTGTTGTTACTTGCTTGAATTAGTATGTTTTGATAGAACCTGCATCCCTCCACATTGGCCTGGGTTTGACTCAGGCCACGTTTTCACAGAAATGATCCACAGATAACAGAATTATTCTTGGTTTTTAAAAAAGTGTTCAGATGACGTTTTCATAGCATCCGCCGTGCACTCAGATCCAAAAAGAAACTAAAAACATGTGTTAGGCAAAGACAATCGTACAGCGCCCCTGAAGTTCCAAAAATGTCTTGTGTGACAACATAATTATCTTGCGTGCACAAGATTCTTTGGACAACAGGGGTTCTGTACAATAGCCAAATGTATTCTGAAGATTAAAAAAACAAAATAGCTGTTTACTTTCCTAAAAGCTGGCTTGGAACTTCTTTGATAACACTCCCAACAAACACGTTTGTTCACTGCCTCACTGCAGGATGAGTCCACTACAGAGTGTTAGAAATGAAGTGTAATCATGTCATATAGTCAACAGTGTCAAACTACCTTTCTCTGCTGTTCTTGTGCAAACAGCTCACTAGCTTAAGCTTTAAAAAAAACACCGCTCATTTGTAATGTGTGCTCTAGTAGACCGCCTGCAGGTCCGCAGGTAAGAAGGTAGACAAGCATGGACTGGGCTGAATTAAAAAATTGGATTGACTGATTACAGTTCAGTCATGGACAGAGTCCCAGCTTCTATTTAGGGCCTGAGCGATAGGGGATTTTTGGGACCGATACTGATATTGTGGAGAGAAAAAATCCAATACTGATATATTGACTGATATCGTTGTTTCTGTAAAGCTATATAGTTTTATATATACACATTTATTGCATTGATGGCTCAAATGCAGTTATCCAAGACTTGTGGAAATGATATACTTGTACTTAAGATATACATCTTTCAATTCAATTCAAAAAAACTTTATTTGTCCCTGTGGGGCAATTCAAAGGCACACAGAGCAGTAAATGAACAACAGTGCAGGTAGACGAAATATTTTAAAGCTCAAATATAAAGTGTCAATTTAAATACAACTTAAAGCTTAAACTTAACTTAAAATACAAAATATACATGTCTAAAACGAGTAGATATAGTAGATATTCATCAGCAAGGTTGTAAAATTGGACCATAATTCCAGTGATGTCAGTGTATCAGTCTGTCAGGCTCTATAACAGGTGGTGTTTTGTTTTTGTTTTTGAGGTATGTTATATGGGCTGAAACCTGAACACATTTGTTTCCGGACACTCAGTGTGTGTCTGTTTGTATCAGGGTGTATTGACAAAGTGCTGTGTTTGTGCGGCTTGGTGACATTCACCCAAAGGCCCGCCAGGAATGTGAACGATAGAATCTCAGTCAGATTAGTGCGATGGCAGCTGGACAGGGGGACCCCTTTCAGAACCCAATACACACAAATACTCACACATACACATATGTATTCGCACACACAATACAAAAAAAGGCCATTATAAGGGATTTCCTACTTAATTGTCTGACATTTTCACGTTAGATTATCACTAAACAGTCTGCCCACTGCCGTAAATTGTTACAGTTTACATAAGGGCGTCTGGTTAGGAGGTTTTATGAGATGCCACCTCAACATGACAGGATGGAGGTTCGCCCTGTGGGTGCACTTGGAGTTGTGATTTACAGGGTGTGGACAGGTATCAGATAACAGAGTCTCTCGCCTCCCTGCCCCCCTTTTTCTTTCATGTAAACTAAGTGAGGGAGGGTCATGATGTGTGTAAATGTGAGCGCTCATGTGAGTAATGATTCTTTTCCTTCAAGAGTCTGCCTTTTCTAGACAAAGGCATGGTGTGCCTTTGCAGTAAATTGTGTATGATCAATGACAGCGTGTGGCCCCAAGCTGAAGCGGGTAGTGAGAAATGAACTAGTACGATTTAGACTAGAACTAGTACTTTTTTTTTTTTTTACATGTGAATACTTCCTGGTTACAAGGCGGCAACCAAATGGAAGAATCAGTCCTGCATAAGTCCTTAAACTTTTGCAAGTCAGGTGACCCGAGGCTTCTCCTTTGTTGGTTTGTCTGAGTATTCCTAGAGGACACTCCCACTTACCTTGACAGCGAATTGGTATAGTTCGGTTTTTCCTCTACTGTGATTGGATGACATGTTCCCAGGTTTTTTCTATTTAACTGTATTAACACACTGCCGTTCATATAACTGCACATTACAACTGTCACTCCTGTCCTTTAGCTACAGTAAGTAAGTGAGAGACCAATAACACAACTGTAGCATTACACAGTGTAGAGCCACTAAGAAATTATTATCATCTCTTAACTTAAGAAACAAACGATTTTCTTGAAGAAAAATAGATCATTCATGCGATGCTAATGCTGTTAGCCCGTCAAAGTAAATTGGCAATATGTGTTAGCCCCTGAATAATGCACCAGCTGCCACTGATCCCAAGATTTAGTGAGTGCTCTGTAACTGAAGTAGAAGTAACACTACATGTCAAGAACATAAACCAAGTACAAAGTAGGACAGTTTTGCTTGGTTATGCAGAAAGAAATCAGACCAGTGTGTCCAAACTGGTCAAGCAGGGGCCTCTAAGAGAAGGATGACAGTCCACAGTACTGTGAGAAATGGTTTGCAGATGAATTCTTTCATATATGGATTATTTGACACCTGCTGTGGCTCAAGGAAGCTAATAAGATAAAATTGCCTGTGGCCTGTTGCACCAGCAGTGAATACATTTGATCTTCAGTTAGGGTGCAAAGGACCATGGAAAACGTTAAGTATGGTTGTGCATGAGCAGGTCTCATTTGTACGTGTGTGTGTTTGAGAGTGAGAAAGAGCGAGACTATTAAGTGTGAGCTCGAAGTCCCTCGTCAGCTGTCTCTGTATATCATCTGGTACAACAACAAAAAAACAGAAGTGTGGCTGTAGAGAGAAAAAGGGGAAATAGCTCAAAATACATGCATGAGGGAACATTAAAATTCATGACTTGTGTCTGTTATTTCAGGAACTTTTAGTATTTTAGAGCAATAAACACTTTAAAAAAAAAGTAAATTTCTACATATTGCATTGAACATTAGACATTTTCAATGCTTCTCCTTTTTTTTGCTTGTGTCTGTGACACTTACTGTAAGAGGAAGTGGCTGTAGCAACGACCACAGAGCCATAAAACTCACTCAAGCAGCAGCTCTCTCTCTCTCTCTCTCTCTCTCTCTCTCTTTCTCTCTCTCTCTCACACACACACACCCACATACACACACACACACACACACAAACCCTAATGCGTTGCAATTGAGTGGGCCATGTATTTAGAGGAAGTGTCCCACCTCTATTAGAAAGTGACATCAGAGGTGAGCTCTCCACTCTGTACACTTCTTTTTTTTTCCATCAGACCATGTTGAAGCTGTCTACATGAATACATATTACATACAACACCCATAGTTCCACCTGTTTGAGTACTTTGAGTGTACTCATGGCATGATGCAAATGCCCTTTTACTGCAGGCCTTAAAATGTGCATAAAAGTTAAAGCACTGAAGCTCTGCTAAGAACGTAAAACAACTGAACAAGTACTGCCTGACACCATCTCTGTGGTGCATATTTTTTTGGGGGGCTTTTGTACCTTTATTGTAGAGATAGGACAGTGGATAGAGTCTTAAATCAGGGAGAGAGAGAGAGAGTGGGGAATGACATGCGGGAAAGGAGCCACAGACTGGACTTGAACCTGGGCCGCCTGCTTGGAAGACTACAGCCTCCATACGTAGCGCGCGCACTAACCTCTGCGCCACCAGCGCCCCATGTGCGTGTATCTTTTTAAATTTAATTCTAATATACCTATTATCAGTGGAGGCATTATGTTTTGGCAGAGGCGCTGCTTGTCAACAGGCAAGGTAGGCAACTGCTTGGGGCCCCAGACCAGTAGGGGGCCCCATAGGGCTGACACAATTTAAACTAAAGCAGCGACCCGTAATGTGCAGATTTTTGCAATGACAGTAGGAAACCTCCTTGAGGGGACCCCATCTGATAGCTTTCAATCTCATTGACCTGCTTAACCCCGGTTGGCGTGCCCCAGTGGTCTATGGAATCACCACTGTGTTTTGGTGCTGTCTGCCTGTTCACTCCAGCATTGTGATTGTGATTTTTCAGTGAAGCTTGAAGGGACTCTCCTTAAATCATGCACTCAGGATGATCTGATATGATTTTTGTCTTTTCTCAGTAATTGATTTACTAATTATAACACAATTTCACACAGGTGTCTTATTGCATACATTTATTAAGTGATGCCGTTTTCACCCAAGATGTCAGAGATTAATTGACAAGATACTATGATGTATTTTTATTATCTATTTCTGTCTCATTCTTGGAATATCTCTGCAAACACGTTTTATTTCACGTTTTTTCTCTCTGTATTATTTGATCCATCAGTCAGAGGCAAAATCCTACATCAATCAATAGACAATGATGAAACTTTCAGCGATGAGGACCCCGCCCATTTCCCAACGAGTGACTTCATTTAGCTTTGAGGGCCCCAGTGAGGTCATTGTTTCCCTCAGCTCTCTGTCCATGTGACTCTCATAATGACAGGTCCGTGGTTGTAATGCAGTGAAAACAAACTGCTGGCAGTTTGTTTTATGGCCTTATTGTCCTTGAACAGTGAACACTCCAATGCACTTACCGAAGCCTTTTAGTAACAGAGTTAATGCAGCTAGAGGCGGGCGGACATACACTTTAAAAAAAGAAAAATACAGTTTGCTGACTGGTTTCGTTAAAAATGACCCCTAACAGCAGACTGGCCTGTAACAGACTTCCAGAAGGGGGGGGGGGAGTAAAAGTCATGTCACACCAAAGGAAGAAACATTTGTCTTTTCATATTTCTGTAATATTTAAAGTAGCCTGGAGCACTTGTTGCTGCAGTGTTTTGCTCCAAGGCACAGTTTGGAAAGACAAAATCTTAAAACCCACTGCGTTTAGTGTTCTGGTGTTTGCAGGGAAATTGAACCTGCAAATGTTCTTCACAGGTTGACTTCTTTTATGTGTACAAGACACATTGAAACCAAAATGCAGAGTATTTCCTTTGGAATATTCGCCTTTATGATATGGGGTTAATCATTTATGAAGAGTAAACATCTTATCATTTAACTAACACAATACAAGCTTTTATTGAATGTTTAACCAAGGAAGTTGAGATCAGATAGAGGTCATTATTTATACTAAGACATAGACATGGTAACAGCAGCAGCAGCAGCAGAAGTAGTAGCAGCATTTCAGAGAGAATCCGAAGGGCCCTTGAGCACCAAGCTCCAAGGCTCCTGACCCTTCATGCTTCCCGGGGATTAATCGACATTACACAACACTACGTTATGTTGTCATATATTAAAAGGACAGGACAAAATACGCAGTGATTTTTGGGATTAGACCTTCTGTGTTATGTCACACGTCATCACCATGGCGACCGCTATAGGAGCCGTGCTGATGTCCTGCCAAGGTTGAGCTTATAGAAAACCTCACACACTCCCCTCAGTTCTCTCCATCTGTCAGTTCACTTCCATGGGGACTCACTCATCTTCTATCAGACATTGAAGCTTAGCCTCCAACATGTTGAAATAAAGAACTACACTGGACTGATAATTGTTGTCAGTTTAAAAAAAAGTATTTAACTGTTGAAGCAAGGAACACCACTCTCGACCTCGTCTAAGTTAGAAAAATATGGAAGGCTTTGTCTCCTAAACTTTTCCTTAATATATAATAAATATATATTAAGCCTTTTTATTTAATATAAACTAGTTTGTCAATTTCACACATATCTTCTAGGCCTGCATGATATAAGAAAATATGTGATAGATGATTAATTGTTCAACATTCTGATAATTTGCTCGCAATGATAAAAACACATTAACATCTTAATAAAACTTTATTCTTTTGCTATATGTAACATGTCTATCTGGCTGCTGTTCTTTACACAGTACCTGAGTTTGCAACATGTCCCTGCTGAATCCAAAATAAATCCACAAAGCATTTTTTCCCACCACTAATGGAAACGGCCAACAATTAATATGATGGTATGTCATCCTGTAGCTAATTTGAGCTTCAACTTTAAGCATCCCCATCATCATCCCCACTCTGCCACAGAGGTTAAATATATGCATGTATGCATGCAAGTGTGAAAGTACCATGCATACAAAATACATTGTATTGCAATACATTCAGACTTTTGCAGTGTGTTTAACTGTTTATTGCTAATGATCATATTATTATTTTTTAAATGATTGAAATTGTGATTTATTGTGTTGCCCTAGTAGCTATCGCAGCCTGCTGTTGGGTGTAAATGCTGTTGCAAAGGGCTGTCTTCATTCCTGCTCCTAAATTTTTAACACACATTAATTACCTTCTTGTTAAAAAAAACCCAAAAAAAACAAAAAAACAACTCTGAAGTCAGGCCTCCAGGTTTTTAAAGCTCTGAAGCACTCTGTCTTGTCAGTGTGCGAAGCTAACCTTGACATTAATATGCAACATTTTAAACATGAATATAGCACATGCAGTGTTTCACACAGAATGACGCGATACCTGGGCGGAGGGGAGATGGGGCAAGGATGTGTTTTTCACTCTAAATTAATTTAGTCTTTGCACCAAACAACTTTAATCTGCTCATCTTATCCACATGCACAGACACACTAATATGTATCCTAACTAAATATATCGGTAACTAATAATTATAATTAATACTTTATTGATCCCGCGAGGGGAAATTCGTTTTTACACTCTGTCTAGTTAACATGCTACACAAACATAGGCTGAAATACACACACATGCACAAACAGGATCCTATGGACATGTATTAATGGAGAGGTCTCAGAGTGAGGGGGCTGCCCACGGCGGGCGCTCCTGGGCTGGTGGGGGGGGGGTTAGGTGCCTTGCTCAAGGGCACCTCAGCAGTGCTCAGGAAGTGGACTGGCACCTCTCCAGCTACCAGGCCAATTTCCGGACTTGGTCCGTGCCGGGACTTGAACCGGTGACCCTCCGATTCCCAACCCAAGTCCCTACAGACTGAGCTACTGCTGCCCCTATGCCTTTCTAAAAAGTAGTGAATTCAAACTTCCTCTTGGCTTGTTGTTTTTGGGCTCTGTGGTCATTCAGGACGGGAATGGAGCTTCATTCAGATTGTTTATGTTTTGCTTAGAGGCTCAGACATGTTTCATTCATGCCTCCCTCTCCAACCTTTAGCCCTGCCTCCACATGGGGAAGAGACACGGCCCCAGCCACTCAGGGACTTTAAGTGGAGTCTGTAGTAGAAGCATAATGGCAGAGTACACATCAAGGAGAACGAGCAGGCTCTCCAGACCAATGTAATACTTTTGTTTTGGTATAAAACACCTCAAAGGAATAATCGAATCATCTTTGGGCTGCATATCTGAATGGACATCAGCTGTTGAAACGGCTGCCCTCAGTCTGAACACTAAGGGAGGTGTGGGTAGGAGGGGAGGGAGTGCACTCAAAGGACAGCTTTATTTTGGTTTGGGAGACTCTGAAAGTGCCATATTATACCTTTAAGTAGCTGCAGCTTCTTAAGTTTGGGATCTTCAGATTTGTAAGCATTAAAGGTTTTAGTTTAACTTGTCTCAGCAGTCATTAAGGGTTATTACAATGAGTGGCCAATTATATGTAAACACTTCTATGACAACACTGTTTGTCCTTGTTACACTTGAATATAATTACTTGAATCATTTTTTGCCGCACTGTCATTCTGTTTTGTGCTTCATTGTTTACATACACCAGTAATGTGGTTAGGCTGATTATAAAGAGGCTTAACCTTCACCTCTGCTTTTTTAGCAGCCGGAGGACACACACACACACACACACACACACACACACACACACACCCAACCTTCCATGAGCACACGAACAGGCTCTCTCCCTCACACACACACACACACGCACACACACAGACAGACACAAATGCACATGGTTAATCCACACATACCATCACACACTCTGAGGCATTTGTTGGCAAACAACACAATGGAAACTGCCTCTTCTGTGGATTTCCTTCCTTTGTTGAATACAGATTATTTCCGAGTGGACACACCAAACTTGTGAGCAGGATGTGAAAAACAGGAGCTCTAACGATGGCATTTTGCTGGGGTCAAGACTTTCTCATCCTGGGTTTGAAAAAAAACCAAAAAAAAAAAAAAAACCATCCCTCTGTGTGACCCAGGCTAATGAAAAGTTTCAGCTCATGTGGTCATGAGGGGACCAGCTGTAGTTCAGCAACTCAGTGTTGAGATGGCTGTTTTTAAATCGTATCAGTTGGTATGTTTGGTGGCATGAATCACCCTGCTGCACTCTGCAGCTGGCACAGATGACATACTGTATACCAAATACTCACACACACACACACACACACACACACACACACACACACACACACACACACACACTCGTGCTGTGGGGTTAAATATGGAAAGTGGGGCAGTGTTTCCTCACCAGCATGGCTTTGTGGTTGAGGCGGTAGGCTGCAGTGTTCCTGGGACACACCCTACTCTCAGCAGTAGGGGCTCTTTAGTGTAATGAGCACGCCTGCGTTTAGTTTATTTATGTACCTGCCTCAGAAAACACTCAGTATTAACTGTATGAGCAGTTTGTAAAACTCTGTAAGATTTCATGTTGGATAGATTTATTCTGACTAACTGTATGACATACTGCTATGCGACTGTGTGATTGATTGGTTGACTGCTCTTCCAGTTGATGAACTGTTTGGTTAATAGGGGCTATTAAGAGATCAATAAATACAATGTGATTGACCTATAAGGGAATAAAACAACCCTCCACTCAACCTATTTAGCTTTTGGAACAAGATAAAGAAAAACGTTTTTAGACATGGAAAATACACTTGAAGTTTTATAGCCTTTTTCTAGTCTTCTTCTTACTACTCAAAGCTATTTTACACTGCATGTCACACTGACCCATTCACACCACATTCACACACTGATGGCAGTGGCTGCTAAGTAAAGTGTCCATCAGTATCAACTAGGTATGTGTTCCGACCGAGGCAGGGATGAGCTGACTAAACGATTAAACGCCATCTAAACGTTTGAACGTCCACGAGTACTAGTATTACTAGTGGGTTAAAGTAGGCTAATTATTCATATATTGGCCTTCAATGCAGGTCAAACTTTATGCTCAAACTGCAACACAGCCTCCCGCCACTAGCTAGGGCTGTAGCTCTGGTCAAGTGGCCTTCTCTCCCTCCTCTACAACCAAGATGTAAACAAGAACAGTAATTGGATAGCATCTGGTAGGAGCACCGAGGTTTGGCAGTATTTTGAGTGAGAAAATGGCGATATAGTTGTATGTTGGCTGTGTGAGGTTCAACTGGCATATGAACCGGAACAATGCATAATCACATTCAGCGCAGGCATGTGGACCTTAGCCCTGGGGAAGGGCTGTAACTTCTGAAGTCTGAAACTTTGAAATAACATCAGGCGATAAATAATGGTTAATATAGGCTGAGATCAGGGCTCTGTGCAGGCCAGTAAAGCACTTCCACGCTAGATAGGGAAAACCTTGACTTTGTGAAAGGGGGGCATTGTCAGGTTTAATCTAAATTGGGACTTTCCCAGCACAGGTTTCATTTCAAAATGTAAAGCTGCAGCATTAACATCTCATTTAAAGTTCAACTAAGACGACTTGCAAAAGATGAAAGACAGCCTCAGACCTAAAGTACAATAAAGCAGCTTTTGGCCAATTATGAAGTTCACATGTAGTTTACTGTAAGGTAATGAATAGATGATCCAGCAGAGGGGGCTGTGGAGTTATTTTTGATGTTTGAGGAACTGATCTCAAAAAACCAAAAAGAACAGTCCAAAATGTCTCCTTTGCAGCCTTTTAATGTGATTTGTTTGTGGTGTGAAACTGCCATCAAATGAATGTAGCTCGGTGATTTACATCACCATGAATAAGGTAATGCAGCCAGGTAGAAAGGAAACTGTAAAAACTGGATCAGACAGTTTTAACAACATCAGAAAGGGAAGTTCAGCAGAAAGTGAAGACATGTTTTTGTTGATGTTTTGTAAAGATGGAGATGAGACCGATAAACCGAGCAGAGAAAGGCTGGCTGCCACCCCCACCAGAGATAATCTGGCATTATAGACGGGGGATGACACAACATGACTCTGCAAATTCCCCCCCCCGCTGGTCATTGGTCAGCTGAACTCCCGGATGAGCTGATGACTGCTTGGCTCTGGTGTCTGCATGTGTGTGTGTCTGTTTGTGTGTCTGTTTGTGTGTGTGTGTGTCTGTTTGTGTGTGAGTGTGTGTGTGTGTGTGTGTGTGTGTGTGTGTGTGTGTGTGTGTGTGTGTGTGTGTGTGTGTGTGTGTGTGTGTGTGTGTGTGTGTGTGTGTGTGTGTGTGTGTGTGTGTGTGTGTGTGTGTGTGTGTGTCCATGTTTAGGTACAGATTGTGCTTCTGTGCTCTACCAAGTCATGCATTTCTGTCACTCTATATATTCCCATCTGAAACTGTGCCTCCTTGTGGTTGATAGTGGTATTATAATCAGTGAAACAGTCATTTGCTTAGTTAATGTCAGAGGTCGGGGGGGCCAGTGGGTTCATCCAGATGCAGTCTGTCTTTCTCAGGGCAGCTCTAGCAGGATGAATGCCTGTCATCACAGGGTCTTTGATCCTGGGCTTTTTACTGCGCACATTTTTTTCAGTTCACATCAGATTTCTCCCTCATCGCCGACAGCATCCACATTTAGTCATTTTGTGCATCTTTCTTGTCACATAAGACTTCTCAGGGGGCTATGATGCAATAGGCTGTTATTTTGTTTTGCTGTTGTCATTGCATAAGCTTTGGATTTAAAGGGAATTTCCAAGTCCTTCTCTTTTAACTGCTTCTCTCCATTTCTATCTCTCATTTGATTATTTCCTCCCCAGCTTAGCTTTACACTTCTTTTATCTTTATCATGTCAGCCTCTGTTTCATTTCCTTCGGTTTACAATTTGCCATAGTCGGGTTAACACTAACATCATCTCTGGAACTGCAGGCACTGTCTCTTTGTTGCATTTCCCCCCCTGAAATTTAAACCGTAAATCCATAAAGATCACAGTTATATATGAAGTTGAAGCTAGAATTAGATAAAAATACCTTCAAAATAAGACTCTTTTTTTTCCAGACACATTCTTGGTTACATATCAGCATTGTTTCTGTCGCTTATTTTGTGACTGTTGTTCAGCATGTAAGATAAGAGAATATAAAGTTTCCCACAATTATTTTAAATGAATTACTTCTTCGGACATCATTACACTTTTCCTTAAATAAATGAAAGTGTATTTTAGACATACAGGTGTCTTTAAATAACTCTCACTAATACAGGTATTGCTCCTTCTGTTAGACATTGGATACTCTTTAAAGTTATTTGTGGGCCATTTTTGGATAGGACAGCTAAGGAGAGGAAGGAAAGGCTGGGAATAGAGAGTGTGGGATGACATGCAGCAAAGAGCTGAAGTCGGATTTGAACAAGCGGCCGCTGCAACGAGGACTTCAGCCTCTGTACATGGGGCACGGGACATAACCTCTAGGCTCTCCGGCTCCCCCTTTCGATGCTTTTTGGTGCCACTTGTTTTAAAATGATACAGCTCTGAAATGATTGATGGAATCGAGAAGTACTGAAACCCTAAAAAAATCTACAGATCTTCAGTCGTAGTTTTGACCAAAAGCTGTCTCCAGGAGAGAAAAGAAAGAGAGAGAGACAGAGCACTGTCCAATTTGCACATATTAGTTCCACAACATTGCCAAAAGACTTGTGCAATTTAGAAAATGTGCCAAGTCTAAGTTTGAAATCCAGGTCTTCTCACAACCTTGCAAGTTCATATGATGATACTAAATCTAAACGCATCCTCTTTAAAGTGCACTCATTTTGATCTGGAAAAAATGGTATGGTAACTATGTTTTGGATTGTTCTTCATGTATGATATCTTATTGACTCTTTGTTTGAGAGATGGACAACAACATTAAAAAAAGATACTGACGTTGTTCATCCTTATGTCTGTGTTTGTGTGCAGCCATGGCGGAGTTAGACCTGAGTCTGAGTGATGCGCTGACTGACAGCGTTCCCCAGCAGGGCCCTGAGAGCCTGGTGGAGCGGGATTTTGTGGCCCAGCTGGAGGCCGAGACCTTTGATGACCAGATCGGGGAGACGGTGGGAAAGACGGACTACATCCCCCTACTGGACAACGATGACCCCAGGGCAGGTGAGACTCTTATGATGGAGCCCAGTGGAGAATAGGATATGTAGAAATGACATTCCTACCCGTTACTCTCTTCTGTTCAGCTCTTATATACATAACGAGGACACAGTGACAGAACTGAGATATAAAATAGAATTCCCACTGTTGAATGGACCTTAATCTGTGCTACAGAAATCACTTTCAAATGATTTATATAAGAACAGTTGTTTCCATATTTAGTGCACTATAGGTGAACAGACAAAATAAACTGCACTGAGCCTTAGAGTCTTGGGGTGCCTTTGAAAAGTTGATAAAATAATTGCTACTCAGTGTTTCCTCTAGGTTTAAAGCATTGGGGGGTGGGGACAAGGCGACACAAACACTTGAAGGACTCTTGGTGTTCATGCGTTACTTTTAATGACAGATGTCCTTTTCTATCAGAAAGGTATCCTTAAATGACTTCTTTCCCTGATTTCCGACTCTATCCACTATCCTATCCCTACAATAAAGGCACAAAAAGCCCAAAAATAAATCTTAAAAAAAAATAGGGGAAACACTGCTACTTCAACCAACCATGAGCTTTGTCTGCAGCTTTAAAGGTCACATATTATTCAAAATACACTTCACCATGTTGTTCCAAAACGTTGTCCCTAGTCCGTCTACAAACCCCCAATTATGATAAAAGTCCATCCTCTCTCTCTTTTGCCTGCTCCACTTTTCAGAAAATGTGTGCTCTAACAGGCCGTTTGGATTTTCCCTTTGATATCCTTTATTAATCCCTGAGGGAAATTCGGGTTTACACTCTGTTATTTTTATAGGGACATGCTTCTCACACACATAGGCCCGAATCACACACATGCACAAACAGAACCAGTGGACATGCATTAGTGGAGAGATGTCAGAGTGGGGCTGCTACAAGCTGCTAAGCAGAGAGCGCCCCAGAGCTGTTGGGGGTTCGGTGCCTTGCTCAAGGGCACCTCGGCAGTGCTCGGGAAGTGCCCTGTCACCTCTCCAGCTAGCAGACCAACTTCCAGATTTTGGTCCGCACTGGGACTTGAACCGACGACATTCCGGTTCCCGACCGAGGTACTGTCGCCCCGGGCTCTACTGCCCTTTGTGACATCACAAAGGGCAGTAACCCCTCCACTTGGTAGGTGACACTCCCTCAGCTAGGCATTTGTTCTGCCCTCTGAGTCTGCCTTCTCACTGTAAATAATAGGGCATGGTGCAAGAAACCCTGAACCACTCAAGCCCTTCCAGAGAGGGGGTGTGGTCAGAGACAGCTCATTTGCATGTAAAGGTACAGACACAGAAACAGCCTGTTCTGAGCAGGGCTGAAATAGAGGGGTTTATAGACATGATCAAATACATGATCAGAGAGGATTTATAACAAGAAGATTCACAGACATGTTTTGGTGAGCTCTGAGTCTTATTTAAACTGGTTAAAAAGGAGGATAATATGTGACCTTTAACTGCATTCCACAGTCAAGCCCATCCCATACCTCCTACGATATAGTGTTTTGTCTGCTTGATAACAGAAAAAAATGAAAATGAAATCTATCAGAGACACAGTAAATGAATGAATTTACTGATGCTAAAAAAGCTGTGCACTTGCAGACCATTCAGGCTAATTATTGAGTCCTTGTTTTAAGATTATTGGATTATTCAGGTTCAAGTGGAATTAGCTTCAAGATTAACAACACTTCATCTCATGTGTCACTCAAACCTGAGTTTATTCCACCACCCTTAACTCTTAAAGCAGTATTGCACCCTGTTGACCTAAAATTTCCTGAAGAACTTTATAATTGTTGTTCAGGGTTTGACAATCTGCCTTATGCAACATGAGCTGCAGCTGCTCCTGAGTGACTGATAGTATCAGGCACCGCTGGATACTGGCTGCCATTTTGGATCTGCTGGGTTGCCATTCAGCTGCAGGGGGACATAGTAGCCCAAAGATAAACAGGCATGGCGGTCGCTGCTTTAAATATCCCAGCCAAAGCAGTACAATTTGGGAACTTGGCACGATAATCTATGCCAACTCAAAGCAGTTGGCCCCTGTCCAATTGCCCTCGCCTGCTCCAGCAAAGATGCTGATGGTTTTATTCCTGAGGTTCATGTGTCCTCGTCCAACCTGTCTGCTTATAAAAGTCCAGGTCATGACTCTTTAGATGATACATAACAGAGCTGTCACAACATGGCACGCAAAAGAAGAAATGCAAAAGAACCAAGAGTGTCATGACTCTCAAAAAAGGTTTGTGTCAAACTGATTATGCTGTTCCAGATGTTTCAGAACTGAAAAATGTTTTCATTCACGGAAGAAAAGTTTAGATATCTTTTGTTTTTCACAGATAGCTTCGAGAATGTGAAGCATGCAAAAGTATTACTCTTTGTGACGGATCAGACATGACCTTTTGATGACAGTTTTTTTTAATAATCAATAGCACTGCATCAGAGGATTTTTAACTTATACCAAGCTGATTTTGCACAGAACAGTTTTATGAACAGAATCTGGATATTAATAAGTATATTTATATTTTCACTTCTCTGTTAAAAGCCCAACAAAGACTCAAAAACACAAGGTGTGTTTATCAGTCAAAGACCGTTAGAGTGAAATTTATTCTCACTGCAGAGTTGTAGGTAGATTTAGGGACATGGCCACTGTGAGGTATGTGTGTAGGTAAATAAGCAGATAGATAAACAGCAGAGTGAAAAAGCAGATAAGAGAAAGTGACATATTACCGGGCCTGACTCAGCTCTCGGGCCTGTTTTGGTAACCCAGACACTCTGGTCAGACAGTCAGACTGCATGTGGGCACTCTTCAGTGACAGGCTGCTGGAGGACGGGCCGTGGGTGGTGCTGCCAGTGATCAACTGTGGCACGCTGTGTGCATTTGGGAAAAACTCAGACATGCTGACACGCAGAGTGCCAAACAGCGAGGGCGAGGCAGGCAGGCCACAAATTATTGTCCCCTGTCAGCAGGAGAGCCAGACGGAGGAGGGCCCCCTTTTCTTTTTTCTTTTTTACAGAGTTGTTGATTTGTGCATTGATGCACATGTAACATGCACTCTGAATGACCTCTGTGTCTTCGATGAGTGTCCTGTGCCTTTGTTATTTAAGTATTTGTGTCCTGCTTTTTTCCTTTGACACAAATACATCACACCTTGTTTGTGTTTGTGTTCCTCCATGTGGATCTAGAGTTCTTGCCTTCACGTTGCTGTTTAAATATGTGCATGCACTGTATATTAGTGTGTGTATTGGCTGCAGAATAGTCTTGGTTTTGAGGCTTTGAAGCTGCATGTGCTCGTATGCATTCCTGTGTGTCTGTATCACAAAGGTGGATAACTGGGTCAACCACCTACATACCTCCAGTTGTACAAAGCTGTCTCACTTAGATCACCATGATAACCTAAGCTGCACAGGTACAAAAGATAAATAAACACCTATGTCCAATCAGCTCATCAGAAAATGTGTCTCATAAATCATATAAAATGGGCTTAAGAAATATGCTGAATTTATAGTAACAATGACCACATTTGTTATATATAATGACAATGCTGGTCCACATTTTGGATTTTGTTAAGCCTTAAGCTGGGTACACACAACAACACAAGCGATTCCCCCCCCTTCAGACAATCCTAAACGAAGTCCCCATTTTAAAAAAAAAGTTTCTAACCATTATCTTGCCAGATTTTCCCGAACTGCTCAGAAGAACGATGTGGCCGCTGCGATTGCAAATCATAAATAGTAAACATGTTCAATATTTACTCTCTGATGTGTGTGTGTGTGTGTGGGGGTGAAAACCAAGGACAGCCGAGCACCTTCTGTGAATGGTCACGTGAATGAAATGATTGGGATTCGGGAATTGAGCAGACTTAAGAAGTAATAAGGACAAACGCGATATGCTGATTGTGACACAATATTCAGCAGTTTAGCTTTTTTCACTGCATATTATGTCCACTACACTAAACTAAATCAAGAACCGTGTTGTCAAAGGAGAAATCATTAATGTCACTTCTGTCTTTGTATTTCTACACAATGGGAGTCAAGCCCACATACTGACTAAAACTGTGATCAAAGTAAAACGATTTTTAACGATGCAAATCTTTCAAATTGAATTGTGTAAGCCCTTCAGCAATCAATACATTTACAAAACATATTTTCTATTAATATGATAAGAAAGATGTATACTTGGCCCGATTATGAACCGATAACATATTGCCACGTAAAATATCGTGCACATTTTTGCCCCCACCTTTACTGGTTAGATGGCACCTTGCATGTCTTGCACAGTACCTTATGTGTTTTAATATTAAGTGTTAGTAGAATGAGAGGCCAACTGAGAAGGGATCTTCATTTAAAAATAAAATATCTGTTGTAGTGCATGTCTATCAATGTGCATGTTTTATATCAGAGCCTGAGTGTACTTGTATACATGCCATGTACACACTAGATAAATAAAGTGTCTGATGTACACACTAGATAAATAAAGAGTCTGATGTACACACTAGATAAATAAAGTGTCTGAGGTACACACTAGATAAATAAAGTGTCTGACGTACACACTAGATAAATAAAGTGTTGTGATTCAGCAGTCAGAAAACATAAACTCCTTCAGCCAATACATACTGCTCTCAGCCATGAGAGCTCAGATATATTGTAATGTGTTCCGTGTGTGTGTGTGTGTGTGTGTGTGTGTGCTGGTGTGTGTAGACACGGGTACTGCGTTGGAGAATGGAGAGCAAGAAGCACATGGAGTGCAAAAGCCTGGTAAGACATTTCACATAATTCCCTCTACTGGTAGTCAGCCTGCTATGGCCGCCTGGTCATTTTCATCCACCTCGCCTTTTTGTCTTTTCTTTTCTTGTCTTTCAATTTTAATTTTTATTTTCACTTCTACATCTCTTCAGTTTGGTTTTCTGTCCGTGTGAGAGTGAGTGTTTGCACATCTGTGTGTGTGCAGTACTATCAGTGTCCTTGAGGAGCAGGATATGAGCTGCTCTCCAACATCCATTCAATGTCCTCCTAAGTACAAGGCGGCTGCTCTTTTTCCCCCTCTCAGCTATTCAATGTGAACACATGAGAGAAAAAGGAATACAAATAATAATACAAAAAATGCACGTATACTCTGTAGCTACTTTCTTCTTTGAACCTTTAAAGATTATATGACTACATAAACTTAAAACGAGGCTTTGAAGTTTCCATTTAACAGCTAACAGTTATTCTGTATAATTATGCATTATCTACAAAAGCAGAAAGAAAGCTGTGGGGCAGTAAGGGAGAACTAGCCATGAATACTGAAAGCCATTTGCAGAGGCCAATATTGATGTACAACTTTAAGTGATTTTCTTTGAAAAGTGT
Organism: Labrus mixtus; assembly: GCF_963584025.1. Classification (NCBI taxonomy): domain Eukaryota; kingdom Metazoa; phylum Chordata; class Actinopteri; order Labriformes; family Labridae; genus Labrus; species Labrus mixtus. The sequence goes on from NC_083630.1 coordinate 10,164,613, forward strand.
AAAACTGTTCTTTTTAACCAGTAAATGAGCTTTTCAGGTAAAGGTTCGTATGTGGCTCTGCCCACTCAGCGACACTCTTTTTGGGGTATAATGATTGTTATTGCAAGAGTACAACTGAAGGAGAACTGACAGATTTTCAAAGAACAAACAGTTCACTACCCAATCAACACTGAGATGCATATCATCTCTTGGAATTGATCCCATGATCTTGTTTAAAGGGGACATATTGTGAAAAATTCACTAGTACAGGGTTTTTGAACATATATTTATGTAACCTGAGTGTCTACTGACCCACAAAATGTGAAATAAACCCATCCAGTCCTTTGTTTGTGGTCTGCACAAGTCTAACAACACAGAGAAAAATGCTCAGTTTCAGAGTTGCTCTCCTTGTGATGTCACAGTGGGATTCTGGTAAAAAAAACAACAACAATCCCCTGTGTTGTCTCTCTGGCAGCCATGTTTTTCCCAAGGGGCATGCTGACGAGTTGCCATGGAAGCTCAAAAGCTGAACTTGTGTCAGCAGGGGTATAATATGTCCTCTTTAAGATGTTTATCAGCACTCTTATCAGAAACTTGCTGGTGAAACAGGAAGGGAGGGGCGGGGGAAGTGTGGAGAGCGGTGAGGGGATGAAGGAGGTGTGTCCATAGAGAGCTTTTATTAAAACTGCAGTGAAAGTACCAAAATAAGCCTTTAAAGATGCTCCAGTTACATTATATTTAAAGCTCCTCTGAGGGACCTTTGGTTACTTTGCATCAATGTTGGCTGCCCCCTTGCTTGATAGCTAAGTATTGATATTAAATAAACGCTGTAAATAGACTTGTCTGACAGCTTCCCCGTCGCAGGCACAAAATATGACAATAAAAAGCAGTCAGTCTTGTTGCTGACGGTCTAGTTTGCCATTTGAGGTATTAAAAAGGCATCAGCTTTTAGTCTTTTTGCAGAACCATTTACAATTTCATCATTACGGCTTAAGAGGACCAATATGTAACTATGACACCTAGTGGTTAAAATGGGTACTGCAGTCCAAATTCCATTAATTGATGAGAGTCACCCCAACCCCTCCCTGCAGTAGATGCATGCTGGTTGTCATGTCACAGTCACTGAAGCTTCACTTTACCTTCTTTATCTCTTCATCTCCAATATTTATTCTAGTTTCACCACCTTTTCTGGTCGTCTGCGTTATTCAAAAAATGCTGAGGGTTTTTGGGTCGGGAAGAATCAGTTATAGCTGGACCAGTTTGCTTGTTCGCTTCCATCGCTGCAACACCTGTTGGTTTGCTGTTTGCCAGGCAAACAAATACAGACCACCAGAATCTAAAGTTCGAAGGTGGACATACTGGCTGCTGCTGTATCGTTGTCAGAGAAGGCAGCACTTCAACATAGCATGTTTCCTTAATATCTGATCATATAGTAAGGTCATTTTATGACTTCATTCAGTAGATATTAAGGCTGGTTAAAAAAAAAATATTCATCAATGCGTTGCAATTATTATTTTCCAAATTCAATATCGATTCAGAGAAATCCTGAGATCAATTTGTTTTCGTTGTAATAGTACCCCTCTCCACTAGGTGGCACTGTGGGTGCTGTGAATGCAAGTCAGGCACAATTGTGCACTTTACATATAGTTTTGGTCCGTGCCATTACAGCACCGTTGTGTTTGTTACGATTTTGCTCTAGTAGATATCTTACATATTGGACCTTAAATAAAGACATACTCTTTGGGTGCTTGAATATTTCAAAATGAATTATTTTTTTGAGTTTAAATTAAGTTTTTTCCAACAGCTGGGTGACATCACTCAGGCTCTGTCCATAAATATTTACAGTCTATGGGTGTGACCTGCATTATAAACCACAAACCATATACAACTGTATGTCTTCTCTTTATATAAGAATAATGTCCATCAAATGTCCATCCTGATAATATCGATTGCATTAAAATGAAGTGAATAACCATTGAAGTCATTGAGGCTCAGAGGAGCCCCTCTCACTCAGCAGTCCTTTTGTTGCATCTGATGTGAATGAATTGTTAAAGTGTTATCTCTTATTGGAGATAATTAGCTATAGAGAAGAGATGCAGTTCTAGAGGGGAGTATTTATTGTGTCTAATGAACCGAGCCGATGTTTTTCCCCTCTGGCTGTCTGAAATAGACTGAGAGGAGAACTGTGTGTGTGTGTGTGTGTGTGTGTGTGTGTGTGTGTGTGTGTGTGTGTGTGTGTGTGTGTGTGTGTGGTACGTTTTAGAAACCAGCTCATCAGATTTTCTTTTTCCAATAGTCTGTCTCTTTTTCCCCCTTCCCATCTCTCAGCCTCTTGCTCCACACATACTGCTGTTCCTCATTTCACTTTTTCCTATCACCTTGCAGTCTTTCCATTTGAAACTGCAGAGCTGCTGTGCATGTCATTAGCAGTGAGGATTGTGCATGGGGGTAGAAATATAGAGTACATAAGAAGTCTTCTTCACTGAAAGCATGCTATATTCCCACAACTGCACATATCTGCACAGTAGGCCTACAATATGTAGAAAACAGCATACCATAATAAATTTAGCCACAAAACACACAAAAAAAGAACATCTTCTTGCCTAGGACAGCTGAATAGAGGCAGGAAAGAACCCAAGGCCGGGAGTCGAACTGCTCCATGCTCTAAACTGGGGCCACTATTTGGCCCCATTATCCGCTTCCGACAAAACTAAGTCCTGATTTGTTGACGGTTCTAAAGATTATCTTGCCAGATTTCCTGCGGTGTGAGGTGTGTTAAGACCAAGTGATCCGATTTGCACAAAATAATCTAAAATATTAAGCATGTTTATTATTTATGATCCAATTCCCTGTTGTGAGAGGCAACCCCGACGTCAGCCAAGCATGCACTTTGTGGATTTATCATGTGGAACCAAACCATAGTCAATCGGGAAGCAAGTTCACTGAAGACGACCACAGCTAATTATTCCTACTCACCTCCAGGTCCTGCTGCATGTTCAGTCGCATTTTCACGCCGTTCCCACAAATTCATCCAAAGTTTCTTTCTTGTGTCTTCCTGCATTTTAAATAATAAGCAGGCCAAAAACTCTTCTCGTCGTTCCGCTGTGGTCCAAACCTCTTCTTCATCTAGACGTAGGCTACAAGGATTAAGCTGCTTTCACTCCTGAAAATCTAGAGAATTTCAAGAGGACTGCCCCTGATATCCCCCTGATATGGTTCACACATGCACCTCACAGCAGGACACTATCCCAGTTTGACGGGAGGAGGGCTCGGGGGTCTCTTTGAAGCAAGACATGATGTTAAAAGAATGATGCGCAATTTGCGGACTAAGCAACAAAGTCTGCCATGCGATGCTCTAACAAACAAAATGTTTGGCTTCATATCAATGCTACGTGTAGTTTGAAAGAATCACAATAGCATCAAAAGAGCGGAGTGGAACATGCTGGCAAACAGAAAGACATCATGCAGCAGTTTAATCACAAGCACAAAGGTCACACTGGTCAGGCGCATACAGTGTATAGTCGTGCACCGGTGGAAGGAAATGAACATCACCCCCACCAAAAACCTCAAGAGAGTGTTCTTATTGTTTTTACGGTTTAGCATCAGCTACATGTTAGTGCAATCTTACACATATTTTTAGTGTGCTTTAAATTGCAGCTCATTGCTCTGCAGCTGGAATGAAAAAAACTTGATTAAGGAAGAATAATAGTGTCTGCTTCTTTGTTGAAATAAGAAACAGGCTTTTTTAGATTAAAGGAATAGCAGTGGTAATGGCATTAAAGAACTGTCATGTTACCATGGTGGAGGTGATAAAGCAAGCTCTGTGTGGCTGCTATCCTACCCCATCTGTCTTTCTGCTGCTTTTTGAAAATGAAACCACTATTGTCTGCTAAGGAATTAAACTGGGATAAGCTGAGTGAGTGCCTGAGTGGCTGATACAGGTGCATTGTGGGAAGGATGCAGCTGTCAAACCTGCCCACTGCTATTTCTCATGTACTGCATGTGTGTGTGTGTGTGTGTGTGTGTGTGTATGTGTGTGTGTTCCATTGAGAGGACTGGAAGCCTCATTGGTTTCGGATGTTGGTGACAGTGGGAGGAGTGATCAGCATGCAAATCAGACGTCTGTGTTGGCATGTTAGCCGCTGAGCCGTGTGGCTGTTTGCATGGCATGGTTACAGCGCTTTAAGTGCACGCATGCGAAATACTGCGACAAGAATTCGGTTTTTCCTCTCTGATTTACCCACAATGCAAACAGTAAGGAGCACAGTCACAGGAGAAACAGTTTGCGATGTGGCCTTACTTAAGCAGACACAGCAGCCGGCCTCGTGGAGGTGCGTAGGATTCATTCATCATTGTGTTTGCAGCAGACCCAAGAGAGAGGACACAGGCGTTATAAGTAGTAACTGGGTCAGAGAATCGAGAGCGTAGGCTTAATGCTGACAGGGCAAATGCAGATGTGTGTATGTATGGTGCATGTGACCTCCAATGCATGACGCTTTTTGCATGGATGGTAAATAAAGTAAAACTTTCACTTTGGTCAAGTGTTTGTGAGTTTAAAGATGAGTTGCAGTTGATTTTGTGACAGCTTGACTAACCTGCTTTCTTCCCCCCCCCCTTTTCTCTCCCTCTTTTTCTTCATTGGCCCTCCACATGAGCATCTTTTTCTATTAATGCTCTGATTGTATTATTTTTTTTCTTTCTGTTACACCATCCATTTTTTCCCTTATTTTGAATGAATTCATCTTTCTTTTGGCCTCTTTTCTTTTTTTTTTGTGTGGCTTTTCCCACTCTTATTTTTCTCCTACCTTTTGATTTCTGTCACCTCCATTCGTTTTACACACACACCCTCCCTCCCTTTCCTCCAATCATTCTCTTCTCTTTTCTCCCTCCCGTTCAAATCCCCATGCTTCAGAGGACTAGAACCCGCCTCCATCGCCATGCCGACTGTCAATCAGCTGTGCTTCGGCTTCTGTGTACCTCTTCCCTCTCCCTGTGAAAAACAGACACATACACACACAAAATATAAATGTAAACTCGCACACACGGTTTAGCCTTCCTGTGACTCTTTAGATGAAGCATGAAGGGAGTGTGAGTTTGTGGATAAGATACCAGATTACTGCTCTCTCTCTGTCTCTCTCTCTCTCACTGTTCCTCCACATAATTCATCTGCACAATGTGAGTCTCTCTGCTGGGCAAACTGTGTGTCTGTTTTTGGGGCGTGCACACACATTTGAAATTCAATTGTCTATGTTTTTTTCCCCTCGCCTGTAGTTCTTTGACCAGTTGTGTCTCGTCTAATCATATATATACATTTTTTTCTATTATTAAGTTACACAAAATCAAACTCAAGTTTACTGACTAAAAAGCCTGCTGCTGCACAAGCAAATAGGTCAAAATTAATAATTATGCACATCTGTAGCCCCTTCTGTCTCACTTTGAAACTGGAGCAGGCAGTTAGTTCATAAGTTCATGTCATTACACACACACACACACACACACGCGCACACGCACACACACCCGCAGCCAGCCCCTGTCCTCTTGTCTGACTTTTCTCAAACTGAGTCCTCAGTGCTGCAAGCTGTACCCGTCCAGACATCAGCCAGCACACACACACACACACACACACACACACACACATATCTTTTCACCTTTACAAGGACTATTTGGGATGTGCTCCATGTTATTTCTCCTAATTAAATGTGTTTAACACTGCATGTTTTATTCATACTCCATAGACTCTATCTGATTTGCACTATTTTAAATGTAACCAAATAGACTGAGAGAAGTCAATTAAAGCCAGAGCTTCCTTTGACAATCATTAATGTAAATAAGATGTCCCATCTTTCAGATGCTTCCACTTGATTTCAGTTACTTTTATGTCAGTTTTATGCCCTCGCCGGTAACAAGGCAGTGCGTCCATTCTTCATATACAAATACCATGTGATAAATGTCAATATTCAATGTCCTCCGCCCACAACTGTGTACAAAAACCAACATGGTCTATATTGTGTTTATTGTTAACAGTAATGGCAGTTTAGCACATACATTGGCACCTTCATCTATGTTTTAATCAGGGAGAAAAATGTTGAGTTATACTTTGAGGGAAACTTTGGTTGTTCTCTGACCCTCAAAGAATAAAAATGATGAATGAATGTTAGTAATGTTCCTCTGGCAGGCAAAATAACCTCTTTTTTTTTTCAACAACAGCAGAGTGAAACTCACCCACGTGTGAAAAGTGTGACTCGAACATGAACACACTTCCATCTGTCTTAGAGTCACTTAGAAGGCGCTTCACCAGTTTGTGTAACGCAAAGTGAGCTCCTCTAATCTATCAACTAGGGCCCGACCGATATGGCATTTTTGGGGCCGATACCAGTTTAGATATTGGTGAGGAAAAAACTTCTGATACTGCTATCACTGCCTATATCTTTCTTTGATCTTATCTTTGATCTGTAGAGAGAGTTATAGATATACACATGTATTGTGTTGAACCCTCTAATGCAGTTATCAAACACTTGTGGAAAATGATGTAATGAAGACAAGATGGTCACTCAACTGGAAAATAACTGGGCATGTTTCGTGCATCACTACATCATAGCTTGACTCTCCGGAGGGGCATGATGCTTGTTGTAATCTATATATATATATAGTACACTCTGCTGGTGAAAGAAAACAGGTAGTGTATTACAATGAAACTCAAATTAAAGGCTTTTTGACTGGTGAATAAATCTATTAATATCTGCACATACCTGCAATAAAATTAGCCGATGCCGATAGTCACTGGATATTATCGGCCGGCTGATTAATCGGTCGGGCTCTACTATTAATGGCTGTGAATATATCTCAGTATCAATACATTTATTTCATTTATTTTACAATACACCTGCTCAGAGACAACTTTTTTTGGCACAGTGGTTAGAGTGGTCGTTTTACTTTTTAGATTTAGAATATTTTACTTTTTTAGATGCACAAAATCCTGTATTTGCCACAAAGTTTTAGATCCATCCTCTTTGATGTGTACTTTTTATAGACGTGCCTCTCCGTGTTGTGTCTGCACCTTGTGTTAATAAACAGATATATAACACACACTTACCTGGCTTCTGGGTTTCTCTTTCTTCCTCTAACCAACCTGAACTAAACCTCCTATCTAATGTCTAACTGCTGCTTCTTTAAGTATTTTCTCTTCCTGTCCCTCACAGCCTTTTATGAAGTGCAGTATTATTATTTCTTCTTTTTTTTTTTAGATATTCTTACACTTTAGCAGCTTTCTGTGAGAATGCGACGCTCAGTCATCCTGGCTGTAACCCTTGCAGGCAGCAAGTTTTCATGATGTATAGCTCAGAGATTAGTGTGTGCTTCACAGAAATGATTTCTATTGCTTCTGAGAGCTGTACCTTTTCTGGTGACAAAGCATATTCCTTGATTATTCTTTAATTTTTTTAGAAGAGAAAAAAATCTTTCTTTTCCCTCCTTGCTTTGGCTTAAAAATACAGATAGTAGAGATATTAAAGATTATTCAGCCTTCTCTAAAGAGGTTTGTCAGGTGTCGGTGTATGAACGCCTCTTCCATAATCAATGACTGAAGTCAGGGTTCAAACATAAAAGTTAATGTTCTTTCATGATGTAAAGAGCAGATAGATATAGCATGACAGAAGCTTAAGTGGGACATTAAGATTTAAAGGTCACATATTATGCTAAGTACACTTTACCATGGTTTTCTAACACTGATATGTGTCCCTAGTATGTCAGTACAAACCCCCACATTATGAGAAAAGTCTCCTTCTCTCTCTCCATTCTCTACGTCTTTTGCCTGCTCCACTTTTCAGAAAATGTGTGCTCAAAGGGGCTGTTTGGCGATTTTCCCTTCATGACATCACAAAGGGCAATAATCCCTCCCCATGTGGGTGACACTCCCACAGCTAGGTGTTTGTTTTGCCCTCTGAGTCTGCCTTCGAACCGTAAATAATAGTGCACAGAGCGAGAAAGCCCGAGCCACCCAAGCCCTTCCAGAGAGGGGGCGTGGTCAGACACAGTATATTTACATTTAAAGCTACAGGCACAGAAACAGCCTGTTCTGAGCAGGGCTGAAATAGAGGGGTTTATAGACATGATCAAATACAGGATCAAAGGAGATTTTTAACAAGAAACTTCACAGACATGTTTTCGGTAGCTCTGAGACTTATTTAAACTTGTTGAAAAGGAGGTCACATCCGGACACTTGTACATGTTTTTTCGAGTAAACTACGTGCAACATCTATCTGTTAAAAAAACAAGACAATTACTTATGAACACTCAACACAAAGTACTACTGAGACTGATGGAAATGTCATTCAGTTTTCTCCAAGGTCAAATTAGGAAGTTAGAATGTGTGTCTCTCAATTCTGTCTTATAATTTCAGTAGACCTGACCATTGATTTTTCAACCGATTAAAAAGGAATGAAAATAGTGCTTAGTTTCAGGCATATTGAATCTCTGCGACATATGACCTTGTTGAGTCTACTCTCAGCAGGTTACCTTCCACATAAGCAGTTGTGTTGCTAAGGCTTTACCATCCACTAAAACCTAACCTCCAGAGACCCAGCTGACCTGTGGGATCCTCTCTGTCAGCAGGTCTGTGTGTGTGCGTGGGAGTCTATGTGGGGCAGCCTGTCCTACTTACACTCAGAGAGTTGCGTAGTGTTCGATGGAGGAAGAAAATAGGGGAAGCTGAGAGAAAAATCTTGCATAAACAATAAAACCGTGAGAGGACCGCGTACCCCAAACTGCTGTTCTCTTACCCCACCCTTAAATATGGTGAGATTGAGAGTGAAAAGTAACTCAAGAGTAGAACAATTATGAGAAAAAAACACAACATGAAGACTTGCTGTACATGATGCATAAATAGAGCCCCACACTAGTACAGAACATTATGTGCATCTGCCCACACACAGGGAACACATACATCATCTTTGAACTCCTGCCATGCCTGCAACATGCTTTATGCATAATTGATCTACTGTAATAAGGTGTTACATCATGGGCTCCATTAGAGTGAAGAGCGTACAGCACTTTGGTCAAGACTAGACTTGACCATAGAAGGGAGGCAGTTTAAGGCACCCGCACACATGTGAGTAGGACTGTATTTAGCTTTTTTGAAGGGGACATGTTATGAAAAATCCACTTTGACAGTGTTCTTGAACATATATTTGGGTAACCTGAGTGTCTACTGACCCACAAAATGTGAAATAAATCCATCCAGTCCTTTGTTTGTGGTCTGCATAAGTCTTATAACACAGAGAAAAATGCTCAGTTTCAAATTTGCTCTCCTTGTGATGTCACAAGTGAGATTCTTGGCAAAAAAATCCCCTCCCCTCCCTTGGTATCTCCACCCATTGATTCCACCCCCAGCGTAGAACAAAACTTTTGTGCAGGTCCGCCATTTTTATTCTCGCTACAGAGGAGTGATGTCTACCAGGAAAACTCAGGGGGGGCTCATTGCATTTAAAGAGACACACACACCAAAACGGAGCGTTCTGAGAGAGCTGGTTTATACAGGGTCACAAACCTCCTCTGGTGCTTGATTCATGTTATATTTTGACAAAAGCACAGCACAGATGTTTCATATAGACCACAGGGGACTGTTTTAAAAGGTGGAGAAGGGGGATAATAATGTCCTCTTTAAATCTTTACCTGTATTGTTCTATTCTGAGGAAGAATTTGCTTTGCTCCTTTATTACATTTCTATTAAGTGATTTGTTTGCTCCAGTATTTTGCTTTGGTTTCCGTATTGAAGAAGGTGTCCACTGAATTATTTTTTGTACTTCATAAGTCCTTCTCTGAGAGCACTGACCTTCATTTTACTGAGCGGCTGAAGCTCAAGAGTTTCCTTCTACATAATGTATGTAAGTGTATGTTACAGTGCGACTACAGGTGACGGTGGATGTTGACATCCAATTTCTTCAAAAAGTGGTCGTAGCCATTAACCTCTTAATTAAAGCCCAATCTCTGTCATGTTTTACTTAGTTTAGAATGGAATATTAACAGTGAAACAACATTTGGTGAATTATATTTGCAGCTTTCTCAGCACTCTAGAAAAAGAAACCTTTATCTTGTAATGATTGTTACAACCTCACTGTGCTGCTTGTGTGGCTGTAGACTCTTCAGTGCCACGGTTGCAGAAACATCTTGTACAGACCCTAATTCTACATGTTGTGTATTTTTAGAACTGAACTTGTGGGAGTGTATGGGGGGGGAAAAAACTACTAGTGTGTGTCACCCTTCAAAAGTCAACCTTGCCCTTGCCTACTTTTCATTATGTCATAATGTTTTCATTTGACTGACAAACCGTTACTCCTAACTTTTAGCTGAGCACATCACCATCTTTGTCAAAAATTTGACTCATGCTGTCATCCCGTTTTACTTGAAGAAGTGATTTGGTGGAAAATGTCAAATAAATCTCCTTTAAATATTCATGAATCAACTTAAATCCCTGAGCTTGGGAGGGGAAAAAAAACCTAATTCCTCCTTTGCTGATGTCTTCTGTGTAGACAGAAGCTTTTCATCAGCTTCTCTCACATGTGAAGGTGTGTGTGTTTGTTTGTTTTTGTATCCCAGTGCACAACATTTGAGAGTGTGTTCATGTTTGTCTGAATAAATGGGTTCCTCTTTGCTGTCCTGTCAGAATATTTGGGTTTGTGTGTGAATATGAAAGCCGCCGATTTGCCTTTGAGCTTTAAATGTGAAATGATCCGGTTTGGAAACATCAACATGGGCAAGTAGAGATGTTTTAACTCTCTGCTGCACTCTGGAACGTGCACTTGTTCGCTTCATCTGTTGATTTGACAGGTACTGACTGCACAATCCCTGCTGGTGGGGGTTTAATGCAGCCCCCAATGCTCTTCTCAGTCGCATCATTGTGATCCATGACAGTGAGGATTGCTGGAAAGCAGGACAGCTTGAAATGCAAATGTGAGCGAACGATATATAGAGTAGTTGGAAAAATCCTTTGCGATAGCTCAATCCCTTAATCCTTGCAATAAAAAAATAAAGAAAGAAAGTCAAACGTGCAGAAGGTCGAGAGAAAGTTATAATAGGACTGAAATAGCCACAGAGGGATTGCCTCAGTGCTGTTGACTCCATTCCAGACAGACAATCAGGGCGTTGTTTTTAGGCTAGGGGCATGGAGGTGAAGAAGAGACCATGACATATTAAGAAAAGAAGCCAGGATGGAGGGAAAACAAGGGTTTCATTTGCAGCTGTATGTGTTTGCATAAGATCCCATCAAACAAACACCTCTTGCAAAAACAAATTACAACAGAGACGTCACATCCAATGCACCTTGTTTTTCTACTTTCTGTCGATGCACATTCATCTCTGACACATTGAATTCATGCCATCACTGCATCTGGCCCTGGATTTCTCATGCTTCACAGCCTGGTATCCTACTCTGACAAAAATTTGGTGAAAAGGCCTTGAAACTGCTGGGCTTAAAAAATGTGGGTTGGTCATTTTAGGTCCTGCAGGCAATTTTAGTCATTCTTAGACTTTGGCTTGCTTTAGGGTATATTCATCGAACTCTCCAGTTATTATACCCCACAAATGGCTAGAGTATTGGGTAACTTAGCTAAATAATAAGTTGGGTTTGCTCTGAAGTTGACTTTTCGGTGGCTGGTTCTGTTTCCTGAAGTGATATTCCCCATTTAAATCCTCTATTGAAATTTCAGAAAATCCTCATTTCAATATTTTTAAGGGTGTAACCAAGCCAACCAGAAACTTTAAAATCTATGACTATAAAACATTTTATTTGGCACTATGATTGGAAAACAGAGAAAAAGGTTAAGACTGTGTGTATATATATATATATTTGTATTTATATATATTTTGGAGTGAACTACACATCCCACAATCCAGTGTGATTCCAATGAAACCCATACAAACTATAGTTTAGCGCACTTCTTTCAAAAAGTACACAGACCTTCTTTCTATATTTATTTTTATTGTGGTGGTCATATCAACAGTGTTGTGAAATAGTGTAGTTTGTGTATGTATAGTGTGTTGAACGTCTGTGAACTTCAGTGGTAGAAGCCAACAGCCGGAGTCAGTGGGGGGCGATAAACATGTCCATGGTGACCGTGGGCTCCACAAATCAGAGGTCACTGTGACACTCTAGGATTGTGGGTAGTGCAATTATTTTCCTCTGGATCGCGAAAACGAGGTTAAAGCAAGGTATCTTCTACTGCAGCATATACCATCGTTTCGGGTTCAGGTAGCACGTGGTATGTCCACCATGGAGGGTTATGAAATTACTGTATGGCTCATAATCAAATCCGCTATGGATTAAACCAATTTTTAATTCCTGAACCAGAGTGTTGAGCTCTATAATTAGTAGAAAACACCATGAGCGAGTGGGAGGGGTTGGTGATGTTTGTTCTCCGCTGCATTAACAGAGACTGTATGCATGCAATTTGTGCACATAATGAAACTGCTGTATTATGTCCACCTCCTGTCCGACAGGGATAGTTGCCCCTCTGTGAGGTGCATGTGTGAACGGCCAGATCAGGAGGATTTCAGGGGTAGTTCTCCTGGGATTCTCTAGAATACATCTGTGAAGCTTTAGAAAGTTTGACAGACAGTTGCAGGTAATTGTGCACATAAAGGGAGCTGACTGATGCAGCCTGATTCAAAGTACATGATTAATGCTCCGCTGTCTGGACATCTTTGCTTACCAGAGAACAGCACTCTGTCCTCTTGGTGAACCATCATTGTGTGCCTGTGGTACTGTTGCTGCCCCGACTCAGTCAGTTCATACTGTCTATCCCAGCTCGAGGAGCTGAGTGTGAGGCGGAAAGTCAGGGAGAGGCTGGGGTCAGCTGGAGGACAGCTGCAGGAATCTCAGCCTATCCTGTCGGCTCAGCTCTGATTAGTCAGTTTTGGTAAGGCAAACCATAAAATGGCATCCAATGGTATCTGCAATAGAGTATTATTGAAAAGCAGCCAGATATGGTATTAAGCTTGTGTGGCTGTAAACTGTCTTAACAATGAAAAATACTATTTTAAAACTTTTTTTTGAGTGTCAGATAAAGAACCTCTTCTACTATTTTTTTTTTTTAAGATTTATTTTTGGGATTTTGTGCCTTTAATGGAGAGATAGGACAGTGGATAGAGTCTTAAATCAGGGAGAGAGAATGCGGGAAAGGAGCCACAGGTGGGAGTCCAACCCGGGCCGCCCGCTTGGAGGACTACAGCCTCCATAAATGGGGGTGCACGCACCAAACACCGCGCCACCAGCGCCCCAACCTCTTCTACTATTTTAATGTGTACAATTCAGTTTAGTCATTTATGTTGATGTACAAGCAGCCTAATATAGACACCATTGGGGAACCATTGCTTCATGTCCTAACAAGATGGTGACCCTGTCACCAAGAGACACCCACTTGATGAAAGAGCCCATACATAGTGCAGGAGGTTAAAGAAGAATCTTTGCACAGCTACATTCATTCTGTCAAACAGCCATATTTAATCAAGGTTCCTGCAGGCCAGAGATAACAAAAGTTTTTTTTGCTCCTGGTCCTGCAGAGATCCAGGCCCAGCCAGTACAGTTCATCTATCTAGAAAAGAAAAAAAAGGTGAGGCAGAGGAGAATGCAGAGGGCAGAGGTGGGGTCAACTGGAGGACAGAACAGCCCACATGCTGTCAGCCCTAATAGGAAAGACGGAGTAGGATAGGTGATGTAGGTTAGTTTGAGATGAGCTTTGGTGAGATAAGCATTTTTAATGAAAATTGGTGCCAACTGTATGAAAGATAGACTACAGCCTGTCAAAATAAACCTGAACTTTTTCTAAGCCTACCATTTCCTCTCAAGGTTTGGTCCTCTTGGCTTTTTTTGGGATACCTCTGCTTTCATTCTAACAGACAAGAGACAAAGAGCATGTTTTGGCTACAGGGAGCTTTTTTTTCTACAACTATAGATCCAATGAAAACTGCTTTCAATAACTCATAGTTCAGCCAGTTATCAGGGGGAAGCCCTTAATTGATTAATTAATTCAATGACCAGGAACAAAAAACGCCTTTGCACAGCCAGAAACCTTGAGCAGAACCAGACTCATTAGTGAGCATCCGTCTGCTGCAACTGGATTGGCCGAGAAAGTGGGAAACATGAAAATGTAGAGAGAGAGAGAGAGAGTAACATACAGAGCAAATAAGATCCAAATGAACTCTGAAGCTAAAAAGGCAAGCATATTTATATTGCAAAATCATGCTGCATTTCTCATAGAAGAGAATGAGGAGTGAAACCCTGTGTGAGATGTGAGGTGTACTTTATTTAGAAGAAAAGAAAAACTCAAACCTACATCTCATCTTAGACATGAGACCAGCAGGAGCATTGTGTCGCTGCGCAGCATTCTGCAGACATTTGCTTCACACGTATCAGAATTAGCATTTAGTCACCAGGTCAGAGGAAACGCAGCTGCCACAGGGCTAAACGTAGTACTAACTCATCTGAAATGATCCAGACAGAAGTGAGATAAAATACTCATCCTCATTAGATACAGGGCTGTAAGGGCTTATTATGACCTATCAAGTTACATCCACTGAAAGGCTCAGATAGATATTCAAATCCTTTGAATACATTTAGGTGAATATTCTTTTTTTTAACCAGAGACAGTCATCGCTTGTGTCAAGCTAGACTCTGTTTTTGAAAACAACTATTTAAAGGAAGAATGCATGGCTTTTTTGATCCAGTAGATGTCACCCTTGAGCACCAGCATTAAACCAAAAAAAAAAAAAACTCCTGTTTGGCAACACTTCCGCTATTCTGAAGCCTCCGCTCTCCTCCAGCAGCACACCCCCAACCTCTCTCCACTCGCGTTGGCACAAAGGACAAAATTGTCCTTTGCTCGAGCTGCAATTGCCGGTGTCCTGCATTGTTGTGTTAGCATGCTAATGTTAGCACACTTTGGCTAACTCACAGCTTCATACTGCACATGAATTGACATGGAATGAACGTGATCTAAAGACACTTAATTGACATCCAAATAGGCAGTGAGTGTTATTCTTCTTTTCTCTAGTGCTTGACTAAAACAGATTTATACGCAAGGCCATCCCGTCCATGTAAACATGATGTAAACACGGCTCTCACAACAATACAGCTGGTGTGACTTGAGCTTCACATTGTAGACAGTCATGACTCAGAGTGACATTAACACAGGATATACTTGATTTCTGCTGTGTTCATGTGTAAAATGTTGCACATTCTTCCCTTAAACTTTTCAGGAGATATGTGCTGCTTTTACACCCCAGCCTTTTTCTGTTTGTGCAGTCAGAATGTAAAAACAGATAAAACTTGTTGTGGGTGAAGATAAATTAAAGAGGTCATATTATGCTCTTTTTGGGGTTTGTATATTTAATCTATGTACTAAAGTATGTTCACAATAGCTAAAGTTCTTAAAAAGTGTTTTCATGTACTGCCGCTCCATGCACCGGCTCGCTTCTGACTCTCTCTCTAAGGCTCTGAAGTGTCCACGTTCAGAGTCCCCACGTGTGCCAAGTCTGATCTGATTGGTCGGCCTGTCTGCTCTGCCGTAATTGGTCAGTCGCTCAGCACGGTTCTCGGAAATGTCACGCCCCTTTTACCATATTGAGAATGCAGCCACTTTGGCTCCGAGTGGAACAAAAACATCAGCACCTTAGCACTACTGTGCTACCGCAGACTACGGCATATCGTGGGCGTGCTACGGAAGTTAATGGGCGTGCAACATGAGCTGCTGGGCTTGCCACAACGAGCCAATGGGCTTAGATCAGTGATCTCACACTGACAAGACGTCACACTGGCAACATTTTTAGAGGGGGGCTAGAACCGAGCGTTACATGCAGCTAATGCTGCAGCTAACAGGAAGACGTAGGAGAAGCCGCGTTTCTGCGGACTTTGAATTTTTGCACATAGATGTGCCTAAACATGCACACGACACTTGGAAAACACACTAAAGAGCATATAAAACCAGAAAAGGCTGAATATGACCCCTTTAAATGATAAAAAAAAATCATTGTCTGCCTGGTGAAAAATGTTGTGGTGATTATTTTGCTTTTCCAAATCTCTTTGTTTGAGTCAATTTAGAAAGCAGCGTGGTGTACAGTTATAAAGTGAGTCATCGCACTTAGTCACCAAAAAAACCTGCTCAGGTTTTGTCGGCAGCTGATGTGTCTCAATGTCATAATACCTCCGAAACACCTCTTTCTGTTTCGGTTCTGATACAAGGTACACTGATAGGATACAACAAGATGAGGAAGAAGGCGCTCAAACATGTCTTTTATTATTTACGGTGTTTCAAAGATGGCAGAAATCTCATCATAACAAAGTTCCAATGGCAGCATTCCTCCACTGACCCCTGCTTCTCAGCTGATCCCAAATCTGCTGCCTGTCCACAGAACGGCCCTCACAGGGCTCCAGTGTCTCTCCCCAAACGTATCCATGCATGAGTAGGATTAGGCAAGACATGTGTGCATGTGTGCATGTGTGTATATGTGTATGTGTTTTCATCCTGGGCTATATTTAGCTTCTTCTTTTTTTTTTTGTCTGGTCAGCCAAGTGTCCTCCAAGCATGAGGTCCGACTTTCCGGCTGAGCTCATGTTGTGTTTTTCTTTCTCTGAGCATGCTCGTATGCGTTACTGTGTGCATGCATGTGAGTGTATGAGTGTGACTTCACATTTGGTGCTCTACATTTGTGCAGCTGCAGCAGAGTAGCTCTGTGTGAGTGTGCATGTGTGTCCCCAGATGCCTCCAAAATGACAAAGTTCATCCGTCAAACTGCTAACCGATCCAGTCTGTCTCGCCATTCTTCGTCCTCAGACCGAGGTCAGCACCCTCCAGCAGCAGCAGCTCTTACATAATCTGGAACATTTTGTTGACACTAAAAATATGATCAGAAATGTAACTCTGAGTGGCAGATGTCACACTTTGGTGGTGCTGCTTACTGTAGGCCAAGGTTAACTTCTTGTTTCATAAGTAGATCATTTAGATTAGGTGACATACCATAAGTGATGTCTAATTATATCATTGCACACATTTTCTTTTGAGGAATTGCTTGTGTGCATTTTTACAGTTAAGTGATGGACAGACCAAAAGCTTCAGCCCTTCATAGACTACTTGATGATTATATTACTTGATCTAAAATATTTAAAGGGTTACATATTATGCAAAATACACTTTACTATGTTTTCTGAGCACTTATGTGTCGCTACCCTGTCTACAAACCGGCCCTTTTGGAAATGTATCCTTTGTGACATCACAAAGGTCAGTAACCCTTCCCCCAGGTGGATGACACTCCCACAGCGAGGAGTTTGTTTTTTGCCCTCTGAGTCTGCCTTCTCAATCGTAAACAATAAGGCTGTAGACAAATGAAAGGCCAAGCCACTCAATCGGGGCGTGGTCAGACACAGCTCATTTACATTTAAAGCTACAGACACAGAAACAGCCTGTTTTGAGCAGGGCTGAAATAGAGGGGTATATAGGCATGATCAAATACAGGAACAGAGTGGATTTTTGGCAACAAACTTCAGAGACAGGTTTTGGGGAGCTCTGAGACTTATTATAACTTGTTAAAAAGTAATGTAATATGTGACCTTTAATGTAGTGCTACACTATATTATTTTGGCCATGATAGATTCCAGTCATATTCATCCTACAGTATCACTATATTTAACATCAGAGACAAAAGATTGGTGTCCCTGGAATCCCAAATAATGAAGTACTTTCAGACAACCATCAAAGCAAAGTGTTAACTTGCATTTAACTGTCATTCGGAGGCAGCCTCATTCGCAAGAGTGTCCTCAGATTATTATTTTTTTTTTTTTGTGTGTGATTTAAAAAAAATGAAAATAAGCTGTTTTGTTTTTTTTCAAACTACCAAGACAGTTAAGCTGTTTATTCAGAAAAACAGAGCAGATTGTTTTATCTTCACAAGTGAATGCAGTACACTTCTGTTAAGAAAAGAAAGGTCTCATAGGTCTCACTTTGTAGATAAAAGCGACCTTCGGGGTAAACAGGGATGTTTCAATAGCTTTGTCCTGGATGTCATGGGCTCATTTGTAGCTTGCTGAAAGGTAAGAGTGAGTCTGATGTTTTTCATTCAAATGTAGCCACACTGCACATATTGCATTGCTATCCAAGCTAGACCATAAACCGGATAATCAGAATACTATCACACTGATATGCCAACTTTGAGGAAGTGGCAGCATAGCATAGACTGGTTTGTGAAAGTCTTTTCAATAATTGTACAACTTGTATCTCAACCCATTACATCAACTGTAGATCTCATGATATCTTAAGGTTTGAAAACACACGTTTTACATAAAAAATTAAGCTTATTCAGTGTTGTACATAGCAGGTCTGAAGGTCATCCGGGTGTTAAGAGTACTGGTTATATATCCAGTGATGTGCAAATGTTCTGCCTACATTCAGTATTGTGGCAGAAGCCCTGTAGTGATCATATTTTCGTTTCTATAAGCAGACAGTTGGTTAAGGTCAAGCAGTCATGATGATGAATGATGACAATGTAATGAGTCCCCTGTCGGGCTCTTACTCACCTACAGTACTAAGAACAATTCTTGTGACATGTTCCAAAAAAACAAAACAAAAAAACGCACATGCACAAACACTGACATTATGTGCATCACAGTTGGTCTTCTCCTTCTGTCAAGCTGAGCAGTTCATCTTTGGTACATTGAACACAGAGCAGTGTGCAGAGAATAACTCGGCATGAAATGTTCCCTGGTGGACTGACCTGAACCCCCTAAAAACTTGTCTAGGCTTGGAGATAGCCTTCAGCACAACCACATAAACCCAGACTAAAAAAATACAGTGTTTGAGCTCTGAATTTCACAAATATCTCACATCACAGCAAACAAAACATTTATTGAACGTAATACCCCACTGGGCAATTTAAGTCCAAAGGGCCAAGAGGCATAAGAGATCAGCAGGACTGTTTCCAGAATTATTTAAAAATTCTATATACTCAAACAAACAGACTGGCAACAAACAAAAGGAAAACTGTTCTATAGACCAACTCACTTTAAACACCTAGTTTTGTGCTTTTCACAGTGAAAGAGGCCAACGCATGGTTGGTTGGTTAGTTATTTACAAATGTTACTTCTGCCACTTGGATCAGCCTCTCACGGTGGTTGAGTTACAAATGCAAACTAAACTGAATCTATTGAAGAAAAAAAAAAAACAACAAAAGTAAATTAATAAAAGTCTACATAATTGCTTCCTGAAAAAGTGATTACACAACTTTTCTCAAAACGCAAAGTTATTCAAGCCCATCCTGTAGGGGTAAGTTGAACCAATATCTGATTGAATGCTGAAAACCAGCACACCCTAATTGCACAGGAAATCTGCTTGAACGTGATCAACGATGATCAAGGTCGAAGTCTGACTGTGGTTTTGTAAACTTTGTTGCACGATGGAAACTCTGTTCTTCCTACCCTTACCTTAGAGATTGTTTGAAACCTTTGTGAGTGAGGAAATGATGGATGAAAACTACTACGATTCTAATCTAGTTGCTCCAATCTAGTCCATTAATACTGCTCCTAATGTTGCCCAAAAGATGTTTCCTCCGAGGGATGGGTACTTACCAGACAGCTAGCAGCTTCGAGGTCATGCATTTGTGTAACCTCCCTTCCCCCCAGGATGCAAAAACACTCAGTGGCCACAGCTCTAATAAGACTGTGATTTATTCAAGTCAACCGGGGTGTCTCAGTATGGGGTAGGGATGCAACTAGTGAGAGATATTGGAGGTTTTCATATCAGTGCCCTTGAATGCCCTTTCAAAGCTGCACAGTATGAATTCAGCACCATGGACAGCGACACAACACAGCAGGGGAAACATCCACCTGTTCTTTTGCTATAAGATTTTCTGTACATTCAGGTGAACTAGAAAAGCGCTATATAAGCTCAAGTCCATTTAACATTTACCATTTAACTCATTTTGGCCACCTTAGACCTAGGGGAAGTCCCCTGTGACCTTGCATGTCTTGTGTTATTTCCCTACTTTGTGTTTACAAGGCATAGGGAGACATGAAGACAGCCAGACAACAAAAATTGAGACCATAAGGAAGAATGCTGCTGCGGGAGGGTTATTTAAATCAATGGGTGACCCTGCCCACGGTGTGTTTTCTGCGTCCTGTTGAGACAGACAATGCACACCCAACCATGGCCCCCGTTCGTGTCTGATATATGGAAGCGCTTGTGACTTTGGGTGGCGTCCTGTCTGCTCGCTTCACTGTCACCCTCTGTGAACGCTGCTGGGAGAGGGTTGCCATCGGTTGCTCCCTCCTTCTCTCCTCTGCTCCTCCCCTCCCTCTGTTACTCATCCGACTCACATTCTTCTTTTTTCATCCATTTCCCTTCTTTCCTCCTTTAATTACTTACCTGTCCCGAACCTTTCGTTTTACTTTTCTCTTCTTGTTTTGCTTTTTTCTAACCTTTCATCTTCCTCTCTGATATCCTGCCTTCAAATCTGCCAGTCGGAGTTCTTCCCTTTCCTGTCCAGGCAGGATCTCTGGTTGGAGACCGTCACAGGAGTTTAAGGTTGAATGCAGGGGCAGAGAGGGAGGGAGTGGGCCACGGGAGGTCGAGGAGAGTGAGGGGAGGTGCTTGCTGGCGGGGCCTGAGACCTGAACCAGACAGAAAGTGAAACGTCACACCAAACCCAGACTCTCTGACTGGGATCACATTTTTGCGCGTGTGTGCGAGTGTGTTTGTGTGTGTGACTGGGGGTTCACAGTGTTAGTAGCTCAGAGCCAGCTGAGGCTGCAGTGCAGACAGACAGGGACAGAGGCACTGAGCAGTACACAGCAAACACCACTGAATGTTGAGTTTTATGGGATTACTGGGATATCTGCTGTTGGAAGGAAATTTGCCAGGTGAGAATGCGTGTGCATGTGCAGGGTGTGCGGGTGTTGCGATTATTATATGGGTGACAGGTTCAATTATATAAAAGTGTCACAATTCTGTGAACGCCTTTGTGTGAGTGTGTGGGGATATGTGTTCAGCGCGGTCTACTCCTTATTAGCATCGTGTTATTAAATAACAGTTGTACAGTGGCACGTCATCAGTGAGGAGGGGCGGATTAATGTTCAATGTTCCATGTTTTCACTGTAGGTTGTAAGGTGACCACAGGGGGACAGACTTCAGCGTCGCGCCCGGAGCCGCAGGGAGAGGTGTGGCCAAAATCACTTGACCAGAAGCAGGCCCTAGCTACGGACTTCTTATCAGGTACAAAGGTCAAGACTGCTGGTCAAGAATGTATTTATTTGACCAAAAGGGAAATTAGAGTTCCTTTGTCTTATCAAGTCATTTAGTTTTATAATCAAACAAAGAAGTAGATGTATAACATTTGCTGTCAGAATAGCTCTATAACTTAGCTTACAGCATCTTGAAGATCAATATCTTTTTTCATTAAGTGTGAATAAATGGATTTGAATTCAGATGACCTCTCAACTTCTGAACAGTTATTAAAAGAAGCAGATTTTGAACAGACCAGGGTCAGACTTCCCTTGTGTTTGGACTTTGCTTGAAAACACTAGGACTTGCAACCAGCCTTTGACTATTTGGTAACACGTGAATTGTATTAGTCCTAGGATTCACATAGTCAAGCCTCAGTCATCAGATTTTGCCTAAAATCGACTGACAGTCCAAAGTTTTGTTGCCGTTTTTTTTTCTGGGCATTGATCCACATTGTCATTTGAGTTTAATCACATTGTTAAACCATTTGTCTTCTAGACTTGGAATAACATTTTATTCTATGATAGGACATTGTTTTTCTCACTCATCTGCATTAATTTGACTCTATAACCAAAACAGCAGGCACACACTGACGGTCCAGTGTGCGGGGGTCAGACCAGTGACAAACAAACTCACCATTTGAAGAGTTACTGAATTTTCCTGATCATAGAAATCCACCAAACTGAGTCCCTGCGACTTAAATCCAGTGAAACTTGACCTTTTGATGACACTTAATAACAGCCAATGAGAGTCTGTGTTGAACTTAGTATATGGGGTCACCCCTAGATTTTATAAGCATGACCTGAAGTGATGAAAGGTTACGGTACAAAAAAAAGGCAGCCAATCATGTTTAAGTAGCAAAAGCTTAAGCAACAATTTGGTGTGCACATGAGCAGACATACGCAAATGCATGAATTAGGATGTGCAACACAAAGTTTAGGATCAACAACACAATGTTTAGAATGAACAACACAAAGTTTAGAATGAACAACACAATGTTTAGAATGAACAACACAAAGTTTAGGATCAACAACACAATGTTTAGAATGAACAACACAAAGTTTAGAATGAACAACACAATGTTTAGAATGAACAACACAAAGTTTAGGATGTACAACACAAAGTTTAGGATGTACAACACAAAGTTTAGGATGTACAACACAAAGTTTAGAATGAACAACACAAAGTTTAGAATGAACAACACAAAGTTTAGAATGAACAACACAAAGTTTAGAATGAACAACACAATGTTTAGAATGAACAACACAAAGTTTAGGATGTACAACACAAAGTTTAGGATGTGCACTTCCAGTATAACTTGACATGGGACTTAGTTTTTTAGTTAATTGGCATGACTCAAGATTTTCTGTGTGACTTATATTTGATTGATCTTTTAAACATAGTTAAGTAGAGAAACGTGTAGAGAGTATTCACAGGTAAAAGTTCTAAAGAAAAATAATATAAATCCATAAAAAGAACAGCAAATTTTATGATTAGTATTATAATACTTTAATTGTGTGGATTAAACCCGAGTTGTACTTGGTACATTGCTGGCATGTCTATGCTAACATGTAGAAACATTAAATGAAATGCCTTCTCTCTTTTCTCTCCTTCCACCTCACCCATTCTATATTTTTAATGTTGTCATTTCCAACCATTACCTCTACCTACAACTACCAATCCATCTCTTACTTCCATTTTTTTTTCTCCTTTGACTTTATCATCCATCTTTGCTCATTCCGCTCTCTCAACTTCTTTATCCTTTCCACTTTTTCCCCACTTCTTTTTATTTTTCACATTGTCCTTCATCTTGCCAGCCTCCATGGCAAGTTATTCAGATCCTCTGGGCTCTCAGACCAGCCCTGCCCCAATGATGGACACTGGCCGGATGGGAGCTTTTTCAGGTAAAGTCCCAATACTTGATGGGATTTAGACACAGCAACACAGCATTAGTATGATAAAGGTAGCATAAAAATACAAGGGCAGTTTCTTTCATAGTGAACATGTACTGCATTAAATTGGCAAGCACTTCCCAAACCTGAGATACAAATGAAATGTAACATTATTTAAGGAATAATGTCATAACTGTATCAATATTTGGCTATTTGGCTTTCATCTTCATTTTTCACCTGGCAGACTTAATGCGATCAATAGCATTAGCTAAAAATGCTGACTCATAATAAAAGATTTCTGTTAATCTTTTCTTTTTTTTTTACTGAGCTGGCAAGGCAAAAAAAAAATCCACCAACAAGTGCCATTACAGAAACAAGTGAAACAGTAAGTAAACTATAGAGTTTACTCTGTTTCCCATCTTATTCCTGTGATCAGGAACTCAATCTTTCTTTCTTTCTTTCTTTCTTTCTCTTATGCTTGGGTCAGAGTCAGGGGTGGAATGTAGCAAAAGGAGAATTGCTGTTTTACACTGAGAACAACGAGAACATCAATGATATCACTCATTTCCATGTCTGGCAGTCTGAAGTGAATGCTAATGAATTATTTTGAAATAGTGGAGAGTTGGATAATTAGTGACTGCGTCATTGAACAACACTACTTACTAGGGAAAGCGTCTGTAACCAATCAGAATCATCATGCATTTTTAGCAGGACCGTCAGTGGTCAGAAGCAAACGTTGTCTTGTCTTTTCTTATGTTTCAAAAGTACCTAACCGTGTCTTTTCAATATTTACCACATGGCTTTTTACATTTAAACGCACACGTTATTGGAGGCATCTACAGAAAGAAACATGGCTGTGCTGTGTCTCCAATAGTGGCCAATCTCTACATGTCTGACTGAGAGATCAGGTCTCTACCTTCTTTCATATAGGATATACCCCAAGCCACTGGTTAGATACGTGGAGGACACCTGAATCCAAATTTGATCAACAGAAGATGAAGCTTTCAAAGTACACCTCAATGGAAAAGACAATTACGTCAAGTTTACCGGAGAGGATGTCAGAGTGAACAGTCTGGCCTTCTTGGACAGTGCGGTTTGCTTTGAAGAAGACAGAAGCCTTGACTTAGACATTTTCAGAAAACCTTCACACATGGACCAGTACTTAACGGTTTAAACCCCACCATCCACTACAGCAACAAGACAGGTGTCTTTAGAACCAAACACCATGAGGCTCAGAATGTGCCTACAAGGACAGAGGGAAAGGAGAATGAATAGAAACATCTCAAGAAAGCACTTAAGATGTGTGGCTACCCCAACTGGGCCTTCATCAAGACCCTCAAGACACACAGCACCAACAGGGAAAAAGAGAACAACTTAGGGTCACGGCACTGTGATTCCATATTTGTCTGGCGTTGGAGAATATTTCAAAAACACAACATTTTGGTGAACTTCAAACCATCCAATACTATGAGACAGAAGCTCGTTCACCCCAAGGACAAACCCCCCCCCCAGTCATAAAACTAATCAACGTGGTTTATGCAAAAAAAAATGCAATGAGGAATGCAAGGACTTGTAAATTGGAGAGACCGCTGGTTTAAAAGAAGTGTTAAAGAAGCCATCTGTGTTAAGGTGAAACAACCCTCCCTGAACAGAGGTGGTGGCCTGACCGCCTGTCACTGCTTTTTTTAATTCTCTGTCTAACCAGCTTAATGTTGCGTTCCATTTACCTAGGAAGTCGTAGCTGGGAATGACGTCACACCCAATTGACCTTGTTCAAGTAACGAGTTGGCAACCAGTCAGAAAATAACTTCAGGAGTGCCGTTGCTGTATTAGCTAACAGCAGGCAATAACAGCACACTACATGGTAGTTTGCGCGCAAAAGCGACATGACTTGCAGTCGGTGCGATTGATTTGATTACACGCTAACAACTAATAATGAACACTATAATCTACAGCTGAAACTTTGATGTTGATGCGTGTGGCAGCCGTGTTTGATTTTGAGCCTGGGATACTGAAGTTCCTCCAAGTTTCTGGGTCAGAGTTCTGACTTCAAGGGGCCTTACTGATGACGAATCCGACGGCAACTCCGACTTCAGGGATCAAAATAGAATGTACCAAAAGCCTGATTCTAACCCCAGACCATGTGACCCTAACGGCCCTTGGATGACTGAGAATGTTAACAACCCCAGGTAAAACTAAGTCATCATTGACATGACAATGGTTTACACAGGCTTATATTTCTGCTCTGTCCTGCAGCAACATGTCCAATGTGTTCTTGGGCAAGACACTGAACCCCCGAATTGCTCCGGCTGCTTCGTCTGTGGCGTATGAATGTGTAGGAATGGATTAGTTAATACTGATGGACACCTCTGCCGTCTTGATTTGTAAAAAGCAATTTGAGTCGTCAGAAGACTAGAAAAGGGCTTTACAAGCTCAAGTCCA
The DNA here is from genome assembly GCF_963584025.1 of Labrus mixtus. NCBI lineage: Eukaryota > Metazoa > Chordata > Actinopteri > Labriformes > Labridae > Labrus > Labrus mixtus. The sequence goes on from NC_083630.1 coordinate 10,190,183, forward strand.
TCTACCATTTACCATTTAAATATACAGTTTAAAAAAAAAAAAGAACTTTCAATAAACAAGTTCTCTTTGCCCGGGAGATTTTCTTCCCAATTAAAATGTAACCTGAGTGCAGCATTTAGTCTGGAATCTCTGCTCCTAAATTCCTGCCTGATAAATGGCTTGTGGTGAGGCCAAGCTTGTTAGCAGCATGCAGGGCTGAAGCTGTCAGTGCTGGTACTCCAGGAGGTGACACACACACACACACACACACACACACACACACACACACACACACACACACACACACACACACACACACACACACACACACACATGGAGTCAGAGTTATGAGGCTGAGTTATGTCTTTCACCATGCCAACCTCTGCATACCCAGCTTTCACTGTTGTCTTAATGAGAGCTGTCGTCTCTGGGCCACCGTATCCTGCTCCAGGCTTTAACTCGCAGACATGCACGCAAATACAGTTTTCTCCTCCTCTGTCTCACAAACACATACAGACACAACCTTCCCCATAAATACACATATTGTTGACTCTTGCACCCATGGCTGCCCTTAGAACTAATCTGTAACCTCACTTTCACCTATTTAGCTCACACACAATGCCCTCATTTACATGCATGATCCTCATTCATCTTACTCAGTGTTTTTTTTTAAACAACACACACTCACACCTCTGGTAGAGACACATTCATAACCACATCCAGGACCTGCCAGAAAGTATCACACATACTGTACATGTTTAAAACACATACACACAGTTTGTCCCCGGGAGCTGTGTTGATTGAGTCATTCCTTTTCCTCTGTTATATCATCTCAGGCGTTGCTCTCGTTGGCTTTCACTGTCTCTTTAAAAAAAGAAAGAAATGCCTCTTGCTCTCTCATTGCACAGTTCTGTTCTTTGATTACTCCACTGTTGGTACGGATAAATCAGTCATGAGATTATCCTTGTCCACCTTATGACTGTTTAACATTGTTCCAATAGCAATGCAAGTATCAGAAGTGCTTGTGAAATCTCTTAAATTCGATCCCTGGAGTCGGCCATTGCGGCACATTCCGCACCCCTCTGATACCATAATCTATTACACCACCTCTTAAAACTGGTCTGTTTCTTCTTCCCCAAACCAAAGTATTCAACAGCAATGATACAAATTATTGCTAACACTAGCAACAGCTGTTTTGAGTGATTAAAAGAAAGCTTTCACGTTTATTGCCAAGTTAGCACAACAAACAACAACAAGGTGCTGCTAATGGAAAGTCTGAGGTATCAGTGCTGTTCCATCCTTTTTTTTCTGTATTTTTGTATCCATAGTAACGATTATTGAAAAAGCTGAAATAATGAAACGAAATAAATCGTTTTCATGATAAAAGTACAGGTATTTTGTCAGACACAAGACATCAGGAAAGGGATGCAAAGAGTTCTGCTAACCTTAGCTTAGTTTTTGAAGCTAGGATTCCTTCATTGTACTGAAGCAGGGCATAAAACAACCACAGCAATCATGTCACGTCCATTCAGGGTCAGCAGTTTGCAGTTGTTTTAAGACAGAAACAGTATGCCACTTGTATTGTATCCTTTATTTGCAAATGATCAAGTGTAGATATAAGATTCTGCAATTGGGGAAAAGGGACTGGTATCCAAACATCTCTTAGGGGCTGTAAATACCCAATTCTTTGTACACTTTGCTATTGGTGGCTACTAGAAACACAACATGTTTTCTGTTATTATTGCTGCAGAAAGAATCCCCAAAATTGACCAATGACCTGTTTTGTTTTGTTCTTGTTTGTTCATCTTTAGGTTTCTCCCAGTCTGCTGGGATGGGGGTCAACATCGAGGTTGGGGCTGCCCCTCTGTCAGGTGAGAGGACTCCAAGTAAAGCCGAACCCCAGCACCCCACACCCACAGCGGGGTCTGAAGCCCCTAAAGAGTACAGCCCCATGCTGCCTGAACCTCAGGCTCCCCGTAGCCCTCTGGACCTGTCAGCAGGTAAGACGCATGCAGATTCACTCAGTCATGTTGTCAGGAAATGATGGAAGTGTTAACCTGCCCTTTTTCAATAAGGCTGTACTTGACAATCAGAATGAATGTATACATCTATAAACCTGGAATATGCCTAAGGCAGGTCAGCACATTTACTCGAACAAATAAAAGCATCTGTGCCTTTCTCAGGAGCAGCTCCGGATAGGTGGAAGACAGAGCCTTACTTTTTTCTGTGTATTATTATTATTTATCTATTCCCTCAGCTCATTTGAACTGAAATAAATGTATTTCAGGCGTCTTGCATACTTACATGTAAAAGCACGAGGTGAGGACTACTGACCAAAGCCAAATACTAAATCTCAATGCATATACATTTTCTAATTGTCAGACTTTTAAAGTCTTTTTTCATCTTACCTCATAGGTGTTTTATCATGTTTTGCACAAAACCTTCTGCAATTTGGTCTCAGATGATATGACCTCCTAGGTACGACTTTGAAGTTGTCTCATGTTGCTCTTTAAACTCATATACCAAAGTTCCAGATCCTGATCCAGAGCTTACACTTACTGCTAATTGCTATTTGAACAAGTGGGACTCACTTCAATAGCATTGTTTGCTTGTAATAGTCATAAAAGTCGGCGTTCTTTAGTTAAATGGGTCTAATTTCCACAAAGTCGTTGAATTGCAGATTCTAAAAACAGTCAAAATGACCTGGGTAGTTTGTGTGTTAAAACACTAGGTGTTCATCGTTTTTCCATCCATTCATCCTCACAAGAATAGTAAATCAAACTGATGACTGTAATAATGTAATATAGTGATATATATATGTATATACATATATATACATATATATATATATATATACAGTATATCACTGTGGCCTTTGCTGCACTGCCTGAAATTTTCCACACAGGGTGGCAGTATACAGAGCAGCTTCATGTATTTCCTTTTTATAACTTACATCACACACACACACACACACACACACACACACACACACACACACACACACACACACACACACACACACACACACACACACACACACACCAGCTCCAATGTTATTTAGTCATCCAACTCAAGGTCAATGCACATCTCATGCTGACATATATAGGGTGTGCCATCATGTCATGGCTTCTAGTCATATATTGCTGTGTGTGTGTGTGTGTGTGTGTGTGTGTGTGTGTGTGTGTGTGTGTGTGTGTGTGTGTGTGTGTGTGTGTGTGTGTGTGTGTGTGTGTGTGTGTGTGTGTGTTTGCATGGGTGGATCTGTGTACATTTATCCTTCAAAGAGATGCTGGCTGTGTCTCTGTGTCCACTCTCTTGACCAGCCCCTCTCCTCCTCCCATAGGGTCTCTCTCATGTCCTATGTTCTTCTGATCGTACACAGCTTGGAGCTTTGGAGCTGTAGTCGTCACCATGCTGTGACTTGTGCCAGCTAATAGGGCCATGCTTGCATTACATGTGGCCAGTGGAACGATGCACAAAGCAGCAGGGCAGCTGAGCCCCCCATGGTGCACTGCTACACAGCAGGTGGCAGAACTCCCTGTACCTCTGTGGTAGATGAGAGCAGGATGATACAAAGAGGCACAAAGTAACCATGAACCACCACATGAATAACAGCTTGCAGTGCATTAGTACAAGGTACATTTTCATCATGATCACAAATGCCAGGTCATCAATCTCTGGATTTATTTTTTAAACAAAAATACTATGTAGCTTTTTTGGATGTTATTAAGAATCTGCCACTGGAAACCATGGCTTCTTCACCATTTCAAATAAAAAGCCAACCATGCAGGAATGTTGCCCATCGAGGAACTAGATCACCAATCTAACATTTTGTCTTAGTGAATCTGACTCCCGGGTCAGAGTTTTATAATCTGCCGTTAACCATCCTGAATGGAGACCTGAGCCTTTCCAGAGCTCTAGTTATGAAAGGTCTTCCAGAAATGTCACTTTAAATGTCAGTATTTGTGCAAATACGGATGCAGCATATCTGACTGGCACATTCCTTATTTGACATATTTTCACATGGAACTTTTAAGTTTTTGGACAGGAATATGACATAAACCAAAAATGACAATGTGGCAACACTTAAAGAAAAACATTCAGAGCAGCAAAAATGGATATTTGAAAGCCTGGTTTTCGCTGCGTTAAAGGCAAACAAACATCCAGGCCACTTATTGTGTATTACTGTAAAGACTGTGAGGCAACACAGTTACCAATCCAGTTGTAAAGAACTTGTCTGAAACCAGCAAAGATTAATATGTTAATGCATTCATTATTGTTCAGATGGTCTAGTATTATCTTGAACCTGTTTACCTGGCTTCTACTGCTTCTAAGATTTGACCAATAACAGAACAGAAGAGGAGGATTGTTAGAGCCAAGTAACCGTGCGGTGCTTTAATTAAACTGCTACTAGCTTATTGAGTTATTTCCATTTAGACTTAGACTTTCTTTATTGTCATTCGAACTTGTACTTTACAGTGCAGATAAGAACGAAATTTCATTGCATTTGGCTTGTTGTAGTGCAGGATAAAAAACAGCAGCAAGTATTTATATAGAAAAATAAGGTGCAGATATAAATAGATATAAAAAGAAAAGCTATGAGTAAAAATTACTATACAGATAAATATATTGCACGTTTGTGATGTGTGTTATATTGTATTTTACAGTCCAGTGAGGTAGTCCTGTGTGGGGGTTTGAGGGGGAATGGAGGGATTATTAATTCGTGTTCAAGAGTCTTATGGCCTGTGGGAAGAAGCTGTTACAGAACCTGGAAGTTCTGCTTCGGAGGCTGCGGAACCTCTTTCCAGAGTCCAGCAGCGAAAACAGTCCTCGGTGGGGGTGGGAGGTGTCTCTGCTGATTTTCTGAGCCCTGATCAGACAGCGGATCTTTGCGATCTCCTGGATGGGAGGAAGTGGAGTCTTAATGATCTTTTCCGCCGTCCTCACCACTCTCTGCAGGGACTTCCAGTCGGAGGCACTGCGGGCTCCGGACCAGACAGAGATGCAGTTTGTCATGACGCTCTCTATAGTGCCTCTGTAAAAGGTGGTGAGAATAGGAGGAGGGAGGTGTGCTCTCTTCACCCGACGCAAAAAGTGCATGCGCTGCTGCGCTTTTTTCACAAGAGCTCCGGTGTGAAGGGACCAGGTCAGAGTGTCTGTTATCTGCACCCCCAGGAACTTCGTGCTGCTTACTCTCTCCACTGCTGTGCCGTTGATGAGGAGTGGTGTGTGGCTGGGCTGGCGCCTCCTGAAGTCGACGTTCAGGACCAGGTTGTTGGTTCTGCACCAGTCAACCAGATGTTTCACCTCCTCTCTGTAGTCCATGTCGTTATTGTCACGGATGAGGCCCACTACTGTTGTGTCGTCTGCGAACTTCACGATGTGGTTAGTAGTGGTCCTGGCGCAGCAGTCATGGGTCATCAGGGTGAACAGCAGCGGACTCAGGACGCAGCCCTGAGGGGAGCCGGTGCTCAGGGAGATGACACTGGAGGTGTTGTTGCCCACCCGCACAGACTGGGGTCTGTTTGTGAGGAAGTCAAGCAGCCAGTTACATAGGGGGGTTCTGAAACCAAGGGGGGCCAGTTTGCTCACCAGATGCTGCGGGATGATTGTATTGAACGCTGAGCTGAAGTCCAGAAACAACATCCGCACATGTGTGTCCTTCTCTTCCAGATGTTGTAAGCCCAGGTGGAGTGCAGAGGAGATGGCATCCTCTGTGGAGCGGTTAGGGCGGTAAGCAAACTGGTACGGGTCGAATGTGGGGGGAAGTCTGGAGACAATGTGGTCCTTTACCAGCCTCTCAAAGCACTTCATCATAATTGGGGTTAGTGCTACAGGGCGGTAGTCACTGAGTGAGGAGATTGTGGATTTTTTAGGCACTGGTATAATTGTAGCAGTCTTTAAACATGATGGTACCACAGCCTGGATCAGCGAGGTGTTGAAGATGTCTGTGAGAACCCCAGCCAGCTGGTCAGCACATTCCTTAAGCACCCGTCCCGGTATGTCGTCAGGGCCCGCTGCTTTCCGGGTGTCCACTCTCCTCAGGGTTCTCCGGACATCAGCTGTGTCCAGGCTGATTGGCTGCTCATCGGAGCGAGGAATAGATTTCCTCGCTGGAGTGGTGTTGAGTGCCTCAAACCTTGCAAAGTAGTTGTTGAGGTCGTTGAGAAAGTTGATGTTGTTGTCACAGGGGGGAGGAGTAGCTTTATAGTCTGTGATGACTTGGATGCCCTGCCACATTCGTCTGGTGTTCGTGGGGTCCTCGAAGAAGTCCTGCACTTTCTGACTGTGAGCACGCTTTGCAACCTTTATGGCACGGTTCAGGTTGGCTCTGGCTGTTTTTAGTGCCACCATGTCATGCCAGATTTAAAAGCGTCGTTCCGGGCTTTCAGCATTGCACGTACCTCACTGGTCATCCAGGGTTTCTCGTTGGCCCGTGTGGAGATGTTCTTGATCACACTAACATCCTCCATGCACTTCTGAATGTATGCAGACACAGACTCGGCATACTCCTCCACACACGTCTGATGATTGTCCGTAGCAGCCGCCTTGAACATGTCCCAGTCCGTGCATTCAAAGCAGTCCTGTAATGCTTCCATAGCTCCCTCAGGCCAGGCCCTCACCTGCTTCACTGTGGGTTTTTTCCTGATCAGCAGTTAAGCAGTTAGTTAAATGGTAACAGGTAATGAAGTCAATCATAAATAGATACGTCTGAAGTTTGTAAGCCTGTCACTGCTACTCTTAAATATTAAGAGTGTGTGTGTGTGTGTGTGTGTGTGTGTGTGTGTGTGTGTGTGTGTGTGTGTGTGTGTGTGTGTGTGTGTGTGTGTGTGTGTGTGTGTGTGTGTGTGTGTGTGTGTGTGTGTGTGTGTGTGTGTGTGTGTGCATATTGTCTCTGGTACTGTGTTAGGTACAAAGAAACACACGATGACTCAACATTGCAGCAACCACACACCCCCCCTTTTCTCTGTCACAAGATGTGGAGGGCTGATCTTTGAAAACCCAAAGGGACTCTGTTTTGACCGAGGAGGAGCAGAACAATAAAAGCATATTTACATATTTATTTATTTATAAACGTCTAAAATCATAAATCCCTCGCTGACCGAATAGGGGGTTAATTTTTTCTAAACAGAAATGTTGTACTTTTTTAAAATACTTGAAGAGAGGAAAAGGACAACATCTAGTGACATGTAACCAGAAGTACAGCCAACCCATCAGGCAAAAGTCTAGACCAGCTCATTTGCATTTAAAGGTACAGACACAGAAACATCATGTTCTGAGCAGGTCTGAAATAGAGGGGGTTATAGGCATGAACAAATACAGGATCAGAGTGGAGTTATTTAAAAAAACTTCACAGACATGTTTTGGGGAGCTCTGAGACTTCTTTAAACTGGTTGAAAGGGAGTATAATATTTGACTTTTAACTCTTTAAAACATTGTATTTATATTCCCCTCTTTCTGCATTAAAACTGTGCTTTGTATAGTACATGCATATTCCAAACTGAAGGTAGAGTCATTTGTTAAAAAACTGCTTAGAAGCACTGAATGATTCTCTTTTGGATTCCACAATAAAGTACCTTTAAAAGTGAAAGTAAAGATGGCTGTTTTTTAATGCGTCTTTGGACTAATGAGAAATAGAGAGCGGTGATCTGTCACAGGTTTGATAATATGAAGTACAACACACTAGAGAGTAATTGTACTGGGCATGAAAGCTGCTCCACTTTAGCTCTGTTTCTGTGAATGTGTATGTGAGTGTGTCTAGCTTAAAACAAGAAACAAACTGGGCCAAAGTAGAACAACCTTGTCTCAGTGGACATTTCCTCTATATTCTCATTACTTCTTGTCTACCTGGGCTTTGTTATACAATATCCCAAGACACGCCGTTTTAGTTACAGCATGGTTGCCTGTAATTGACCTCCTTTCTATGGAACCATTAAGAAGTCTTTTTGTTTCTGTGTGCTCATGTGGAACACTGTAAATGCACCGCGTGACCTTATTTTTAGTCTGCAGACAAATGTAAACTCACACACTCCTTACTCTTACCCCCCCCCCCCCCCCCCCCCCCCCCCTCTTTTTAAAGAGCTCTTGTGCAGTCTGATAGTTTCAGGCTAAGAGAGAATCTTAGTGAGGCTGCAGTGACTCAGCAACCTCAAAAGCACCACGCCTCTACATCATTTAATTCACTACCATCCTCCAGATTGTTTCTATGTGCTTTATGTGTTTGATTCACATTCCATCAAGCAATAATTACTCAGAAGCAATAATACAACTTGGGATCAATTGTTACTGTAAGTGTTAACATTAAATAAAAAAAAAGGATGACACATCATTGAAAGAGAAAAATAAGTCCCACTGTTCCCAAGTAAGTCCCAAGGTATTGTGATTAAGGTTTCATGCATTCCAACCCACATCTTATTTAATTTCTTCAATTACTTCTCTACTGCTTTGACTTTTCACCCTGAAACTCTATAAAACAATTGAATTGAGTAGTTTTATGAATTCAGTTTTATGAACTTCTGGTTTATATATATTCTTTTGAATAATATTTGTTTATTTTCTGTTTGCACTTGACTTAAGGAACCAGTTCATATGCACATAATCATCTCCCCCAACTTAAAACTTTACTCCCTCTTCACCCATAATAAGGTGCATTAGGCGACTGCTGGCAAGACCAGGCTGACTGTCTGTCGACAGACCTCCCTTTCACTCCAAGCGTTTCCACGGTGATCAGTCGCCATGCCAGCAAACTAGCAGTCAGCCCTGATGACCCACCTGACAGTTGGCCTACGCGAGAGAGCACAGCCTATGCCGGAGGGGATGAAAAAGAGGGAGAGGGATCCGACCGAAAGCAGAACAAGAAGAAGAAAAAAAGGCGACAGAAAGATGAGGGGTCTTATGAGCACCTAGAGAGTAAAGGTCACCTTGAGGTGCAAGCAACTGGAGAAAACACAGAGGAGTTCTACAGCAGGATAGGCCCGAGGAGAGATAAAGGAGAGGCTGGATGGGAGGAGCAGCTTGGGAAGAGTGGAGGGAGGGGGAAGAAGGGTAAGAGCAGGAAGAAGATTCCACAGGAGTGGGGAGTGATGGCGGAACCGTTTGTCCCTGCGTCAGCAGCCTCTCAAATCACAGAAGACGATATGATGGATTTAGGAAGCTCTGCTCAGTTGGAGTCCTCATTCACAGACATGGATAACAGCTCCAGCGCCTGGAAAAAGGAGGTTTTCCCAGAAGAAGGCCTAGTCCCTTCTCCTCTGTCCCATGACCTTTTCTCTTCAACTGCTTCTGCCATCAACCCATTGGTCCTGAACAGCGAGCTGAAAGCCACAGCGCCTCCGTTCGCAATGCCCTCTACCACAACTGACAGTGTAACACTTGGCTCCCTCCCCATGGCTCCCCACCCAGATGATCCATTCAACCTCCTAATGGATACTGAAAATGCCAGCTTGGGTAACAGCAGCCAGGCCATTTTGCCAACTTTCTCTCAAGAGATTGACACAATGGCTGGTGACGTTGTTGACAGTGGGATATTTGACACTACCAGTTTCCTCCAAGAGTCTTGTGTGCAAGGGCTACCAGAGGGAGACACCTCAGCTTTCAGCCCGGCATCCCAACCAAGCCCAGGTTTTTCCCCAAAAGGTGAGGTGTTAGCCTCGGCCCCTCCTCTCTCACCATCAGATTCTTCTTGGGTCCTGAACAACTCCACCATGAGCAGGGACAGCGACCTATTTGACTTCAGTGAGGTCAACACTTCAGGTGATCCTGTTACCTTGGGGCTTTCCTTTGACACCCCAAGCCCAGCGCCTCTCCGCTCTCCTAAGACCACAGCGCAAGAGTCCAAAGCCAAAGAGCAGAAGGATGGGAAATCTTCCCAGAAACAATCCAAGAAGTCTCGTTCCTCATCTTCCTCCTCCTCTTTGAAGAGTCCCACCTCCCCAGGAGCTAAGAAGTTCCCTTCACCAGCATCCCCACTCATCAGTCCCTCTTCCCCTCCAGCTGCAAACGCCCTGGGAGTCCTACCCTCTGGCCTCAACCCTGCAGCTAAACCCTTCTTTCCAAGTTTTGCTGATTCCATGGAAGAACCAGCCGTGGTCCCTCCAGTTGACCCATTCATGGAAGGTTGGTTGTAGACTGCTGGACAAAGTAGAAGTAGAGTAGACAAATACATAGATGACAGATAGATAGACCCGTTTGTATTGTCCCTGCATGGAAACATTTGTCAAAAGACCTGTTTTCTGGCTGATCCAATCCGGACTACTTGTGAGTGACTAACGCATGGGCTCAAGTGTTGATCAACTGAGGCTGTGGATTGGCTTGACTTTAATCTCTTACTGTCTTCATTACCAGTGATGCACTGTTGGGACGTTCTCATAATTAACAGGGTTGCTGTTGATGGGTGTGCTATTACTAACCAATCAGTCTTTTTCTTTAGAGACAACATTAGACATCTTCACCAAATCAAAACCAACTTTCGCTTTCTCTCTTTTGTCAGGTGTGTTAACACTCTTTTCACTCTGTTTCCTCTCCAGGAGTGAGGTGTCATTCTTCTGTACTGTTTCCAATTAACTCTATATTAACTTGATTTTCGTCAATCGCATGCGTGTCTACAAATTCTTGCAAATGTCTGTACCTCCCCCTCATAAAAAAAAGGGTTTCCTATTTACTTCCCTCCTTTCTTGAATAACCATTTTTCCTATTGTGTTTTCTAACACTCAACCTACTAAACATAATTATCAATTGGTAATTTTGTTTTTTCTTCTGTTTTACTTTCCATGCTCTGTGATGATTGCTGACTGGGCTGCTTCTCAACAGGTGAGTCGTAATTTAATCCCTCTTTAATTTTCTTTGTTGTGTTTTTTCTTTCATCATTAGTGAGACATCACTGTGAAGTTTGCACAGTGATGGACAGCAAACACAGTCCTTGGTTTTTTTTTTTTTGGCTTCAATAGGCCATAACTTTCGATATCCGTAAGAGCAGGCAAGCTCCTGGTTGCTTTGTTGATGCGGTACTCACTTGTCGAGGATGAGATGGGAGCTCAGACATCGTGAATGACCTTGGGGAAGAATCTGAATTTTTAAAAAATAACTGGTAAAGTGTTTTGGAGGAATATGACAAGGGTTCTACAGGATTGGTTAACTCAGAACATAATGAACTAAAAATCCTACATGTCCAGGGTATAGCATGGTGTTCCTAGGGAGATATGCTGGGTAGATGGATGTTTCAGCCACTTTTAAGGTAGGATAAATGTGTAACTAAATAATGCAGAGTACAGACGATTTATGTGCAATTAACCCTTCATAACAATAAGAGGAGGATTCTGTCAATGGACTTTAAGGAGTACAGATGTTTGGCCCAGATTATCCTGTAATGTAAGAAGTTAAAAAATCTGGTTTTAATCATCTGATCTGTTGCAGAGTTGTTGGGGATGTTCCGATAATTGTTATACACATTTGATATTTGGGTTCTGAACTCTGGATGATAGTGTTGGTACTTTCTGAGTTGGACGATAATAGCCACTCAGTCAAATCTACAAGTAAGGGGAGATCCCTGGCTTTGTTCCTCGAGGTAAACGTGGTCTTGCATACTACTTTTTGAGAGATGTCAGAACTGGCTTTCAAAAACTTGCCTCCAGTTCTCAGTGATGAACGAAGTTGACCACTTCACCCAAAGCATTTTGCATCTAGAGCAGAGGTGGCGCTAGTCTTTCTTGTTGTCTGTCATTTTGACGGACAGGGTCGTAAAATTTCTGTCATAATCTATAATGAGCCGTCTTTTTAATTTCTTATATTTTAATGATAATGAGGCATTGCCAAATTTTTAGGGCGCACTCACATAGCAAAGACGTTCCCTACTGTGCTTAAGCACAAAAGGAGCGCTGGACACCCGGTGATTCTAATCCGTCAAAACGACAGACAGCCTTCAGATTTTTCCGCATTGTGTTGGGGGAGCTCCGTCTACACAGGAGCCTGGCTTCTGCTGCCGGGACAAGGCCTCCTGGGCTTCTAACATATACCTATAACGTTGATCCAGATAACCTTGATGCAACCTCATTTTAAAATCAGTTAGGAATTTAAATGTAGCCGAGTCAGCGAGAGGTATGAAGAACACCTTTTTTTTCTCGAAAGTTATAATCTGTACACCAGCAAATGAAGCTAAAAATAGAATTGGCTGACACTTGTGCTTTTTTGCTTTCCGAGTGGATGTATGGACGTCAGCTTTATGAATGACTGTGTATGTTGATGCTTTCATGGGGCTTTATACAGATGTGTATTGAAGTAGTTTTGGCTTTTCCAATAATGTGAATGTTTTCTTGTTTTTTAAAATGTTTAGAGGAGCTGAAGTGTTTTGTACGTGTTGCTGTGATTTATGGGAAGAGTTCCAGAGGATTCATTTCCTTGTCCTTCCTTTCAACACTTCCCGTCTCTGCCTCCCCTTGGACTGAGCCAGCCTTCAGCTCTCCACAGGAACAGCAGAGGGTTGAACCTTGCTATTAAGCAGCTTTGATCAATGCCTCCCATCGTTCTGCAAAAACCAAACAGCTTATAGTAGTCTTTCTGCCACTTCCACATTACATGGATAATGTAGAACTTCTGAAAAGGCTGCTGGATTCAGCCTCTTTTACACTTACACTTCATGTTAATTTCTTGTTTGAGTGTTCATACATTTTGTGTGTGGAATGTGGGCATAATCCATAAATTTGTGTTTCTGCTGTCAGAGCAAACCCTTGGGATGCAAGAAATAACAACAGTAACGGTCATTCATTAGATTTGACAAACATTATGGTCACACTTTCATTATTGTGTATTTTAGGCACATTTTTTGTGTGTGTTGATATGGGAGAGAAAAGGGAAGACGGGGTGCTGAACACAGCTGGCTCAGACTCCCCTCTGTGTAATAAGATCTTTTGTCGGTGCCCAGGGGTGGGTCTTTGTCACCCAGAGTGGTATTTAAGCCTTTTAGAAAAGACAAGAAGGCATGTGGACTACAATGATGAGCTAGAACAGCATCTATGTAGGACTACAGTGAGGGAAAGGGAGGTAGACAAAAAAACTGCCTAAAATCTTGGTGTTTTGGTATTGAGCCTGGATGAGTACTTTGTTATGTTGATTCAATCTCACTACTCTCATCTGCATTATAATCATATCTTTGGTGGAAAAAAAATGTAGCACAGTTTATTGTACACAGCTAAACAATGTCCAAAACCATGCCTTTTAAAATAGCTATTTCCAACCCTTCATCACACTCTTCAATAACTAAATCGACTGCTATTTAAAATGCAGCTACAAATGTGTGGCATTTTGTGACATGCATTACTCTCAGGGTAGACAGATGTCAAATTGGTTTGCTGAGCGTGGCTGATGTTAGCAATGCTAGCGCCACCAGCTTTCGGTCAACGTTGCATGTTAACGTTCACACGCCTGTGCTGGTTGTGGTGGGGATGCATTGATCTGGTCGAGTGGTAATATGCCAGTTTATCTGCGCTGCTCCTACAAGATGCAGCAGCGCGAGAAAAGCGAATCTCCTTAACTGGAGCTACAGACCCGGCCAGTGGCCAGTGACTGTGTTACAGCTTGGGGGCAAATTTTAAGCAGCAATGTGGTCTGGCAATAATATATATATATATATTTTTTTTTTTTATTTAAGATTTATTTTTGGGCTTTTTGTGTCTTTATTCGAGAGATAGGACAGAGTTGGAAATCAGGGAGAGAGTGAGAGAGGGGAGAGGAGACGCGCGCACTAATAATACATTTTTTAACATTAGTTTAACTGACTAGTATTTCCAAGGTCGACCAGCAAAGATGGTAATGTTTAATTGTTACGTCGAGTAATCATGCACATCACTAGTATAAGCAAGATCACTAATGGTTTGCATGGTCTATTTTTACCACATCGTGCTTTTCACTGTTGTTTAGGCTCTTTTCATTGGGGCCAAAGACTGATGGTAACCCAGAAGGGACATTCGTACAGTATGGCTCCAACACTGAACAGGGTTGAGTTAATGCCTTTTGATGGCTTTTGGTGGGAGGTGCTGAGACTTCGGCCTCTCGCTGGCACGATTGTAATAGAAAACAAAGTAACTGTGAAGGCTAACAGTAGGGCAACAGCGTGAGTCGGTCTGTGTTATTATTTCACAATACGTGCCGTGGCTCAGCAGCATTGGGCTCCAGGCCAGCAGGCTGGGCCGTGAAGATTTAATTAAACATTCTTTGTTGACATTTTAAAAAGTCAGTCGTATCAGCTCACTTAGTGGACATTTTAGGGAGTTTGTTTCCATATGTGCAGCACAGGACCTCTATTCATGTTGCTTATATGAGATATTCTTTTCATTACTTTACGCTCACTGACTGTTTGTAGTACTAAGTCACAAAGAGATTTGGCTCTAAACCAACCTTTAATGAAACAGCAAAATGTGGGTTGTTGGATGTAAGAATGGAAAAAAAGAAACAGTTATTCTTCCCCACTTAATTTATTAGCATAAACCAGAATGATGTATTTGTGAACTATGAATTGTTCACTTTGAAACAACCCAAGAGTGCTTCCTTTTTCCAATATTTATTTAACTTTGCTTGTACATGTTTCTGTTAGTCTGTTCTTTGGTCAAACTAACTATTTCTAGTTTTAAGCCCAGGCAAAGATAACCCATTGCATCCATATACAATATACTGTGTACTATACTTTATACCAGGGGTCTCCAACAGGTAGCTCAGGAATGCACCTCTTCCCACTATCCATATATTTGGCCCATAAAAACAAGTGTGAAGTAGTGATGTTTTCTTGGACCTTGATGTGAATTTAAGATTATTGATGCAAGTAGCTCTTGGCCACTTTCATTTTTTCAAAGTAGCTCTCAGATGAAGAAAGGTTGGAGACCCCTGCTCTATACTATACCCCATCATTATAAAACTTACATTTGTACTTTCATGTCAATTTTTAGGAGTTTTTTTGTTGTTGTCAGGGGGAAAATAGCTTCTCTGTCCATGGTGCTGAAGCTTATTGCAGAATGTAACCTTCATGTGTTTGTAATGTCATAGGTCCATGGTGAAGTCTAAACATAATATTCAGTTAATCTCTTTCGAGCTCTAGTAAAACTTTACCAGAGTAAAAAAAAAAATAGAAGGTTGACCAGATTTCCGACATAGCAGAGCAACTTTATGCTCAGAGTTTTTCTTTGTGAGCAGGTACATTAGAGTGTGTTCCTAAGAGATAATCCCAAAGTATGAGATTGGTACTTTAGCTTGGTTCTTTGGACTGTGCCTTTCAAAGATGACATTTCCAGGTGACCTCTACAACATTCAATGTAATAATGATCAAACCTTTACACTGTTTCTAAACTTGACTTTTGGCTTTTGGCTTCTTCAGGAATTGCCAGTTAGCTGAAAGTCTATATGCTATTTGAGAGTTTTGTTTGGTAAATGGACTTGAGCTTGTATAACGCTTTGAGTTGTCAGAAGACTAGGAAAGCGCTTTTACACCGCAGTTCATATCTACACATTCATACACATTTACACACTGATAGCAGAGGTAACTAAGTATCCATCAGTATTCCCATATCCCATTCTTACACATTCACACTTTGGCTTAAGTGTCCTGACACATCGACATGTAGCTGCAGGAGCTGGGGATCGAACCCTCGACCTTTCGGTTTAGAGACGACCGATTCTACCACTGAACCACAGCCACACCATGTCAGTGGCTTTGAGTGTGTTTCCCAGATTCAGCTTTCACTGTCTTAAGACAGTTGTGGAGCATTTCAGAAACAGAATGGCATGAAACAGACAGATCTATGGCAGAGGAGTGTCTGCACATCCATGGGACTGACAGAACAGAAGCAACAACAACAATAAATGACAAGCTAGCCCACAGATAAAACAAGAGAAATGGTGGTTTAAATGTCGTAAAGAGAGAGGGGCACACAAAAAACAACAGATAGACATGAATGGAAGAGATAATTATATATATGAATATATAAAGAGAAAGACATAAGACCTGTTTCCACCTGCAGTGATCCACAATACATAGACACAAACATACTTTAAGGTTCACTGTAAGTGCTTTAGATTGTCATTTAAATATGTAAGAGAAACACAAGCAATGAGTTTGTAACCTACAATTCAAATGAAAATGGGCATTAGAACTTACATGTTCGCTAGGCTGTAAATGTGGGCTGTTACTTAATAACCTAAATGCTACATGATATTTTATAGTTATAGTTTTAAGTATTTTACCATGTTACTCTTAACACCCTATTTAACTTATAACCTGCCTGCAGAGATTTCTGTGTTGATCTGTTTGAGTGAGTGCATCCAAATGCAGGAAAACAATTTCTTGTGAAATGTGTTCAATAATTTTCTTTTCCTGACTGAATTCTTCCAGTGATTCAGCATTAGCACCGCGACAGAAGCTTTTACTGCAAGACTCTCAGACAGATTCTTCGAGAGGCAGACAAGCACGTAGCACAGCTTGCCCTTTACGCCTCAGCAGCAAGAAGCAGTTAAAACCTGTTTGATCAAAGTGTGTCTGAAAACAGCTCTGATTGGGAGGAAAAACACAACTGTAGAAAATTGACATTGAATGTCTTGATGATGAAACTGTCAACAGAGTTCCTATATTTTGGTTCGGTCGGACTAGAGGTTACAGTTGAAGGTAGTTTTGCACTCTGTTTTCTTGAGGTAGACAAAAATGTGAAATGCCTTTGAGGAGGGGAAAAGCACATGGAGGGGAAGTTGCCATAGAGACTAAGGATTGGTTAATGTTGCCCTAGGAACAGCAACAGATGCTGGAGTTAATGAGTCACTACACTGACAACACACTAGCTGATGGTTCAGTTTGTGTGCCACACACAAAACTTTTTTAAAAGGACAGAAAAAGTGTTTAACGCTATGCCTTTATCCTAGAGATAGGACAGAGATGGAGCCAGAAACAGGGGAGAGAGAGAGAAAGTGGGGAATGACATGCGGGAAAGGAGCCACAGGTCGGACCAAAACCGGGCTGCACGCTCCTGAGGACCTGAGCATCCATACATGGGGCGCACACACTAACTGCCAAGCTACCGGCGGCCCAAAATTAACGATTATCAGATCAATATTCTTCCAGATCATTTCTATACTGTTGCTGTGTTAGCCAAAAATAATTAGCCACCATTGACTTTCACTTGGAACATGTATAGTGGTCTGACCTGCTACAGTAAGAGAAAGAGTAATCCATGTAGATGTTTTGTGGCGGCTGTGGCTCAGTTGGTAGAGTCGTCTATTCTCAACCAAAGGTCGAGGGTTCCGATCCCCAGCTGGGCAACATGTCCGATGTGTCCTTGGGCAAGACACTTAACCCCGAGTTGCTCCCCCTGCTTCGGTGGTGGTGTATGAATGGGATTAGTTACTTCTGATGGGTGATACTACATAGCGATCACAACCATCAGTGTGTGAATGTGTAGGTGTGACCTGCAGTGTAAAAGCACTTTGAGTAGTCAGAAGACTAGAAAAGCGCTATACAAGCTCAAGTCCATTTACCATCTTTGAATTGGCCCAGTGTAAATACGTTTCTATCAGTACCATAGCGAAGCACTGTTCAATGTGTAAGAAGACGGGGAAGATGGAGTGTAGCCGACTGTGACAAGGGATGATTCAGTGCATGAACCTGACCTGTTGCATGTTGCCAGCTGTTCTTCAAATCGGGTCAAGTTACAAACGAGTTATCTTCATTCATAATTGATTCATCCTTGAAGCTTAATCCAAAACTAAACGCTTTGAAAGAGCTCTGCAGAAAACGGTCAATAACGTAATGTTTCTCATTGTTGAAACTCTAAATAGGCAACTTAAAATAAATTTCAACCCACTGACCTTTTACTGAACCTAAACTATTCTGCTACTACACGTTTTTTACAACTGAATCATCAAACTTGTGATTTGTTTTATATAACTTTTAAATCTGTCCTTATCCTTTCTCTATCCGCTATAAGGGCCCAGGTCCACAGACAGCACCCTCACTGACCAATTAGAATCAAGACGGAGTGGGACATACAGTACAACATCAGGCTTTGTCAACAACAATGGCAGAGGAGATGCTAGTCTGAGGCCCCTTGTCCACCTAGAGTTTTTTTCCTCAGTTTTTTTTTTCAGTTGTTTTCAATGGGTCGAGAGCGTTCGCAGCAGAAAGCGGCCGCCTGGATGAAAAGCGCCGCTCTGAGCGCCCAACTTGAAAATCTTTAAATTTGTCAAAAAGGCACTGTTGACATCACGGGCGCTCTTTTGTATGATACAAAATGTATGATACTCCCTGTGTTTTAGCCTCTTACGGATCGTATCTCTCACATCCTCCTCGCTCCGTGTCTGATCAGGTAAAAACTATCTCTAATATAAAATATGCAGTAAAAGGTAACGGAGCCGTGTCGGTCATACAGCGGGCTTTGACGACAAACTGTTGTCATAGAGACAGGACGGACGTGCAGCGCTTTTCTTCTCAGCGCACAAACACTCCCGAGCGCACAGTCAACGCTTTTCTGCCCGGATAAAACACTAGGTGGACACAGGCATCACTCGTCTTTTCGAAGGAACAGTTTCCACGTAGAGGTGCTGCTAATGCCAGGACCCAACTCATTTACATTGTTTTCATGTTTTCTTGGTGATATTTCCTTAAATTAAAGCAAATATTAGGAACATGGAGCTATCTAAAATACACCTAACGGACATTACCGCAGAAGCAGAAGTTAACTTTTGTAACCTAGCGTCAGTGAACGCCGGAAGCTCCCTGAAACAGAGCGCCGTCTGTAGACAAAGGGTTTAGATCAGTTTGGTTTGAGGGGAATGTTTGTGAATTTTTCTACCAGTGTTTATGAGCTTGAGAAAGTGTGACCTGTAAGTTGCGGGGCCTTGTTGCCGTTTGTTGTTGCCATACGAAAAATGATGCAAAGATTGTTGCTGCTAGAATTCATCCATTATGTTAGGATTGAAGTCTGAGGCTCAGAATGGAAAACAAACACGGTGGAAGCTTTTCTAGGAGTATCGGTAGCAACACAATAAAATAAAGGTGGAAAAACAGAGCAGGCATGGGACTGTCAAGGTTTTTTGTGGCAGTGTGTTTTTGCAAGTGATTGCACCGCACAAACTCAGTGGGAGGTAGTCAAAAACAGCAAAGCCTCCTTTTTCAGCATCTTAATTATGCAAAACATGTAAACAGCTCAGGCTGGCACTAGTGCATTCCTGTACCAGTGAAATATGGAGATAACCTTACCAAGCAGGGAGCAGGGGACTGAGATGGAGAGAGAGAGAGAGAGAGAGAGAGGAAGAGGTAATAGCAACGAAATAAATGTTTGACTGATTGCAACAGTCTGAGTCGAGTATCACACTTTCTACATTGAGCTAAGCAAAGTTCCAACCTCTGGTATGTGTGTGGCAAATTGCAGTGAAGGATTTCAGGAGCTTTTTACCATTAAAAGTGTGCACTAAAAACTGAAGGCTGTATTTTAATAGAAAGAGGGTGAAATACAGCAGATGGGACAGAGACTGAGCCGTCACTGGTATGAAAATAATCCTCCAGCAGCCAGTATGGAGTCAGATGCTAAAGTGCCTGGTGCTGCAGTGTTTCTTCGTTAACCTGAGCGTGTGGCTGTGACACACCTGACTAATCCAGACTGGAAATGGAATTCAAATGTTACAGAGGGCTTAATATAGAGCAGCTTTGTTTCATTAGCAGGGAACAATAGGAAATGTCCTATTGTTTACGGTGAGAAGACAGACTCAGAGGGCAGAACAAACTCCTAGCTGGGGGAGTGTCATCCACCTGGGGAGGGGTTACTGCCCTTTGTGATGTCATGAAGGGAAACTCTCAAAACGGCCTGTTTGAGCACACATTTTCTGAAAAGTGGAGCAGGATGGACTTTTCTCATCATTGGGGGGTTTGTAGACAGACTAGGGACACATATTAGTGTTAGAGAAACATGGTGAAGTGTATTTTACATACTATGTGACCTTTAAATATAACAACAACAAAGACAACAATACAGGTATAAAAAGGTTTTGGTACATACGTGGGGGAAGAATAAAAATGAAAAATTAAGAAACAGAAATGTATGTATAAACACAAAATACAGAAACACTTACTTTTTAAATAGCAATACATTTAAAAAAATGAATCCGAGTAAACATATTGACAAATTGATCAATGAAAAATAGCTTAACGTTGAAAACAAACAGGAAAGTGAAAAAAATATGTGGAAAAATAAAAGCAAAACAAACCAAATACATACATTTATTTCACACTCTACCAAATACCGGTAATTCATTTTTAGATCATTAAATTGCCTTTTTTTTTAAGTTCTCTTTATGAATTTATCCGTGGACTGTTATTTACTTAATCTTAGTGCAAGTTACTTTTTCAGCCCTCGTTTCTGGTTTAGGATTGAACATCTAAAAGTAGCCACATTCTTAGTAAAAAATGCACACAAAAAATAAAAATATAATACCTACTATAAGATTGATTATTTTACCAGCATTGCATTTATTTGTACTGCCCTCTGACATAATTTAAATAGAACAAAAAGTTGATTTATAATATTATGGAAATTGTCTCAAATAAATTCAGGATTAAG
Source organism: Labrus mixtus (assembly GCF_963584025.1). NCBI lineage: Eukaryota > Metazoa > Chordata > Actinopteri > Labriformes > Labridae > Labrus > Labrus mixtus. The sequence continues at coordinate 10,210,744 of NC_083630.1, forward strand.
TGACAGACTGGCACCTAATAGTTTGAAAGCTGATGTGATTGTCACATTTGACATTTCCCTGTCATTCTTCATCCTGTACATTAATTATGTCTCTCTCTGCACGGAGCTTCATCCAGTTGGCTTTTAGTTTTAGCTGCAGAGCTTCCTGTCTTGCTGTCCATCACAGACGACAGACGGCATGTCTTCTGAGATATTGAGCAGGGATCCTAAGAGGAGCACGTGGACATTTGCGTCAGTAAAAGTTGCCTTTGTGAGTCTGGGTTGGTGTTTTGAATGGAGATTCAGAGTGGAGTGGAAACACTGCGTCTAAATAAGCCACGGGCACCAAATTCATCTATTATGAATAATGAAGTTAGATCAGGCAGTTGCAGCTGCTTCATAGGGAATAGCAGAGCTGCTGGTTATCATGTCATTAATTAATAAAGATGAATGAGTCGCTCCCTCCCCTCTATTATGACACAATTTAGAACAAATGTCGCCTTTTCATTACAGAGCAATGGAAGCAAAGTGAGGCCAATGAAAAACACATTAAGGAACTGATGGCACAACTGGAGACTGTTGTACTTTAATCTGTAGAGAGACTGAGATTAATAGTAATTGTACTCTCAATGTTCTCACGTCCATATTTGGACTAACAATTTGAAGTCACGGGGCTGTTTTTGTGTTTATTTGTGGTTTAAGTAAAAAAAAAAAAAAAAAAAAGGAAAAAGGTCAGCACAGTATAAATTGTCAGGGATGACAATACATGTAGGCATTGTTACATCTAATTAAAATGATGCAACCGATGCACTGTACATAGGACTTCTAGCCAACTGACTTCTAATTTGCAGTCCTTGTTTTCGATTGGCTTTTAGGAAATCGACACACATGATACAACACTGTGAAAATAGACTTAAAAACTGGCAATTACAGCAGACATCTTTCCAACATCTGCACTCCTTTCTTCATCATATTGAGCTTAAGGTGCAAATCTCCAAGTAGATACATCACCCCTCGTTTTATCATTAGACTGGTTTTCAAGGAGCGTCTTTCTCGCGTGATAACTGTAATTAATACGAAGACACTCCTGCCAGGAATAAACTCTTTGACCTGTGGCAAGAGACAGAATAGATTAGCACAGTGGAATACCCCCCCTGGGGTTTTTGTAGCATATTAATGACCTCCCCCCTCCTCCTCATACACATACTGTTAGCCGTCGCTGCTTCTATCCAGCCGTACTCCACCAGCTCTCCATTCTTCAGACGATGCCCCCCACCACCACCACCAGCACTGAACAGCCCCCCAAACCATTTCACCCCCAACCCCCCACGTGACTGGAACCGGCACACTGATGAGGAGCCAGTTGCCGTGGCAACAGGAGGCGGTTGCTTTGGCGACTAATGGGAAGAGGGGCTATGGAGGAAACAATGGATGCTTAGCGAGGATGGGGGTGTTGTGACGGGCTGAGAAGGAGATGCTATTGAGCTATAAATAGACCAAAGGCTGTCTGTCTCCAACCATTCCACATTCTTCAAGACCCCCTGCTGAGATCATTCTTCCACTTTCCACACCTGTGATCATCACTCCTTTCTACCCCTGCTCTCTGAGAAGAATTAGCATATAGAAAATTAGCATTCCCTCTGTATGCAGGCTACAGGAATTACTCCCTTTTTTAGACAACTTGCTGTCTGGCAGTTTTCAGAAATACCACAGCTCATGAATAATCTACATGCATGGGTATGTATAGATCAGCTGGATTATATAACACACATTAAAGCAAGCTGAAACACAAGTAACCAGTCATATCGCACATATATGAAGCTATTTTTTTACCCTGGCAGTTAACTGCTTAAACACATCACATGCTGGTGTTTTGCAGTAAAATGTCAGATTGGAAGAAGGCGAAAAAAATGAGCCGAATTACTTAGGTGAAACGCTAGTCTTAAATCACACAAACATCCACAGTGAAACAATCATAACTACTGGATAGACAAGAAGCAGATATACCAAAACATCACAGGTGGACCAGTACTTTGACTACTTAGACCCTGGTATGACTGAACAGGGTTGGCTCCCTCATATTATGACATGAAACATAATTCTGAAATGTTACTTAAACTCTGCAACAAATGTCTACCAAGAGAGATTTGAAATACCATTAAGCATAAAATGTATCAAGGATCAACATAAGGGTTGGGTGATATTCGATTTTTTACAGATATCTGATTGGCCGATATTGAAATTGAATCTTTATATTTCATATTATTAAATCATCATTCAGTATTAAGCTAGCATAAATCTTTACACAATGCAAACACCATTGTGAATAGTAAGTTCAAAAACAATACAATCAAATGTAGCCTGCCCATCACTCTTGATGTTCAGAAAGACATCACTGAATCAGTCCCAGAACAAACCAGGAAGTCACATCTTTAGTTCAGCCCGCTGTCTGACTGCTCGATGAAGCTTGCATCACTTGTCATCAGACAGTAAACCAAAGTAAAATGTTATGTTAGCAGAGACAGCTCTGGGAAGTGATTGGCTTGCATTACCACAATAAAGTCACTGAGTAGTGAGCAGCAGTAATAGGGGATGCTTCGTATGGAAGGACAGATCTGTTCTCTCCAGCCTCCATTATAAGTTCCTTTTCAGTTGTGTTGACCTAAATTCACTTGATGTATTATTTTCTTGACTAATGTTGACGGGTGCATCTATCTGTCAGCCCTTCTCTTATGTCCATATTAAAGCAAGAGTTGAACTGTCACTCATCTTCTTACATATCTAAACATCCACATGAATATTGGTCAGAAAACCTTTTTCTTGACATTCAGACGTTCATGGTCTCCAGACAAGGGGCTTGAATGTCTATTCCAAGAACTTTAACAGCATGGCTTGAGACACAACACTGAGTGCGTTTAAACAGACCTTGTTATGAGCCTTATCCCAGTTTTGATTATATCTGGGATATGGCCTTAACATGCACAGTGAGAAACCTGGTAATCCGTATCCCGGTAATCATGATAAACACTAGTATCCCGGTTTATGATTACTGCATTTCATTTGTGCAGGCGCTTTGAGAAATCAGGGTAAGGCGCATACATGCCACAGTATCCCGGTTTATGGTGCAAAATCCTCAAAATCTGGATAAGGGCGGGGCGCCGGTAGTGCACTGCACACGCCCCATGTATGGAGGCTATAGTCCTCCAAGTGGGCGGCCCAGGTTTGACTTTGACCTCTCTTTTACCGCATGTCATTCCCCACGGTCTCTCTCTCCCTGATTTCTGTCTCAACCCAATGTCCAGTCTCTACAATAAAGGCACAAAAAGCCCAAAAATAAATCTTGGAGAGAAAAAAATGGATTAGGGCATATTGGATAAGATGTTCACATGCACAGACACAAATCGGGATATTTAAAAAACCTGATCAAAACCTGGATAACCAAGTCCATGTAAACGCACTCACCTGTAGGTTATGAGGGATATAGGAGCTCACATAGTTCTTTACAATTTTAAGGGGCTAAATCTAAACAGAAGTATTCACTCATGTGACAGAGGCCAACAAGATCCAACAGAAACATTGAAATGTACGAGGAGAACTTGAATGTTTTCTTTTGGAGAGCACAGCTGTTCCCTGTTACTTTCACTCTAAATCCGAGAGGCCATTTTAAAGGTGGCATGCGGCGCTGTTATTGGCGATGGCTTTTGTCTCGTCTGTGTGCCCTCCTGGTGGCCTGCACGGGTTATTAGGCACAGCGCTTCTGTCACCTAGTGGGATTATATAACACTTTGTATAGTGTGTGTGTGTGTGTGTGTGTGTGTGTGTGTGTGTGTGTGTGTGTGTGTGTGTGTGTGTGTGTGTGTGTGTGTGTGTGTGTGTGTGTGTGTGTGTGTGTGTGTGTGTGTGTTTGTTTTTGTGTCTTTGTCAGCCAACCAGTCAGACAGGATGAGGTCATCCATTTGGCGGGCTGAGTGTGTCCCCATGGGATTCGCTTATCAGATTTGTACTTTGAGAGGCAAGCAGCCCAGGAGGAGGAAATAAATTTAGCAAAAGACCCAACAGACGTGTAACACTGTGACTGTAGAACTGCCTTCAGCATGTCTACCAGCATGCCAACATGTCTACCTCTGTACTTGTCTGTCCACACCTGTCTGCCGGTCAGGTGTGATGTTGAAAGAATGACAGTGACTCTGTGGTGTGATGATGGGGGATCGGGGTTTTGTAATGGAATCAGATGGACCGGTTTGTTGGGCGATGGACAAGATTGTAGCCGAAGGCCCGTCGCTGCACGGTGATAGAGATGTTTGGTGTTCTGTTAGAGACATGTTTTCTAACTGTGTTGGCAGTCTGCCTCTTACTGGTGTCCAAACATGGAGGCATCACCAGGAGCTGATTGAAATGGATTGATGGGTGGACTAAAGAAAGGGAGAGGGCAAAGTCAGAACTCCTGTGAAATAGTTTATCAAACTGATTTCAGAATTTAACTCACTCCTCAGACACTTCAGTTGTTTGACAGCGGTCTGGTTTTGCAGAATTTCCTCGAATTTTGTGGCGCCAAGCATGTCAAATATTTAACTATGTTAAGACAAATCTCTGCCGTTTGAATGTTGTACAATAATTTTCCAACTCTAAGTACACATTCTATTTTTTTTTATATATTGTTAAGCTTATTAACTTTATAAAAAATATTTATCTGAAATAATAATGTGTTTTTTTCACTGTACTCTACAGTGAACACTTTGACCAATGTGTCAGACGAATAGGCAGTCAACCAATCAGAGAAATAGGCTACAGTTTTTTATGGGTTATTCTTGTAACATTTGATTTAAGGCATCATGATTTCCTTGAGTATTCATCACACGTAGTCAACAAAAAGGGACAATGATGACAGTGTTCATGTTAACATGATCCTGTGTAATCTGCTTTCTAACCCAATTTATCCCCATTATCATAGACCTCTGGTGAAAAGAAAGCATGAAACAGTAAGACAAAAAGACAATAAAAGGGACAAATTGTTTCTTCCTGTGTCATCTTTGATAATGATGGTCAGTGCATTTTGTTCAGAAACAATCATTTAATTTCAGTTGTTACTACATTGATATTAGGAGAGGCTGTCAGGAAATATCAAATATCATCATGACAAAACAATACAGCTTTCATTATATGGATTTAAATTTCATAGACAAATAAAAAGTACATGTTGTGACAACCATTAATCTACATGATTTGTATATCCTTGCTGCTACTCTAGTTAAGTTATGAAAAAGATTTTTCAGGTGAATAAGATTGGATTTCAATAAATAAAAGGCGATTACAACAGACCCTGTAGGGAGTAATGGGAGAAGCTTTACTACAGGAAGAAAGAATCCACCAGCCAGATTCTAATTGATCCTGCTTTTATAGGAATCTTACTTTCTAACACAGCCACCATGTGTATATTATACATGCCGTGGTTTTAATACCATTATTCTTACAGAAAGTGATCTGTCTTTCTTATTAATTATTGGTCACATACAACAACACAAAACTAACTCTAAGTTATTTAGACTATAATACCACCTAAACATTTAACATACTGCTGTTTTCCTTCAGAAATACATGTGGTATACAATATCATCTATCCAATACCTGGTAAAACAAGCATCACACAGGACTAGAACAGAAATAGCCCAAACCTCGACTGTTATGCCCCACTTGCAAAGAGTAAGAACTGCACTCTGCTGCCTGATTGTTCATGACACGCCCCCTGCTGAGCATCCCCTCACACTTCCTTGAAGTCAAGCCCATGGTGGGTTACCAAAAATACCAAACCTGCATGCACCGTGATGGAAATGCCAAAACCCTGAAGCAAAGACCCACCATTCGCTGTAGTGTGTGCACCCTGAACAACCTCAGAGCTCTTGGATCTTTAGGAGATTAAAACAGTGCCAACTTACATGTTAAGAATTTGGCATTCTATCTCTATTTGTATGAAATACGTCATGCAAATCTTGGACATATTTCCAACAGTGTTGTCTCAAATTTCAGCATTTAAACAACTCGTAGTACAAGTACAACCGCTAGGTCATTGGCCTAACGCTTCAAAAACATGACACTTGTCTAAAATCTTTTACGCAGTTGTCCTGTATACTTTTCTGTTTCTAATATGCTGTTGAAATCAGGTGAGGTTGTATGAAAAGCCAGAAAGTCCTTTTTGGCTGCGGTCCTGGGTCATGGTTAATTTCTGATTATTGATTTACATAATATGGAAGCAAACTCCTGCCCACTCCTGTCTAAATTGCACAAAAACATTGGCAACACATTTAAAACTTAGAAAGTGGCCATGGGTTTAAAATATGTCAGAAGATCAGTATTTATATTTTTTTTTACATTTGCTACTTGCTACAATATTAACAGTATCAAAGTATCAAACATTTTGACAGCCTTAGTGACCTTTATTGTTACATGTCCTAATCTCAATTTGTGACTCATTTTTGTTATCTGTGTTGCTTTATTTTGAAAATCTAATCTGATGCTGCATTTTTATTAATGCTGGTTTTACTGTGGAGACCTACACATGCAAAACTGATGCTGAGTTGGTTATATTTAAACAAAGAGTTCTTATAGGAGGGGCTGGGAATGAGAACATGTTTCACATTAACCCACACCAAATCTAACTGAGCTCTTTTCAGTCGAACTTTCCAGTTAATCTTCACTTCCTGCGTCCTTTGTTACCATTTTGTTATCACTTTTCTTTGTTTAGTCTTTCGTCTTCACTATATTCCGTCCGTTGGCACTCCTTAACTTTATTCTGTCTGGCATTTCCTTTCTTTGCCTTCTTTCTTATTTAACTAATTTTCCTTGTTTCTGTCTCCGTCGTCATATAGTTGCCCCGATAATTTCTTCCCTTCTTTTCCTTTTTTTTTTGCCATGATGTTCAAGTGTCAGCTCTAATCCCACACTAAGTCGTCCATTCATCTCTTTTCCCTCTTTTCGCTCTCTCTGCCCTCATCTGTCTGTATCCTCGTCACCCTCCGACCCGCCATCCCTCGCTCTGTCCCTGTTTGCCTGTCTGTCTGTTATAAATCACTGTGTACTGCAGACGTTTAGCCTTCAGTCCAAACCGAAATCCACTAGAACTACTGTTACCGCCAGCAGTTTTTTCTGGCGAGGATAACACACAAACACACACAAACACACACACACACACACACACACACACACACACACACACACACACACACACACACACACACGCAAACAAGTCTGAGCCCAGAAAACAAGCCCTGCCCTCCCACTCTGGCTTTGCTTTTTAATGCAATGTTGATGTGTTTCTTTTTTCATGCATATATTGTGAAATAAGACCATATTAAAATATCACCTCTAACTGACCACTTAGTCAATTTACAGATTTGTAACATCTTCACAGCTCAATTAAATGTAAAGGTATGATCGCACCCTCCCACTTACCTTAGGGAAAGCAGTGTAACGGTCTTGTTGCGTTATCCGGCACTTACAAACATTTAACACAATGTGCGTGTTTCTTATGATGATTTCAATCACCTGTGCAGAAGGGTTCAATTGAAGTAACAGACGTTGGAGAGTAATACAAATAATTAATTAATTCTAATTCCAATTTAGAGCCCACGTGATTAGTATGGAATCGACATACTGTATGTCGTTGCAGCTATAAGTTGCTGCTGGGGAAATGTTTATTAGGTTGAATTTGTCATGCCATGAGGATCAGATCACAAGATATTAGCCAGTACAAGAAGAGAGAAATGCACTCAATGTCTGTGTTAAAGCCCTCGTTCAAAAAGCCCCAGTTTTCTCTAAAAAATGAAGGTAATGGAAGGCATAATTTGCTCTTTCAACGTGCAAAATGTACAAAGCGAGAGGCTATCAGCTGTAGTTTCCTTACCATATATATTTTTTTAAATTACAGCAAATAGGTTTACCAGTCAATCACTTAACTATCTGAAGTTTTTGAACAAGTTCAGGCACAATTAATCCATGTTGCAGCTTGTTAAATCACCACAGTTCCAGTAAATCTTTGCCAGTTTCACATAACTTCTTGGAAATCACAGCTTTGGTGAAATTGGCAAGACAGAAATGGCTGAAATGGAAGTGAAAGTGTTTCTGTGCAAGATGCCAAGCTGAGTTCTTGTTAAGTGCTCACAGGCTCGGCTCAGTGTGAGATCAGGCCTGAACTGTGTGTTTGACTGTATTCATGTATTAATAGGCATGTCTATCATTCTACAGTGTGTCTGTCTGGCACACTGATTACCAAGGAGAATACTCTCTATGTGTACATCTGGGTTTATAGTTGATCAAGTGCATGTTTTTTTGGATCCTCTCTGTGTTCCTGTGTGTGTACAAGTGTGGAAGGTAATGTAGTGGGATTCTCCTCTTGGGACAAGGTTCAGTATGAAAGGAAATGGGGTGTCTCTACTAGAGGCTTTACACATCATCCATCTACCATTTACTATCTCCCTTTCTTCTTTCTCTTCTCCCACCTCATGCTGAGCATTTAGCCTGGTAACACTATAGGAGAAGTGAACATGCACACATACATGATGTGGTATTGCACGCAATAATTTACAATTCTATCACCAAACATTTACTCAAACCATTGGTGCTGTATTATTTACTGTGTGACTCTATCGCCTGCCATGCTTCCTCACGTCTGCTCTCTCCCTCTTCTGCTATCTTTCTTGCTATGTCAGCAAATCAGGCTTGATGACTAATGTTACGTATATATCACATGCATCAGGCAGTGACATGTCTTTAAAAAAAACTAGTCCTTACCAGTCCCTGTATCATTGCTGTTGAACTCGCCTTCTGCTATTAGGAACATTAACCCTTGGACCTTGTTGTTTCCAAATTTTGGAGATGTTTTCGTCGGCTATTTGTGAACTACAAATTTCTTCTTCAGCTTCAGTTGTAGCTGCTGATTGCTGATGTCTCCCACAAACACACAAAAACCTCGAAATATCACAGCCCTGTCCTGTCCTTCCAGCTTCACATTTGTGCATTGGTCAATACATCTCTGTTAAAACTTTGACTGCAGAATACAACCAGACAACCTTGTTCCCCTATTCCATTTCCATACATACTATATAGAAACATGGGGCAGAATACAGGCACAAAATTAGCACATTGACTTGTGTTCACAGGGGAACATGATGGAAGGTGTATGTTCTTGTTTGTTACAAAACAGAATTGATCAAGCACTCCTACAGACAAAGTAGTCTTGCCACCAAGCTTAAGGTTTGAACCAAGAACATTTTGTATTTTACATTAAGCTCAACATTAATTCACACAGAAAGAAAGTACGGAGACAGTGTCTGAAGCAAAGTGAAGAAGTGTAGTCAGAGGTAGATATAGTGAGCCATAAATTCATTGTGTTTCTTCTTGTGCGGGTCAATGCAAAATGTGTTAACAGATGTTTGGAGATTTAGAGTGTCATAGTTTGCAAGGTCTTGAAATCAAAACCACTTTCCCCCCCTGTAACGTCTATCCTCAGCCTTCACTCAGCCCCCTGGGGAAAGACAGATCTGTGTGTGTGTACACGTTGTGCTTTTTTTATCATTAAACAGAATGAAAGGGGAAAAAAAGGGGTTGGGGGGGGGGGGGGAGAAAAATGTGGATTGAAAGAGAAAGCTTTAGGGGAGGGGGCTTACTCACTCCACCACTGTGGGTGGGATCTTGGAGCAGGCAGCAGCCAATTGGCAGCCACAACTGGGTCATATGACGACTGTACTCAACAGTGAGAGAAGCGGGGAGAGAGAGAAAGAGAGAGAGAGAGAGAGAGGGAGGGGAATAAGGGAGAGAGCTGCACATTGAGTTCCACCTCAGTGTGTGATTGAGTTCACAGCAGAGGCACAGCACGAGAGACTACACACACGAGCAAACCGGGTGCAGAGCACACCTGAGTGACTTCAGAAAAGGCACAACAGTGCAGAACAACAAAGAAAAGGGGCAGATAAAAGAAGACAAGTGGTGGAGATTACCTTGAGACAAAGACTGAGACAAAGGGACTGTGAAACAAAGAAAGGGGGAGCGAGAGAAAAGACAGGAGAGACAGCATGTCTTCTCTCTCCAATCAGCAGACTGGCTCTCCTTTCGCAGAGTACAGTGAGCTGTGCAAGGTGCCGTCCCTGTCACCCGGTGTGCCGGCTCAGAGCTGGGATTGGCAGCATCCCTCAGGCATGGACATGGGCGCCCCGAGGAGTCTGGTTGTGGGTCCTGGGGCTCTGGCATCCACCGGACTCACGGATGAAGACAAGCTGTGCTTCTTTGAGCAGCCGGGCAGGGCCAGCATGGACGTCGAGCTGAAGGTGCCAGGCAAGGCTGGGGGCATCTCTGGAAGCACCTCCCTTGGCAATGCTTCCCTGGGGAGCACGGGAGAAAGTCCGGACAGCCCTCTGTCTTCCTCCCCATCGCCCTCCCCAGCTTCCCCTGGCAGACTACCCTCTGCCCTGGGATGTGGGGGCACCAGCAGGGTCTCCCTTCCACCAGTTCCTGGATCCCCAGCCAGGCATATGGAGCTCCCTTCACCCACTAGAGCAGTGCATCCACACTCTATGGGAGCCTCGCTGATGGACGATTCTCCAGTTGATGGAGATTCTCCATCTGAACCATGGAAAAACTCCGGTTTCGCTGAATGCAGCCCAAAGGTTGCGATGCCCCAGGTTGCCCCTAACTACTGCGTTATTGGAGATGCCAATGACAACCACTTTGAGAAGGAGGACAAGGTTATGGCTGGAGCAGCCCTTGTCACCCGTCAATTATCTGAGGGCTCTTCAAGGGACAACAGTGAGGAAGAAGATTTAGAAGAAGAGGAAGGGGAGGAGTTGGAACCCTGTTTTATGGGTCGAGCGCAGCAGCAGAGGAAGGCTATGCGTCGTGCAATGTCTGAATGCTCCCACTTGTCTGTTCCAACCAGTTTAGATCTTCCTGATAAATACCCAGGTGGAGATGGGGCAGGGTTGGACCAGCTGGTTTCACCCATGGGTGGTCAACGTCGCTCACCACACTCCATGAAGCGCTCACATACTGTTGCAGAAGACCAGTCCCCGACCCCACCACCCACCCTCTCGGCAGCGGGCACCACACAAATTGACCTGCGTCAAGCCCAACCTGAACCACCCCTATATCTCTCCCCATTCCTACCACTGAAGGATGGCAATACTGGCTTCCCTCTGTCACCACTAGAGGCCCCAGTAGAGGGCTTTAAGGAGGAGAAGGAGATAGGTGGCATTGTGCTTCCGGTGCCACCCAGTCCCAAGGGGTTCAGCAGCATGGACACCAGCTCTGCTTTGTTTATGGGCTACAACAATGAAACGGAAACTGGCAGCAAATCTGACATGGCGAAAGATACAGGCTTTGGAGCGGATTTTAAACTCAACACCAGTGCTGGTGTAGACTTTTTAGCTGGCGGCAAATCAACACTGGCAGAGGACTTTGATGGTGACCTTGCCACTGGTAACTATACCAACCACGGATTGAACTCCAGCACAAATCCCTTCATCACAATGGATGGTAGGTACAGGCTTTATTTGCCGTCTCTGCCATTTAACTCTTGAACTTATTCTTCAACTGTTGACTGGCAGACATGTTGAGCAACTGAGTTTGAAGAATACACGGCTACTGCCCACAGCTTTGCTGCTGTTGAACTGCTCAGACTGCTTGCACAGTAAGAGATGTTTTGAATATGAACATGAATTTCATGAATGGATAGATCAGATGCTTGTATTATCAAACATAGTACAACTGTCAACAGAGTAATCGTCTGCAATCTCAAAAATATAGGATTTAAACCTGCTGAAAAGTGGCTGTCCAATAATTGAGTCTTTAAAAATGTAGGCTCCCCAGAGAGGGTTGTTTTCGTGCTGAAGAGATAAAGTGGGTGGAGCATGCAGGCGGTAAGAAAAATGGTAATGAGGAAGACGCTGTCTTGATTAAGTGATGTCTATGATCAGTTCTCAGTGGCTCTGTGTGTGTGAAGCACAGAAAGAAAGCATGTACTGCCCATCCAAAGACATACCAGTACTTCTCTCATAATTGTGAGTCACTTGAAGATGATGAAGATATCATAATGATCTTCTTTGTGCTCTCAACATGCACCGCTATGTGTAGAATTATTGGTCCGAGGGTAAAGAAAGTGATATTCCATTCATTTTTTTTTTCAAACGCTTCATTTATTCACAGGACTCAGTTTCAAACCTAATTTGGTTTTTCTGGTTTAAGCTTGCAAATGGCTCGGGGTTAGAAATATCTTCAGATTCAGACTGAAAGGAGGAGTGTCAGTGAGTGAGGGAGAGTGAAAGAGAAAGAATGAAAAGCTGAGCAAAGTCGACAGCAATAGAGCAGCCCCCTGCGGGCTACTTGAAATTCTAGGATAGTAGTGTCTGTCTCATTGTGTTGGACAAAGACGGTGTGCCAATTTTAGACACTGATCGTCCACAAACAAAAAAGGGTGTGTGTATATTTATTTAGAGTGTGTGGCTACTGGGATAACAGCTATACTGTCTTTGATGTACTATTTGTGCAAACAAGTGCTACGAGTACAAGAGTGTATGTCGATGTGCATGCAAATGTGTGTTGCAGCACAATAAGCTTGCAGCTTGTATAGTAGCTGACTCTTCAGATGACATTTGGATGCAGGGTCAGGATAACAAAGCTCATTATTGCTGATGGCGACTCTGTCTTTGTCCAGCGTCCTGCTCCATGCTTTACATCTTTCTTTTTTTCCCTCTTCGTCTATGATGCCCTCTATGTTGAGCTCTTTCTTATGTCTCCTGTTGCTCTGAATGCTCATTAGATTCTTGGTATATGGGCAGAGCCAAGATGGCTGAAAGCAGGTCACGGTCACATTGAATGATGACCACTTTTTAGCCAAAATGGGGTCACTGACTGGGAAGCTTCGTCCAGTACGATGGTGCTTTCTTTAATGACCCTTTTGCCTCCACTTTCTTTCTCTTACACATTTTCCCTCTTTCCTTTATTTGCCCGTTTCTTTATCTTTTTCTTCCCTCCTTGCTTGCATGCAGCAGTTGTTTTCACTGCTTGTCACAAAGCCGAGAGTGGAATAGTCTGCCAGCCTGGCCACCAGAGTATTAAAGGGGCAGTAATCTTAATTTTCCTTCCCCTGAAGTCTAAACAGGCGCATGGAAGTGTCATCAAGCCACAGGCAGTGTGTTGTATTTAAACATCTGGTTGCTTTCATACCAAGGTCAGAAATAGATCTCTGTAGCTCCAGTTGTGTGGAAACCCTTTCTATTCACTTAAAGCTCAAAAATACATGACTCCCGATGAAGTAAGACCCTTTGGAGATAAATTGTTTTTCTGTAGTGAAGGCAGCTCTATTGTACGAGCTTCACATGTGCAGTATACTGTACCCTGGTCTTTGCTTCTTCTCTCTAGGGGGGTTGTGGGGAATTAGGATAAGCAGATTTGAAAAAGAAAAAAAAGGAGGAAGAGGATTGAGATGGGTTAAAAATTGGAAATATGGAAAAAGGGATAGAGAAAGATGCAGATGAATGTATGAGGATTGAAAACAGGACGTATAGGATTTGGTTGAACCTTGCTTGGAAATATGGAGGGAGCATTAGGAGTTGAGAGAATGAACAAAAGATGAAAAGTGAAATAAGGGAGAAATATAAAACAGGGTTGGTGGGGAAAAAATCAGTGTTAATCCCCTTTCAGGTCACATTTTGTTTTATAATATTTCATGCTTTAAAGGGGGATTTTCAGCTGTTTGCGCTAAGAATCAAGCAGATATTTTTCACATTATGTTAAGTCTGGAACATTGAATTGAAGAGTCTGCTGTAGTAAATGGCTTTGGGACATGAGCTTAATGTTTTGTTCTGATGGACGTCACAGCGCTGAAAGGCAGCACTGTATTTTTTGACATACATAGTTTTTTTTTCTGTCATGGAATATGGTTTGTTATCTGTGTAATTGTGTTTCTATTAAGGCTGCATCAAATAGTCAACCTTATCTCATGCAATGAGAAGAGCCAGATTTAACCAAGTTTTTGATGGTCGGTTAGCTGCAAATAAAAAAACGTAAAACTCCTTTGTGAGTTGTGCTGCGTTTGCACTGCTGGACACATGTCAGCTAATCCATTGATCACTAATTAACGTTATTTAACCTCTTCAAATATTTTAACATGGATGTTAATTAAAAACAATATTATAAAACAGTTACGTTAACGTAATTTTTGTTACTTTAATTCAGTTTATGGTCAAGTTTATTTGGAATTTTAAAACCAGAAAAGGATTAGTAGACCTTCAGGCAGTAAGAAAAATAAAACATAAAGACTCGTTAGATTGTCATAGTGGCCAAAGCCACAGTCTGCTTCTTTTTATCATCTTGGACTTAAGACAAGCGACCTATTAGTTTCAGCCCGTTCAGCAGGTAGACCCGTTGTCATGGAGATGCAAATTTGCACAAAGACTCGCTGCAAGTGCGCATGCCCACTTAATGTTGCTGTTATTTGCTGAAACTAGGAAGGGGAAAAAACCTTAACCGATTGCTGTGCCACAGTTCACTTTCATGTTATCAGCTGCTTTTTGGAGGAGGAGGCAGTACCCTTTGATCAGTAAGCGTGTGAGACTGCTGGCTCTTCTCTGAGTGTCAGAGCTAAACACGCAGATCCCCTATCTGAGCTGCTGTCTTTCACAAATCACTGCATAATGCTACTTTTATTTAACCGCCACTGTTGCCGGTAGGTTGAACAATCAGTGTTGCCTTGCGCGCACGCTACAAAGAAACGTGTGTATTTTAACAGGGGATGACGGTGTTGCAAAAATCCATGTCTAAGCAGAATGTAATACCAGTGACGGTACGGGTTTACTGCCCACCTCTAGTTTTTTGGTGGTCTGACAGATGCGTAGATTGTGGCTGCTGTGTTGGTTGGATCTTGAAGTGGTTTACATGGTCTGAATCACAAGAATCATTGTCAAGCAATGTCAGCATTAAGGATTACTTAAACACAACCAAACCGGGATAATGAGAAAACACTCGATATATCCAAAAAGTCTCTATTATTTGTAGATTTTAAATACTCACAAATCTGTCTTTTTGAGGGTCTAAGTCATCATGGCCTCTTTAAGAACTCAAATCTACTGACATTGTTTTTTGACAATACAGATTAACATTAATTGCAATTTCAATGAATTAATAATGGAATCAACTGATTAAATGAAACCAGAGTTTACGTCGTTGTTAATGGATTAACAGTTAAGAAAGGGACATTTTGGATTAACAGTGCCCACCTCTGTGTGTGCTTCGTGCATCTGTTGCACCTAAAAACCGAACAAACAACAGTCTTAAGGTTTACGAGGTTCAGCACCTTCACTGCATACTCCATGTCAACTCAGAGTCCTATCTCATGCTCCACTCTGTTACCACTTCACAACCACTTCAACGTGTCCAGCGTGTTTTGATGTACTACCAAAGGGCAGTGATGGAGTGTATCGTTCACTTCACAGAGAATGCTGTTGTCAATGCTCACAAGCCTCAAGTGTTGTGGAGCAAAGAGTGACAGGGTTTTAATGAGACAGCATCCGTAAGAGCTGATTTACATAATCCACTTGAGGAGCCAAATGAAGGCCGTAGAATTCAGCTGTAGTTTAATGAAGATGGAGAGTTTTTTTAAGCTTTATTTATTGGCTTTTTTGGGCTTTTATTGTAGAGATAAGACAGTGGATAGAGTCGGAAATCAGGGAGAGACAGAGCGGGGAAGGAGCCAAAGGTCGGATTCGAACCGTGGCTGCCTGCTTGGAGGACTGCAGCCTCCATACATGGGCGCATTAACCACTGCGCCACCAGCGCCTCAAAGATGGAGAGTTTTATCGAAACATCTGCAGATATGGTTTGCATCCAATTTGGAAGATAAAGATAACTACTTTGATCACTTCTTTCTCACTACCTTTCTATAAGTACAAATGTCTTATAACTTGCATAAGTCTGATAAGAAAAAGCTGTCTTGAACTTGACATCCTAGGTCAGAGTTATTCAACAGTTCTACAGTGAACAGTGCACCTTTTCCCCGAAAAAAAAGTGGCTATTGGTATGCTGATGTGTTTACATATTAATCCCAACTACTGCTGTTAAAATATCAGACATGCTCGTTTAAACTTACATACATAAAAAGAATGAGAGACCTTAAGAGCTTTATTAATGTTAAAGACGAGTCAGCATATTTTACCATATTATTAAGACAAGAATAATAGAAAAACACTGGGTTGAGGCGGTGCTCTTCAGGAGAGTCCAGGCATAACAGCCCTAAATGAGCTGTAAGTGTTATCATTATGCTAATGAAACCTTCTGATGAACTGGCTCACTGCACCTAGATGCTCATTGTTCTCTTCTGTCCTGAGCCATTTATTATACAAGAGTTAGAGAACCCGGGGGCATCCTGGTGCCTCAGCAGCTCTGCTAAAACAGCAGGTTGAGATTCAGCTGACACACCCTTTGCATGGGCTGTGTTGCATTTGTGACAACAGCAACATTACTGCCATGTAACGGTTTGGTGAGACTTGGTGCAAAGCCAGTCGGTGAGGGTCAAAGTCAGAGATGTCAAACACATGCACAGTGATGTTTAGACTGTGTCATTTGAAAACATCTGGGGGGGGGGGGGGGGGGGCGGTAGGTCAGTCTGTGTGGACTCAGTATGGGAACCGGACCAGAGGGTCTTCAGTAACCGACCAAAGTCTGGTTACTTCAGAGGTGCCCTTGAGCACCCCCGTGTGCAGCCCCTCACTCTGACTCTATGTGTGTATACTCTGATGTGTGGCGGCCCGCCCAGGTAATGTTAAGCAATTTGGTCACTTTTGCACACCATTAGTGGTACGGTTCCAACCAATCTCGGAAACCCATCAGCAGTCATCGTCTGATAGACGATATATGCCTCTTGGGACGGATACCAATGTCTCTGTAAATCTGGTGAAGGCACCGGTTAGCGTTAAACGACCTCTAGCCAAGACTTCTTTTGCGACGTAAACACTGCACAGAGAAGCAATTTTTTTCTTGTTAGTTTTTTGGTCCATAACATCACAGAGGTCATTTATTGAGCCTCAGTTTAACTAGTAGAATATAACTAGTATCACTTCGGACTGCGTTAGCAGTAGAGCCCGAAAAAGACATTTAGATTTTCTTGTGATTTACTTGTGAATTAACAGAGTAATTCAAATCACTGTGACTTTGCAATAAAAACAAACACTTCCAGGTAAGACCTTCTCATATCCCATAGCAGTCTTAACTCAGACCCTGAAACAGAAGCAGCTGTATGAAAAGCTTTGGCTGTACTTGATGGGGAATGTTGCTCTCATATTGTCATGACTGCACTTCAGGAGTTATTACTGACATCATGTCTGACCTCCACTCCACCCTTATGTTCTCATCAAATATTTCTCTCAGAGTTGCCCTCTATCACCAACCCACAGCCTCAAGGGAAACTGTGATTGATGATTCCAATCAAAAGCTCCATCAATAATTGATGCCCCTCTCTTGGGAGGTGAATCATCGCTCATTTCTTTTTTGTCCAAAGACAAGTCATAGCTCGAGCTCATAGTATGTTTCCCTCTGGTCCCGTTCCTCTGGTGTTTGAGTGCTTTCTGCTTCGGTGTTGTAGAAAGAATGTGCTGGTCAAAGGGTCATTTGTACCTGATGGTGCTTTGTCTGAAAACAGTCGGAGAGTCTTTTTGTGGGTAAAGAGGATATGTTCCCAAAAAAGGAAAAGCATTGTGGGCGAAAAGGGTCTCACAGTAGAGAGTAGGTAGGTTAGGTGTCATGTCTTGTCTGCTTAAATGAAGCAATTTTCACCTCTCTGCTTCCCACAGCTGTGACACGTATCGGGTTTCTGCCCTAATTAAAGGATCAAGTTTATCTCCTGAGCCTCTCTTTGTTCACAATGTTTTTTAACTTTTCCTTCTGTCTTGCTCCCTACCTTCCTTCCTGTCCCACTGTTTTCTCACTTTATTTAGGTCACCTTTGTTTGATTTATACAGTCACTGATTTGTGTTCCTCCTGTAAGGTCTGATGTATGTCACTGCTCCAGGTCGGAGGTTCCTGCATCTTATGTAAATAAACAATGTAATTTCATTCTACTCAAATCACCCGAATTGACTCGTCTTCCCTCCTTTCCTTCCTCCGTTGTCCTCCCTCTATCTCTTTTTCAGCCTATTGTGGTTTTGCATATTTCTCTTCAGAGTATTGTATTATAATTGGCCTGGTAGTATTTAAAAAAAAAGAAAAAAGACATGAACTGCAAAAACACAAAATTGGAAAAAGGAACGCGTAAACAATCCTAATGAGGTCAAGGTTTTTTTTTTTACCCCCTTTTGTTCCTTCATTATTTGTCTTTCATCTCGCTCGCCTTCTGTCTGCCCACTCAGCTCTTAATCTGCTGATCAATATATTGCACACCAGCACTCAAGCTCTAAAGCCATCCCCCCACCTCATCCCTCCTTCAGTTTTACCCTTTCTTTAACAATCATTTGGCTCAGTTTCCCTCCTTGGACACCATTTCTCTGACTTCATATGAGTCAGAAACACAACAGGTAGCAGTATAAGTTTGAGTTCAAATCACTTTCTTTGTCAGTGGTCCGCTCTAGTTTTAAAGGCTTCCTATACTATACTATTACTCATAGCAGATTTTCAAATCAAAACAATTGCTTTCTTCAGACACAACTCACTCATCCCTCAGCACACCCCACCCCCCTCAACAACCTCAATAGTGCCATCTTAATTGTCTGATTGTATGATTACAATAAAATCTCTGGGAATGTAATAGGTCTGATTAGCTCATGTCTCTACTGGTACACACTGTACAGGGGGTACTTTTTTGATAACGCATCACTTTTTATTTGATGAATTATAAGGGTCACTCACAACAAGGTGTGTAGCTGACCTGGCTGATGTACTTGTACATGTAGCTGTTTGTCAGAAGGCCTAAGACCTGGCTCAGGGGGGCTCTCTGGTTCGAGTCCCTCCTCTGGCTCCTTTCCCCCACATGTCGTTCCCCGCTCTCTCTCTTCCTGATTTCCGGCTCTATCCACAATCCTATCTCTATAATAAAGGCACACAATAAAAGGGCCAAAAACTAAAAAAAGACCCACCTCAGCTCCAGTTCTTTGTCTGGTGTTAGGTTGACTGAAAGTTACGGTGAAACAGCATTTCTAGCATGGCGACCACCATTGACGGGCTTCCAAATCCCCCTGCAGTAACAAATGAGTGACGTTACTCAGGCTTCATCCATTAATATTTACGGCAGATGATCCTATCTGGCATCTGTTCTGTTGTTATCTTTAAGAAAAGAAAGAATCATCAGAGGATCCTGTACTAAACTGGTTCAGTATAGTATATTTGGTGCTCAGCTGAACTCGTTGTTAGGTCAGCATCACCTGAGGTCAGATGATGCCCATGTTTCATGCAGTGAGTCAACAGATGAGACAGATCTTCTTTTAGCTTGTTTACATCGCGTGATATTTTGGTTTAGTAGGGCAGCAGCGTCATCCAGACTCATAGTATTTGGTCTTTATTCACATCATTGAGTCTGGTCTAAAAATAAACTACTACAAACTCTGCTTCAAGTGTTGTTTTGTGACACTGAATTGTTTCTTTATTCTCAGAGCAGATCAGTGCTGCTAGTTTCTGTTCCCTTTTGAGTAAAACTACAGAATTCAATAAGAAGGTATAATACAGAGGTGACAGATGATCAGTTAAAATGAAATGAGAAAATCTGGTCACACTCTATAGGTGCACATTAACTAGTTTATAGGAGCTTATAAGCATGTATATTAGGAGTAGTTAAGCTCATAATTAGTAATTATAAAGCATGTCATAATGCCATATTATGCATGACTTTATGATAGGACTACTGTGTCTTTAAATACGAGTTTACTCACCTGTTAATAATTACTTATTAATAGTGAGAAATTCAGTTTTTGTTCCTAAATCATGATCTTTAACAATTTCCTCAGTTTGCTGAGTGATGCTACCGACACGAAAGGCCAGCAAAACGTATAAAGATACGAGTGATTCATGGTTCATTATTAGCAGTAATCAGTAATCATTGATTATTTAGGGACAAACAATATTTGAAAGCCTAAAAACCCTTTGTTATTACTAATGAAGAGGAAAACATAGTTATTACACGCTATTTGGAGATTTTCACTTTGTGACATCACAAAGGGCAGTAACCCCTCCCCCAGGTGGGTGACACTCACATAGCTAGGTTTCTTTTTGTTTTGCCCTCTGAGTCTGCCTTCTCACCGTAAACAATAGGACATCGTGCAAGAATGCCGAAATACACCCAAGCCCTTCCAGAGGGGCGTGGCCAGACACAGATCATTTACATTTAAAGGTACGGACACAGAAACAGCCTGTTCTGAGCAGGGCTGAAAAAGAGGGGTTTATAGACATGATCAAATACAGGATCAGAGTGGATTTTTGGCAAGACACCTAAAAGACATGTTTTGCGGAGCTCAGAGACTTCTTTAAACTGGTTGAAAAGGAGGATAATATGTGACCTTTAAACAGACATTACCTTTAATGATAACAAGGAATCAAATCAAATATTCCTTTAAGCTGTACTGATCCAGATACTAGTTTGTTATATAGGGAAAAGATCTGTCCCATAAGCTGTTCATTAAATGCATTAATACATGCTTAGTAATGACTTATAAGGAGCCCATATGCCGAAAAGAAACAAAGTCATTTATAAATTGTTGCCAAATATTTGAACAAGAAAAAGCTTTTACCCCCATTATTAGCACCTATATATCTGATCAAATCGAACTCATCTATGCCAGTAATGATCCAAAGTACCCTGAGAATACAATCAGCTGTAGACTGTTGTTCAGGAAGCTTTCAGCTGCAGTATTGTTGACTAGGAAACAAAATGTTCTTTGCATTGATTTTTGCTTCAAGGTTCTGAGGTTCTCATCAGATCTTTCAGAAGAAGATCTTGGGTTTATCCTACTCTCTTACGTTCACTTTTATATTCCTGCTGCTTCCTTCCCTGATGGTGTAGTAACCTGGGCAACAGGAAGAGATAGGGTTGTTTAATTATAAGTCTATATGTTGCAGAATAAAAAAGACAGAGACCAAGAATGGAAATAATACATATGAAACAGTAATAGTAGAAAGCACTGGAGACTGTAAGGAGGGAGTGGGAGGAAGTGGAGAGGGAAGGGGAGGGGGAGTTGTAGAGCAAAACAAGAAGTACAGGAGAGGGATGATCTGTCATGGGGATACAGGAAGAGAGACTTGATGTGAGGGAAGATGGGACTGTAATACCTTTTCTTTCTCACGCTCTCTTTCTCTGCCTTTGTCTTTCTAAGTTTATATGGATGGATGATTAGGACCATGTCAGCGACAGTGTGATCTTTTTGTCTATCTCCTTGTCATCTGCTCTGGCAAATTGTGTGTTTTTACTCAGTCCCATGTCTCTCGCTCTCTGAATCCTTTGTCTCTGTTCAGTCTTCAAACAAATAGAACAGTTAAACCTGCCTTCAAGCAACGGAAATCAATCTGCACAGAGGACGCGTTTTGCTTCATTGACCCATGTAGGAGCACTGACATGAAAGGAACCTGTGAAAATAAAATCACCCTTCCCCACTGAACCTAAAGAAGGACATTTTATTCAGGATTTCAGACTTTTTTTTGAGAATTTGTTTCCTGTACTGTAGAAACAACACAGAACAGTGTTGGCTGAATTGTATGTAGCATGTAGGATTTATAAAACAGGTATTTTTTATCAACATTCTCATAATTTTTAAAGGATTTCAACTGTGGTTTATTTATCATTTAGATCTTTAACGTGTTACTTATGTTGTAGCTAATGGCAATAAAAAGCTTTTATCGTCACTATTCCTTTTTTTCACCTTGACCAATAATACATATCTATGAGGACAACTGTCAGTACTTGTTTCTTTTTCTCTAACATGAACACAGAACTCTAGCTCAGGGGCAACAGCAGCATTTGGTTGTGTTTTTTTGTTTTGTTTTTTTTTACCTGAAATGATGCTGTTATAAAAGATGCAGATTGACTCAGTATTTGATGTGTATGTGCACAGGGAGCCATTTTTCAAAATCTGTCCGTATCTGTGGATTGACGCCAGTATAAAACAATTTTTGCTGCGCTTTGATTTTTCTAAGTTGTCTAAAGAAATTGTCTCTGTGAGAATATGTGTTGATCTGGGCTAGGGGTGTGTCCAGAGGGGTAGCCAGGGGTCAAAAACATAAACATTTAAGTACAGTACATAAAATTGTGACTTTAAATATTTTTGTTTCATTAAAACAATTTAAGCTAATGTTGCCATTACCTTGTGTTTTAATGTAGATATTATTGGTGTGCACGTCACACTTCAGGCCACCCCTGCATAAGTCAGTGCCCAGGTTGGGCCAGCCCAGTTAAAAAAGCCTGGACACGCCCCTGATGCGGGCACAGTGAATGTTCCATTAGAGCTGCTCATGTTTTATTTTTTGCTACATCAAGTTAGTAGATGCTCACGTTGCTTGTGACCAGCTGTGTTCCTGGATTGGATAAGAAAGGGTTTTATCAATGAGCTATTGGCATTATTCTTAATTACAAATGTCTTTTTTATTTCAGTCAAATCTGGCATGATGGAGAAAACTGAGAAGAAGGAAGACAATGATAAGAAGATAGAATTCTTTGAACCTCTGGAAAAAGCCGATCAGAAGAGCGTGAAGGTGGAATATGTGAGCAATCCGACTCCAGGCAAGGTGGAGACAGAGACAGAGAAGGCAGAAAAAGAGAAGGAGGCACAGAAAGAGAAGGAGAAAGAGGCAGAAATGTTAAAAGAGAAGGAGAAGGAGGCAGAAAAGTTGAAAGAGAAGGAGAAGGAGGCAGAAAAGTTGAAAGAGAAGGAGGAGGCAGAAAAGTTGAAAGAGAAGGAGAAAGAGGCAGAAATGTTGAAAGAGAAGGAGAAACAGGCAGAAATGTTGAAGGAAAAGGAGAAAGAGGCAGAAATGTTGAAGGAAAAGGAGAAAGAGGCAGAAATGTTGAAGGAAAAGGAGAAAGAGGCAGAAAAAACCAAAGAGATCGAGAAACAGGCAAAGAAGGAAGAAGAAAAGAAGGAGGCTGAAAAGGACAAAGAGAAAGTGGAGTCAATGCAACAGAAGGCAGAAAAGGAAGACAAAGTGAAGGTAGAATTTTCCCCCGATAAATTGTTCAAGACTGAGGACAAGACGGAGAACGTCCAAAAAGTTCAGGTGACAGAGGAGGCAGAGAACAAAGTTAAGAAAACAGAGAATGTGGAAAAAGTGGAAGAAAAAACCGAGATGAAAAACTCTGAAAAGGTTGACAAAACTGAGGTGAAGGATGTCAAAGAGCAGCACATGGACAAAGTGGAAAAGACCCCAGAGCAACAGCTGACAGCCGCCAAACTTGATATCGGTTCTGACAAGGTGGAGACGAAGTCTGAAACCGAGATGACGGCGACAGCAGAGGTGAAAGAAAGTAAGAAAGAAGAAGAGGACAAAGCAAAGAAGACAGAGAAAGAAGACAAGCCGGCCGAGAAATCGGTAGAAAAACAGAAGACCGATAAGGACGAGAAGCAGGCCGACAAAAAGACAGCGGAGAAGAAGGATGAGAAGAAGGACAAAGCTGCAAAAGCAGACGCAGGAGAGAAGGTCAAGAAAGCGAAACCTGCAAGTAACGGAAGCAGCACCTCACCGAGCAAAGACCTGGCAGACAAGAAGACTAAGGTAAGTTATAAGGACGATATGCTGTTCCTATTCACCAATAGAATATATATATATATATATATATATATATTGTAAAAACACCTGTGATTAAAAGTGAGGCACTTAATTACAGACTGATAAATATGCAACATTAAAACTAAGAAAAGGTCAATAGGTAATGGTACAACGGGTATTAAAGGAAGAATGTGGTAGCTTTTGGCCGCACCTCCTCCATACTGAAGCCTCCGCTCTCCTCCAGCGACACACCACCAACCCTCCTCACCTCATGTTCCAACCAAGGAGTCAAGAGCAAACGGCGGACAAAATTGTCTTAAGCTCAAACTGCATTGTTGTTGTAAGCCGGCTAATGTTAGCACACATAAGATAGCTCGTAGCTTCGGTAGCACTTTATATTTCCTTAATAACACAAATAAGTCTTAATTAGTGTTAATTAAGTGTTAATAAAAGCATAATTAATATGTTTCTTATTACTTATAAGATACTGATAGGCTCTCTTTAGAAACCTATTCAAAGTTTATAAATCTGTCATAAACATTAATACAATGTTTATTAACATTAATAAAACTTTATAAGTGTTAGTTATACAATTATTAACACATTTGTGATAGGCTTTTAAAACACAGGAACTTATTAGAGAATTCTTAACTTATATAGGCGGATTATATACATGATGTTTATTAACATTAATAAGACTATATAAGTGTTAATTATAATCATAATTAACACCATATGGTGTTATTTCTTATTAGCTCTCATATTGTACATATTGAATATTCAGATTCATATGACTGATTGATGGACTTGGTAAAAGAAAGTGGAAAAAACCTTCAGATACAGCTTTAATGGAGAGAACATTTTAGGATGAAAGCCCGATGTACCGGAGAAGAAAAATAAACAAAACAAAGGAGTTTCCATTGCAAAGGAAGCCGTCGATCATGCACCATGCATCCTGCTGAAGCTTCTGCTGCTGCTTTCTTTACAGCGACTTTATGTGCGGGACAAAACAAAAAAGAAATTTTCCAAGTGATTTAAGGTCCTAACTGGTAGAAGCAAGCATCATGGCAATTTTATTTTACTTCATTTATATTTGATGATTTTTCGTTAAATGCTGCTTGAGCTGCTTAACCTCCCTGCCTTTATCATTTATTTTCCTAAATTTTCTTTCCCTTGCTCTCCCTCCTTATTTTGCCCTCCATCGCTCCTGCATAATTGGTCCTACATCACAGCCAGTTGCTGGGGTGACCAAACCAAGCACTGCAGCCAAAACACGGCTGAGTAGCACGGCTGCTGGCGGTTCAGCCACTGCCACTACAAAACGCCCCACACCCTCCACAACCGCCACCTCCATCTCAGACAAAAAAGCAACCACAAGCAGGCCACTATCCACAGCAGCTGCTGGTCCAAAGCGACCCTCAACCGCCTCCGCCAGTTCCACCAGCCGCCCTGCATCCTCGACCACCTCCACTACACGTGATGTTAAACCCAAGGTAAGTTTTAGCTGATAGAGCTACCAACGTGTGGATTCCACATGGGGTTTAATCAGCTGTTCGTTACGCCGGATGCTTACTAGCAGCATCATTAACGAGCTTTAGAGATCTTTAAATTGCTTGTTGATACTTCCCCTCCTAGCTCTTAACAGAAGAGAAAAATGCACCTGATTATACAGTTGGTATTATTTTGGGACTCACAAAAATCGGTTTGCTCCCTTGGACCAGGAATTTGACAATCTACTGTACCTTTTTGCATGCATTGACTCATTTTTATAACAATGGTGAATCATGGTCAGAGGGCACAGCTACAAATGTTGTCCAACCTCACATTTTCTTCAAGGAGAAAACACCCAATAGATGTTGTGTTTGCCGTTTTAGAAGATAGAACTGATATCACTGAACAGTGGAGATAACACAGTACTCCAATATGGAATACACTTTTTAAAAAAATAAGAGAATAAAGAAAATAATAAATAGTGAATAGTGATATAATCGAGCTATGAAGTGGTTAAACATACTTGATAATGCAATTAGTAGTTGACCAATCAATCAAACATGTCCCATGACTGTATGACTTCCACGACCATATTAGGTTAAAAGTTCTAACATTTAAAAATGTCTTTGTTTTACACTTACGCTTCAACACTGGTGTTGACCTTTCCAGTTCATGATTTTATTTACTGTTCAATATTCTTTCAGCATGGTCAAAAAAAAAGTGGATTTTCTGGAGAAATTCTGGTTGATCGCAACTGTATATGCAAAATCCTGTTTTTTAATTCCTGCAATGGAGCTCTTGTTGCACTAAGCCTAAATTTTCCTCCAATAAATGCGAAAACATCAAAAAAGCAATTGCTGCAAATACTATGAATCTAACCTAATGCAATATATAAAAACAGTCTTGGTCAACTTTTACAAGCAACACAGAGCCTGTATCAAAGGATCAGTCTCATCTCACTGTGGCTGCAGGTGGTGCCACATTGGACAAATCTCTTAAACTGGAAGTTGTCATTTTAAACAATAAGCAATTAATTCTTCTTCTTCCTCTCTCAAAAGACCAATCAGCTTTCTAACTCCCTCCCTCTGTGACCTCCTTAGCTGCAACCAGTGTGACACCACAACAGATAAATTAAAACAGCCTCTTTTTTTTTTTTAGCCTCTTAGCGCCCAGGGCTGCAGGCTGACTAAGTTCAGCAAGGCCAGCTTGTTGCACGATGGCTCAGCTTTATGTGCAGCGTATGTGCATCATCCGAGGGGTTATGCAGGGCAAATACGCTGCTGAATGAAATTTGCAATCATCAAGCAGCGCCTTGGACTAGATGTTACACACACGCGTGAAAAAGAAATTGACCTTAATTTCTCAGTGAAGCCACTGAACATTTGCATGAACCCATGACAGCGCAAGACAGACACAAGTTACATCATGACCTACTTTTGTGCCAGCAGATTTACTGAAGCTGCCATTGTTTTCTCTCATTCATCTGTTTGTCCTTTCTCTCCTCACCTGACATTCCCCGTGTTTTTGTCAATCTCCCTCTCCGCAGACCACGGCAGAGAAACGCCCCCTTGTGCCAAAGGCCAGCTCTGCAACAACAGGCTCCACCGCCGCCACCAAAAATGGAACCGCTACCACAGCAGCAAGCAAAACAGCTGCATCAGTGCGCACAACTGCTGCTCCACGCAGCACCACCACTACTACCGCAGCCAGGAAGCCTCTGGGTATGGGCAGACAAGCTCGCACGCGCATCATGTATACTCCAGACACATCTTTGATAACCAGCATTAGTCCTCACTAAACGAACGCATTCACTGAAATGTTACAAATTATTGAACGCTCTTTTTCTATAGAAGCTTTTATTGCCTTTGTAATAACATCATAGGTGTTTGTGTTTCAGCTTCCATGACTGATGGCAAACCAGGAGAGGAGAAGAAGCCCAGCACTGGCAAGACTTCCACAGGTGTGGCTGCCCTCTTTTAAGACTTTATAGTACATGCAGACACAGGAGACACTCAGACAAAACTGCATGTTGTTTTTCATTCATGCACACACTGTAGAAGTCAAACAGTAAACGTAGACAAGAGATATTTAATGAAAAAAATACAAAGACAACTTTCACACATGTACGTATTTCTACTCCTCACAGTGCCACAATTCTCGAACCCTAGTGTGCTTGTTCAAGGTTTGGACTCTGTTCAGGGGATCAAGCTGTGCTGCATTAATCTGCACTGCCCTCTCACAGGTGTCTCATGTGGCAAATCAGATGTGAAATGCCTCTTTCCTATTTTTAGTAAAAAAAAAAAAAAAAAAAAAGGGTGCTGTCTGCTCCTAAGAAAGTAATGTATTTATCTTACTGAGTGTTATACATACTAGAGAAAAAAAGAAAAGTCAACTTTCCTATACGATTTTTATCGTGACTTTATTATTTTAAAATCATGATGGGGCAGCTGTGGATCAGTGGACGAGTCGTCTCATAACCGGAAGGTTGGGGGTTCGATCCCCAGCTTCTGCAGCCATAGGTCATAGGTTTGAATGGGCGCTTTACTTAGTAGTCAGAAGATTAGAAGACGCTATACATGCCCAAGTCCATTTACAAATTCTTTTGATATATTATTATTATACCCTTAATAAGTAATCTAATACAGAAATTGATTATATTTTTAAATTGTTTGAGAGAATGTGTGAGGTAGTGGGATCCGGATTACTTTTAAATATAGAAATTGTGAGAGCTTCTTTTGGATATCATATAATATTGTAAAATCCTGCAAAATTCCGTTTAATGTAATGTAAAATAATCTCAAAACAAAATGTACTCAAAACTTCCTCTAAATTGTTTCTATTTATAATCTAACTTTGGAATAATATGATAAAAATGTGACTTTTTTTGATTGAATATTGTTGTACTGCATGTTGATAAGTCATCCTCTAACTATTCCCCAGACCCCAAACGTACACTTTCAAATTATATTGATTGAATGAACATTGCTGCAGTCAGGTATATTATGAAATAGTAGATAGTATTATTTAGTATACAGTTTACAATAAGACCCAATTGTCAATTTTGACCAACTGTTGCCATTGTTTCAGCCTGAACAGCACAGCAGGGCTCTCCCTCCCTCTGTACTTCTGCTCCCTGCATATATTCCTCTCCTCTTTCTTCTTCGCTCCTCCTTTTATAATCCTCTCCTCAGTCCTGCCTTCCCTCTCTCTCTTCCTACACAGCTACGGCTTTACTCCTCCTGTCGACAGATTAGTTTACATTATGGCAACAGGAGAGCTGTCAGCAGGAGTGTGACACTGCAACACACACAGTCCGACCATGACAATGCGGGCAGGCTCGCGGGGAGAGCAAGGCTTTATTGCTGAAAGGCTCTGGGGAGTTAAAAACCTTTCACTTCAGCACTCTGTGGATTACAGTCCTCTTGCTGTTGACAGGAGTTTGCAGCTCCTGCTGATACAGCCTCTGGTGGTCTGATCTGCTCAGAGTTCATACTGCAAGTCAAATTACTCTTTAGAAACACGGAGGCAGGCGGGAGGATTTCCTCAATTAAACACGTCTTAACATGAGCTGGAGATATATCAAAGGCTCTCAGGGAGGATTGACTGCAGGACACATGGTACAGCGTTCCTCAGGACAGAAATAAGCTGACATGTAGCTATATACTGTATATGTGAATGAACAGATTTAAATGGGTACCAGTGCTGCATGCTGAAGTGCATTCACCCAAATCAGAAGAAGAGAATGACATCATTTAAAAAGGAAAAAACAGCAACCATTTACAGTCACTTATTAAACTTTTAAGATACAACATTTGCATTAGATGACTGAGATTTAAAGACAGGTACATCAGCTGTTTCCCTTTCATCCGCCTCTTTGCACGGACCCTATTGATCTGTTTCACTGACTCTCTGCATGACAACAATTAAGAACTTTTCCTAAAATGCTGTATTGTTTCTTTAGTTCAGTCAAGAAAAAATACTTTAACTACTGAAGAGTGTGAGTACAAAGGATAGCGTGCTATGAAAGACCAATAAACTCTGACTGACTCCACCTCCAACAGACTCCACCAAACCCAAGACCTCCACCACCACCGGCACCGCCCGCAGCTCTACTTCCTCCACCGCTGCCTCTCGCGCTCGACCCGCAGCAGCCAAACCGGCCACTTCATCCTCCACCACTGGCGCAGCAGAGAAGAAGCCCCTGGTGCCTCGCGCCACCCGGGTCGCTTCCTCTTCAACCACGACCACCACCTCCACCTCGAGGACCGCAGCTCGACCCAGCACAGCACCGGCTCCTGACATCCGTAACGTTCGCTCTAAGATCGGCTCTACAGACAACATGAAGCACCAGCCTGGAGGAGGGAAGGTAGCTTTTTAATCTTACTCCTCTGGCTTTGATAGCATGTGTTTTCTGACACTGTGGGTCTCCTCACCTGTTTCTTCACACTTATTTCTTCAAATCTTCTGCAGTAATAAACACAGTCAGTGCACCCCTTATCTCTTGTCTACAATTTAAATTAGCATACTGTGCAAAGCTGCTAAAACACTCGCATCACTAGTAACACCAAAGTACAGTCCAAATGTTCTTCATCTCCCTCTTTACTCTCTTTGGCTCGACTTTTCTTGGCTTTGACGATCACATCACTTCTTTTATTAGAGCATCTTTTTCTGTAATCCTCTGCATCTTCATTTCAAACCATTTTACCCATTTTTTCTATCAACCTTCATAACCTTTGTAGAGCACGACTGAGGAGAAAACGGTAGAGGGATGATGTTTCATAGAGTGGGCTCTTTAAAGGATACTTTTGGTTTATTTGAACTTGGGTCTTATTTCCTTTTATTGTTTTAAAGGAGCGATATGTAACCCTGACACCTAGTGATTAAAATGAGTACTGCGATCCAAATACAAAACATCGGAGGAGAGCTGTCTCCCCCCCCGCCCCCTCCTCCCTAGAGTCGATGTGCATGTAGGCTGACATGTCGTGGACACAGCTCTGCATCTGTGTTCAAACCTCTCTCCATTGTTCGACAGCTTCTCCAATATTTATCCTAGTATTGCCACGTTTCTGGTCGTGAAGCTTTTTTTTTTTAAACTGCAGAGGCTTATATTATACTGTACCAGTTCACTTGCCAGCTTCCCTTGCTGCAGCACCTGTTGGTTTGCTGTGATAACTAAACCGAGGGGCATCCAAAACAGCTGTGTGGGGTGCCTTATAACCGCCTCCCTTCTCTGGTCAAAACGAATACAGAACATTCAGGACCAGAATCTAAAGTTAGAAGGAGGAGATACTGGCTGCTGTATTGTTGTCAGAGAAGCCAGCACTTCAACATAGCATGTTTCCTTAATGTCTGATCATATAGTAAGGTCATTTTATGATTTAATTCAGTAAATATCATGCATTTTGGTCCTTTAACTATTCTTTTTATTAGTTACAACAGTAATTCAGTTAACACACTAGAATAACTGTGAAATTGAACTGAAGCAATCTTAAAATGGACATTCACGCTGTCATGTAAATATATTTTGTCAAAGTTGATTTAAGATTTATCTGTACACGATCTATTAAACAGAAGCTTTGGGTAAGAAATGCACCATTTACCTGGGTATCCTCTTCCTAATACCTTACTTTACATCCTGTCCAATCAGGGGACTTCCCCATTACTTAGCCATAAGGACCCGCAATCTCCCCCCATCACGTACTGTCCTCCCTGAATTTGCTGTGTACCCTTTCACCTTACAGTCTAAGGTGCAGTGCTACTTCTAACAGCCTTATTACATGTTCGACCGGAGACCAACCTAGTCCTAAGGAGAGTTTGTGGTCATTTTGACACATTGGAACTTAAAAAAGTCAACTTCCAAACGACCTGAACCAGAAGTTTAGGTCAAAGTTAAGGACCCCCCTCTTAGCTTAAGAAGGCATGTAAGGGCTACCCTACACGCCTACACCTTTGGGTTTATGATTGAAGGTTTTCATCAGTCGAATCCAGTTCTGCTGCAGGAAACTCATGGCTTTTGACTCTGTAAAGATGAATAAAGCTTTCATGTGCTCAAATTACATTCTCCAGGTCCTGTCTCTGCAGAACTTTAAGACTCCAAATAGAACTTGAAGAAGACAGCTAGACTTAGAGAATGAAATGTTGTAGCCTTTGTTTAGTCCGGATTTAGCCTAAAACTGGCCCTGCCTGTTTTTTTTGGAAAAAAAGGGGACGCAACACCCTCTTAGATTATATTGTCCTATAGTAATGCCACTTCCATTCACACGACTCCATTTTGTGGCCTGCTGTGTTGATCCTGTAATAAAACTCAGTGGGTTTTTGCAGTGTATTTCTGCAATGCGGCTACATTAACGAGACCCAAGTCGCAACAAACAAAAGGCATCCTTCTATGTCCTCTAATTATTCCGCTCATCTGTTTGTACACCCAACCTTCTTTTTCCCCCCTGATCTTTTGCAATTCCTGCATCGCCTCCTCTTCCTGTGTGTTGTATTGTGTTGTTGTTGTTGTTGTTGACCTGGGGTGGGCTTGTCTCCCCAGATGTCATCTGCCTCTCAGAGCAGGTCCCTCGCCTCCAAAGATACGAGCCAGGCCAAAGTGAGTTTCCTCCCTCTTCATCCTCCTCTACATCACCACACACTCTACCCTCCACTGCACATTTCTCTTCATGCATATTTTGCTGTTTTCTTTTTTCCCACCACCTCTCATTGTTTGGTTTATTTTGTATTTTTAATAACCTGAATTACTGCAAAGCTCAAGGCTAGATTCAAGAGCTAGCCACAGGCTTGTCAGTAATAAAAGCACCTGCAGTATGTAAAAACACAATTTTCCCTTCCAGTCTTAACACGTTGACTTTTATTTACTGTTAAGTACATGAATGGTTCTATTTTCTATTTTCTCATCTTGCAAGTAAGGTTACCCTGTTGTCATGGTCTATTAGCTTCCTGGTTTCATAGCCAAGACGGTTATTAACCCTTACCGAGGGTGTGGTTTCTCTTCACTGCTGACTTGGACTCCTGAGTGCATTGCTTTGATCTTTCAAAGAAATTAGAAAAAACCTCAAAGGAAACTAATAGTGCTAACTCATGTCATGATTGGACCACATCCTCTTCTGGTTATACTTCATTTATAAGAGTTAAGTTGTGACAAGGAAAGCCATAGTTACTGATTATCATGTAATCCAAAATAGCTCCTGTGAAGCAACCAGCAGCTCAGACATTAAATATTCATTAAGTCACTACCATAATGAAAAAAAGTCCCCATGAAGTGAAAAATACATTTCCCAGATTTCAATCCAGCGTTCATGTGTTCCATATTCATTTGTCTGCCAAATATATTTCAATAAAGCCTCATCTGAGTATTTTTACAGTAAAATAACCATATTTTCTCTTCCTGTCAAATGTTTCAAATGTCTGAGGACTCATCCTGCACTCAGGATATTAACTCTTTGTCCAATCAAATTCATCCCAACGTTATGTCCCGCCTTCTAACTTGTGATTGGTTCTACCCCGTTTCTGTAGGAAGTACCATCGTCACAGCAGGTTAGAGATCACATCTTTGCTGCCGACACTGGTGACTCCTGCTGGTTGATCACCTGTTTTTTTATTTCACTTCAAACCTTTGCTTATTCTGGAAAGGACACTGAGGTTTCCCCTTGTTCCCAATGCCGTCCAGATTCCAAGCACATTAAAACGACAAAAACAACAAACTTATAATCAATTACAAAAACTATAGAGCTCTATGAAAACCCTTACAAATTGGAAACAAAGTTTTTCTAAAGGTCTGGGATTTTGCAGATGGGGGTTACATTAGATTTATCATTTAGACTGTGACACTGAGCTGCAGCCAACCGCTGACGGAAAAATGTGACGTTGTGGTCGAGTGACTGAAGAGACTTGAACTGTTTTTATTTCAGCTTCAACCTCTAACTTTCCCCAACGAATATATCTGTGTCGTGTTTTTATGTGTAAGGTTGATCTAATCTATCATTAATCTACAGTGTCAGCTTTCTGTGTGTGTTAATAACATGAGTCTGTGCATCACATGGATTCTACTGGCACATATCTTTATATGTTGTGTTGCATGTGTGTGCTCTATAACACAGTCAAATGTGGGGTGTTCAGAAGCCTCTGCTTTCCTTTACCCCAGCCTTGTTTCAAATCCATTCCATTATGATGTCTGTCACTTTCGATATTCAGACAGCTTAACTACCCCACCAGTCAAAGTATTTGTAGCCCTGTTCAGTGTTTCCTATTGAACCTCCCACCAGCCTTTCGTTCCTCTCCTTTCTAACCCTACCTGTGATGGTGACTTCTCCTCTACTTATTTCCTTACATCCTCTTCTCCTCTTTCCCTTTTTTATTCTCCTCTCTTCTGCTCTTATACCGTTCCCCTCCCTTACTCTCCTCTGATGCCCCCCTCCCCTCTTGCTGCTATGCTGTGTCCGTATAGGTTCATATAGTCTCCAAAAAGGTGGACTTCAGCCACATCACCTCACGCTTGGGCTCCAAGGATAATTTGAAGCATATTCCTGGTGGAGGGAAAGTAAGTACTGCCCATAGTCAGAGCTAGTTTGCACCAGAAGAAGAGGCTACAATTGGGAAATAGTCAGATAAAGAGGGTCCATGGTCCATGCAAGTCTTACAGTATATAAAGAGTCAGCCTTTAAACAAATACAGTAAGATCTTCAGGTAAAGTTACAGTGCTGCTATTGGCTGAAAGGAGAAGGGAAGTAATGGACAGCATGCAAGCAAGCCTAATGTACCAGCCCTTTCCCAAAAACCTGCTTCACAGCCCCTTGCTTCCTTAAATCCTACCTGTGTTGTCCTTCCCTGTCACTAACTTACTAAAAAAATAATGAAGTTGAGCAAACACCACTGGCCTGTGATTTGCTCCTTCTCTGTTGAGATTGTCTGGTTTCTTGAGGACAGTAAAAGCTCCAGAAAGGTAAATCTGGGATTTCTTGTTTGCTGAGATACATTTGGCCTTTATTGGTGCCTGGCATTCAGACTCTGGGGGATCTCGCAATCTTTAAAGAATTTGTCAAATTATTTTACAAGCTGGAATCAACAACATCTTGAAGCATCTGACTTCTTAGAGCTCAGAAACTTCCCTTTGTAATAAAAGCAGCACAACTCTGAACACCAGGCCTGCGCTGTTAGGAAGCCTGTAAGAGTAAACAAACGTTTGTGTCATTTGAAACAATCAGTGTTTTGTGACTGTTTGGGGGAAAAAAACAGGAATTTTAGCTAAACCTAACCAAACTGTCACTTTGCAATGAACTGTTGACTTTTCTAGCCAATCACAGCACAGTAGTATTGGCCAATTACAGCCCAGAAGGTTCGGACTGGGTTGAAATTTCCTGGGGGGGGAAACAAAAGGCTGTGTCCGAAACAACATACTTCACACTGCCTACGACATACTCAAATATATATACTGCATACCAACCTGACCGTCAGCATGCCGTTAGCAACTTAAACACGGCTCACACAACGTACTATCGGTCCGAGCTCCGTTAGATGAGCTAGCAACAAGCTAGCGCGGCCATCGGTCCGTAAATATAATTCAACAACAAAATGCAAACGTTTACTGATACAGCTACATAGTCATTTGAATATTTTTTGGCAACATGTAAAATGTATGAGAGCACAGAACTTTTATTTTAAGCTGCTACTTGGCTGGCTGGCGAGCTCTGCGATTGAACAGTCTGCGAGCCACAGTGCATTGTGGGGCGGTTCATGACCAGTATGCTCCTGTTTCAGATTTCAAAATTCTTGCCTATCAAGTATACATCCAGGTATTTCTGGCATACATGTGACATACATACAAATTGCATTCTTTGATTTAGGATCATGCTATTCATACTCAATATGACGTCATCTTGACTTTGAATAGTATGAATGTATGTAATCTGAATATGTCTCGTTTGTTTCTGTATCACTAAATTGCCAAAATAGGATTATGTGCCAACACTAGATGTTGTTTCAAGTCTTTGGAAGAGCTCAGCTCATCGTCATTGTGGTAATTTAAGGTGTACATTGGGATTAAGACATCTGAAGAAGAAGAAATGTCCGTTTAAGAAACACCCTCATCCCATGTTTAAATCCCTCCTGTTAAAAAAGGCCTGTGTGACATTTGACAGGTGCAGATACTCAACAAGAAGGTGGATCTGAGTAAGGTGACGTCAAAGTGCGGCTCCAAGGACAACATCAAGCACAAGCCTGGTGAGCATGGTATAATGCATGTTTCTGAAAGGATGTGTTACATGGTCTCTATTAGAAATACCTTTGAGTATTATTCATGTAAGATTTGGCCGGAGGGTTGGATTAGACTACATTAGTATAACGACAGGTGACAAAAGCCAAAATAGCTAAATATACAAAAAGAATGAGAGATCAGCTTGATTCTAGAGCTGACTTAGAAATGCTTGAAGGTTAAGAAGATCATGAGGACTCTGCGTCTGTTTTGTGCTTGCTCCTAAATATGTCTATGGTTATCAGACAAACTGATTTTGTTTGCTGCAGGTGGTGGCGTCGTGAAGATCGAGTCTCACAAAATGAGCTTCAGGGAAAAGGCTCAGTCCAAAGTGGGCTCCATGGACAATTTGAGCCACTCTCCTGGTGGAGGAAACATCAAGGTGAGACTATCACACGAGCAAACCATTTCTTTTAGTTTGTGGGAGCGGATAAGGAAATGAAAATCAGTTTCACTTCTTTGGAGACTTCTATCAGCCAACCAATCACAGTGAACACATATTGTGTCCTAAGTGTGCATTACATGCATCTAGAAATGTGAGCAGACTCACCTTCATGATGACATGCATTAAATGCATTTGACCCAATGTGTCGAGATGAAAGTGTTCTTTCATGCTTTCATCAAGTCCATCATGTGAATATAAACTGTGTATGAAATTCTCAAAATAAGTCATGTGACTGATTGTGGGTGTAATTATACGATACTTCCTTCAATGATTTGTTGTATATTATTGAAATACCACCTCTGCTTAGTGTAAAGAACCCCTGCTCTTGACTTCAGAACTCAAGGATTGTCCCAGGAAACTATAGGCTGATAAGTGAACATGTTTTTTGTACTGCACCAAACATTTTGTAAAAGGAAAAGGATGATCGACTTTCCTTATGAAAAAAAAAGAAGAATAGAATACAAGCCTAGAGTGTGCTCATGATGATGGCTGTAAAGAGAAGGTTGTCTGAAGGACACAGCGACTGGCTCACTTCCTTTGTTTCCTGGGTGTCTGCTTGTTGACAATCAAAAATGTCACAGAGTTGTTTGTTTATGAGCAGAGAATAGTTTGAGACTTTTAATGCTCAAAATGGAATTTAAAAAGATAATTTGGCTTCAAGCTGCAATCACTGATGATGGCGATTGCTTATACATTGAAACCATCCGCAGCAATCTGAAGCATCTCAAACCCCCTCGGCTCCCTCTCTCCTGACATTTTATCTTTCTGAAGAGATATCGACCGAATGCTTCCCTGCCGCGCCCAAGAACCTCGGCTCTGTCCAACACGTTATGTTACAAAAGACCACATACAGAAACAGATTTCTTAAATATGACATGTTTTATGCAGGATTTGAAAAACACAACAATGCTTTCGGGGTATTGTGAGGGACGGGGTCAGAATCCCAATGGAAATAATTCCAATATGTTGGACCAGATGATGTCCCCTGTCCCCTCAGCCTATGGCGGCCCATCTGTGTTTGTGTGAGCACTGCACGATCCCATCATTCACTGACATTCTCATCTCCATACAATGTTTGTTTTGCACGCTCGGTTGTCGGCTACACCCTTCAGCACATTGAAGACACATAATCATAAGGACAGCTAAAAATAGCATTGATAAAAATAATAACCCATCTGAGACAGACCTTTTGCTTTGAAGTCTATTTTTGAATTTCTGCAGACATTCTTTTTATACCAAGAACAGTTATTTTTCTCTCCTCAGTTTTAACTGTTCAATGGTATTCCATGGAGATAATATCTTTTTATTCTGATACTGTGTATGCTAAATTCCCAGCATGCTCTCTAATGCTCTATCCCCCCCAAACAGGAAAGGTTTAAAATAACCAACACCAAGGTATCCAGACCCTGATATAACTCATCCCTCTCTGCCATAGATCTCTGAATGTTAACACTGTTTCAGTGGGTGACACGTCCCTTCATTTAGACAAACACACAATAATGTAGTTGATTTGAAAAACAAAAATACGACATCATGCTACCCCAAAGACTCACTGGAGCGCTAAATGTGGATTAATCTGCCGCTGAAAAAAGGATCCAACAAACAAACCATAGCATTAAAAAGGTGACCAGCTGTTTTTATGATTTTTTTTTTTAAGAACAGAAAGAAATATTCTTCCTTGAGAAGGACCCAAATAGGACTTTGCAGTGATTGGCTCAGATGGGTTCAGGAAAGTGGAAATTACAAAGAGACTTGTGATTTGGTCTTTAAAAGATTGCATTCAAAATGTTGTTGGGCTTTGCTTCATATTTATGTCTTGCACTGATTTGTTTACAGTATTTGAACCAACAACAACAAGACGATTATTTTGTTTGTTTCATAATTTTTTTTTTCTTTTTTTGAAAACATAACAAAAAGGTTGACCAGTCATCCTCACTAAGGGGCCATACCATTTTTTACCTAATGATACACTTATTGAACTATGATTACCCCACGAGAGGATGACCGATTTATCAGCCAGCCGATAACATCAGTCGATATCAGCATATGAAGTGACTATTGGTATCGGCTAATTTTATCGCATATATGTGCCGATATTACTACATTTATGAATCAGTCAAATAGCATCAGAGAACAGCCAGGTCAGGAGAATATCCAGAGCAGTCCTCCTGAAATAATCTAGATATTTTCAGCAGTGTACATGTGAAAACAGCTATTGTGTGTTTTTGTACCTGGTCTCTCCAGAGCTTTGTCATTTTACTTTCAGTTACTTCAGGTGGAACACTACAGTAGCATTGACACATTTTTCCAGCTGTGTATTCGAAGTCATGCAGCAGTTTTTTTTGCACGAAAAAAATCTTTCTACACACTTTTCATCTGCTTTTGTTATGATATGCTTGAATTGAAATCTGCTTTCTATCACTGTATTCTTAAGAGCTGTGCAGCTGTTCACTTTGAATGCTATTTGTGCCAGTGATTTCTTTTGCAATCCCATCGCCTTCCACTGTAGTCTGGCTCCACATCTTTTCAATGTTTTTAAACAAAAAATCTGCAAATTCTTACAAACTTTTTTGTAAAAAAAAAAAACTACAAAAACAACAACGATCTGTCTTCTCTGGAGACATGATACTGTAGATAGAGAGATTTGGAGCCAGGTTGTTCCATCCCACCGATTGACACGCCCTGCTATGTGTTTCTAGGCTGAGGGGTCCCAGGAGACAACAGAGGGGAATGAGACTCCCCTGAGTGGCACCTCGGCCCCTGGCTGTGAGCCAGGGCAGGCAGGGGGCGCCGCTGCCCATGAGAATGGGCTGAAGGAGGGGGCTCCCTGTGATAGTGAGGGCCTCCGGGAGACCCAGTCTCTGGAGTCAGGCATCCCAGAGTCAAGTGAGTATTGTGTGTGTGTGTGTGTGTGTGTGTGTGTGAGCCTCGACTGCTGTTAGCTCAGGGATTAGTTTGAATGTAACACAGAAAAAACGAGGAGACGCATGGGAGAAATCAAAACAGCCAGATGTATGTTATTTACTTCTGAATGTGTACTAACTGTTTTTTTGTGTTTTTAACTGAGGTCAAGTTGTTCCTTGTCTTTGTCATTTGATCAGCTTGTACTGTATTTATCATGTTGTTTGCGGTCCAAAGCACCTGATCACACCATCATCTTTTGACTTCTTATCTTGCAGGCATCTAATTCTGCTATCCCTCTGCCCTCCTCATTTCAACCCCCCCTCAACAACACCTCCTCCCCCCTTCCCCAATTATCCTTTTTCTATATATATATATATTTTTCTTTCTCCCTTACCCTCCTCTCCCCTCTCCCCTGCCCCCTTTTTATTTTCTTTCTGACCTTTCTGCTGCAGATTGAGTCTCTCAAGCTCAACTTCCGCGAGAATGCTCGCTCTCGCACGGACCATGGCGCCGACATTGTCACCTGGCCGGCCCCCCAGGACAGCCCCCACCCACACGGTTCCTTCTATTCTCTACACCAAAACCACCACCACCACCACCGCCACCAACCGACTCCTCGCAGTGTCTCCCTCATTGAATCGTTGACGTCTGCAGGCTGCATCAGCTCCCCCTCCCCCTCTTCCTTGCAGCAGCTTCAGGGGGAGGTCCAGGTTGACATCAGCCACACCTTAAAAGGATCTTGACCTGTTTTCTTTTTGCCCCCATCAAGCTCTGACAACCCCCTTGAATCCCAAATCTGTCTTTGCAAATTATGGAATCATCCAGTAGTTCTGCCTCTCTAGTATCATATTATGAGCTCTTCATTGTGCACCACCGCCATCCTCCTTGCTAACCCGCCCTCCTTCATATGGCTGAAGTGACTGTATAGACTAAGCTTGGGCCTCGGTGGGATCTTTGTGGAGGGGAATTAGGGGACGGTAAAGTTTTGTAACATTTCTGGTTGCATCTTCTCCAAGCTGACAGACCCTGAAATCATTTAGCAACAGTGTGGTGGTGGACTCCGCATCATCTCACCTTCCACACATCAAATAGCAGCACTTCATTCGTCAACTGAGCATTGTGGAAAACCCTCTCGGACTCACCTTAACTCGTAGCTTCTCTTTTTCCTTGTGACTTCATGGG
The DNA here is from genome assembly GCF_963584025.1 of Labrus mixtus. NCBI lineage: Eukaryota > Metazoa > Chordata > Actinopteri > Labriformes > Labridae > Labrus > Labrus mixtus. The sequence goes on from NC_083630.1 coordinate 10,250,709, forward strand.
CTGTTTGTTCCCAATAACCACTTACACTCTGCTTCAATAACGTCATAGTAATTCAATCTCATCTGCTTCATCACGTCCTCTCTCTATCACTATCACTTATCATCATAAACAAGCTGACAAACAAAAAAAAAAAGCTAGACAACAAGTAGGCTGTTAAACTCTTTACTCTCTGTGTTTGTGATGACGTGTTTGAGTGACAAAATAACGTTGAAATGAGCTTTCGGTGTTCTGTTTTGATCTTATTTCTGTTTTCTTCTTCCTTTCCTCCAAGTTTCTTGATTTAAAAAAAACAGGTTTTCTTTATTTAATGTACTTTTCTTTCTGTGTAAGCAATACAATGGCAGTCTTTTTCTTTTTTTCTTTTTTTTTTCGTTAACACTCAGAGAATCTTGGAAACACGCACAGGTTTTTGTAAAGCAGTACACACAGCTCAGAAGGAGGACAGAGGGAAGTGAGGAAGGAATTGTTGCTGTGTTTTTAAAAGTAGGGCAAAAGAACAAAAAGGATTATGTTGGAACCTGAATGTTTTTAAAAAAAAATGCAATACAGAGGAGATGTTGCCGAGGTTGAAAAGCTTAACCAGAGCGTGCAGTCCAGAAGGAGATGAGGAAGCAGCGTAAATGTCTCTGGAGTCAAAGGCGCTGTGTGTTTCAGTCGTGCCTCCTATCCTTTTTACCTGAAAACTACAAACAAAGATGCCGCAGGCTCACGCCTAAAACTGCTCAGAGAAACACAAAAATGTCATAATTTAAAAAAAAAAAAAAACGCACATTAAACCGCTAGGCACAACCTGGTGTTGCTATTTAAGAGAACCCTGTACACCCTGGTAGTTTAGTGTAGTCATGGCTGTTGTCCCATTTCAGGCGTTTCTATGAGGGGTTATGCTGCAGTGTTGATTGCCGGGTGATGATAAAAGCTTCAGCTGAATACTGAACATCTCTTCCATGTTGTTGGGAGTAAAGGCAGTGGAACATGATGTGGTTGTATCATAATCTCTTGTAGCAATGTATTCAACTATTGCCTTTATAATGCATGGCCAGATTATTATTACAATATAAAGCCCTGAGGGTGAAAACCCATGTTGCATTTTTGTTGTTAGCGCATGTATCTCTCTGGGCAGTGCTACACAGGTGATGTGTTGTCTCTTGGAAGACCCTTTTTTAGCGCTGATATCGTCATTTTACGTCTTCCACCGATGATGTAATTCCACTGACCAAACTAGTAAACGGAGATAATTGAAAACAGTGATTCAAACTCAATAGGTGTTTTTGGACCAAACAGTTCCGGGGACTTTTTGAAGAGGCGCTGTCCACTAGAGAGTTCCCTGAGAGCTACACACCATGGGGACTTTTTTTTTTCTGTCTGCATTCGCACCTCCATGGTACCTACTCTGAAGCAGGAGCTAAACAGGTTCCTCGAAACGGGGATCCAGGAACTAAAATAGGTCATCATTCCTGCGGTGCGGTGGGGGGAGGGTTCCAACAGTTCCCAGGACTATGAAAAAGTTCCTGCAGTCCGATAACACCTGTTGAGATGGGTTTCTCATGCGAGGGTATTACTTACACAAGTTCATAGTATTTACGTATTTCAATCAAGCATTATATCAGCTGCAAAGATCATACTTGCTTAGTAAAAAATGCTCCTTTTTAATATCTGGCTTTATAGCCATTCTGTGTTCACCAGCTAGCAGCTAGTTTTTTCTTCGAAGTATTATGAAATCATGAACCTTTCCAACCTATTGATGCCGACTTCTTCAAAGTTGAACACTTAATGCTCGTTACATCACATGTAGTAAAACAGAGTGAAAGGACTCGTAGTTTTTGGGGTTTGGATACAGTTTCTTTGACGCAAATCTTTTGTTTTAGCGTATATTCAAAACAAAAAACAAAAAAAATCAATGAAAAACAAGCGAGATGATTGAAAATGCCTTTATCAGATATTAAACAATATCATCTCTTTTTAAAAAAAAAACAGATTAAAAACCAGAGCTCCATTGGCAGCCCCAAAACAGACAAATCAAGCAAACAACGAAAGCAGATTTTCTTTATGTTCAAATTGTCACTTTAACAATGAAAAAAGAAGAAGGAGAAGAAGAAGCCTTGAAGGAAACAAATGGAACTAAATTGCACCTTAATGCTTCAATTCAAAGAGGGCTCACTGTGAGGAGTGGTGGTATATAATTAGCAAAGTAAATACCCCTTTTTTTTCAACAAGTGATGCCAAAAATGACTTAATTATGAATGAGCTTATGCGTGATGACATGAACTATGGACTCTCATTTCTCCCCCTACTATTCAATCATGAAGTGTAGTTTGATTGATCATTCGTCATTATTCCGTTTTATATTAAAAACCTTGAATTCAAACTAGGAAAAATAATCTTTTTATGACGGGGAAAAAACAAACAAGCATTAACTCCTAATTAATGTCGTCAGAAAGTGGAAATGTGTCACATGCAGGTGTTTAAGTATTTTTCTGCCAGGTGAGGGGTCGAGTGTTTGAAGAGCAGCTGTGATCATTGCATTTGCTTTGTTTTATGCCACAGCTGTCGTCTGCCCAAAACCATGGTTTAGCTTTTGCTTTTGCCCCGAGAGTTTTTACTTGGATTACTTATGAGATTGCACATGGATGTATATAGATATTTTATTGTTGACGTATTCGGTATTGCCCTCAAATTAAAGAACAAAGCATCAGCATTATTAGAATCAGGTGGGGGATTGGTGGGCTATGTCTAAACATGTCCGAGTACCTTTTCTGGTTCTACGGGGAGGAGTGTTTTAGCCATGACTATTATGACTATTATCCTGATTATTCGTATGACACGTTGAAAAAGTCTGCCTTTTTCATTGGAAAGGGGCCACTGAAGTGAAAGAATGTCTTTTGAGATATATTGTACTAAAGACGCAACACTTTTGTATATGTATTTATCGTTGTGTCCCTGTCGCCTTGTGGTGGTTGTGCTCTCATGGTTGAAGGGATGATACTTTTAGATTTGTGGCAGCCCGTCTCAGAGAGCGTGACCTGGAGTTTCTCTAAAGGATGTGCACGACGAAAAGTCTTTAAAAAATCTCATGAATTAGGCTGTACTTAAAGTGATGTAACAGCAGCTTGATTTAGAAACTGACAACGTAGATTTAATTGAAGAGATTTTGACTAAATTTAAGTTGTGTACAGTTATGCACAAAAAGACCATTTAATCAAGCCCAGTCTTAAGAGATGAGAATCATGTTCTGACAAGCCAGTAAACTTCTCATTTAGGACACAATGACCTCTGTAGGTTTATAAGATAACAGAACAACGCTGGCTGGGACTGAAGTTTATGCAGCAGAAAGACATGTCTCTGCATACCACAGTGAGCACAGTTCAAGCTGGCACTAAGTGTAATAGTCCATATACAGGCCTGTAATTTGGTAGAACTACAAATAAGAACATATCGGCTGCTCCGTTACCCTCAAAATGCAGCAGTCTGCCCTGAAGAGTCACACACAGCGAGACACAAACACATCCTTGTCTGTTAAAAAGAACAAATAGCTGGTCAGGTTTGGCTTGTGTTATAAAGAAAAGCTCCTCAGTAATCTATCCAAGGAGCATCATAGAGCTTCATTTTCTGCCAGTGCACTCATACCAGACTTGCAAGCGTAACACTAGCTAACAAACACCTACTGTACCTGCAGAGCATGCTCAAACAACAACAATGGGATGTGTTTGGTAGACTTACTTTGTCATTTGCAGAACCTCCTTATTGTTTTTGTGGTTTTATTTTATTTTTTTCATTAATTTGAGTTTTATTTTATGGTTTGAAAAAAAAAGTGTTTATTGTGATTACTTGTTAATTAGTGATGTGATTGTTGAACATGAAATAAAATGGACTAAAACTCTCATTGGTGTCAGCGTTGTTCTTTTGCAAAGCACAGTTTCCCTTCGAGAAGGTCTAATCAGCCACTGGATTCAAACACCTGTGTGAGTGTACCATTTGTTTTGGCTTTTGTTTACAGACTATCCCTGTGTTAGAAATACTTTCCCCATTTGAACTGTTGTGGTACTGCAGCTGAATTAAAGGGATCATGCTTTGTAGCAGTAAGTATACAAATTATTACAATCAGGACACTGTACTTTATCATAACATTGTGTGTTGAACTTTGACACCTTCCTAATATATTTCAAAGTCCTTAGCCTATATGTTTTTATACTTTAACAATCGTTGCTGATGCTGCTTATTTCTTGCAGAATGTCCTCTAAATAGCTGCTTACAAAATAATGTTTTACACTTAATGTGTCACTTATATATTTCTTAACTTATCATTTCGTACTTACTATATTTCAATTATTTTCTTTTCACCGAAACATTGTACATTTATAAACCAAAGTTAGATTTTAATATTGACAAATACTCTGCTCTGACCGAAACAGAGTCAAATGCTGACCTCTAGTGGAGTCTTGAGGTATAGAAAGGTTACAGTCCTTTCCTGCAGCATGTAACAGAACATGCCTCGTGTCAGATGTAAAATATATCAGTGTCCACATCTTCACAGATCCTTCTTTAACCTTTTTGATCATGGGTAGAACAATTACTTTTTTAAAATCAACTTGAAAAAGAGGGAGAGAAAACCCTAACGCCTGCGTTCCTCGCTGGTTAATAAATGAGATGTGGATGTATTTCCGTGGTTGGACGACAGGGGGCAGCGCAGCAACAACTCACCTTTCAACGAGCATTCTGCCTAAAATCAGACGAGGAAGACGGTTACTGGGGTAACGTCAACATCGTCTCTCGAGTTGGCTGACTTTCTGAGTTTTCTAGATGTTCTGTTGAAAACTATCTCTTCGGGAAACGAATAAATTGAACAGCGACGAAAGTTGGACATTTTCGATACATAGTCTGTCGAAGAAAACGACGAACAACGAGTTCAGTTGAAGGTACAAGCTGGTCCGTAGCAACGAGCTAACGGGTAGCATAGTAACATTTAAAACAAGAACAGAAAGACAGAGAAGTGTTTAGCGAGAGTTTACTTTCACAGTGGTTTGACACGTAATACGCGGTAAATATAGTCTGTATACCATTGACAAACATTTTGTAATTGTTACTCAACATAGAGACAAACACTTATCTGAAATAACATTTACATCGAGCTGTTTTTTTTCTTTATCATAAAAGCCCAAAGAACAAATCACAAATAGTTTTAATCTTAACCACATCGTGTTCCCTGCAAAACTTCTGTACGGTCTTTGTAAGTTCTGAGACGTGGCAGCAGGGATGTGTTCAAAACATGATTATTGTTATTATTATGATTATTATTATACATATTGGTTAATAAACCAGGCTCAATCAATCAATGACAATTCTACATGAATCAGTTACTAAGACAGTTTTGTGTCCATATGCAGGAACTTAAATGGCTCACTGTGCTGAATCAGTTGTGTCTAGCCAGGTAAACGCTATCATGAATGTATTGCTGGGGCTTGAAAGAATGAGTCCTTAAGGCAAGGGTCTAAACCAGGGGCGGGCAACTGGCGGCCCTCGTCAACCCTCAATGTGGCCCTCAGGTTAATTTGTATACATCAAAACATGACAAAATTTGCCATGAAATCATGAAAACCAGAAATATGTCCATAATAATATTTGATCACTGGTATATATGTTGAGTTAAATTTGAGACATAATTGACTGTTATCGTTTTTGTATCCTACAATGTGGCCCTCTGGCTGTGAGAATTAAATGAATGTGGCCCGTGCCGTGATCAAAGTTGCCCGTCCCTGGTCTAAACCATTAAATGTACAGTTATACGGTAAATTCACTGTCATTCTTGATGCTGTCACCATTCACCAAGCATGCAAACTTAACTATCAAGCACTGAGCTACAGAAGCACCCCTTGGTTTTAGGAATTTTAATATATTTTTCCCATGATATTGTTAATTTTAATATTTCCACTAGTTTTAGGCATCATGGCAAGCCAGCGGCCTCCCTCAGGCATGGGCCGCCCAGCAAGCCGCAGTGGATCCGTGGTCACTGGAGCTGGAAGGCCCCCAACTGCCATCCGACCTCCTCCTACAGCGATACGTGTCGCAACTGGGGTAAGCTCCAGCGTGGATTCATTTAGGCTATGAGATGCATGTGAGCTGTCCATGTGAGCATGTTGGATATGTTGCATATGCCATTGCAACATGTCAACTTGAAGAGCAAAGTAAAGCGCAAAAACACATCTGTGATTGTCCCTGCTTTGATGAGCATATCTATACTGTAATCGGACATATTCAACAACAGATATAAGAACACTGTTTGAATCAGATAAAGTATCTCAGAAAGTTGGATCTAAATTCAAACAATCATCTTTTATTGTGTAAAACTGATTTTACTGACTTTATTCTTTAATTGTCTTTTCAGATGGTTCCAGGTACTAGTGGTCATCCTGGTATGAGGGGTGGCATCCCCATCGCCACTCCTGGGATCCTGTCGGCACAAATCAAAGTAACTGACAGGCCTGTGACCCAGCAGGGGCTCAGCGGGATGAAGACTGGCATGAAAGGTACGTTTTCGGAGACAACCTTCTCTTTTAAGAGAGATTTCTATTTTATGGTTTAATGTTAGGACACTCTGTTATTAAAAGTCTAACCCCACTCTCTTTCTGTCTCCTCCACCTCCTTATGTTCCTCCATAGGTCCACAGAGACAGATTCTGGATAAGTCCTACTACTTGGGCCTTCTCAGGTAACACATGCTACTATATGCCATCAACTCAATTGCTCTATACAACACATTAAACCCTTGTTGATATTGCTTAACACTATACAGAAGATATTCCCAGCAGGCCAAACATTTGTTGAACTCCCTCCTGATTAATTTGACTATTTAAAAGTGACTGTTTTTGTAAATGTACCGTCAGGAGTAAGATCAACGAGTTAACTACAGAGACCAGCAAATTACACAAAGAGATCGACAACTACAACCAGGAGAACTCAGTTTATCTCTCCTATGAGAAGAGGTAAGTAGAGGTTTCCATAGTTAAAGTAGACACTGTATATAATGAAACTACAGGCTCAGCCAATGCACATACATGTCATGATCATTCATTTATCAGAGCAAGTGAAAACTAATGTCTGTCTTCGAATCATGAAATGTAAGAAAGAAGTAGAAAACCAGTCTGTTGGCAGAAAAGTAGTAAACATATGAATACAAGGACATAGTTGAGTCATGAATGGTAAAGGATCATCATAGAGCAAAAGATTCACCTGATCTGTGTTTATCTTTTTCCTCATTAGAGCAGAAGGCCTGGCTAACGAGATTAAGGATTTACAAGGCCAGCTTGCGGACTACAACATGGTAAACAGCTATGAGCTACAAGTTTTAGCCTTTTTTTCTTTGATTATTTTCACTGAGTGGCCATTGAAAGATAATTCTCAGACTTTTCTGCTTAAACCTGAGATAAGAAACACAAATAAATAAGCTTAACAAATATGACACACAGGATTGCAGATGTTTTCTTGAAGTTAAGTTGGTATACTCAGCGGTTAAAACAAAAACATGATTTACATTATACATTATTTTAACATAAGCAGTGAAGGGAACGTAAGGTTCAGAGCCTGGTGTATTCAAGTATTGTTTACAATGAGCTGTGCCTGTGACGGATGATCAGTCCTTCTGATAAGTAGCTTTGCTTTTGTAATACATGTTTGTTTATGTTCTCTATTTTTTATTTGCAGCTGGTGGACAAGCTTAACACCAACACAGAGATGGAGGAAATGATCAATGACTATAACATTGTAAGTACTTCATGTAAGCGACATGGTAACTTTAGTGACACCTCCTGCCTGATGTCTTGAAGGACATAAGTCTTCAAGGTTTGAGTCATCAGGCTGGTTTTGAGTAAACAAAATGTAAAAGTAGTCTGCTTATTATAACAAATAAAAAGAGAATGATCTTTCATTCCTCTAATTTTCATTCCTTCTCTTCGTATCAGGTGAAAGCCCAGAATGACAACGAGGATGAAAGCATTGATAGCATCTTCACTGAGAGGAGAGAGTGAGTACAATGTCGATGTTTGATCATGAGTATTTCTCTCAAGAACTTTTGTTTTCTTGAGTTTAAGGGCGCATGATTGTATATAGGTAAATCCTGTCCTAACAGTTGAATGAGTAATTCCTAATTGAAAACTGTAATGAGAAAAAACATGTTATGTTTGCATAACAGTGTTCTATTTCATGCCAAATGTGTCTATTGGGGAATTGTTTGACTTTCTCTGCAACATATTGGTCGATTGCAACAAGGTTTGAAGCATCAACTGACTGATATGTCTCTGTTTTCTGTGGCATTAGAAAAAGGAGGGCTTGCCTGGAAAACATTGCCAGACCATTATTATCTGCCAATGCCATCTTATCCATCAGATTTCCAGTTATTGAATTGGGTATCATTACTGCAGAGTCTTGTAACAGTGTGCTGATTTGGACTAGGTGTTGGAGTGCTGATGTTTGTTCCTGTTAGTTAGAGAGTCTGTAGTAACAGATTTATGACAAGTTTGTGAGGTCAGGAGAATTGTGTTCGATCACTTTATGTCAAGTCAGATCAGCTTTATTTTTTAGCACATTTAAAACAACCAAATGTTGACCAAAGTGCTTTACAGAGTAAAAAAGGTGAAACATTAAACAAGAATACAGCATACATCATAGAATAATATTAGAAATAATAGGCAAATCTGTGAGGATAAAACGTTCTCATCTTAAAAGAAAGCCAAAGAGAAGAGGTGGGTCTTCATCAATGATTTAAAACAGTCGAGAGTGGGAGCAGATCTTATTTGCAGCTGGTTCTCTCCTGGTTTTGAGCCTTGTGTTGGGCACATCCAGGAGCAGCTGATTGGTAGACCTTAGTGCTCTACCTGGATCATGAAAATGGAGCAGTGCCAAATCATGAAATGCTTTAACAGCCAACAACAACATTTTAAATTCAACCCTGTAGTGGAAAGTGCGCCAGGAGGGAAAGCGGCACAGCGGTTATGTGGTCTCTCTTTTTTTTTCTTCTTTTTTTTTGCCTGTTAAGAGGCGAGCAGCCGCATTTTAAAACCAGCTGCAGGCGTTGGGTGGATGACCGGTCCAAACCCACATACAAAGAAGGACATTAGTCGAGTCTAGACGTCATGAATGCTTGTATCAGCCTCTGTAGATCATTAGGAAGGAGAGAGGCTTTGTGGCTCAGCTGACAGAAGCTTCACTTAATGGAAGAAAACTGCCTGTCAAGATTGTCAAAATAAACAGCTGAGCGCATTTTTTTCTTAGTTACTTCACAACACTTCACTTACAGTTTACCAGGACAAATGTAATCGTGGAGAAACTTCACAAATAGAATAGAAAGTTTAAACATTGCATGCCATACAATGTTTAAACTTTAAAGTCACTTAATTCTTCACAAACTATTTTATATTCTTAATCTTTGTCCATGCTTTTGTCCGAGGTTTTATGTCTACATGCAGGATTGTATGCATTGTTTAACAATGGGTGTGAACTATCTAAAGTAAATTATAAGTACAGGTGTCTACTGGCTTGTTTACATCAAGTGCACCTCAGTAAAATGGGATCTAAGTACCGACATGTGTGCAGTTTATGTCAAAGTACGATCGTACCACACATGTTAGACTTTATTAGACAGCGAGAGAGGAGTCCTGTTTAGTTGAGAAACACCTCAAATGTTCCAGTCTTTACTTAATATGTTAAGCACGGTGTGGTGTCACAGAGTGATGTAGAATAATACGAAAACAGTTTCATGATATCCTACATTAGAACAATCTTACAGTAAGAACAACAGAGCAAGGACAAATTAGAAGTTACCCCAAGCATGATAAAACCTAAACAGTGCTTTGAAAATAAATATTACAAGACATTTATCAAGGGGAAATCATCTTTTAGCCCCACACCGCTCACCGTTGAGGACAAATCATAGATTTCTTTGCCGTGGTGATTTCCTCCTTATCTTGTCCCTCGTTCACTAGCAGCTATTTTGTTTTGCTAATTTGTCTGATTGAGTATCATCCCCTTTAATGTCACTCTCCCCCTTTGATATATGGATCCTCAAAATACCCATCCTCCTCCTCTTCCAACTCCATCTGCCTGTTCTCTCGCTCGAAGGTGAACGTCTGTTGGTTGAGGTATCTCCCCGTCTTTGAGAAAACTGTTGACACGTTGTCCCCCTCCTCCTCGGTGCAGTGCAGTCGCTGATGACGGTAGTTATGGAATAGCTTGTACCAGGAAGGCCCCTTTATGGCACATATGATGAGCATGCATGTACATAGCGCCAGAGTTGCAACACACGCTGCGAACTTCCATGTATTGCCAGACACAGGCGTTGGTCCTAGTTTTTGGTTTTGTGTAAAGAGAGGAAGGAGAGACAAGTTAATGTTCTGTTTACACTCCTACAAAATGTAACAGAAGGTTGAATAAGAATACAGGCTCCTTCCTATGCCGTACCTTTGTTGATGTTGTTTTTCTGGTCTGATGTGTTCTTCAGCATAGTGGATGAGCCCCAAGACTTCTTCAGACTGGCCGGTGTAGGTGGTTTTTGAGGGTCAGTGGTGAAGGTGGTTGTTGGTGATGGATAACACGCAGCTATAGCCTCTAATAAATCCATTCCAGCCTGCTTTCCTGGAGCAGCACAGAGGACTTGTGCTCCCCCATTGTACCCTGACATCACATTCAAGAAATGTGTTTAGCATTCGTTCTGACGTTCCCTTCAGTAAATCTAGCAGTTGTATTTTCATGTCTGAATAAGCACCCTGGTAACTTGTTTGTATAAGTCACAATGCCTATCTGAGTGCAGTTATTTGTAGCGAGTAAAAGAAAAATCAAGTGATCACCAATAGAAACTCCAGCTGTTTTGACCTCTTGAATGGTGCTCAGCAGCGGGCAGGAGCAGTTCCAGGGGTTTCCCTGTAGGTTTATCACCTGATAGGACAACAACAGATCAGGTTAATAGATTGATGATATCTTACAACAGCTAGTTTAAGTATAGAGACTGCCAGATTCATTACAAAATAAGATAATTCCAACGAACCTTGGTGCGATGATAAAGGGAAAAACTACATTTTCCTTTTATTTCTATTGATTGTCTTAGCCAACCAATATGACTTAACTTGTTTTGTAAAATACGCAGTAGGGCTGTTGGATGTCATTTGGGATTTGAATATAATTAGAAAAGTAAAAAACCTGTTAATATTCTTAAGCTGAAATCAGTAAGAGAGAGTGTTTTTATTTTTGGAAATGTATTTGCTACCGTCCATGAATCGCACCCTTCTCCCCTTGGCCTAATTTACCCGTTAACATCTCACAGGGATGTTTAAAGATTCTGTATGCAAACTTGAGCAAAGGTTTCCGAGCCGTACAACCACCACTGACAGAGTTGTGAAACTCTGCCTACGACAACACCAAGAAAATCATTTGTGGAGAAAACATTGCTATCTGTAAAGTTTTAATTCCCTCTAGTGAATAAAATGTGTAACTACATGCTGATAAAGGCATTGGAAACTTAGTGTACTATGTATGTACATATTAAATATTAAGAATAACATTTAAGAATAAAAATGAGAAAATTACAAATAATAAGGAATGAGTTTGGAGTAGGATTGTAGAGGAACATTGACAGTCCTGTAACACAGTTACTTTTTTTTTTTTTTTTTTTTTTTAAATAAACAGTTTCCTTATGAATTTGGAAGAATTTGTAAAGAAAAAAAAGTAGAATAGATGTTTACCTGCAGATTATTGAGCCCTCTGAATAGCTGTGAATGGAGACTTGTCAGCAGGTTGTTGGACAGGTCCAGCTCTGTCAGGACATCTAGACCAGAAAAACAATCAGCGTCCAAGCTGCAGGAACACACAGTAGCAGAATTAGAATAAGTTGTACATGTAAAGCTGTGTTAGTGTAGTGTACTACTGGGAGTCTCTAAACAAATGGTTCATAGGTGTTCATGTTTTTAAAGTCTTGAGCAGCAGCAAAGATTCAACACCCTGACAACATTTTTACAATCGATGTCTATATTTCTTTTCTTTTCTTTTTTTACCTGCTGATCTTGTTCCCAGACAGTGACAGCACTTTGAGGTGTGGTACCACAGAGAAGTACTTTGCTGGTATACTGGTCACTCTGTTACCAAGCAGGTGGAGCTCTTCCAGTGCGGGATAACTAGCCAGGGCCGATCTGTCAGTCTCATTTAGAGCTATTAGACCCCCCTCAATCAAAAGTTTATCAACAGTGGAACTGTTGCCGTTGTGAGGGATGACTTGAAGAAGGTTGTTGGTCAATTTCTTCACCTGCTGATGAGTAATGGTGGAAAAGATAGACAGCCATTACAATAGAAAAGAATCTGAATGAACATGTACAGGATGAATGGAACATTCAGTGAGGAAACCTTTCCTGGCGCCCGTTCTGCATGCATGCAAAAAAATATACATTTTCACTTACTGTTAGCTCAGTAATCAGAAAATGGAATACATTTTTACCAGTTTGTCTTCATTGATAACTGCAGCATGTATATTCAAAGCTGCTACTGCAGTCAGCAACAGTAGTAGAGGAGTTTGCCGGCACCTTTCCATTATCCTCACCTAAAAATAAACAGCGAAGAACTCTGGGTAATCATTCTGTACCAGTTTATTTCAGATGTTCAAGATATAGTTCTTCATGTGCAAACAGTGAGATAGTCTTCTGCTTTCCTTATTGCAAACACTGTTGAGATAGTCTTCTTTTCTTTCTCTCTGGTGGTGAAGAGAACTTTATGGGTTTATTCTACCCATAAAGTTGGACTCCTACTGTTTCTGCTTTTGAATTCAAGTGTGCATTTATTGGCAAATGGTGGCTTGTTCTCACATCATGTAGTTGTTTGTAGAAGCAGATTAGAATAACCCTTATCACTGGATAAAATACCTATTTGTGTTGTTAATAATTGAAGTATTTGATTTTCTGACAGGACTAGTGCTGCTGTAGCTACAGTGTAAGATAATATAGATAGATACTTCATGAATCATTCCGTCACAGCGCAAGACATAAAAACAAGACGTCAAAAATACTAAAATCGTTTTTTAAAAATCTAATTAGAATTCATGAATAATACGTAAAAGTTATCTAAGAACTGTAATTAACATTCAGTGTGCAAAATTACAGGTAGTTGAAGTGTATTTACAAATAAATATGAGTACCGGTACATCTTAGTCATTGTGCTTTATTCTCCACTGAACAGTCTGATGGCAGTTAAGAGGAAGGACTTCCTGTAACGTTCAGTTCTGCACCTCAGAGTGATCGGCCTGTGACTGAACGTGCTCTGTTGAAGCATGTCCAGGGTGCGTAGTGGGTGTACAGGATTTGATTTATATTCATATCATAAGTCACTGGTGAGTAGTTTATATTGCAAATACTGACATGCACATGACTTGATCAGTCTGCCGAACACTTAAATACCAAGAGAACTGTCATTCACACAAGTCCATACTATACCACACTATTGCTACTAATACAAGCTGTTAGAGCTGCTATTGTATATTAGCTTCAGTTCATTTGAACTTGTTTATTTGGTGCAAAATATATAATGTCTGTGAAGAGAATGGTACAATAAAACAGGGAAGGTGCAATATAAGCGAGTCCATGTAACATCGTCATCATTTTGAAACGGTCAGTGTAGACTTCCTGGGTGTTTCTTTGTGTTTATCATTTCATTGTCTAATGGTTGCAGCTTTGTGTGGCACATTTCCCTCAGAGGACAATAGAGTCTATCGGTTTCCCTAATATTACTAAAACATGCTTTCTGTTTGATACTGTTACATTAGCTTTCAACACTAACTGTAAATGGAAATAGATTAGATGATAAGGTTTGTAATACACTTCATGTGAAAATGACATCACTTCCGAGTCTTTCAGTTCCTTTCTCTGTTGTTTTGTAACACTGACACCAACCTGAATATAAAAATACAACTTTATGAACAGAAAAGGCTCATTTCACAGAACATCAGGTTGTTCTTTTTGTTTTTTTAAAGGGAGGTCACGCCACCATCTCCACCAACACACCTACACTGGAGATTTTCTTCTTAAAATCAACAAATACAGATGAAAGAAATTCATTGAACTAATCCAAACTATCATTAAACATAGAACATGCATACGTGTAACTTTTATGAATACATGTAGGTCTGCCTAAGAACCTTTATACCTGCATAGAGAACATCTTCCAGTTTCTACACTGTTATGATCTCACACATCTTATTCTGTCAATATATCTTAATAATATCCAAAGACACTTACCTGTACTTCTACCGACACTCAGCTGAACTGTAGGTCACCTGTCAGCCTGATGCAGTCTGCTCACCCAGACCTTTGTTCCATGTCGTAAAACCTGGCACATACTGTTACAGTCAGCTAAACATTTATGGCAGATGAAGTGAAACCTACGTACTTTATTACTACCTTGATTTGGTCAGAACTCTGCTGAGGCCTTTTGTTGAAAACACCTCTTATTAGAAGAATTTAAGTATTGCAACAAATGAATGAATGGGATTAAGGACGGGTTATTTTCCTGTGTTACATAATCTGGTTTTAGAGAGTGAGTAATCACAGTCTGAAGAATCAGAGTACATAAGGCCAAGAAGTGGGGGAGGAAAGACTGAAGGGTGTAATGGGGGGAGGGGGTCGAAATGGAGAATATAAAATAAGTGAGAAAAGGGGGAAAGGAAAGAGGCTGAAAAACTTTGAAAGAAGAGGATGGAGAAGAAATGGAATTCATGGAAAGGAAGTAAGACAGATAAGTGGTTAAGATTTCCTGTAAGTTTGCCCAAACCACCTGACATCTAGCTCACCTTTCCTTCTCTGTGTGCTTGCATGATCTATCTTATATGTCACAGCTTCATGATGGCATTATGTCTCCTGCCCTATGCTTCTACTTACTAAAGCAAACCAAATACAAAAATGAAATACAAACGTTTCCATCCTGTTGTGTTTTTCTCTGCAGGAGAGAGGAAGCCATCAGAATGATTGAGGAGGAGATCAGGAAGGAGAGGAGGGTCGCAGACGAGGTTGTCCAGGCAATGCCAGCTGCAAAGCAAGAAAAGTACATCTCCATGACAACAGCCAATGAGGAGCTGCTACAGGTATTAATGTAGTTTAGCTCCACATTATACACTATTTGCTCTTTTACCTAAAATACTGGACCATAAATCTCAGGGGTGTGCAAGACTTTTTCTTCTCTGATGTTGTCAAATTTTGATTTGTATATATGAACTTAAATCCTGATAACACACTTACTAAATACAAGAAGGGGGGCCCTCCAAGGAAGGGAAAATATATTGGGAACCATTGTACTAGAAGCTCTTGTGCTTTTGAATTGTGGGGCGATGAGGACAACTCTCAGTGAACAATTCATTAGTAGTTTGATTTATGACAGCTGCCTACAGGAGGAAATACAAACATGTCATGTATAAGCATGTAGGATGATCACAGATTCAGGCTGTTATAACTTCAGTTAAATTGTTCCATAGCACCACAATAATAATTAGTTAATTCTCTCTCATTCTGCAGTTAACTACTAATGATGACTTTGTTCCATGAATGTTTATTTGCCTCCTTCTATGGTTTTGTTTTGCAGGAGCTCACTGTTCTTCAGGAGGAGCTGGACATTCTGATAACCAGGAAGGAGGACTACGAAGCAGTGAGTGTTCTTGGAAAGGTTTACATTATTGCCATTACTCACAGTCATTCCTGGGGCGCCAGATAGCCTTAGCTGATTTGTTGAGCGCCCCTTGTTCAATGGCTATAGTCCTCGCTGCAGCGGCCGTGGGTTTGAATCCTACCTCGGCCCTTTTTTGCATGTCATCCCCCACTTTCTCCTCCCAACATTTCCCTTGTCTCTCTTCAGCTGTTCTATCCAATAAAGGTCAAACTGGCCTAAAAAATATCAAGTAGTTCCCAATAGTACATAAAAGAAATCATTGGCATGTCATGAAACATAAGATAAGATAAGATAAGATATACTTTATTCATCCCAGCAGGGAAATTTAGGTGTTCCAGCAGCCAGCATACATACAAACACACAACACAACACATATATACATACATATCCCACCCATACAAAAAACATGAGCCCACAATACATAGCCAGGATAAAAAAGTGGTATGGATGGTCCATGTGCATAAGTAGAAAAACAAGAGAAAAAAGAAGGCTGGATTAACTGGTAATTTTCTCCAGATACACTTTTTAAGATTTTGGTTGAAATTGTCTTTAGGTCCTGATTTAGTAACTCATGAGCTCTGAAAAAGGAACAATGAAAATCCGTCATCTGTAGCAGTTGTAAGCCTGTAAAAACATCAACCAATATCAGTATCACCAAGATCATACTTAGAGCAATCCAAAGTGTTTTCAGATCAGTAGTAGTATCAGTAGTATTAGAAGTAGTAGAAGTAGTTTCAGTTGTCATAAAAGTTGTTTCCTTTAAAGTTGTGTCAACCAAAATAGTGTTTGACAATTTCTTTTGGAGTTTGTTTTTTCTGACTGTCTGTTTATTTGCATTTCTCCTTTTTTATAATTTTGAAAATAATTTGAATAAACAAAATAATATAAATCTGCCGTTCCTCTGTGTGCAGGAGCTGTCCCACTCGCACATAAAGCAGGAAGTGGTTCGGCTGCACGAGACTCTGTCAGCGCTGGAGGCGAAGCGTGACTCCATGGAGGCTGAGCACAAGAGCCTGGGCTCCCCGCAGGAGGAACGAGAGAAATTATTAAAACAGGTCAGCTTCAAAAGCAGCCTCAATTTCAGCCTTAAACATAAACCTGATAAAGACAACAAGCAACAACAGAGCCGCAGTGTCCCAGTATAAGCTTACTTATTGAAAGTGGCAACAATGAGTCAAATGTGTTTCTTTGTTGTGTTAATAAGTAATGGTGAGTATTTCTTTTAATTAACAACCTCAGAGAACTTTTCTTCAAAATCCAGATGATTTGAAGAGGATGTGATATTTAACAAATGATTAAGGTTGCTGTTTTATTTCCCAGGTGAAGGAAGACAATCAGGAAATTGCCAGCATGGACAGACAGTATGTATTCATGTTTTGTTGTAGAGTTGCTTTGTCATCCTGTGTATTTAACTTAATTAACCATTTTTAGATAATATCATTTTTTACCGGCTGTTCTGTAAGTGTCTTTGAGATAACATCTGTTATGAATTGGTGTACAAATAAAGATCGTTTCATTGATTGATTGACTTTCCCTGTAATGATGCGTGTGTGTGTTTTCAGGCTTACAGACATCAGAGAAAGGGCCGCACAGATCTCAGAGGAGATCCGTCAGCTGGAGCAGGACTCAGAGGAGGCACAGGGTAATGACTGATGGCTGCTTTCAACTTTTCAAAAACCCGATCACAAATTTTTCTACCTGACGTAAGCTTTTAAAAAACGGCCCTCTAAAATGTGTCTCACTTTGGACCCAGGTATTATGCTGTAAACTGCAACAGTCACCATCAGTCTCATTTTAGTGTTTAGTGTTTTTTTTATATTTGAGACATCCCTACCAAACTCCTGCACCCAAACGTTAAGACTATTCTTTTCTCTGTTTACAAGGGGAATGTCAGCAGAAATACAAGGAGCTGAAGAGAAAGGAGGAGGACA
Organism: Labrus mixtus; assembly: GCF_963584025.1. NCBI lineage: Eukaryota > Metazoa > Chordata > Actinopteri > Labriformes > Labridae > Labrus > Labrus mixtus. The sequence goes on from NC_083630.1 coordinate 10,268,317, forward strand.
TTGATCGTGAGTTGAACTTTTGACAGTCTCAATTTTCAACCTTCCTTGGTGCAATATCAGGAATCACCATTAGTCACTACCAGATGTCAGTCAATATCTTGGATATGAATATTTGTGCTATCATATAGATTGTATTAGGGTGGAATAGTCACTGTTAAAAAGTCATTTCAGTATTTTTAAAAGTGCTTTTTAAATAAAATGTATTATTATCTTTTTTTAAACAATACAGATTTAGTAGCCAATCAAGAGGAGGTTAATATTAAGACAAGTTGAAGTGTCTTAGTAAATTCCATCACAACATTATTTAGTCATATGGGAATCACAAGATTAACAAGTATCTGTAAATGTAAATCATTTGGGAATACAAAGATCAACAAATACACAGTACAATTGCACATGGCAAGGTTTTCTCTTACACTACCAGCAGAGGTCGCCAAAGTCACTACATTGAATGAACACAGAGTTCATGTATCATGATTAGTATCTAAGATGTGAAAACATGCAGGTAGTATCAAATATCAGCTGCTCCCTTAAATTCGGTCTATGTTTCAGAGTACATGGGGGCGTATGAGGAAACGTGGGCCATGGAGCAGGAGAAAATAAAACGGTGCCAGGAGAACATAGTCGCCCTGCTGGAACACTGCAGCCGGGTAAGAAGGGGAAAAGAAAAAGAGGGCAATGGACGGACATTAAAGATAGTGTGGTAGAGAAGACTAAGTGTGTAATTTGTGTGTGTTTATGCGTGTGTAGAACATGGTGCGGCTACAGCAGGTGGATCGAGTGACAGCTAATGAGCTGAAGGACATGCAGGAAGTGCTGGTCAGCAAGGAGACAGAGGTGGTTCAGTCAGAGAGCACCGCCAGAGGATTGACAACTGGTAAGCATCACATCAAAACACACACACACACACGCACAAGTAACCTCTGTAAAGTCTAAAGTCTGCTTTGCAAGACTAACATACCAAAACAAGCAAAAACATCGATTCCTCTTATTCCTCTTTTTTCTTACTAACTTCCTCCCAGAGTCGCAGCGTCTCCAGCAGGACCTGGAGAAGATGCAGCAGTTAGAGGGGAAGATCTCAGGTGAGCTCAGCACCCTAAAGGAGCGAGTCAGCACCATGGAGACTGAGCTGCACATCTACAGGGACCTGGACACTCTGAGGCATGAGGCAGAGGAGAAAAAAAAGGTAATTGAGGCGTCAATTCAGAGACATGCAGCACTCACACAAGCAAAGTTGTGCCGTACCGTGCTTCAGCATGATTGTCCCCCCCTCCCCATTCTCCCGCTGTCCGGCACTCACACTGCTCCAGGACTAACCGGGCCTGAGCACCGTTACCTCTTGTACAAACGTCGTAGTACAACACATGAATGGCTTTACATAGTTATAAAGCATGCTTAGTTTACAGGATAGGGGGACTCGGAAAAATAAAAAATAAACAAGGGACTTGTGGTCGAGTCCGCACGTCAGAGAACAACACAGAGAACATGACGGCTATTTTACTGACTTTGTGGCTTATTTTGAGTCATTTTAGTTAGAAACAGCTAGAACACTCCAGGATTTCTGGAGAATAAAGGCTGTCCACGCTGTGTGCTTGTGCCTGTGCTTGTGTATGAACTGTACAGTGCTGAAGCACACCTCTTCCAAGCGTGCCATGGCCAAGGAAGTGTACCGAGCCTGAGCACGGATCGAGGCACTCACACTAGTCAAACGAACTGGACTTTAGGGTTGAATCGTGCTTAGGCACAATTTCCTAGTGTGATTGCGCCCTTAGAAATGGAGAACATCAATCTGTTGTACACAGTATGTGCACTTTCACTATAAATGTTAGTATTTAGAACTATCATTCCAATCAGCTCACTGAGGAACTTTGATTGATTAAACACATATATCTAAACTGTCTGTCTCAATAGACTCAATAGTAAACTAACTGGCTGTGTTCTGTTGCAGAGACTACAGGAGGAGCGAGTGTCACTGTCTCAGCGTCAGGAATCTTTCAAACAGCTGCTGGATGAAATGAACCAGAAATATGAAGCACTGAAGACAAAACTACAAGAAAATGAGACTCACACTCAGGTTTGAGGATTTTACAATTACACTGTGTATAGATAGATAGAAAGATAGATAGATAGATGGAGTTCTGCCACAATTCAAATTCATGGCTGCTCTGATAAGAAACAGTTTTATTGATTTCTTATCTACAACACTTATCTTATCGACACTGCCTTCAGATTTTAGATTCTGCTTTGTATCTTATGTCAGACACAGCAGTAGTTTTTTTTTTCATTTGTTGTAGTATCGTTATTTTTTTAAATGGAAAAAATCTGGTTTTGATAACATGACAGATAGCATCGTTAGACTGGAGTTGGTTGCTAAATGAAACAGAAGGGATTTTGTTCTGATGGTTTTGGAGCTCACTGAGATCATTTGGCCCAACCACAGTTTATTACCCTCAGTAATGCAAAGCAAACGGACCATTTTATGACCTATAATCTTTCACTAACCTGCTCATAGTAACTTTTGTTTGTTTGTGTGTTCAGCTGGCTAACCTTGAGAGGAAATGGCAACACCTGGAGCAGAACAACTTTGTCATGAAAGAGTGTATCCTTCTCTATCTTTTTATTACTCCGTTATTTGATTGGTTAAAAACAGTAGGCCCGCCACTGTCCACAGCAGTGATCTTTCCTTAACTGCAGCATCAGTCATCGTCTCTAAATCTCAGGAGAGCGACTACGACTCTGTCTCCAAGAACGTCTTCCAGCAGGTCGATGAGTACAACAAGAGTCTTATAGAGTCTCTGCAGAACAATCGAAGTTAAACATTTTCAAAACAAACACACCACATTTCAGATTCTGCAGCAAAACACTTAAAACCATCCACACAGAGAACATACATGTTAACTTTAAGTATCGCTCTGTAAGAAGACTCGTTTTCTGAATGTTTGGTTTTCGATTTCTGGTCGTGAACAAAGTAGCATTGTGTTATCAGTAAAAGGTAAGCTGCTTGTAGTTGTTGAAATATTCCACTTTTTCTATTAAGTCAAAGTATTTATCGTCTAATACATACATTTTCTATATATGTATTTTGTGTATATGTTAAAGCAACTAATAATTACCTGAATAAAGTTTTTAAAATAAAATAAAAAGTCAATTTATGAAGCTAGCTGGCTACAAGTGAATTACAGATACTTGAGCTCTGTTCTTATCAGCTTCATGTTTCAACTAATTTATCTACAATATCTCTCACAACAAATGTCAATATATTATTCTGTTATATTGGAGTTGTTTTGCTCTTTTCGTTTCCTCCAGACTGCAGATTCCAGTCATTTGTGTGAACGATAAAGAAATAAAGGTTTGACTCAAGGTGTGTCAGTACACAGTGTCTGCTTTTACCAATGTCAATGACCAGTGGCCTGTTTATGCAGTGCATACTTTATAGTCTTTCCACTTCAGTGATCATTGAAATCCATGTCCAAACTTAATACCATACGTTTTATAAATGTGAATACATCTACAATATCAAATCTGATACCATCAAGGTAACCATTTCTAAAGTAATAAATTAAACTAAATAAATTCAGTTTCTTATCTCGAGCAAAGTACGTACCCGATCTTTTTAACTATTCACCACATACATCGAGTCAGGAAACGTAACATGTGGAGCTAGCTGTAAACTATCTCTATAAAGAAGTAAACAAGGCAGGAAAATTTGATTTCTTTATTTTTTTTTAAAATATTTATTGCTTTTAATTACAGGAAAAAACAGATCAACATTTTGCATAAAATCCAAATTCCTCTCTAGAAATATATTTGACCTTTCCAATAGATAAATATCAAAGACTACAGTAAACATTATAACTGAGGGTTGCAGCAGAGTGATCCATTGCAAGTGTACAGTACAGCATTTTCCTCAAACCATCAAGGTCAGCTTTGGGCCTTTGTTGTTACATGCATCCTCCTCAGTATATACACTGGACTCCCCCCTCGTTCATCCACACACCAGTCTGAGTGGTCCATGTCTGCTTGTGACCACTGGATCCAGAACTTTGCAGGATCTTCAGATCCACTTCAAGTGTCCGTGAATGGAAGAACTTTTTCTGGGAAGCAGTTGAGGACATAATGTTCAAAGTGAATGGGAGACAGTCTTTCCTGACAGCAGTGTGTTAGAGGCTGTACACATTAACTTACAATATCTCAAGGCCTGCAACATGACAGTCATTTAAAGATTTTTTAAAAAGGTTTATGCATAGATTTTAAATTAACTAAAGCACTGACAGTGAGTTTAGCAGTTATGGCAGAAAAAACCACAAATACAAGCAGAGCGTCCACAAAGTAGCCTGAGAGTCAACACACACACACACACACACACACACACACACACACACACACACCTCCCTGACCAGGAACAACACAATACTGAGAACCATTCCATACCACATTTACACACACAGACACACTGTTTGTCACAGAGAGAGGACAGGAAACACTCAGATGCTCACACAGTACACACTTCTTTATCAAAATTGTGTTCAATGTTATGGAGTTATGTTACTCAGTATTAAGAAAACAACTTGAACACACTTTATCATTGAGAACCCTAAAATGTTCAGTATCAAATGATTAGTGTTAGTTAAATGTAATGAAAATTGTATTTATAATGAAATTGTATCAGTTTGGACATACTCATCCTCTTCCAAATCCTAAAAGATTTTGCGACTTGTGTTGTCAGCGTCATCTTACTTTTCAGCTAACATGTCCCCTTTCTCTAGAGCTAGCGAGTTCAACAAATATTCTCCTAGTTTTAGACACTTAGCTTGTGTTAGCTAGAGCAACAACGTGAAAGTAGTCCTGAATTTACTCACTGCTGCTGCTGTAAATAAGCCATATTCACACAGTCCAGTTTAAAGTCTTAGCATTAGCACATTAAGGCTGCTAGTGCTACTTTTAAATTTGGGATCACTACTCAACATCAAATTGAAGAGCATGTGACAGCAGTCTTAGCTAGCTTGTATTTGATTCAGAAACCAGAGAAATCTTGTTTTACTTGTTAATTCAACAAAAAATATTCTGTTTGCAACAACAGTAAGCTGTTGCTGCTAACAATGTCCCTTCGTTGATGCTAAAATGCTAGCTTAGTTACCATTTGTACACCAAAAATGAGTTTATATTAGTTTCTGTGACCTTTGTTTATTTACAGCAGCAGGTAGACGTTGATCCACTACAACATTAGCTTTGTTGTTGCTAGCTGGCTAGCTCTGAGCTTTAATAGACATACTAATATGTTAGCTGAACGGTGAGGCGATAAGAATGACAAAGAAAGTGACAGCTTTGTTTAAAACAAGTCCACAATTAAAGTTCAGCATAATGAGTGGTGCTTCAATAGTTTATTGAGTTATTACACCAACTTTTAAGTAGTTTACTTTAAAGCTCCTCATTCTCTGGTACTGCTTCCATTCATTAAGGTTTCCTAAATGTTTCAAACTCTTCTAAGGATGTTCATGACATCATTAGGACACACAGTTTTGCCAGTTGCTGTTTCTAGTATCTCAGTTCAGAAAAAAATGATTTTTCAGACAGCTAAAGTTGCGCAGGGCAACATTAGTTTTATTTCTCTATGAATGTATCGAGCACTCTATATTACCATATGTCTAAATTATGGGAGCCTAGCCTGTCTGTTGTGTACATAGTATTCACTATCCTTGTCTTTGTACGTACAATTTCAGTAGCTGCTGAGATCTCTGTACTATGTTGTCAGACAGTCAAGCTTAAAGTGTCAACAAGCATCCATTATTACCCAACCTCAGTATGCTTCAAACAGGGAGCTTGTTGAAATGATCCATGTCGGACAGTTTCCATTACTTTCTAAAAATGATCGTATGGATTTAGCTGCTACAGCCTCACTTGGTCTGGGATGGGCTTCAACAAACGAGCTAGTAACATCCATTCAGAATACTGACAGAAAAATTGCATCAAGTGTGAATAAAATCAAAATAGCTTTACTGTTGAAAGTTTACTTGTATATAAATACACACTTAAATATTATTTCTCACTTCTTACTATTCATAGTTCTTCAGTTTGACATTTAAACAGTGTTAGCTTCCGTGCTCAATAATCATCACTGCAGATTCCATTTAGACATTTCAAGAGCCAGACACAAGGAAGCACTGAACAATTAGAGCTACACAAAATAACCCCCAATCCACACAAAGAAAAAAATAGAAATATGAACAGATTGAATGACATGTGAAAAAAACTTTTCAGTTAAAATTTCAGGCTAAGAGGATTACAAGTTCTTGGAGCAGGTAAAATGTTTGACTTGTAAGCTACATGGTTGGACAGTTCTAGCTTATTTGAAGCAAACTGCGGCCTAATCAAATCATTCCAAAGTGGTTCAACATTTTTGATCCGGTATTGAGAGGGAAACACTTAAAAAAGTAAAATGGGGCTAGTATCTTCAAAAGATCATAAATCAATACAATATATAACATTTTTTTTGTGCTAATAATACTGAAGCTCAGGGGTCACAAATATCATTTTAAGAGCACAAACATTGCCATCTGTCTATCATTGTGTTTTACTCCTGTAGTTACATTTAACTTCATCTCTCTAAATTGTTCCACACCTTACCAGAACAGTCGAAATAGTGGATTGAAAGATTATTCGTTAAAAATGAAGATGAGATGAAATTCTAACATTAGTATTCAGGGACTGTTTTAGTTCACGTGTTCCTGCCTCACTATAGCGCAAGTCAAAGAACTTAAAAACTGAAGAAGAAAAAAAAAATACAAAGCAGCAATTACCTTCCATCTAAACATCAAGTGGCAAAAATGCATGAAGGTGTACATTCAAAACCGTACAGAAAAAAATCAAATAAAAACAACAAACCTCAAACCGTTTTCCTTACATTACTATTTTGATTCTTGTTTTAACCCTTGAAACTGCTGTACAATTCTGTCGGACTTTAAAATCCTCGATGAACGGTAATAATTAGGAAAAAGGTATAAATATGCTGTTTTAGAAACATCTAAAAGAACCTTTTTTCAGCCTCCACTTGCATGTAAAAACACATTTCCCAGAATCTCTGAACTCCCTAATAATAAAGTAATAAGTTAGTCATTTCCCACCCTCAGTGCAAAAATATCAAAAACAAGCTGAAAGGGAAGGGAGCAGGAGTCACATGACACTGCATCATCTCCATGGGAAAAAGACTTTCTCAGGCACAAGTACTTAGGATTTGTCCACTGAGCCCTTGACAGGTCACTCTTTTTGAGTCTCCCCCCGTGTGCTAGTATACAGTGCAGGGGGGGAGAACAGAAGACTGTCTGTGGAAATGACAGCAGAGGAACTCCTCTTCAGCCTTTCTTCTTCGTCTTCTTCATTCAGCATTGTCAAGTGCTTCTGAAATGTGGGAGGCAGCGTACTTCAACCGGAAACCACCTGCAATGCAAACACCAACACACAAACAGACCACATGCACACATACAGAGATGCATCCAAACACACACAGATATATACAATCAGTGGGCAGTTAGATAAACAATATTACTGAAGGTAACTGAGGGGATCAAGTGTTGTAAGGCAAGGTTTTACTTGAAACTTATCGGGTGTCTTCTTAGAAGTTTAAATGTACTGAAGTACACGTTCAGGTTTCAATTTCAACTCACTTAAAGTAACGTCAACAACAAACTGACAGTTTGAGCACAGTCCTAGCAGTCCCTGGTTTTCTGCTTCTTCATTTTTTGAATGAAAATTAAGTTCACAACATTTTAGTGCAATAAAATATCACTTTTTTTATCACATTTTTGTTATGTTATTTATCACCTATACATCAGTATTTGGCCAAAAAAATTACATAAAAAAAAGAAAATTACGCAGAATCAAAGATTTCTCTCTTAGCTGTTTTGTGACATCTTAAAGATATTATATTGGTGCATGACACCATGTTCATAGAGATTTTCAAACCATTGACCAGCAGCACATGGTGCTACCAACAGGCTAGGTTCAAAACCTGAAAAGACTGTGCGACACGCTTCCCCCAAAAAAGTAAATTCTTGTCAGATAACGTTTTCAAGCTGCTGTTAGTTGTAAATGGTTGAAAAACGTCATTGTTTATTTTGTTCTTTGGCAGTAATGAGCCTTTGAAAACAATTCTAGTAAACCAAAATGAGGCAAAGAAGACATTGCACTCATAACAAAACTTGGAAAATCTATAAAAAGGTGAAACATAGGCTTTAAAAGAAGTGAAAAGACTCAAGTGATGATGACCAACTGAGTTGTGAAAACTAAGGGGTCCTCTGTTTGTCCCTGTTCCGTGTAGCTGCACTACCTTGCTGTGTGGAGTCTATGGAGGGCTGGTTGCACTCCTGAGCATAGTGGCCACTCACACCACAGTTATAACAGGACACATGGCCATTCTTCTTATTGACTCCGCCTCCTCCAAGTGCAGCCGCAGCAGCAGGCAGCATGCTCAGGGGGTTTGGGTACACATGCTGGTACACGCGCTGGCAGAACGATGCGGACGCCATCTGCTGCTGCAGGTTGTAGTTTGCAGCCACCGCTGCAGCCTGGGTGCCCAGCATGTGTGATGGCACTTCTGCATGGCTGTGAGAGTGGGTGTGGAGGGGGCCATAGGGTGAAGGGTGCGTTGGAGGTGGAGCGGTGGGAAAGAAGGTGGGCAGGGTGGCCGCACCGTTGGCCTGATGAGGAGGCTGGGCCTGGGGGAGGTAACTGTTACTGCACAGGCTCGTGAGCTGGAAAAGGTGCGGTGGGACACTGAACACTTGCCGCTGAACACCTGCCATCTGGTGTGCGGGGAAAAACAGGGGTGCCTGGCATCCAGAGGCACCGCTGACAGTGTTGTTGTTGCTGCCGTTGCCTCGGCTGCCACAGTTGTTGTGGCAACCACAGGTCCCACAGCTTATTGGTTGCTGCTGCTGCTGCTGCTGTTGTTGTTGCTGTTGCTGTGTTGGCTGCTGGGAGGGCAATTGTTGCTGCTGTGATTGCTGAAGGGTAATAGGGTTGCCAGGGACAACAGGGCCACTTCCACAGGAAGAGCTGCTGTTGCTATATGATGTACAGTCACTGTGTGCAGTGCTGTGAGTAAGAGCTGGACTGAGGCTGGGTGCAGGTCCAGGGGTATGGGTGGGCACAGCTGGAGGAACAGCTGTCTGTACATGTCCAGGAGATGGGGCTCCTCCAGTGGCTGCAGGGGCTCCTGTGGCAGGCATGACGGAGGTAGGGGCAGAGGGCAGGGTGTAGGGAGAAGGCATGCCTGAGGGTAAGGTTAAACCAGGATGTTTGGCGTGAGATGCCTCCACATGTGGCAGACACGGGGCCAGGCCTGAGCTGGCGCTGGCCGGGTCTTGGCATGGCAGAGACTGCTGAGGAAGGGAAGAGAAGGAGGTGGGGCCAGGAGACAAGACACTGATGGCCCTAACAGGGGCCTGGTGCGGGGACTGCGGGGCAGACGGAGAAGATCCACTCCCTGAAGCTCCATCACTAATACCTTGGCTGTGAGGCACAGCAGTTTTGAACCTCTGAACCAGAGGCTGCACAGCAGGACTTCCTGTAGGATGGAGGCCCAACGGTGGGATCCCAAATGTTCGGAGCATGTCCCTCTTCTCTGGGTCGCCAACAAGTCCAGGAACAGCTGGAGGCACTAGGGGCAGCTGCATCATCAGGGCCCCAGATGAGGGCTTTACATCTGGGATAATGCTTTGACTGGGAGGTGGGATCAGCGGAAGTGGAGGGTCCACGGCTCCATTAGGGAGCACATAGGGCAGAGGATGCATGAACGAGAGAGGAGGGAAGTCTGTGCTGGTCTCAGGGCAAAGAGGCTCCAGCTGGGCCTGATGAGTGTTGGAAGACAGAGGTTGGACAGCGGAGACTTCCCCCAACACAGCTGGATCAGTCTGGTGACCGAAGAACAGGTCAGGACCCGGACCTTTGCTGGAGTCATCAGAGTGGCTGTCTGTATCTACATTAAACAAGATAGAGGGCAGTGAGTACACTACAGGTACAGGCTTTCATACAAAGATTGACTTTAGACATGGATTGAGTTGTTTTACCTTTGTTGTTGTCGTCCTCACTCTCCATACTTTCTGGTCCTCTGTGTTGAGGGCTGGATGGAGAGCTGTAGCTTTCTGATGACATTTCACCAAATGTATCTGGACCTGAACCTCCATCTGCAACAATGTGTGGAAAAAAATCAGACCTCGCTGAAGATTCAACATATGAAAGTGTGCCAGAAACCATTTGGAATAATCTCCTTTGCAGCCTATTGAATTGTAATCAATGTAGACAACACTCGCCACTCTTTAAACATCGGCATATCCCAAAGCACGTTGTGTATTTCTCTGTCACAGCGGACAATTTTACGCCTTTTAAACACTTCACCACTTCCTCGCTGCTTATCCCAAAAGAAGACAAATGTTAAATTAACAGGACTTCTTTGCGCAGTTTGATATGGTTAGAGTCAGTCCTACCTTGTGGGGGCATCAAACATCTCAGGCAATATTTAGCTACGCACATATGATAATACAGTTACTGGATAGTTTAGAAATTGGTCTTTTGGTAAGGACATGAGTGTGTACATCTATTCTGTTGGGGCTTTATCAGTGACAACAATTCAAATTGATTCTAATATCGACAGCAATGTATCATTTATTGTGCTGGGGGCTCAGCTTGTCTCAGATTTAAGTAATGGGGGCTTTGAAGAGAAGAGGTTAGGAACTCCTGCTCTAATGTCAATGATAAAAGCAGCGCCCCTAGCAACCATCTGCTTTCCCTAGTAATGGTGAGGGATACTAGCTGCTATGCATAATAGGCAAATCAGAACCAAATATTTTTTTGACTTAACCTGTTTTGAATTTGATTCTAAACCTAATACAGGGTTCACTCTGACCAAACCAGGAGGGGCAACACTCAACCAGTGTCATTACTATTGTGACAGCTTCATTTCAAATCTGTTTCACTCACCTTTCCTCTGAGGTGACAGAGCTGGTACATGCCTACCATTAGCTACAAAGGCAGCAGCACCCTTCCCCTTCCCCTTGTCCCTGAAAAAAAAAAAAAAGACAGAGAGGCTGTTAGTGTAAGCATCTGACTTTCAATATCTAAGTCGATATTTCCCACATCATTCTTGATGGCTACAAAGTTGCTGTAACAATGATCAGTGAACCCACCGGTCTGTATTCAGGCCTCTGCTCTTTGATTTAGTGACTGGGTGGCTTCTCTTGTCAGCGTCCTGGTTCTGTAAGGAGAACAAGGAAGTCACAGCTGCTTCACAAGATTCAACCAGAACTTAAACAAAGTCTGTCAAGTTTAATAGAAAATTCATCTAGGATTTCAGTGCTTGTTGTCATCTTTATTATATTTTCTTCATGTTTTTTTATTTTATTTCCAGTACCACTGCCTCATGTGATTTAAGAAAAAAATGGTTTTGTCCAGTTCTAATGAGTAAAAAGTAAATATCACATAGTCCCAACAGAAACAATAACTTGTTTAGTTTCTCACAAATGTAAAAACAATGAGAGAAAAAGATGAGATGTAAGCAGAGGAAAGTTTCCAGCAAAGGCTCTGATTTTTAAAACATAACCCAATAATAGAAATTCCCTATTTCCAAAGATTCATTGAGTAAAGTGGTATATGTTTATATCAAAGTGGTATATGTTTTACATGTATTTATTCATAATAACTATGTACGATGTACATTGTATGTAACTTTTGAATTGAGTCCTTTTTTAATCTCCATTCAAATCAGGACTTGATGTGAGAGGTGGACATACTGTAGGCACTGGCTGTAGGCTGTGCTTTAAAGCTGCACTTCTTCAGTTGGCCAGCAGAGGGCAATTCCATGGGTTGCAATAAATGTAAGCTAATGAAAAAAAATACCATTCTTAACTGATTACCTCTGAAAATATCTGAATCTCATCTGAATCTCAAGTCTTTTTCAACATGTCATGATGTAATCATGTCAAATAGTCTTTAAAAGCAGGGTATGCTTTACTTGTCATTTGTTATTCACCCTGTTGTCTTCTAGCTCCAATAAAAAGCAGAAATGATGCAGACACTTAAGGCTTCAAGGCACAAACAAATGGATGGTGATGTCATAGTTATTGTGTCCAATTCCTTTATATAGATCAAAATGATTAATGCATTTAGGACATTTCCAAGTCACGATAAACTGTCTATTTTGGGAAAATAAATAATTGCCTATTAAATTTGACATGAAATCAACAAACAATATTTTGGAATAAACATAGCTTAGTAGGGACGAGTAGCACAGAAAGACATTTGACATTTGAAAAGTGTTAAGCCTGTTCTGTGACAGGAGACAGAGAGAGAGAGAGAGCAAGAGAGCGAGAGAGTGAGAGAGAGAGAGAGAGAGAGCTCCATGCTGTGTCAGCAGAGGGCTTTCTCTCCCCTCCCACTCCTCCATACACACAGTCTTGACCTAAATAAGTGAGATTAGCGGTGAGTACTCCCATTCACGTGGCAGTGTGTGACCCACACACACACACACACACACACACACACACACCCACACACACACTCTGACCCACACACATGCCTATGCCTCTGTCTCACTCGTGAAACGGAAAAGCTATTTTAACTCAATACTACGGGCCTTCATGTAAAATGATTAACTAGCGTTCGTAGAATTCTCCTCAGCTGGGCTTCTGAGCTTTACAGTTGAGTTAATCATTAGACCAACACTGCTAACTATCTGTGCTGCTGTTACATGACAGGAACAACTTGACCCCCTTCAACAGCGCAGCAGGCCTACAGTCAATTCATTATTGTGATTTTTGTCTTTTATGGGTAGAAACTAAACAATGTTTGCCTGTTGACAAAATGACTTCTCCTACAGACTTTAGAAAACAACTTGTCAGGAGACACCTTGACTTTACCTTCAAATGGAGAACTAATTGACACTAACCTTGTTTGAAGCTGATTGTTTTCACTCCTTTCTAAACAAATTAAGTGTTTAACAAATGGCAACAGCGTGATTGATGCGGGAAACGGCCTGTGCAAAGATTGTTTCTCAGCTTCAAAAGCCTTGTTGTGGAAACGATACAGCTGAAGGATTTTAATGAGGAACATTAGATGATAATCTATGTGGGGTATGTAAATGATTGTTTAAGTGACTTTCATTTTTGGAAAGAAACCAGCAGACTAAGTTAAGATTGAAAGCAGCAGTGCAGAGATATCTGTCCTTTTTTAAACCACTCTGCTGCCCGGCCCGGCCTAAGCCTCACCTGGTCAGCCTTCCTCCTCTCTGCAGGACCGTTGAGCTCTGCAGTGTGGCCCCCCCGCCGACCATCTCCCTGGGGGGCCTTGGCACTGGAGAGACTGGTGGAGATAGAGGAGCATAAGAACTGCCATTAAAAGTGTGTTTATCAATCACAAAAAAGGCCATCAAAAATGTATTCTCAACGTATTTCACTGCCTTTACATGATTAGATTTACGTTGAACATTTTAATTCATATTTATTTAAGAGTTGTTGGTTATGCTATTTAATCGACGAGACCACAGACTTTCTCCTTACCCTTGACATGGACTCTTGGTCCCGTGCTTTTTCTTGTGTCCCTGAATGTACGACTCTAAGTCTGCAAGGTGAAAAACAAATATTCAGGAGGTTAGGTCAAAGCACTGACATTACATGACTGACACTCAGAAATGCAACACATCAAACTGAGTCCCCTCTCTTATTGTTCCACTGATTTCTGATCTTAAAAGGAGACAATAACAGGAAAAGAACAAGAGCAGTTGAACTTAAAACAGGTCTTTTACGCAGTGTGGCCAGCTGCAGGACTTTCCCCGAGGACGTCAGATTGCTTGATTCATTCGTTCTGACTATAGATGCAAACACACTATTAACCTTACCGGGTCGTAGACATTGACACTGAACACACATACCTGGACTTTTCCCCCTGGAACTAAAATCTCTTAACTCGAATGAGTTGGAAGGGACAATTTCTTTTGTTTTTATTTCATTTTCACAGAACTCTATTTCTATGTTTTATACACACAGCACTGCTGTAAATGTTTGTTGATTATGGAGCTATTATTGTGGCAAAACTATTTGAATATGCGTACACAGATCCACAAATTGCCACACAGATCCAGAAATGTGTAAAAAGATCCAGAAATGTGTAAACTAATCTGCAAATATGTAGACCAATTCCAAAATGTTTACTGATTTATTAATGGCAGTGAGTTTATTCAGCTGTAAATCCTGAAAAGACACACGAATGATCGTTTACAACTGAGGGGGGCCTCTCCATTGTCTGTCATTTAGTGGCAGCCAATGGCACATTAGTGGGGTTTGTTGCCCTGAGCTGAGGCTCACAGGATAGGCTGCGTAAAGCTTTGTCTGCACTGTACAGGAAACAAATTTCAAAAACACAAACTACATAATGGACCCTCCATCGCATTTCTACTGATTTAACATAGTACAATAATCAGGAGTACAACCTCAATCCAACACTCACAAGATCTTCTGGCAATAAACATTCTTAGACAAGTATGCAGCAGGCCGGGGCTGAGGTTACCGCTGCTCCAGCTGAACTCAGGTCAGCACGTGATCAGGCAAATATAGCCGTGAAATATGAGGAATTGAAACAGACTCGGCCTTTCCAGCCTACCTCCAAAAATAAATACTTGTTAACTTTTCATGTTTACTAAGAAGCTCCAGCTACAACTGCAGGCCTGGTTAGATCCTTCCAGATTTTAAAAAAAACAGGCTATTGTCCACTTCTACACTCCACAGAGAGAAAAATAATACAGGAAATATGTGGAATCATTTGACTTGTTCTCACCTTCTTCCTGACTGGAGTCTCCTTGGTAGGCCTTACCCAACTGGCAGTTACCTACAAAGAAGAAGCAAGTTGTGTTACTGACAGCAGAACCACATTTTGGTCAGTGGGCTAGAGATGAATAGGTTTCCTGAGCAGTCCCCACTTTTGGAATAAAACTCTGACTTACTGTACATTGAGTCATTTACAGGTCTGCCCTTTATGTTTTACAGAAGAGTAATATCCTGTTTGAATTAGGGCCCGACCGATATGGGATTTTTGGGGCTGATATCAATATTGGGGAGAAAACAAATCCGACACGGTATATCCATATAGCAGACTGCACATAGTGTCTTAACCTGTACAGTTCATTTCACCATTTATATTGTACTTATACCTCAATTTTTTTATTTATATTTATCTTATCCATCCATCCATTATCTTCCGCTTATCCAAGGTCGGGTCGCGGTGGCAGCAAGCGCATTAGGTCAACCCAGCAACGGAAAAAAACCTCTCAAGGGTCCAGGAGGCATCCTTAACAGATGCACACACCACCTCAAACTGGCTCCTTTCAATGCGAAGGAGCAGCAGCTCTACTCCGAGCTCCCCCTGAATGGCCTCGGACTTGGAGGTGCTAACCCTCATCCCAGCTGCTTCGCACTAATGGGACTGGTGACAAGGGGCAACCCTGGCGAAGGCCAACATGCACCAGAAACGTGTCTGACTTTGTGTCGAGTGATGCTGCAATGCCCGAATTTCCCCTCTAGAGAACAATAAAGTTTTATCCTATCCTATCTTATCCTACTTCGCTGGTGAAAGAGAATTGCTCTGGTAAAAGTATGAAACTCAAATTAAATGCCATTTGACTAGTGAATAAATCTCGGTGCATATCTGTGATAACCGACAGTCACTGGATATGCTAATAATTAATCCAATTAATCTAAAAAAAATTAAAGCAGCAAAGCTTTAAAGGAGAAAAAGTTCCCTGACATGTAAGAATTTACTCTGGTACTCACATCTAGAGCAGGTGGGTTTTGAAGAATAACTGGAGTCACAATTGAAGAAGCTGCAGACCTTCCTGGTCTGTCTGAAGACTGGAGGAGCCGACAGGAACCTTTCCCTGCAGGAGCACATTGAGGAAGAACAGGGGGGAGGGAAGGGGGGGGGGGGGGGGGCGCTGTTATGGCATTTTTCTTAGCAAGAGAAAAGGAGCAAAAGGGTGAGACATTAAATGCTTCACACACACCATGTAAAAGTTGCCAACATTTGTCTATTTTCTTAAATATAAAGTCATGTTCCTGATGACTGTTTTCTTCTGGATTAGCATGGTTACAATGGATTTTACTGTATCAACTTATTCTGGCTCCCACGACAATGTGTAGAACTGAGACGTCACTTGGGGGATAATGCTGAGGGTCAAATACAGTTTGTCATTCTTCTGGTAACATTTTAAATAAAGGTCACAACAACTATAAGTACAAAAACTTGTATTCATTTCTAACTTACTTGAATCATACCGTCAAATCCAGAATATAAATTGAACTGACATTTAGGATGTAGTCTGATTTTAGGGGTCTCCCAGAGAGGAAAAAAGGTTTAAACTTTGTACGATTTCAACTGTTTTAAACAAAGTCCACAACGTGCAGGTTCTTCACAGCTCTGTAGCTTTTTGTTTTTTGATATACTTAATTAATCCCCAAGGGGAAATTCAGTTTTACACTCTGCTATTTATAGGGACAGGCTTCTCACACACATGGGCCCGAATCACAAACATGCACATGATAAGACAGTTTCATATTTGACTAAAATTCACAGTAAGTAGAGGACACATATGTTTTGTCCTCAGTATGCAAATGAAGCTTTATGAATACAAACATTTGCAAACATCTTTAATTGTTTTACAATGCCAATACTGTAAAGTAGTTAAGACATTGAAGCTAAAGCATATCCTCTAACATTTCCTCTGGTCCATAAAGCCTGGACCAAAACAAAGAGAGCAGCAGACTGACTGCATTGCAGCCGGTTTCAGGACAGAGCGTCTGGAGTTCAGGCAGTTAGGTTTCACTTTCCCAGAGTTTCACTTATCACAAAACGAAACTGATGGACAGGATACTTGTGTTTGTGTGCAAGGTTTTTTGTCTAGCACAGCTGACACAATGTGTTTGCATGTCATGAAAAAAGCATGCTAAAGACACATTGGGCTGGATTTGAACAGATAATCATGTAGTCTGAGTGAAACTGGATGTGATAGAGCAAAGGTTTTCATTTAGTGGGACGGACTCGAGGGGTGGAGGGGGGTTACTTGAGGTGAACTGACCATATTGTTGTTTTGAAAATAACAGGAAATGACTTTGATCCGCTGATTTGGATGGCTCACCAGAACAGTCCCACACAGTTGAAGCCGCAGCAAACAGCTCAGAGAATCTACCGTAAAAAGCAGCGTTCTTTCGAGCGTAAAACAAAAACATAACAGACTGATCTTTAGTCATGACATTATGTCGGCATTTATTAGAGTGAGTTTCAAGAAAAGGAGAGCGAAGCTGACCTCTCTGTCCTTGAAGGACTCAAAATAGCAAAACATAATGACCACAGTGGGGACAGCAGCTTTTCTTTGGTCAGCCTTGAAGTTTGCAATGTCATCTTTAAAGCCCAAAACATGTCCATTATGTGTCACTCAAAGAATCCAAAGTACTTTAATGGTACCCACCATGAAATATTTAACACAGGATGAGCGTTAGATATAAGTTAAGGAGATCAGTGGCTGCTAAAGTGAACTGGCCCTTTTCTGAAGTTCTGAAGGCACTTCTTTGATTCAGTCATTATGGATGCACTTTGCAAATATCAAGGCTACATTCCTCATATGGAAGTGAATTACTTCACAGAAGTTCTAAAATTCATTCAATATTTTAGAAAAAAAAATGACAGCCCAAGAAGTCCCTGCATCCACCTTACGTTATTTCTTAGCGGCGGCATCTTTTTTTTTTTCATTTGTTTTCAATGAGGAAAGAATGTTTGCAGCAGAATGCGGCCGCCTGGGGAGAAAGTGAAGTTCCCGGAGTCTTTTTTCCGAGCACTACTTTATTTTAGTGCGACCGCTCCAAGCGCTCCAGTTCATAATCGTTTTCATGATTTTCAATTTATTTGTACAAGAGATGGCTTTTGATCTGAGAGGAAATGTGTTTAAATGTTAAATGTCTTCGGGTGCTTTGGCTCAGTGGCAAACATCAATACGTTGTGACTGTTTTGGAACTAAAATATGTATAAAACAACTCAAATATTTTGGTATTAATCTTGCAACTTCTCTGTTATCTGACCAATTGGGTGAGTATATCTGCTTTTACTGTACCTGAGGTTCTTCTCCACCTCTCTGCTCTCTTTCTGGTCCCCCTGGTTCAGAAGCCTCAGGATGCTCTTCTCAAAAGACTCGGTACACTGATCCTTAGGAAGCTGCAAAGAAAAGAGGACTCATTCATAAGACTTTTTGACATCGCATTTACGTTGTGAGTAAATCTGGTGTCACCCGTAAGTCTGTTAGTGTTTTTTTGAAGCTCTAGCAAGGAATCATTCAGAACATCTAGTCTTAGCCCAAGAAAATGTCGTCTGGACTTAAACCAATCACTCCATATTGTTAGTTTGTACTTGGATCTTTGGAAAATCCCCTGTACACAAGTTCTGAACTGACTTTGAAGTGACTGGGTTATCCACACATAGCACAACGCGGGAGAAAAGAGCTGAGAAACCCTCAAGCTCTTTTTCATCTTAGAAAGTTTTTCACTGTCTTCAAACATCTTTAATGTCTTGCACACTTTCTTGCTGCAACCCTGTGTTGACAATCATTGCATGCTCTGGCAGATGGATATATAAAAAAAAAGGTTTCCTTCTTGATTAGAGTGACAGTAAGCCAGCATGAACAGTGTCAGGACCTAGTATCAAAAGCAGCTAAAGCTTTTACATTTTGAATGAAATATGTATTACTTTGGACTTTGTATAATACAACAGGAGCAAAAAAAGTCCTTAATGTAAATGGGTTTCATCGGGAAATGTTGGTATTCTTGTCTGTGAGGTGAGTCAGAGGCATGCATTATTTAGTCTCCTTTGATATTGCGCTGAGAAATAAATCATTTCAACAGAAGCACGTACCTTAAGAAGGAAATTCTCCAGCTCCAGGTGGGTTTTGGTCACATTACTCGACGATGAGTCAGACCACTTCACCTAAAAACACAACAGAGGACATTCTCCATCAGCACACACAATTCAATCAGAAAGATGACAACAGCTTTGCCATGAAGGAAATGTGACCATGCTTGTGGTTCTTGGGAAAATGTCACAGCAGAAAGAGAAATTGGGACAGATAAGACGACTCCAATTTATATAACCAACACCTGAAAAAGCCAACACAACACAAGAAGCCATTTGTGACATGTCGTCTTCCTCTATAAACATGTAAACACCTGTGATATAAGTTACAACACCTCAGATTCTTTTAGTTCATGTTCCAGCGATAATACTTTTTTGTCTTTTTGTCTTCCAAATAGCTTTGTTTAGTATTAAGAGCAGAATGGAAAAGTACACCACTGGACATTAAAGAGGAGGTTGTAAAGCAATAAGATATGTTTGCCAACATCCCATTTGTGTTAAGACACAGGGATGTGATATCTTTTCTGAGCTGTATGAGCTCATCAGCTACTCGTGACTGTGACTAACTGTATTCGCCTTTGGAAAACATTAATAGAGGGTAGAAGAACACCACAGTGTTATTCTTAAGACTAAATATGTGAAGAGTGGGATCAAATGGAATGGAAAGTAATCCAAATTGGCTGACATTAACTGCAAACCATGAGATTGATTGTATGGACCTTTAAAGACTTGGTAGGGCCTTTTATGGAGCGAGGCTGTGCAGAAAGTTTTTAACTATTTAATGAATATAATTGTTTCTAGGACTTCATCACTATATGATATTAATGTTTTCACCTTGTAATGACAATACTGAATCACTTTCATTGACTCAATATATTGTTATACCACTTACATAGGGCGAAAATATCCTGATGTTTCCAGGAGGAGCTGTATGTGTGAACGCGAACAGCTGATTCTTTTTCGCATCATGACCGAATGAGCTGTTGTGAGAACGCAGCAGGATATAATCAGGAGAATTCAGCTCGAGCCAATGGGAGGGGGGGGGAGTGACGTTTATATCCTGTGACTGCTGCATGCTGCATAGAGTGTCCGCATTCGACCGCTACAATCTCCGTGCACCTAATTAAACGGCTGCATTAAAGTTTTCTATTCGTCAGCATGTTGTTCTCCGCTCTTTTGTTGATGTTGTGATTCCATTGAACTACACGTAGCATTGATATAAAGGCAAATATTCTCATTATAGCGTCATAAAGCGGACTCTGCTGCTTCCTCCGCTACTTCCACGTTGTTCTTTTTACGTCACGTCTTACCTCAGGAGACCCCCCCCCCCCACCTGTCTGACAGGAATAGTCCCCCCCTTTGAGGTGAATATGTGAACAGCCAGGTCAGGAGAATCTCCGGAGTGCATATGTGAAAACAGCTATAGACACTCCTGAAGATGTGAATTCGACACGACAGCCATGTACTTCTTCCTCGTAGTACATGCATCCTAATTTAGCTTTAAAAATCTTCACACAATATATACATGTGCACCAATAATGTACCAATTGTGCTACATGTTGAGAATGAAACCAGCCTATTTAGCTTGTTGGTGCAGCATGTGTTTGTATGTGTGTCCATTGTGTCTTTGCATGTGTGCATCAATGGGTTGGTTCAGTATAAACAGATGGAGAGTTAGAACAGCTCACTGTTGTGAACGCTTCTGGCCTGAATGTGGAAGCTCGGTGAAGCCAACGGGGCTGTTAGCCTCTCCTCTCCATCTGTCTCAGTAAAATTGTATTTCACTAAATGAGTACTAAATGCTCCTATTTGTAACTGTGAATCCATGCTTTGAAAACATTCATTTCTAAAAAAGACAAGCCCATCGGCATTGATGCGCTGCCACCAGCCTAGCATCAAACTGATACATAACAGTACCTAACAGGAGCCGGGGAGGAGCGAGTGCAAACGCCACACTAGTGCAAAAAAACAAAAACCAAGAATATAAAGATAATCTGCCCCAGGTTTATACACATGCATCAATTAACTTCCACACATTTCCAGATGCAAACATTATGTAGAAAGTCTATTTTACATGCATGAACAGCAACAGTCCATCTTCAGGCGATTCCTGTTATGATCTGATATCAAGCTAACATGTTTTAATAGCAGAGCATACATCCAGGGAGTTGTTAAGTTGCAGACCAGGAAGCGGGTGTGTGTGTGTGTGTGTGTGTGTGTGTGTGTGTGTGTGTTTCAGGAAA
Source organism: Labrus mixtus (assembly GCF_963584025.1). Taxonomy (NCBI): domain Eukaryota; kingdom Metazoa; phylum Chordata; class Actinopteri; order Labriformes; family Labridae; genus Labrus; species Labrus mixtus. The sequence continues at coordinate 10,289,493 of NC_083630.1, forward strand.
CACAAGACAAAACGACAATGTTTATAGTCTGAACAAAGTTGTTTTTTCATCAACAAATACAGAATTATGCTTAAAAAACACTTCTGTTAGGCATCTTTACCTAATTGAAAGGTGTGTGTGTGTGTGTGTGTGTGTGTGTGTGTGTGTGTGTGTGTTATCACCTACCTCAAAGTTGTATTCCTTGTCTATTCTAGTCCGAGAAATGCCCCTGAGCACAATCCCTTCTATGTGCACGGCTGCAACAACAAAGACATGTGACAAACTATTAGAACTCAGGTTAGCAGATTGGTGGTGCAGCTACGAGGCCGAACAATTTCTGAGTCTGCAAACACTTTCTATAAACCAACGTCAGAGTCCGTTTAATTATCAGTGTTATTATAGCACCTACTACAAATCCATCAGGGCTTTTTTATTTGTTAAGACAATTAACTGCTGGAAGGTTTTCAAGTTGCCAACATAAAAAGTATATAAAGCACTTGTGCAAACACAGAAAGAAAAAAACAGAATTAGGTTCAGAATTCCAGTAAATGATTCTGCCTTACTAAAGAAACCATGTTTCTACCTAGCGTTTTTTTTCTCAGCGCCAGCGTCTTTCTTTTCAACATATACTATATCCCCCGTATTTTTGCCGCCAATGGATTGTGTCTTGTACCCACAACCCCTTTGCTCCATGTCTGATCATCATAGAGACAGGGCGGACGTACAGCGCTTTCATTTTCAGCGCATACACGCTTCATGCCAGCACTAAGTGGACACAGGCCTTAGTCTGGAAGTTCTCTTTCCCTCCCCCAGAGTTACATATAAGACTACTTTTCCCATTTTCCTGTGTACAACACAGTTATTATTTGAGTAAAAATAATTCCTATCTAAACATTTCTGCAATCTTTCAATTCACCTTCTCGTTGTGTTGCCCATCGGCTGGAGCGTCGGCTTTGGCAGGGAGGATGGGAGGCTGTACAATCCCCCATTCCCAGCACTGGAGGAGGCAGGTAATCTGCCTTCTGACCCAGCAGCTCCTGCAAAAGAAAAACACACCATGTAAGTAACTCTTTCTTCATGGTCTGTTACAATTCTCCCCTTCAGTTACATCCCGAAACACAGCGTCAAAAGGCATCTTGCCTTTTTTTGTCAACCTGGCTTAATTTTAGATATCAGGTCAAAGTTGAACTAATATGATTGTGATTAAATCCTGACACCCTTTAGTGTGTATTCTAGTTTTCTCTAATAACATTTGGCTCTGGCATTAACAGGGAAACCTACAAAACACATATCTAGTAGACCTAGATATAGAAAAGAAACATTGTTAAAAATTGAAGTGGAGCCAAGTGCAATGTTCAAATTGCAGGAGGTGCAATTGGCATGTGTATGAATTTGGGGGGAGGGGCTTTTGACGGAGTAGTAACAGGAGGAAGGATTTGTTTTGCTATTGAGTTGAAAAAAATGAACACATTTACCAGAACATTCTCATTATAGGTTGTCGTTAGTGAATGCTTTGTCACAGCTCTTTGACCTCTGCTATAATGGTAGTGTGTTTTACTTCCTGTCTATTTAATTGGTCAACATGGAACGCTCTGTTTGGTTACATTTTGGAAAAAAAAAACACACACAGGTGTCGTACTCCAGTGAACGTCCTATGTTATGTAGCTCATCTATTGCTCTCCGCATGTAATGCTGCAATGAATGGGTTTCATTTGTAGATGTAGACGTGACGGGTCACCTCGTGTCTGCATGTCCAAGAACTGTGACGGATCAATATTTAATGTATGGGAATGACAACGGGCTGATCTTTCCCCAGAATCAAATAGCATTTAAATGTTGCATGGACGCAAACCAGCAAACAGAACTTGTTTTTTTTTTTTTTAAACACCAAAAGGAAATGTGCCCAACTGACAAGAGCTGAGCTAAACCAGCCACGTAAACAGATCACGTGAGGTTTAAAAGAAAAGCAACTTAGGCATGCTGGCCTATCAATGGGGCCGAAACTGACATTATATGTTAACACAAAGAAACCCCCTGAACCGCTGTTTGTTTCCAACCATCCTCTCACTCACTGTTCTGTCTTTAACTACATGACACAGTCCAGACTCATAAATGGGATGCTCGATTGTATTAAAAGCAGTGCATCTTTTGCAGGCCAAAAACCTAGACTCACACTGATGGCAACTCATGGATTCATCTAGAACAGGAGGAGCCCTGCAGGGAGATTTAATTGGATGCCTATTTAAAGGTTAAGTCAGCATTAAACAAAAAGGTAGACGTATTAGACAGAAGCTGATTGTTTTTACACTTACACTTTTTAATAGATGCTTTACTGATTGGTAAGTGTTCATTTCTAAGTAGTGTAAACTGCCACGTGCTCCATGCCATAGACAAACACACAAAGACTGAATGAACCCATGAGGTGAGGGTCTATGTGCTGGTGGGAGGCTCTGACACATGAGAGTTGGCTTTGCATTCCTAACATGACAGGGTTTAACTTTAGGTTGAGATTTGGTAAGGGATTATTTTATTTTTTTTCATTCCAAATGTTTCGCAAGTGTTGAAACAATCAGTCACGGGGACAGAAATGTCTTCCATGTGTTGTTTAGTATATTTCTGGGGGAGTACCCTGGGCTCTCTGCGCTCAGAGGCTCCACTTCATAAGATATAATAAAATCATGAGACATGTGATGGAAAGAGCCGGCACAGTGAGTTGGTGTTTGTTTGTTTTTTTCAACGTGTGAATACGTTTAGAGATGACACAACATAAAAATAAGCAAAGCGACCTCGATGGAAAATATTCAATATTGATAGACGAACACATAGATTGACTGATGGACACAAGGATAGAATAAGTGCCTGAAGATGTTGATTGAAGTTTTCTTTAACGGTAACAATCCATTTTAAATACGCAGATTCTTTATCTAGTTCCCTTAAATTGCCAATAGATGCCAGCTCTAAAAAAGACCAAACATTACTTAAAAAAAAAAAAAGATTATATTGCTTATTTCAGTTGTTCATCTGTGTGTCCCAGTATCATTTTGTTTGGTTGGTACAACACCAGAGGTAGCAGCTTCCTTCACTATCTCCACCCTACTACGAAATCACATTGAATTAACCAAAGAATACATTTTTTAGACGAGATCAGGATCTCGTAATTATGAGATAAGGATCTCGTAAGTTTGGTGAATGCAATGCGCTTCTGTACCACCAAGCCCAAATGTTACACAACCAAAAATCAAAGCCACACCTGATCTGTAAATAAAGTCCTTCTCACACGCTCTGGTTCTCAGGCATGTCTCCATTTCATGTTTTCTCTTTGATTGTTTTTTTAGGGCCGTGTTTGTGTTCTGATGTTAGACACTTAAAAAGAAAAGAAAAGAAAGTGTGCCTATCAGGAAACCTCTTACTCTAATAATGTGAGTCATTATTTGTATTGTTGATATTCTCTGCGTCATAACTACTGTTTCTAGTAAAAGAAACTGAAAGTAACAAGTGTTTCTCTCATATGACCTTATCAAATCAGTACAATCAGCTGATGCACTGGTTCCTTCAAATAAAAAACTAACTAAACTTTTTAGATCAGGGGTGGGCAACTGGCGGCCCGGGGGCCACATGCGGCCCCCATCAACCCTGAACGTGGCCCTCAGGTCAATTTTTACATGATCAATGAATTGGAAACATGAAGAAAATGTGACAAAATCTGCCATGAAATCATCATCAATACGTCCATAATAATATTTGATCACTGGCATATGTTGAGTTAAATTTGAGACATAATTTTTTTTTTTTTTTATAATTGATTCATAATTGATCGTTTTTGTATCCTACAATTTGGCCCTTTGGCAGGGAGAATTAATTGAGTGACCGAAGTTGCCCATCCCTGTTTTAGATAGTCACACATGGGCTGTGTCCGAAATAGTGCACTATTATATAGTCCCCTACCTGTAACTCCCTACAAAGTGAGTAAGGACGTAGGTAGTACTGCAGCAAGGTCCTCCTCAACTGCTCCATATAAAGTCTTAAAGTTGCAGATTGTTGGATGAATAATTCAACATTATGAAAGCATGGCACTTCATGGAGGAAACTTTAATAGCCGCTTATCACCCAACAAGTCGAGCTTGTTAATGACTGTTTTCACACATTGCACAGAGAATAGAGAAGGATTTCAGTATGTGAATCAAAAGCCTACACTTTTTTTGGACGCTGGAAAATGGACTGTAACAAATGAATTAAATGAAAACATGTGTAGGCTTGTGTAAGTGTTTAAGAGTCTACCAACTTTGTGTTATCAGTTATTTAACTATACATGAGGATATATCAATTGACCTTGTAACTTTGTCTAGTTCTGGTGAAGTACTGCACTCCTTCATGCTCTCTGAAGCAGGTTTGGGTTTTATCATTTAAAGTGAGTAATTGGTGGATGAATTACCGATGTCTGGGTGTTTACTCCGAGGTGACTTTGCCGTCTCTCCTCATCTATAGCCAGCTCTACTTTGTCAAGCTGCCCTCGGATCGTCTCCCTCTGGTGGAAGTGGAAAGCTGGGTGCAGAGAGGCCATGGTGAACAGCAGAGCCAGCTGCTCCAGAGGTCTCGCCGCCGTGTCGTCGTCGGAGAAGCGGCAGGTCGGCTCTGGCCGCCCGTACACATCCCCGGCCTGACACGCCGGGTGAAAAGAGTGGTGGAGAGGCTCCCTGAATGGAGGACGGGAGAAGTCATAGTTTTTGAAGAACAAGCTCGGGTCGACGTGGTTCATTATCCGAAAGAGTATCCCGGCACATTCCCTGCTGTCAGAGCCGAGGAGGGAAAGGTAGACGAGGAGTTTGGACCTCACTACAGGGTCGACCACGTCGGTTAAGACCCCCAAATCGTTCGGACTATTAGCCCTGAACTCGAAGTCCCTTAAAACGTGATAATCTTTCCTAGCGAGATCCTCTAGGTAAGATCCCAAAAAGCGGAGCTCCAGTGGCTGACACATATGAAGCAGCCCGCACATGAACTCGATCCTCTTGGCAGGGTCCAGGTGAAGGCCGAACCACTCGAATACAGTCTCCTTGTCCAGCTGGGATGGGTACACGTAACGTCTGGGCGACTCCTCCAATCCGTGGGACCCCGATGAGGGAGGCACAGCCCTGGGAATACGTCGCTGCTCCGACTGATCCCATGAATCCTCCTCGACCGTTTCGTCGCCTCCTTCCTCGCCCGTTTTCATCGGTAGCTTCATTTTCAGCATTATCAGCGCTGCGATTTAAGGCATCAAAGTGTAAATAACCAACCACGGAACATTATTGACAACTTACGCCGCTTCTTAATGTTGAAAATAGAGGTGACCAGTCTGTCGTTTTACAGTGTTTTTACTATTAGCTAATCGTCTGACGAGGGAAGACTGTTACAGCTTCTTTTTTTTCCCCCTAAGCTACTTTCTTCTTCTACGCCTCATTTCCGGCGGAGTAACAAAGCACGGCTACTCACACTGCTGCCACCGGGCGGCCGTGAGTGGATTTGCTGCTTTGCACATCTAATGAATCATGACGTTTACACAAATGTTATTAACTGTATGTTCAGTTTGATCAGCTAAACATACATCATAGGGACAAAAATATCACGGCCAGACTCTTGAGTCCGCCTATTTTGGGGTTTCCTTGGTAGATCTTTAACTAAACTTTTTTAATTTTAAGATCCAGATTTAATCCAAACAAAATGTCTGTCTCCTAAATTATATTACAGTATTTTTTATATACATATATTTAAGCATTTCTTTAACCGTGAGCAGGGAGAAAATCTAAAATCACATTAAAAGACAAGAATCTTACTTTTCATAAAATATTTAGTAAACATGCACTAATTTGCGCTTAAAGAAAGATTGGACAAACCTGATTTTAGACAGATTCAAGTTGTGGTTGAGACACCTTGTCTTGAGATTTCATACAGTTGGAGTTTCACTGATTTTTTTTATTGGGACATGCTGCCATCTACAGGATGAAAAAGACAGTTACAAAGAGAAAGAAGCAAGAGCCAAAGTATGTGTCCTTTATTTGAAGTTGTGACGTTCAGTGAAACTGACTACTACAGTGTTTGCTGAGACTGGATCTGAATCTCAACTTAATTCAGACTTAAGGAAATAAGAAATTAAAAACTCAGTGCTGATTGAATCCAGCTGAACTGAACGTTTTCTGTCATCCACTGCTGTGTTGCTCATTGCTGGACAATTATTAATGCTGGGTATGAAGTGTTGACCTTCGCTAACACTCTAGTATAAAAATGATGCAAATTGGCTGTACTGTATTTTAACACTTTATGCATTCACATTGATAGTGTGGTATTGTATGGCTGCAGTCCAGAGGTTACTCCCTTCCCTGTTTTCTTCAGATACATACAGTATAATCATTCAGTGAATTAATGTCAGTTGAAATGCATGAAAAAAGGATGAGCAACAAGTTTCTCACAACACCAACTGAACAGCATTTGAAGGCATATAGTCCGATTTGTATTCATTTCTTAATCAGAGGTGGGATTTATTTTAATGTCTTTATATTATTAACCGAGAAAAGCCATGGCTTCGGCAAAGCTTTAAACAAGCACTGAGTTAAACAGCCCAGATGATATTCAACACTGTGCTGCTCCAACAGGGGGCAGTGATAGTTCAGGGTTAAAACCCAAAAGCTACATGCACTGGTATCTCTGTCAGTCTGCTCTGTGTTCAAAGATGCCAACTAAAAGCAACACGTCTTTTAAAGCGTCCATATTCTGGAAATAACAGAAAATAACCATTGGCATTCAAAAACGTATTCTCACATGTAGGAGCCTTTAACCATTTGGCAGTAGATATACAGTGGTGGACTGTTATTTTATATTGTAATACTGTATGTAAGTACTACCTGAGGACAAATCAGAGGTACTTAATTTAAAATTACATTGTAACAGTACTTTGTGATACTATTTTGACTGTCGTCCAGAGTAAATATTTTGCTTTTACTGCCCTTCAATATTTTGACAAAAGCACTAGTGCTCAGTTTGTCCCTATCCTTCTTCCTGCATCTCCCCCTATCCTAGTTCCTAAACCCGGCGCAGTTCTGGCAGATGGCTCTGCATCAAGAGTCTGCTTCTGCTCGAGGTTTCTGCCTCTTTTTTCTTTGCCTCTGTAACTTTGCTAAGTATTGCTTGGTGCTCATGATGGTTTAATGTTGGGTCTTTGTAGATAATATAACAATGAGTAAGCTCTTTAACATTCTCTTTTTTGGAAGTGTCTTGAGATAAAAAAAAAAAAGAAAAAGTATGAATTGGCGCTATCCAAAGTTTGACTGATAGTTTGTAGTTACTCACCAAATCTTGATTTTAGGACAAGATAATATACAACATGAAACAGTAAGCTTCAGCTTTTGCCTTTTTTGGTTGAAAAAAAAGACAAATTTGTTATCTGCGATTGGGTCCACATCCTTTATGTCTTTAATGAAATATGACAAATACCACTTCAGATATGGTCGCTTCCTTACGTAGAGGCACGTGTATAAAAATACAATCAGTTTTTGTACAGGGTAACCAGGTCATAACAATCTGCAAATAGATTAAAACATGCAATTCCAGCATCTTCATCATTTTGAAATTAAATAAAAAGGCAATGTTTAAAAACTAAGCTATACATTAAACCCATGAGAAAACGGTGATTTGTGACAATTATCAGTTTAAAGGAAGAATGTGCGACTTTTTGATCCAGTAGATGTCGCCCTTGAGCACCAGCATTAAACCAAAACAAACTGCTGTTTGGGGACACCTCCACAATTCTGAAGCCTCCTCTCTCTCCAACCCCTCTCCCCTCGCGTTCACACGAAGGAGTTATCGATCAGAACGCACCATAATGAAGCACCGTTAAGCACAAGCACGCACACACAGCGGACAAAATTGTCCTTTCCTTGAGATGATTGCCTGTTTCCTGCATTGTTGTGTTAGCAGGCTAATGTTAGCACACTTTGGTTAACTCATAGCTTCATATTGCACATAAATTGACATGAAGCGACCGAGATCTAAAGACAATTATTAACATCCAATTAATCAGTGAATGTTATTCTTCTTTTCTCTCGTCCTTGACTAAAACAGCTTTATACGCTAGGCCGTCCCGTCCATCTAAACATCATGTAAACACGACTCACAGTACAGCTGGCTGGACTCGCGCTTCTCACTCAATGTAGACAGTCATGACTCAGAGACATTTACACAGGATATACATGATTTCTGCTGTGTTTATTTGTAAAATGTTGCACATTCTTCCTTCAAGAAAGCCTTCTGAGAATGTTCTGTCGTAAAGAGATTTTACATTTCAATACAATTTCATTGAATTGAGTGTGATTCTATTTGCACATTCTATCTGCCATTTTTAATCACTTTGAGTTGGTTTTTGGTCAATCATTACTTACCCATGCAGGGTATCAAAGGGGTCCCACACATGCTGCAGATGTTACTTGGTCTGTTGCCACAGGGCATCTATAATCTGTAATTTCACTGAACCTACCAACACAGCTGCATGAAAGGCATGCTGGCTGTTACACCAAAGTCATGCTCCAATATATCTTATGGTAACATTTCATGCATGATATCTTTATTTAGTCGTAAATAATAATGTCATACCATGGCAATGTAGCATTGAAGCCCCTTAATAAATCTTGCTGTGACTTAAAACTTCTTAAATGGTCTTAATTGTACAGCTTTCAAAATAGATCAAGTGAGGTACAGGTGTTTGATGAAAAAAAAGGCAATTATACTCTTTCATACAAAAACAGTAAAGCATGTTCACACTGAAGTCAGTTACACTGTAGTACATCAGACGTGTGTGTGCGTGCATCCACACTCTATCTTTGTAGTGTCCCATTTTGTGGTGAAGCTATATCCACAATTTGTGAAGGCTGGCCCTGACACTCCCACCACTCCCTCTGCCAACGCGAGGGAGGACTGTCACTACCAAGTCAGGGCTTCACTCTCTTCACTTTCTCCTCAAAGTGGCATTCATCACTGCGTCCTGCAGCTGACACCGAAAGGTAAGGCCGTCATGCTTGCAAGTGTTGTCTAAGAGTTTTTTTTACAGCACCTTTTTCCTCATGATAAATCTGTAATGAGTGCTGCTAGCTACCTGATTCGACTGAGCTCAAACTTTAGGATGTAAACTAATCAAAGTGAAAGTGATGTTTGCCTTACAGAGACGATATATCACAGATGGAAATGAGTGTTTTTAAGAGACTATAGTAAGTGATCCCTGCTTTCAGCTGTGTTTGTTGGTTAGTTGGGTAGCTGTTTTTTTTCTGTTTCACAATGAACTTGTAGCTGTTTATAATGTCTACATGTATCTTTATTGTTACTTTTGTATCCTTGTCTAAACTTGATGTAACCGTGGCATGTGTTTGGTTTGGCCACAAGTGACCAGCCATCAGGACAATGAGAAGACAAGCTAAATATACAGTGTAACTGCATACAAGCACCTCTGTGATTATGGGTCAGCGAGGTCTCCTCTGCCTCAGCACATCATGGCACAATTCTCTCTGTCTCTCTGTCTCTCTCTCTTTCTGTGTACGTCTGTTGGCATTTTAAAGTTATGTTGTTAACTATAGGTCCGTCGCCTGAAATAACTTTTTTCCTCAATCCTATTTACTGTACACACAAATAGTGAACGAGCTGGAAGTGATGGAGAATGTGTGTGTGATGATGTGCAGGGTCGTCAGTTGATCATTCTTAGTTTGGGACATGAGGATGTATCACACAAAGATCATAACACTGCGAAATGTCGGGGAAGTATTGAAAAGGATCTCTCGGTAACACTTTATAATAACCATCATCAATAAAGGGTAAATAGATAGTTAATTTACCCTACTGTTAACAAACTATGAAATGATAGTTAATAATGTTTACTAATGATTTGTAGAGCTATAATTTATGTTATGTTAACAGTTTATTATAACATTTTATACACTTTATAAAGTGTTAATGTTTACCAAACGATTTGTAAACCTTTAAGAGATTGTTTATGAAATATCTAGAAACATTACAGAGATATATGGACCAGATATTTGTAACATTTTGTTAATGCCAGTATTTGGTTTGTAAAGTGTCTATTAACATTATCTGGATGGCTATTATAAAGTTGAAACTGACAATTGTAATGGCAGTTAATTAATACTTTATAAAGCATCTATAAACATTCGTTAGATAGTTAATTAATACTTTATCAGTGGTTAATAATTGGTATCTAATCATCTATCAACCTTAAGTGTTTAATGACAGATAAAGTACTTGCATGGTTATTTCTTCTCTAAATGCAACTTATTCTCTAAATACATTAAAGCAGGGTTATGTATAGATGTATAGAAGTCATGACTATATATTCCAATGCAAGAAGAAAAAGTTAATTTCTGAAGCAATAAAAAAATATTTCAAATAGTGGTCAATCTTTCTTTGACTGGAATGAACAGTAGTTCCTGGTGGCTTATGTTGGTTATTGTAAGTACACCTAAGATAAAACTCAGTCCTCGTTATGTTATCCTGTGGTTTAATCAAACAGTGTTCCCTACACAAACCATGATTCAATGCAATTTCAGATCCCTTTTTCTTCTTCTTTTTTTAAGAGAAAGCTACTGAAACGAACAGGCTGAGTAATGATTTTTTGAAATTATTTTTTTTTAACTGTCCACACCAAATATAAGACATTGGTCACTCACTGGTGCAGCTGCTTCATATGACCCATATTTACATTAGTTGGGTGTGGACCTCTGGTGGTCATAGTAATTATTACAAAAGAAAAGCCAAAAATCAGGCCTCTTAGTTGAATAGAGAGATGAATCATTACCCATACCTCCAGGGTAAAACAGTCCTGTGTGAAGCTTAATGTCACTGTTGGCTTTTTTAAGTTTCTTGGCCAAAGAGAAATACCTTCCTAACTGAATCCCTGTGTTGCCCCGTTTAAATAAAAGTGTTACAATTTTGTAATGTCATCACTTTTGTGTTGCCAGGTCGCCTACAACACCTTTGTACAAAAATGATTTTTTTCCCCCTGTTAGGGTGATAAAAACACATGATATGTGTTTGTATGAGTTTAAGGACATACTGAATTATTTTCCCATAAACCTGTTATGTCAGTGCTTCACGACTGAATGATACAGCCTGTATTTAAACCGAATCAATTGTTTGTTTATGAGTTGAGTTTCTGTCCAAGTCAAGTTAACAGAAAGTCAATGGAACCGACAAAAGAAAAAATGAATGAAGGCATGTCCATTCACAACCATTAGATACCCATGTCAAATATTAGATATTGGACACTCTAAAGTGTCCTTAACAATATAGCGGAAGAAGAGGAGGCCGTAAGATGATGTCATTAAAAAAGAGAGATGAATGAATATTAAAGGAGCAATATGTAGCTCTGACATGTAGAATTTAAAACGGGTACTGCAGGCTAAATTCAAAACAATCGAGAGAGCTGTCTCCCCCCGCCCTCTCTTCCCTAGAGTCGATGCTCACGCGGGCTGCCATGTCATGGATACTGAAGCTTCAGTGTTTAGCCAGCTCTGCATCAGTCTTGAAACCTTTCTGCGTTCTGACCTCTCTCCATTTTTCAAAATGATCTCCAATGCTGATCCTAGTTTGAGCACGTTTCTGCTCGTGGAGCTTCTTAGAAACATGCAGAGGCCTATTATGTCGGGTAGAATCACTTCTATCTGAAACAGTTTGCTTGCCCGCTTCCATTGTTGCAACACCTGTTGGTTTGTCGTTTGTCTGGCAACTGGCACTTCAACATTGCATGTTTCCTTCATGTCTGATGATATAGTAAGGTTGTTTTTGTTTTTAGATATCTTACATATTGGACCTTTAACCATGCGAAAAAAGTGGAAAACATGATGAAAGTTTTTCAGAAAGTTTTCATCTTTCAGTGATGAGTGATGTTAAAGTCACGATGGCTGTACACCATAATGAATTCAGTAAGTTTGTTCCCTCAGCACTCACCACAAACCAACTCATCCACCTGAGACAGGCGCAGCAATAATCACATCTCAGCTGCTCTTTTAATGCAGGCTATTTGATTGTTCAAGTTAGAAATAAACACTCAAGCAACAGATTTTGAACGGCCTCATACTGCCTTCTGGGTAGAAATCAGTTCATGTAATTTCACTTCAGAATATATATTTCTGGATGCATACTAATTAGAGATAGGACCGATCAGATCTGATATCGGTATCGGTTCGCATATTGACGTAATTTACAGATCGGATATCGGACTGACGGTGCCGATCCATGTCACTGATCAAGAAAGATGGTCGGGCACTTTAAACATTCTCAACTCGTACCGCCTTCACTCTGAAGACATTCAGACTGAACTGTAGGAAGCGCTCACAATTCGTCTCCACGACGACGTTCAGACGAGTTGGAAAAGCTCCTTCTATAATTCTGACACTTCAGTTTAAAACATTTAATTTGAAAACCGTACAATTGTGGCTGCTTCCTGTGTGTATGTGAAACCAGCACAATGCAATGTAATGCCGGGTTTACAACAGCTTTGTGTAGCCTCACACATACTAGCAACAATAACACTATACGTTATGAATCATGATAATATAAATATCAGAATCAGTATCGGTACATACATATGTAATGCAGTCAGATCAGAAGTGAAAAAAAGTGGATCGGTGCATCTCTAATACAAATTCATCACTGATTAACCATCTCACATTCATTTATTTTTGGTTTAAGCATTACATCATAAGAGCACACTGAAAGAATCTGCACTGACTATGCAATTAAAATAAACATGCACAAGTACAGAAAACAAGTTCACAAATGCATAACATCAACATTTCAGAGTCAGTCTGTTTATTTGAACTCCTGGGGAATAATAATATCCTGCCAGACCCCACATATGTCACAACTTTTTTGCAATGGTAAAACAATATTCTGTGTCACCAGTCAGTCAGAGACATAGTGGATCTTTATCATCAATGAGGAATAAATGTCCTCCCTGCTCCGTTTCCTAAACCTGCCAAAGGCGCTGAGCAATTCCAGCATCTGCGCACAAGGAATGTTCTGTGATACTGAAGCCAGCGGAGACGGTTGATGTGGTCGGTTCACTGCACTTCTGGTTTTCCAAATGTAGAGTGAGGTTTGGAGGAATTCAGGTTCACTGCCCACCTATCCACACTGTGTCTGTAATGACTAACGTGCTTTAAAATCATAGAGCGATGTATAGACGGATCTAAGGAAGGGGGAAAAATTGGAGTGTCTCTTTTCAGGATCCTGGTAGAAACACTTTTAGAAAACAGTGAAACATTTAAATACATGTCCAGTGGAATGCTGTCTCAGTGTTATTTATCTTAGCCTTACAGAATTAGCTTAAACTCCAGGGCCCGTATTAAAAAAAATTCTGAGAATCCAAAGCTTAACCAGTCCAGTTTCTTTTGGTTCAGGCTTCCAATTGACCATGGCCTGGATGACTGTGAACCTACACAAACATTCTAACTAACTAACTTAGTTTAAAAAAATCATAGCAAGGATTTTAGCGAGTGGATTTAGGAACATCCTCAGAGCAACTCTGAGCGAGGAAGGGACAGAAACTTTTATCTTAGTGAGGAGGCGGGGTTGACCCCGTTGCTGGGTATGACACATTTTTTCAGAAGCTGTGATTGGTTAATCCAACAAAATGGAGAAAAAAAAGTAAATCACAGAATCCAGTCAGACATTGTGTAATTATAAACTCTATGAAATTAACATCTCTGTGTGATAATTTGTTAGACGTACTTTAAAAGTATAACGCCTACAAGATGTTTGAAATCACACGCCCACTTGTGCAGGAGCTTCTTCTTCTGAAGGGCCTTAAGCAGTGATTGGATGCACCTGTGGATCATGTCTCACTTTGCACAGAAAAAATGTCTGTGTGAATCATTTTTGTCTGTTCAGAAAACTATGATTCAATAATATTCTGCATGTAGTGTTTGGAGAACAGGTCTTCCTTGTATTTATTTGACCTTTTTTATTTTATTGTTTACATCTTTTTTTTTTAAAGATTTATTTTTGGGCATTTTGTGCCTTGTAGAGATAGGATAGTGGATAGAGTCAGAAATCAGGGAGAAAGAAAGTAGGAAATGATGCACATCCTTAGTAGGAAAAAAAACTACGTCAATGCGCTGTTTTTGAAAATTGCATTGTTGTACTAATGTTTATTGATAATGCATTGACCGTCATAACGTCACATATTTCTTTTGTAATGTTTGACATCAATGCATGAATGTATTATGATCACATCAAAATAAATATATATATTTTTTGGTTACCAATTTGTGTTAGGGTCTGACTTGATTGATTCAGGACCATAGAGGCAATCTGATAATAAAAACGTTATCTTTCTAAGACAGGTTTCTATTATAATTTAATACAAATTTGAATCTAATTTTTCTAGACAATTGGTGAAAGTAAATGGAAACTAACTTCCATTTTCCTTCACTAATATATTGTGAATATTTTAGGTTCAGCTCATTTTCAGCTCATGGAGCTTCCATTCCACATCGCACACCCATGGTGTAACACATCTGGCAACACAGGATGAAACAGTTTTGTGTCAGTGCCTTTTGAAACCAATGCAAAATCACAATTACACAAATGTTTCCTGATCTGCTACTGTTATGGTAAAGGTTTGGTTAGGTTTGTACACAAAAAGTTCAAGGCTAGGAAATGCTGTGTTCACAGTTAAAAGAAGCCCATGTTGACTGTGAAATGATTGGTTTGCCTCACAAATCAAAGAGACACATATGGTCCACCAATACAGCAATCCATATCTAAATTACATATCTGTATCCTTTAAATGTGTAGCTTGTGTCCAATCATTGAAAAGTTCCTGAAGTCCATTTATTTCTAACATAAGTGAGAACATCTTAAGAATGCTGCACGCTAGACGATTTCAAAGACATGCGGACAGTTTCAACCAAATTATAATATATTAATCCTCTGAATGCACACACTAGAGCATCGCAAAGATTGACATATCTTCAAAGACACAAAGTGAGGGACTGGCTTATGTCTAAGAAGCCAGTTTGCACATTCTATTTGAAAGATGTACGGTGTGTAAGATGCCCATATTTGGTTTATTTTACAAACTGTAAGTAAAATAATCTAGATCCGGATCTCTGTTGCAGTTACCTACCTTTCAAAAACCTCACTTTCTCCAAATGAAAACCAAAAGAGGCCCAAACAGTCAACATGTGTGACCCAAGTCTTTGACCGCATACACATTTAGCCTCGTGGGGCTTACAGTTCGCCCACTTCAAGCCAATGGCCCACTTGTTACCCATGTGGAGCTTATATGAGATACACATGTGCACACTGATCTGATACTAAACACGCTGTGATGCATTTATTCAGTTTACTACTTCATGTTGAACATTCATCTGTCATCTTCTAAGTTCATTACACACTGTATTCCAGAAGTTAAAAGGTCCTTTTAAAGCAAGACAGACAAATAAAAAAAGAAAGAGGGTATACGTTAAAGGAGCTGGGAGGAGACTTTGAGAAAGAAAAGATGTGGTAGCTGTTCTCTCTATAGCTCACTGATCCTCCCCCGTCTTTAAGCCTCTGCCAGCATACTGCAGCCTGCTCCTCCATGTTTATGTTTCACTTTTCCCATCCCGGCATAGAGCTCACGTTGTTATTTTCTCCAGCCCAGCCTTGTGGTCGGTGGAACCGTGTTTGCGCTGCAAACTGAACACAGGGAGCACTCCGCAGAAAACACAGCAGCAGACTGATGTCGCATGGCACAACATGAAGACTCACTAAAACATTTTACAGGAAAAAGGAGGCGGGAAGAGGAACAGTGGAGAGGAGAAGAGAAATGTGGTGATTTCATGAGGCAGTCAGACGTCATTTCAAACTCTATATCATATCATGTGCCAACTTAATATTACAAGATTCCATGACCTATTGGAAGAGGCTCTTATTATGAACACTCATACATATATTTGAACTGTTTCTGTTTTGATGTGTGTATTCATTTGTGAAAGGGAGTAAAAAGTCTCAGGACTTCAGATATTTTTACAAACTGTGTAAAATGGTGTCACACTTGCACAAAACTCCTGAAAATGTCCTGATTTTTATTTAGGGACAGCTGCATGTATGATTGCAATTGTCCAGATTTCTCACCTTGACTTTTCCTGACTGCCCCCTGAGCGGCTGTGGCTCAGTTGGTCGTCGCCTCTCAACCTAAAGGTCAAGGGTTCGATCCCCAGCCGGGCAACTTGTCCAATGTGTCCTTGGGCAAGACACTTAACCCCGAATTTCTCCCGCTGCTTCGGTGGTGTGTGAATGGGATTACTTCTGATGGATGATACTACATAGCGACCACTACCATCAGTGTGTGAATGTGTAGGTGTGACATGCAGTGTAAAAGCGCTTTGAGTAGTTGGAGGACTAGAAAAGCACTATATGAGCTCAAGTCAATTGACAATGTCACTCTGTTGCGATCATTGTGTATGTAATGAAGCTCACCAGTATGTTAATTTTCACCCCTTCATTTGTACAGTGAACATGTATTTTACATAAATCTAAAGGGAAAAATTGTCTTTAGAGCAGCAGATTTTGCTCTGACTGCCGTCTTGGATATTTGTTTATAAATGCTGCATCCTTCTTACGTCATGTCTTGCATCCTGTGACAGCCCCATAAGTCAGGGAAAACAGAAAGTTGAGTCAAAATACCTTTTTGACCTCTCTAAAATGCTGCATTACTGAAAGTATAGGGACTGTGTCAAGGTCTTGTTAATTCATCCGTAGTGGAAAGACTCCCTGGCCACCTTTAAGGATGTTATGTAATGATATTTTGAGCTTTTTGCCCTGAGGTTGGCTAATGAGTATCAAGGTAAAAAAGTTTAAGCCCATGGGGACCCTGGCCTGAATACACTGGTTTAATGGCAAACTTAGATTGTGGTATTTTTTGGCTGGACAAAAAGGCCAGAGTGTTACATTCCACATTATAGTTATTCAGGTCAAGTCAGTTGGAAATTTCCGCCTGGTAGGTGCTTGGGGAAGAATCAGAAGGCAAAATAAATGCACTGTTCTCATCTCACCTTGTTGTTTTCCTACACTTGTAGTTAGGTGGGACTGGAAAGAGGAGGCCAACTCTCTGACAGAACCATGTTGCTGTGGTCAATATGGAGTGCATTATTGCTACTGAACTCGCTGGAGGGTGCCGAGGAGGACGACCTCCGAGCAGGTAGGGACTTTATGTAGAGCAAGCAGCAACACTTAAAACACAAGTAAGATTATTTGGGAGTCTATTTTAACAGAATGAAAATTACAAGCATTACATTCTGAGGTCTTGAGTCTGAAATCCAATGGAATGTGTACATTTTTAGTATTTGAAACGTGTCTCTGTGTTCACTCTGTGCTTGTGTGTCCTTACGAGTGTGTATCTTTGTGCAGGATGCAGCACAGCTGTAAATGACCTGGTCTATATTGTTGATGGCTCATGGAGTGTTGGATCCGCTGACTTCGAAACAGCCAAACAGTGGCTTATAAACATAACCAGCCAATTTGACATCAGTTCCTACTACACACAGGTAATGAATACTACATAAAAGCTGACTGAATATGCTGAATTAACTTGTTGAGTTTGAACTTTATCATTTAGCAGCAGTTCATTGCCATTTGTATTACAGTTAGCTGATTATATTCACCTGTGAGACGTCTGTCTCCATGGATCTATTCCTATTTAAAATGCAACCATTCTAAGATTTTCTGAGGCGCATTAGTGTTTTTGATGTTCTTTGTAGGTGGCTGTGATCCAGTACAGTGACACTCCTCGTCTGGAGATTCCTCTGGGGTTACATCAGAGTGGAGCAGAGCTCATCCAGGCCATACAGAGCATCACCTACCTGGGAGGAAACACACAGGCAGGACAACATTTTTGTCATTATGAGAACAAAAGATGAAAGGGTTATTTTTCATATTAAATGAGTTGAACTTATTTAACTTAAAGGAGACATATTACAAAAAAAACAACAACACTTTTATAGTGTTTTAGAACATATATTTGGGTAACATGAGTGTCTACTGACCCACAAAATGTGTAATAAACCCATCCAGTTCTTTGTTTGTGGTTGTTACAGTTGGAGTCTGGTAAAAAAAAAAATATATACATTGTTACATTGTTCACTAACACAACAACTTGAATCCTGATGTATTTGTGTGACATTCAGCACTTTGAATGCTGACTATGGTGGTGTAAGAATAAAACAGATGTTACCCCCAAGATTTACGACAAACAGTCCCGTTTGTCCCATAAAATGTTCACTACTGAGCCAAAAACACAAAGCTATAAAGGCTGAGGCTGGTCATAAAGAGTGAGCTGCCTTCTGACAGGCCCAAGGGTGCAAACATTTACCAAACACAGGTGTATCTGCAGCAATATGACCACACTGCAACACCACAAGCACAGACTTGGTAGATAAACAAGTGAGATTTGGTTGCTTGTAACACATGCTCTCGTCACAGAGATACTTTTCATCCCTTTATAATCTACGTATTGCCATTTTCTTTCGTTGTAATCTGCTGCAATACTCAAAATTTTCCACAAGAATTGATGAATTCAGGTCTGATCAGTTTACACCATTCCTCACAGCGCGATGGCTTGTCCATTCACTCCACCAGGTGATCACTGTTTTCTGACTGTTTTGCAGACCGGCAGGGCCATCAGGTTTGCTGGGGACCACGTCTTCTCCTCCTCACAAAGAGCCAGCCAGGTCAAGCACCGCATTGCTGTGGTGGTGACTGATGGCAAATCCCAGGATGACGTGGTAAATGTCACTGTTTTTGTGTTTAAGTGCAAAAGTGAGTGAAACAAGTTCTTTTGGTCGGACCTTGTTCATTGCATCAAGGGGCCTTGCATCTTTTAAGGGCTAAATGGAAAATTTTAAACCATGGGTGGCTCATCTTCACCATTAACAGCCTATTTTTCTGTAGGTGGATATCAGTATGGAGGCACGGGCTCAGGGCATTAAAATATTCGCTGTTGGAGTGGGCAGTGAGATCACCACCTCAGAGCTGATTACCATCGCTAATAAACCATCTTCTACCTATGTCCTGTATGCTGAAGATTACACCACCATTGACCGTATCCGAGACTCCATGGAGCAAAAGCTCTGTGAAGGTACAGAACCAGGTTTATTTGTTTTAAAACTTTCTATCAGGCATTTTCTTTGGGATCCTGGCTTTTGTATAGAGACGAGTTCAAGAACTGTTTTGTTTTTCTTGCTGAAAAAACAAGCCTTCTTTTTCCAGAGTCTGTGTGTCCAACACGAATCCCGGTGGCCTCTCGTGATGAGAAAGGCTTTGAGCTGATGGTGGGAATGAAGATTCAGACAAAGGCCAAGAAGATTCCCGGCTCTTTGATTTCTGAGGCAGCCTACGCTTTGACTGCCTCCACAGACATTACTGAGAACACCAAGTAAGATACTATCCAAAGAGTATAATGGAGCTCTTAATAAGAAATGCATCACATGGATTTATTCTTTTTTATTAACAGTTTAGATTATTGTCTTTAACTTCACGCTCCTTAAAGGGAGATTTTCCCAGAGGGCCTCCCGCCATCCTACGTGTTTGTTGCCACCATACGACTAAAGGGGACCGCTAGCAAGCTGACCTTTGATCTTTGGAGGGTGCTGTCTAAGGATAAGGAGATCCAGGCCGCAGTGACACTAAGTGGAAAAGACAAAACAGTCACCTTCACCACCACCAGTATAAGACAAAAAGAACAGAAAGTAGTCTTTAAGGAAAATTTTCAGGTGGGTATAAGATTGATTTGGGAAAGTTGGTTTCTTGGCTTTTGGCTATAACATAGAATTTCCATGTACTAAAAATGCTCTAACCCCTAACCCTTTTATGGGACAAGAGGTGTGAAAATGCTTGACATGTCTTTTAAGGTAGGTAAATTGTATAATATTCTCAAAACATTATATTTTACCTTTGCCTCTGGACACTACTTCATACTGGGTATTAGTGATGCATAGTTCTTTATAAACATAAAAATAGCTGTACCTTACTTTAAAACCTGGGGCAGGTTGAATAAATCACACCAGGGCATTACTTTTAAGGTTTATTTTTTTTTAAAGAGTAGAGAAAGCCAGTAGTCTTACACGGCTTGATGTTGTACAAATCCCTGAAGTGTCTTAACCTTAACTGATCTATTTTAAAAAAACGACATGGACAAATACAGACCTTATTTCATTCATTACATCTCAATTTTCATAGTCTTTTTTTTAAATATAGTTTTCACTTTATCCCAACAGTTTTTATGAAAAATGTATAGCTTGAAGCTTTTTATAAACACATTAAAGGAGTATTTTTTTTTTTAACAATAAAGACAAACAGAACTGAGCCCTTGTTTGATGGACTTTCCTCATTCAGACGGATGGAAGAGATATATCATCCCCCATGTCCTGTTGGACACTATAAAATGAAAATCAGTGCTGTAAAGGTTACTTGACTCAACCAAAATGATTCAGTTTATGTGTGTGTTAAATAAAAATTTGGCCTAGAATAACCTTAATTTACAGACAGTGGAGGGAACTTACGTTGTACAATACAGAATTTTAATTTGTCTTTTTGTGTAATTTGGAGCTGAAAAGGGAGTGTTTTTTTTAAATCAGAAATATTGTTGATCAGTGTGTCTGTGTTTCATAAAATGGCTTTACAAAATTAAATGATCAGATATAAGTCAGGCTGAACTATTGAACTAGTTTTTAATGTGAGTTCTCTGTTGTTGCACAACACGTGGTTTGTTTCATGTTCAACCAATTTCTAACACTATAAATCAGAAATACCCTGTTAATGTGATTCACTTTTTAAACCTTTCTTTGGGTTTTTTGGACATTTATCATTGACTCTATAAAGATGGACAACACATCTCCACCTCCTCCCATTGAACAAGTGAAGCAAAACCCCCTGAGAAAAGTGCTACCTGTCGGCTGTACCCACTGTTTGTGTTTGCTCGTTTTATGTCACTGAAGTCGTCACTGTGAGCGACTAAAAATGGACACTTGCAGTCTGTGCAGCTAGTCTACCTGTCATAAGCTAGGCTAGCTAAGCAACAGCGACTTGTGGTGCATAAGTGCTGTTTTTCTATTAGTTAAAAAAAACAACTGCCTTGGCAACATTGGCTGACATATATACAGATAAATTAATGTTTCAAGCATGGTGTATTGGTTTGGTTGGTGAGGACTGGTGACACATAGCTTGAATACAAGAAGGTCCCGGTCAAAACTGGGACGTATGGTCATCCCACCCTTGTGGTCAAAACTCACTTTATGCAGTTTTAAAAAAGCTGATGCAAAGGCTTAAACATGTTCATCAAATAACATCAACAAAATGAAAATCATCGAGGGACTGCTTTAAACACATATTAGTTGGTATTGGTTATTATAAAGAGTTATCACGCTACAGTATGTTACTGTTATTCTCCTGCCCCTGAAAGAAAACATTGTGTCACTTCCAATCTGGGCTTTCCCTTCATGTTTGTTGCTGTGAATGAACCTGACTGGGATGATTTACAGAGAGCCAAACGAGCAGTTATTTAAACATCATCCCCTGTTCAGTTTAATCCTAGCAGAAGCAGTGGAGATGTAATGTGATGTAAGCCAGGAGGAGGATGAAAGAAAACATTTCCTCCTCTCAAACCGCTGCATTTCCCCCCGTGGAAAACTAGCTGGTAGATGAGTGGCTCCTTCAATGTCAACACACGCTAATAATACATCCTGTAGGACACGCCAGGTTGTTTTTTCCAAAAGGCACACACCTCCCTCCATCCCGACAGACACCTTGACTTTAGCGAGCAGCGTCAGGCAGGGTTGTAATTTTGTTCAATTTGTGTTTGCACATGTTTGATTTGTTTCGGTTTGATGTGGCACAAGGTAGAAGCCTGTGATTTGTCATATAGGAAGGATGACTGTGGCTCAATGAGACAATAGCTGCTCTGTTTCTCTCTCTCCCCCTGCATGGTTTGAGCGTTCAGAAATAAGATTGCGATGGAATAGGGAAGCATTACTTGGTCTCAGAACTTGTTGGTCATTACTATTTGTGTAGCATTTAGAGAACCCACGGTTTTGGCTGTACATGCAAAATTTGATGAGCACAAGTAAGGCTGCCAACGGAAATAGAGGTCTGATTGAAAGAGATGTGACAAGTTAATACGTGTTTTTACATCCAACTACGCTAATGGTGAACAAAGATATGTTTCAGTCGTTTTAAATGGACATATTCTCAGTAAATGTATGTTCATTTTGAGATAACCATATGTGTACCTTCTCTCAGACCCTTTACGATGAAAAGTGGCATCAGCTCAAACTCCTGGTGAGGCCAACCCAGGTCACCAGTTTCCTCGACGATGAACCAATCCAGGAAATATTGTTGGATCCAATGGAGGCTATTTACATCAATGGGGAGACACAGGTGGCTAAGAGGAGAGGGACGGACATCACTGTATCCGTGAGTAACGATACTTTACTTAAGAGGACAAAACACACGTTAAAAAAAAAAAAAAAAAGATGATCCGAATGTGTTATACAAAAAGTGCAGGAGACCCAAATGAAAATGAAATCATTACTCATGAAGCAAAAAAAAAAAAAAATGTGTTTCAAGATGATGGTCATTTTTTTTTACTGGGAATTACTGAGATTTTTTTTTTGGCAGCATCAGTTATTATGAATAAAAAACAAAATAAATAGCAGCTAGTAAATCCTACCATGACGTATTTGCTTTTTACAAAATACTTCACAGCAGGACAACAATTGTAGTTTTTTACAATTCATCATTTTTAGCCCATATTTGTTGGGTCTCAGCTTTTATTCTTTTGTTTTAAATAATTACTGCAGTTCAAGAGAAACGTTTTCATATTTTTGTTAAACCCAGGTGGAGATTCAGAAGCTGCGTCTGTACTGTGATCCTCACCAGAGTGAGAGAGAAACAGCCTGTGAGATCTACTCTGTGGTGAGATCTCTAACCATGCCACTGCAAGATTGAACTGTTTTTACTTAAATATGGCACTAAGTATCAGTCTACAGAGATCTTAATCATCATTACTTTCTCTTGTCCTCTGTCTCCTATTCTGTCCAGGATGATGAAAGGGTAAGTGCAGATTTTATCCTGCTACACACTTAACATTCAGCCTGTAAGACAAGGAAATAATTAACTTTGGACATTTCTAATGCAAAGAAGTCTACAATCGGAAGTTGTTATGCAAACTGTAAGAACATCTTAATGTTCAATCAAGAAGAGCATACATAAAGCCCCAAATCACCCTTTACAATCTGTAGATTGTGCATCACCATGTCACCACGTCTCCTCGATTTGGAAAAGGAAATGCTTTCACATTATTGGAAATCTCAAATTAGAATAAAGAGAAAAAAAAAAAACCTTAGGAAGACCTACAGGGGAGGCATTCCTCTCCCAGGAAATAGATGTGATGTGTACAACAAGAGACAGACAAAATCACAGTTTATACAGATTACAAGGACAAAAAATATATATCACAATAAAGTTTGAAATGCTCTAATCTTAAGGGAAAAGTTGGAGTGTGCTTGCAGATCTGAGTTTGTTTGTGTTTCCTCAGTGTCCTCTGAATCGAACAGCCACAACGGAGGAAGAAGACTGCAACTGTGTGGTTGGACCACCGGGGCAGCGTGGTCTCCCCGGGCGCATGGTAACAAACACACACACTCGCTCAAAAACACACACTTTTTCATATCAAACTCAAAGAAATACCTCTTGCCCTTTTGGTGTTTTTTTTTTTTTTTAATTAGCAATGCCTTTAAAGCACCAATCTGCCAGTGGTGTATAGCAACATCAACACTTCATCATATGGTAGCTCTTCATGCATTAATCTACGGTGGAATATGCTATATGGAAAGTGAGGAATGACCACAAAGTGGAAAATTGGAAACTAGAAAGACAATTTGTGTGTATTTGATGTGGAATTGGAGCATTTCACTAAAAATATACATTCTCAGACCTCAGCCTCTACTAATGACCTCTAATTACTTCTAGTTGTGGGGACTCGATCTTTATGAGTCACAGACATAGTGGCATTTATTTACCTGTGGAGAGCTCCCTAATGCACAGCGCTAAGAGAAAAGAAGGTGGTTGACTTAAACATGGTGGTGTGTTCCTTATATTCTTTTCTTTAGAGGCCACAAATAGTAGTATTTGTGACTTCAACATATACCTCAGATTATTGCTCTCTGGAACATTATTACATAAGACCTATTCAGACTGTCTTGTTAAAACTTGATATTTATGTCACTGTGACATTTTGCCTTTAATCTGAAAGTCACAGAAGCGTCAGTGTGGGGGGGGGGGGGGGGGGGGGGGGGGGGGGGGGGGGTGGATATCTGACTGTGAGTTTATGTGGAGTTCCTGCTGTGCCGTACTCTCACGCTTCAACAACGCAACAGGCAATGTGAGTCCACAGACTGGGACAGGAATATTACACCGTTGCGGAATCAATATGAATTGAATGAATGCGAGAAGGCGCAATGACAATGGAGCTTTGTTACGGCCCTATTTCAAAATTGAAGTATGAAAAGGGCTACAGTGTTGGAGCTACAGCTGTTCCATATTGGGTATGTCATTTTAAATCAGTTGGATGGCATAGGTTCAACTAAGAGTATATATCTATATCTTTCATCCTAGTCATGTGTTTGTTTGATACAGTCTAATGTAGGCTAATGCTAGCAAACCTGACTTGATGAGTGTTCTCTGCTAGTTCAACTTCAACTAAAATATTTAGTTATCAGTATTAAAGTAATTAAAAAAACTATCCACCTGATTTCATGGTGGGTTGTTTTATCTCTGCAGGGTTTCCGAGGGCAGAAAGGGAGGGAAGGACCACCAGGACCTGATGGTAAGCCTGTAAGTGCCAAACAGTTTCCTCACCACTTTTCTTTTTGTTTTTTTCTCCACGATTTCATAAATGTCTGCGCATGACAGAATCATCCTAACTTGTGTTTTTCTCCAGGGTAAAGATGGGAAAACTGGGGAATCTGGCCTTCCAGGAATATCAGGACTCAAGGTAAACATTTTACTAGTAAAAAAAACTAACGTCATCTAAAGTATTACAAGTAACAATATAAAGTTTTATGTGGCCAAATGTTTACCTAAAAAAATATTTTCTATAAATGTATTGTTTGAGTTCAAATGTGCAGCAAAAAAAAGGCCTTGTCTGCTCTCAGGTTGATAAAAATTAGATTTGCACATATTGATTAAAATAATCCTAAAAACAGTTACTGGATAGTTTATGCAAAGGTCTTTTGCTAAGCGTGAGCATATCTGAGGGCACTGTATCAATGAAAACTCACTGATGTTATTCTTCAGAATCTGTTTTATTTTCTTTGTGTGGGTCCTGGGGGTGGGGGGAATGCCATAGACCATGCTAGTTTATGAAGCTGTCAGGGGAATTGTAGGTATAGAACGTAATGATTTCCCGTCTGTTTTTGAAATGTGAAGAAATTAAAATGTGTATGCTCTCGTGTCTGACTATGCATCTTTAACCATGCGTTGGTACCTCCATGTTGCTATGTCTCCTGTTATATGATATTCAGTTTGTGGGGGCTCAATAATATCAGCTGAACAAGATGTATATAGTTTTTTTTAAACACTTGATAAGGTACACAGTGAACAAGTATCTCACTGTTATTGTACTCCGTTGCTGCATTTCTTCCCTTGTCTGGGCAGGGTGACGTCGGCGCTGTAGGACTAACGGGGGAGCCTGGTCTTAAAGGTCCCATGGTAAGGCCTCAAAAAAGCATTCTGAATCAGTGTTGTGTCTTTTTTGATTTACTTGATTTACTGTGTCTACTTCTGCTGATACTGCCCAGGGAGAGCGTGGTGAGCCAGGTTTTCCAGGAGAACCAGGACCACGAGGACTCAAGGTCAGACTATGACGGCAATCGTCTCATGGATGTTCTTTTTCTATACTGTCGGTCTTTTCTGAAAATGTGTTTCAGGCTAAAGGGTGTCATGTTTCTACTGTTCTAGTGGTCTTTACAGACACATGGTATTATGTGAAAATTGACTGAACAGTTTTGTCACAGTGCAAGTACATATTAGGATAAATTGGCAACGTAAAATAAACGTCTTAGTTAGATGAGCAACATTAGTATTTGGAGTTTGTCGCTTGAAAAGTTCACTGTGAATGTTTAAATAGTGCTGAATAAGTCTCTCTTGTGATAATCCAGTTTTTTATTGGACATACAGTAACATTCGTGCTGTAACATTTAACACACGACACCAAAGTTTGATTATTTCATGGTACCTTTCCATATGCTACCACACACTAAAAGCCAAGAGGTACATAATACCAAAGATTAGAATGTGTAGCAGCAGGAGGACTTGCTTGCTAAATGTTATTCAATGTAAAACATCTGAACATCAATAGGAAGGTGATCAGTAAGAAGTAAGTAAGTAAGACTAAGATCCGTAGTGACAGGCGACAAAAGCACTGTTTGTGAGAATACTGGTTTACTGCAAGACATAGCTTTAGTTTAAGACAACGGGCAGTCTCAGGTCAGTCCCAGTAAGTACTACTGCCAAACATGATAACAATCCTGTGTGTCAGCAAAGTCGTAGGCCGAGGTGAAAGACTACAAAACAAAACGTATCAAACCAAGTTGCTGCCAGTTCCTTGTAAGATCTATTAATAGTCTTTGTTTCACTCAGGAATATGCAACAGCATTTTTCTGTAAGTCTTGATGCATTAGAAAATCTATTGTGGATTAACACATCTTTATTTCTCTATAGAAATATGAAGAGATATACAATTTGTATCTGTATATATTTTTTTCATTTATATAGACCAATTTACAGGGACATCATTTCTTGTCAGTTACAAATCTGGTGTAATGCAGAATTTTCCATTTACTCACATTTTATTTGACCGCCTACATTTCTACATTTCAAATGAATGAACAATTTACAAATGATTCTGTGATGAAATATTATGCAGGGTTTGCAGTGAGAAGTTTGAGTTGAGATTCAGACGTATTTTAAGTATGTAAAAAACTTGACATCGCTCCAAAATAATAAGTGATATCTTTGAATGCAGGGACTTCCTGGTGATAGAGGGGAGGCGGGGCCTCCAGGAGAAAGTGGACCAATGGTAAGATCAAGTTGTACCAGCTTTAGTGACAGTACCAGGATAATAAACATAAAACCTGACATGCCTGTAAATGAAAATAAAACATTTTGCTAGACCATGTTGGCCAGATGCAACGTAAATATTTCTACTAAATATGAATAGAAGTCGAGTAGAGTGTGTATGTGTGTGTGTGTTTGTTGTTTCCTCCTGTCACAGCAGTCTCTGCAGTGTTAGCAGCAGAGTGTTTAATGTGGAACACATAATTACTGTAATGGTGTTGAATCTGGCTGCTGCTGCTCCTCTACACATCTCACAGAGAATGTTTGTTGTCCAACCAGGGAGAGCCAGGAGAACCAGGCAGCGGCGGACAGGTTGGGCCACCAGGACCAAAGGTCAGTGCAGACTGTGGATACAGAGATCAGGTTGGAGATAAATACACTCCAACAATTGTGCAAAGTGTATTTCCATCCAGACAATGCACACCCATATTGTGGAAAACTGAATTCCAAAAACATTCATGATGTATGCTACCATCCCAGCCTTCACTTTCGTAGGGAAACTGCCCACAGGATTTTGGAATAGTCCCAAAATATTAGAAGTATACACTTTTGGTCAGAAAGTGAAGTCAATTTTCACCACAGAATTAGCTTCTGGTGTGTTCATGAAGTTATGGCTCATATGGCTCAAACAGCTGGTGAAGTGACTGTCCAGATGTAAGCTGTAGTTGGCGAGAAAAAAAGCACTGCACTGACTGTGTGTGACAGCTCAGACCATGACTGATCCCAGAATTCACCAGCAACTCAAGTATTTTCAGTCTTTTGTTTCTCTTCTTTTTAGTTTATGTGTTAATTTATAAAACATTGAGATTTATACACACTCTATAGATAAGTGTGCACTACATGGCAAAGTTGAAGATTTTCATGATATGTGCCTTGTGTTCATTATAAGATCGTTATATGCTGTAGTATTAAGGTTTCCTTGATTGAAACCCCATCCAAATGTACACAATACTACTGTTTATGCATATGTATGGTCACTACGTGCTGGCAACTATTGATGTCCATTCACTGAGGGATGACTTCAAATCCAGATCAGACAGGATTGTTGCATGCTACTGCATGAATAAGCAGAGGTTTTAGCAGCTACACATGAAAAGATACAGAGAATAAATCTTCATTCTATGACGCTTAAACAACACTTAGACAATGCTTAGACAAATGATACGCAGCAAAGGAAAATACGTGCACAATTTCCAATAAATGGACCACAACAAGGGAAATCCCTGGTACGAGTCTTCGGCTTTTTGACATACAAAAATGTCCGTAAGAATGGAAATGCATGGACTCAAGACAATGGAGCAGTTAAATGCAACACATAAACTAAATGAAAGAAGTTCCAGATGTGATGCAAGACACCAAGCTGCCACACAGGGAAAGTAAGCAGCCTCTTGAGTGGAAGGGAAACAAAAAAACATCAAGTTTCGGAGCTATGTTGGAGAGAAATGTATGATGCAGAAGCAGAGATTAAACAGACATAGATGCATCTAATTTAAAGTCCTGCAAAAATCTGAAATTCAATTAATTAAGTTAATGAAATGATCACTGCTTACTACATACTACTAGGATGTTCCCTTGTGGTGACTTTGAAAGAACTAGTAGCTAAATGAAAGAGCACATGTACACATCTGCAGGCATGTGAGCACGCCCACCAGCTACAAGTGTGCGTTGCTATTTTTGAGTCGTCTCTGAACTGCTTTGAGTGTTAGACCAGTTTGACTCACAGCCCAGCTCAGTAATTTGGGACTCTTCCTGTTATCACAATAAACTACTTTCCCCCCTGACAATCTGGAAGCGCTCCACACCAACTGAAGGGTGGTGGTACACAGTGGTGGAGTTGAAACAGCACACAGTTGGTGTCCATATGCGGAAGGGGGGGGGGGGGGGGGGGGGGGGGGGTGGTTGATGTGTTTTAGAATTGCAGCAAGCAGCAAACTGTTGAGCTACTTCTGAATAAGACAAACTCCAACCAACTGATAGCCACATGCCAAACCCAAACCAAAGCAAGGTGTGTTCCCAGAGGTTTACCCTTCCTTCTAATCTTCCACAGGAACACTTTGAATTTGCAAAATACAGTTTAGACTAAACGTTACCATCTTTTTCAGCCCAATTTATATTGATACATTTAAAATATGGTATGAACAGGTCCACATATTGTATTGGGGCTAAAGTTAGCAAGTGTTCTGATTTTTTATACTTGGGCAGCAGCTGTTAATACAGTGAGGGAATGTTTTTTTGGTTAGGTTGGGGAAGGTAGAAAGTTATAATGGGTCTAACAGGCTCAGGGGAGAAAAATGATGGTTGAACCTTTGCAAGAATACAGAACAATATCATCATGATAGGCCAGAGTGAGCACTGACTATTGTAACTAACATGAGCTTGGTTATAACCTGGTTCTTGCAGCCAATTGGTCTACGTAGTTGGGTTGGGGGGGTGATGGGGGCCAAGTGGTGTGGGGGATGGTATTGGCGTTGTGGCTGCCTGGGTATTTTGAGACTGGTCAGGCTGTTTGGGTTGCTGTGGCAACTATGGGGCCATGTGGTGGGTTGTGTGGCTTGTCGGTGGGGCGTGGGGGCTTGGTTGGGAAGGGGGGTTTCTTCTTCGCTTGTCAGTTTGTTGGGACCAATGTATCTTGTGCTTATTTCAAATACTTGTTTATTTGTCTAATTATTTGTTTCATTATTTGTTGCTTGTTTTACGGCATTTTGTAACTTGTTTAAAAAGTCCTATATGAATGTATTATTATTATTATATCAGTTGCTTGGAAGCTAGAGAGCAAAACTCACAACTCTCAACCTATAACATCCAACATCAAAAGATCATCATATTATGTCACCCTTGAAAGTAAACTGAAGCCTCTGGTCAATTATTTTGGGTCTCGCTCAAAGCCACTTTATTTCCCATTTAGGGCTGAACAATAAATCCCAATTTTATTGTTACCAGTTTATGAGCTTTCGCAAAAAAACACCAAGCAAAAGTCTGAAGCTATCGCAATAAATAAGAAAAGTTATTTTATGCAAACAAACAATGATTTCACACTCAGCATGTCTATATTTTACATGCTCTCACACCATTATCATGCAGTCTGATAAAACGCAGGCTACTCTCAGAGTAATTGTTGTAGATTTAATGGTTAAAAAAATGAACCCACACACACACATACACAGGACAAACAAGAAAACACTATGTTGGTGGTTATTATCTGCATGTGTCTCCTATTTGGTGCTGGCGATGTATTACACAGTAAGTGTATCAACAGATTTACATCACTGCAAACAGCTGCTGCAGCTTCTCGAACATGATGAGAGTGATAACAATGAACCAAAGCAAAGAGGTCCCAAGGTCAAAATGTAAATTGGTGATTAGTCTCTGTTGCTTCATCCCTGAGAGTAACACCTCTCATGTAGTCGTTTGATCCATTTCATCTCATAAAATTATAGATAAGTGGAGTGGTAAATTATTTCTTAATTTGAAACAAAACAGCTCGACTGCCAGATGAGATGGTTAACTTATCAGAATTTCCTGGAAAAAATCTGGTGTTTACTTGATAGTTGCCAAAAGACCAACAAAGAGACTTCATGCAATTTCAGGGAACATTGAGTGTCCTAAAGATTAACAAACAGCCTGCCTTTGACAGGATCCAGTAATGTGTGCTGTAAGAAGGACTGTAAAGTTGGGGTTACGAGGGCAGAGTTTAAATTGGTACATAGTCCTCAGACTAAATGATCTAATTCAGAAGATGAAGGCGCTCCTGCAGTACTACTGTTAAGGAGAATTTTGTTTCCAAGTGTGTTGGTATCGATTTGATAGGTTGGAGAAGGATCAACTTGAATTCTCTCATGCAGCACAATGCATATATCAAATTTTGTGTAATGAATCCAGTTTTCCCTGAATTTTACTTAAGTGGCCGTATAAATTGTGCAAGCAGCATGCAAAGTAGCTTAGCTCCATTCATTTATAGTATTTCTGGATGCAAATTTTAGTTTCCTGCAAATATTTGTTGAAGTCGGACAGGACATTTACTCTGGGCAAATGTGTATATAAATATACCAGGGGTGAGCTGAGCTGAGAGCATCACAGATTTAACAAGGTTTCAATTCAGTTCAAGCTCAGGCCACATCTTTTCCAAGCCACTTTGACAACTGTGGGAGGATGATTTAAGTACATACGGTGTGAGAAGAGGACAACGTGCTGAACAATGAGTTGTGGTAAAAGACTTCCAAAGACATGCATGTGATCAAGAGTGAGATTAAGTTAACCACAGGGACATTGTATTCTGTAGTCCTTTGCAAAGTGTTAAATTGGCAGCTATGGGTCAATCAGGATAAATTAGTTTAAAACAAGAATCAGGATGTTAGTTATGTTTGAGTAAACACAGAAAACAGAAATGTTCAGAAAGACATTGAAGGTATATTGTTGTGTATTTGCATTTGGATAGTGACAACACCAGTGCTGGCAGACTGTGACTTGCAGTGATGGGCAAGTTACTGAAAATTAGTTACTAGTTACTACTATCAAAAAGTAACAGAGGTAACAACTGAGTTTTTGCATTGAAAAATAACGAGCTACTTGGGAAAGTAACTTTATAGTCAATTTTGTTTTATTTCCACACTCACATTAATGTACACATTGTTTAGTGTTGCTGTGGCAACGTGGGAGGAAACAACCCACAAATTTGCAATCGGAGCCATTTTCAACATGTAAGTGTTTTGCTAATTGGTTCTCTGAAGGTGACAGATTTAACAGTTTATAAGGGAAACATGTCGTCAACAACATAACCTGCTATCAGTCTGAGTCTCCGGTGTCTGCAGCACAGGTCTTTCTGACAATTAGTTTAGTAGAAGCATGTTTTTTTCTTTGCTCCCACTTCGTGAGAATCGAATTACTATTCTTGGCGGTGGACACAGTTTTCCTTCCTGCACATAGACAACAACCCACCGCTATATTCTTGTCATTTAACTCGAGCAAGGAAAAATAATATTGGTATTTCATAGCCAGAAAGCTCACGCCTGAATGATCATCAGCCTGTGTGTATACTGCACGACGTTGTATTCTGTCTCCATGGATGCTAGTGTGCTGACATTAGCATAATCTCGCCCGCTGAATCATTGTCAGTGAACCTTAATCTCATGAAGTCGTCGTCTATTTCATGTAAAGTAACGAGTGATTCAAATATTTGTTACTGCAACAGTGTTGAAAAGTCTGAAAAGTAACAAGACACACTACTAGTTAACAATAGTAGTGGCATTACAGTAACTCTTAACTCCCAACACTGGTGTCTTATGACATGTGTTTTAAACCATTAAAAGACCCTTAAATGGTGTTCCATTACATGATCTCATACAGCATAACATTCATACCCTGCCATTATAACAACGCTGACTGAAGCAGCTTTTTTTTAGATAATGAAGTTCTCTTGACCCTCCCTTTGTCTACAATACTTAGTATATGGGCTAAAATGGCACCGAGTATAGCCTAAATGGCTTAAACACTTGGAATCATGGACTCTAGGAGCCAGTACCTGTCCATATTTCTTTCACTTAGGTTTAACATACAGAAAGTGTGACAATGTTGAAGTTTATGACGTTTACCAAAGGAGTGAGAATCTCTACTTCAAAATTCTGCTGCTTAAACCCAGCATTCAACTCCCATACGAGTACAAGGGAGTTAGCATACAGTGATATTGATGTTGTGAAAAAAAAGTACAACCCTGAACTTACCAGAACCAAGTTAGCTCCAAGTGCGGTCGCCGCCTCAGGAAACATCTTCTGTCGACTGTAAAGACATTTCTGCCCACCCATCCATGACAGCTCCATTGAATGTTAATGAGGCCTAAACTTAGACATGCTGTACAAGGCTTAAGGCTGTCAGCATGCTCTTTAATCACACTCTGC
This sequence comes from Labrus mixtus, assembly GCF_963584025.1. NCBI lineage: Eukaryota > Metazoa > Chordata > Actinopteri > Labriformes > Labridae > Labrus > Labrus mixtus. Next base: position 10,322,555 of record NC_083630.1, read on the forward strand.
CACACATACACAGCTTTACTACAGAAACTTGCTATACATCAACCTTCAAACAATTTTTGATGCCATGTTTCACACTCAGGTGAAGCATCTTTTGAAAATGATCAGGTTTCTTGTACTTTTTGGTCTCTTATTAAAAGACAGTTTTCTTTACAACCAAGAATTATGGATTTTTAGAGGCAGCTGTGCAGGGTTTTCATGTCAGAGAGACATAGAGCCATTGTACTGTACATTACATACTTCTCTATAATTGCTAATGTTGTAACCGGTACCTGGAAGAAGTTTTGGAAGATGGTTTCTATATTTAAAATGGCAAAGTTCTATAATGTGGTATGGGGAAATCCAAAATAACATAAGAAGAAGTGTGCTATCAAGTCCAGAGAATCAGTCGAAGGCTATAAATTATGTTAGGTAAATACATAAACATATGACAATAGTGTGATCTTTAAAATCAGAGGGAAGCCATTTTTCTTTAGTGGGGCGTATTTTTAACCGCTGATGTTTGTAATTTAGCAGTCAGTTCAGAGAGATTCTAATTATGTCTGTAAGTAATAGTGTCTCCATCCTGAAGGCTGCTAGACCTCCGAATCATCAGTTGTTCCCCACAAGTAAAGATGTACAGAACTCTGTGAAAACAAATTAAGAATCTAAGCTTTTATCCACAAAACAAATAAGAAAATAGGGTGTAAAACTGAACTCAATTCAATTTAAAGAACTTCATTTATCCGTTAGGAAATTAGTTTGTATAAAAGCATCAGTGCAAAGACAACACAAAGCTAGGCAGACGACAAAAAAAAGGAAGTCAACTAGGGACACGAGTTGGAAATTAGCAATAGCTATATATATACATATATACTCTTTAAGCAGCACATCAGTTTCATGCTTTGTACTGAAACTATGTTAAATTACATTGTTTCTATTAAATAAATACATTCAATTCAACAACATACATGTGAAATGGTTAAAGCAGTTAGAGATATCAAGGGTAAGAATAAGTAAGACTAAAGTTTTCCAAAGATAAATAATAATAGTATTGGTGGTCGGTCAAGCACCCAGACTAGCTTAGGTGTAATTCAGTCTAATGGAAGTGGTCACAAACCTATAGAAATGGCACAGCTTTGTCGTGACAGTCAGAGATCTTTTCCTGCGACCTGAAGGTAACTGTCTGTATTGTTATGGACTGTGTGTCTGAGGCTATTTGTAGTACTTATTTTTGTCATCCGGCTATAAATGCTGTTTTTAGGATTTCCAAGCCCACTCCAATGATTTGACTGTTTTTTTCTAATGATCTTTTTGAGTGTGAAGAAGTATGTTGCTCATACAGCACCATGGGGATGGTGAACTGCCCATGGTAGTAGTCAATGAGCAGCTCTTTTGTTTTTGAGGCATTAAAGTCCAGGCAATTCCTCCAGGACGTTCAGTAGTGAGCAATAGATTTCTCCTTACAGACCAAGCAGCCACCTCCGGTGTTGAAAAATGAAGCCACTGCGGATGGGCAAAGAAAGCTGCAGTTCCTAAGGTCTCATATACACCCAATATAAAAATGTCTGGCCTGGTCAAAAAAAAAAAAGGTTTTTGGTCTGACTAGTTAATGTCTTTATCGGCTCATACTGTACCAGTGATTTAAAAAAAAAATGACTCACCAGTTTTGAGTTATGAAGGATTCAAGTTATGCATAATTAGGGACGTGAATGACTCGACTGCAAGCAACCGTGGTGTAGCAGTTTGAAAATAGGCTCAAGGCCTACCTCAGCTCCAGCTCTTGGTGTTTTGTTAGGTTGACCAAACTTTTCATAGTCAGCATTTCTAATATGCCTCCCAAAACAGCCCTTCAGAAACCAATGGGTGATGACATTCAAGCTTCTTCCATTAATATTTACAGTCTATGGTACAGACACATGACTCTGACCCTGATCAGTCACATTACCTACAACATGGTGCATTGCCAATTTTACGATAGGCTCCTTTTGTGCGAGCAAACCAGGTGTCAATACTTAGTACCCTACCACATGGCCACTATTCGCCTGCACAACCCAACCATGTACAGTAGATGGATTGGCAGCAGCTTCTGGTCAACATTATTGACCTGCGATCGTCTGCAACATAAACCCCAGGTGAGAAAGGCTTGCTCTTCTCCCTCTAGCACTGAGCATTGACACTGACATTGTCAATGGAATGCAATGTGAAAGTTGGTTGACAAGCACAACAAACGCACAATAGGCTCCCTCAGTGCTCTGCATCAAGTTATGATATGTCTCCTTATTTTTTCATGATTGTTTTTTTTTTTTACTTTCTAAATACAGACATTAGCCGCGACACATTATCTAAATCACTTTTAAGACACGACAGCTTAAAGAGTCAGTTATAGTCATTACACAAAACAAACAAACACACCCACAAAACCACATTTTCTCACTTACCTTTGATGACATCTATCCAAGCAGATAGTTGTGGGTCTTTTTTGTTTTACTTGGCTCCACCTGTTAAAGTAATAATGAATGGAATTTAGTCTGTGGCACTTTAAATGATGACATTTCAGATTTGAAATGACAGCATCTCCCTCCCTGTTTCTCCAGAGATTGTACGGGACAGGCGTCCAGCAGTTTTGATAAGGGCTGCCGCGTAGGTACAAAGTAGTAATTTAACGCTCTTGGGCCAACTGATCCTTAAATCTTCAAGGACGGGTTGACAATTTTGTGTGAATTTGCTTGTCAGAAACAGTATATCTTTGCCAATATAAAAAGTTCAAGACTTACGAGTTCATGACCTTTCTGATCCCTGACAGATGTTTTTCAATGTGTCTCTTGACATGTTATCGATATCTCATTGTTAAATACCTTGATTGACAACTCCAAACCTTTATGATAAATGTTTTTATGTATTTGATAAAGCATTAAAGGCTTTAAAGTATCTGGCATGCTATATTCTCCCGCTCCTCCTGTGATATCCCAAGGCATTACAATTCAGATTGGATTGGCAATCCCTCCATGAAATTGTTGATCAGCACCAGTTAGAGGGTCTCCTACCAGTTGGATGTACCAGCATGTCCAATAGGAACAGTTGTCTAACCAGAACCACCTGGCATTGGAAATGGACAGGTCTAAGAGCTCCTCTTTTATGTGCTGCAGAATATGCGTCAGGCCAAACCAAACCAAACATTTGTCTAGTATTGGGTTTCTTCATTATGATGACTGTAAAGAGGAGTGCTTTTCAGGCAATTGTTAGTCACTGCTAATTCACACCTTTCTGAAGTCTTTGAAGTTTTTTTAAACAAGTTGGATGATAGTTCATGTCATAAGTGTAGCCTACCAAGTCATATCATGCAACACTTCTGTCTGAAGTTGAACTTAAGTGTATGTGACTGTTGTTTTCTCTGGTTCCCTGACGATTCAGACAAATAATGAGATGAGAAGATGTATCGCCTCATTTCAACATTCAACTGGTGGCTGTCCTGGTGGTGTCCAGCAAACAATGTGGGCTTCGTTGCTAATTGGAAGACATTATGGGGAAAGCTTGGCGTGATGGCATTTATCACACTTTCAGTTCCTCTATCTAGACATATGGCTGAGTTTACTCGTCCCATTCATAACAATAGTGAGACCAGGAGTCAGAGCTGCAGTCTAACATGCTCCTCTGCACTTCCTTTAGAGCAGTGTTCCAGCCATTGATATCAGATGTTCATTAAAAAAAAGGGACAGCACATTAATGAACAGAAATATTTAAATATGCCAGATTATAGCCACCGGCTAATTTCCATCTGTAAGCCCCAGGTACGTTGATGGTGCACACGTATACAAATGTACACAGAACCTGACAAAACACAGGTAGCATAACAACAAGCAGAAACCAAACAACATCATAAACTGTACATTGGTTAAAAACTAAAAGCTTATGACAAAACTAAAGGTGGCTGTGTGATTTTGTTATAAAGATGGTCCTAGAATAATTCACATTTGGGATTGGTCTTTTGTAAATCTGTCTTTTGCAAATTGGTGTTGGGATTTGAGGCTACAGATCTACTTACTTCTGGACATCAGAGATCCTTGTTTCTGGTCTCTAAACGGCTAGAGCCCAGCCAGTGAACTGCATGGCGTTAACTCCCTTCTCTGTAGCTGTAGAAGCAGTACAATGTTTAGTTTCTCTGTTTCAAAGGATCTGCTCTGAGATAGACTCGTTTTGTTAGAGTATTGTTCTACTAGCTGTCTTTATCTTTTGTTGATGTTTCTTTTAGATCCCCCTCAAGGATTCATTCAAGTGTTGTTCGACACATCAAACAGTTGCACTTTCTTTGGTCTGAAGTAGCAGATTAGTCTTCTCACAGGCCTGTGTTGGCCTGCTATGGTTCACTTGTCTATTTTCTCTTGTTGTAGACATCCAGATTTATGTCATCTTGTCATTTATTGGTCCGTGGCGGGCGTCTTGGCTGTGTAATTATGAGGTCTGCTGCTCTTACTGGTTTATGTGCGTTGTGCGGCAAGACACTTCAAAAGAAAACAGACGCAGTGGGAGCTAATTCAGTTGTTTCCTCACTGCCACCATGCAGACCTCTGCTCTCAAAATATATGATGGTGAGACTGGGTAACCTCTGTGTCAGCAGATAGCTCCAACAGAAGGAGGAGGCGTCAAACCTGATGGTGTCATACTTAAAGCCCTGCAGAGCATTTAACCAGGAGTATTTTTAGACCAAAGTTTAATCCAGGTTTAGAGGAAGACCAGATTCAAGTCAAAAGTAGTTTCAAAGGGTTGAGCACTGAGCCAAAAGTGAGCCAACTTAAATGATGTCACAAGATCTTATTTCAAACGAGCCAGTTGCCCAACATTTTATGACCTAACATGCAGGAACAGACTTGATTCATAACTCATGATTTCATCCACATTCAGAATTCCTAGATTGTCTTCAATGTATTTTTTTAAAGTTATTTAAAACAATTTTTTTTTGCACAAGCCGCACTTTACACCTATGCTAACTGTTGCTAGTAGGGATGCCAATTTCAGTATTTTTTCTTAACCGATAGTTAAACACCTTAACAATCAATTAATCGATTAATAATTAATGAGCAACATGCACGTCTTTTTTTAGTTTACGTTTTATTGAAACCATTATAGCAGCACAGTACTTGAAACATTAATTCATTAAATACAATCAGTTTGAACTACTAAAACAACAAGGCTCTTTTAAATGTATGACTGTCCTTAATTAACGACGCTGCTAACAAAACAATACCATCTGGCGCTACTGTCGTTTCTAACAAGGCTGATTGAAACTCCTTTTTAAAATCAACATACAGTTCTGTATAAAGGTGAAATAAAACCATTTGAGCCTCTTCACAATACACTTAATTCTTCTGTTTTGTAGGCAAATCAACATTTCTACACGTTCAGAAGGGAGTTGTGAGTGCATAAAATACTCTACTCACTGATTCCTGGAAATTGCACCCTCGAAAAGACGAGTTGGATAAGTTTCTCCGCTATAAAAAAGTTCATACCTTTCTTAATTTTATTTGGCCTGTGACATGGTTGGCATAGACAAGTGCGGTGGTGTTACAAAAATGAACTATTTTCAACTGAGCACTTTGCACAGCTGACGAAGAGGATGTTTTTGCGCTTAGGATGCTGAGCGCTGAAAACGCTGATCTGCATCGGGGTTTGTACAAAAAATGGACGCTGCCAGCACAAAATACAGCGTTAGTAGACACTGGCCCTTCCAGCTTCAAACACAAATGTCAAACGAAGCCTATCAAGGAATTCTGATAATGATCTTTGCTTATTTGTTCAATTAGAATTACAAAAATGTGTTTATAGTGCAAAAGTAGACACAAGAAGAAAGCAAATGGAGAAACAGAAGCTGGTTATATGGAGAGTGATGAACATATGCTACATAATCTGTAAATGTCTCCAACTTTCAAACTTCTCTACCAAAACTCCATAGTGCCCCTTTAAGGATGATCTCAACATGTTAAAAACAAGGCAGGACAAATGTAACATGACTGACACAGCAAAAAGTCAAACATAGGGTTTGATGAGTCAGCATTTCCTGCACAGATTTCAGTGCTGTGTGCAGTACAGATGTTAAATGTATGTATTTAGTGGAAAACCAAATTCTTTTTGCCGACATTTGTATAATAAACAAATACGTACAAGCTCTGCGGGGAACATCATGAAAACGTACAATGAATAGCTTGCATCGCCACAGTATGTTTTACAGCTTCTTTCACATGTTCATTACCAGTGTATTAAAGTGGGACATACTGGAACTTGTTCACACATCGCTTGCTTCCTACTGCATAAAAAAAAAAAACACAGTTAAACAGTATGGAGAGGTCTGAGGGAAAAACCGAGCAGTGTATATTTGTGTCTTGGATTAGTTAAAACTTAAGTTGCATGTTGTGTTGTGGCTTGAAATGTGCTTGTTTGTTGCTGTTCATTTTTTGTCTTTTAACAAGCTGCCGACTTACACTGTAAGAACTGACCACAGGACTCGCCACACAAGCTGGTTTTCATGCGTCACTGTTGCTACCAGAGATGAACTTACAACAGGCTAAACACAAATGATTCTCTTAGATGCAAGTAGAGGTTTAGTATGTGATACAAAAAAAAGATTACACTTGTTGAAGCCCTGTCTGTAATGGCAGTATGGACAAATGTGATAGCAATATAATTTACATTTTAAATCAAATCTGTGAAGCAATTTCCGAAATTAATCCCAGGTTCAACAAGTCCAAATATATATTGTAAGTAGGGGCAAGTGTTTCACATATGAACATATGAACTTTTTTACATATTATCAGTTAGGTCCAGTCTTTGCAACACACTGACTTATTTGAAGCACAGCTGAACTTCAATTCCTAAGTTCATGTAGGTTCACCATAGTACATTATTTTCACTGAAATGTGTGTAGAGGTAATAAAAACAGATAGTGTCAAATTTTTTATTTTTTTTAAATTTTTAAATTTTATTCCCCTAAAAAGCAAAACAAAACAAAAAACAAACACAATAGATCAATGGAAAAACAGAAAATACATAATGATTAGTTAATTAACAAAATATGCATTTTGAAAGAAATGTCCTGGAGGAGCCAAATAAACCCAGAGGAGCTTGTCGAGTGGCCCTCCTAAATTTATGCTTGCATGTGAAATGTCAACACTTGTGAGGTGAAAGGCACTGACACGTCTGTTGTGTCCTCAGGGTGTGATTGGAGACCCTGGGCCTACTGGTGACGCTGGACCTCAAGGTGCCTCGGTGAGTTAATACTAATTATTATATTCAACATATTTAAACTTTTAAAAGGGTTCAGCTATAAGATGTTGAATCTTAAACACTACTCCAGAATTTGCAGCAATAACAACAATACATAAATGTATTAAGAATGCCGAGGTATAGTTGCCTATGAATGCAAAGACTGGTTACAAAATAAGATTCCTGTTAACTCTGCATTCAGTGGAAGAAGGAGCTACTTTTTATAAGGTCCCTTAAAGGTTTGAAGGAAGGAGTCATCAGCACACAAACACGAGGGCTCGGATTCATTGCATTGTGGCTTTTATACACTGCGGTGTGCTAGTAAACTCACTGTTAACGGACACACACACACACACACACACACACACACACACAGACACACACACACAGACACAGACACACACACACACACACACACACACACACACACACACACACACACACACACACACACACACACACACACACACACACACACACACACACACACACACAGGGAAGGTGTCTTGCTGTGAGGTGGGCATGTAAAACAAGCGACTGAGAAGGATTTCAGGGACAGCCTGCCAGAAATACAGTGCACATGTGAAAACAGCTTATATTGTATCTACTTTAATATCATTAAGTGGAATAGATTAAAACAAATAAAACAGGTTTATTCATATGGAAAGTCCCTATTTCAAGTAATTCAGCTTTAACGCTGCCCATTGAAAAACCATAATTGTGGAATGTTATTCTATGTTTATGTACTCTTTATGTTCACACTCTTACATCCTGGTGTCTGTAATTGTGAGGCTGGTAAAGTCACAAGTGTTACACCCCACAACCTCACAGTCACACTTTATAGGGGAGCACACATACAGAGAAATAAACACACATGCATTACATGTATGCATATACCTGTAGTACACACAAACACACACACACACACACACACACACACACACACACACACACACACACACACACACACACACACACACACACACACAGCCTTCAGTTCTGATGTTCCTGAATTAACTCACAGGGGAAACCCATGTTAACATATGAACACACACAGACCACACAGTCCTCTGAAGCAGACAGGATCGCGTGCAGAGGAACCTCTCCCACTGCACCCAGAAACCAAACCCTTCTTAATCAAGCTGAAATTTACATGAAGTGCTGTGAAACGAGAACTGTGAATGCACGTCTTATTATCGTAAATAGTTTTACTATACACTATTACACTGTCCCAGTTGTAATTGCCCTGCAACAGAGGCTGCATAAAACTGTCTCCGCATTCATTTCAGGCTCTTTGGCTGTTACTCAAAGTCTAATTGAAAATCTACAGAGGCTCAAATGCATCAATGAAAGTAGAAGTAATATCTCTGCACACATTTCACAACATGAATGATATGGAGCTTTTTGTTACATCTACCAGCTGGGTTAAAGCTGATGTTATCAGAAAAAAATAAATCATGTTACACAAGGTTTTTATATGTACAATTTGGACTGATAATTGTTAAAAAAAAGTGTTGCTATGATCCTGAATGATCCTTGTGGTGGGGGGTTATTATGTTAAATAATTCAGTCACCGACACAGTAGTTGAAGAGCAACACCAATGCAAGCACAAGAGAAGAATGTGATGCTTAATGCAAAGTCCTTAAATAAGTATAAATCTCAACATGCACATTCTACAACATGGCAGCAATGTTTCCTCCTCTCACAATTGCATGAAAAACTGATTGCTATTCTAATCTGCAATTGAAGAAACGTGTAAGCTGCAAAGGATGATAGGCTTCTAAAGCACTCTTCTTCTTTGTAATTCCTCTCCCTCCCCCCCTCCTCCGGCCCTCTCAGTTTGTCTGTCGTCCCACGTTTCCTCGCTCTGCCCCCTGTTCACCTCAGGGTGAACGTATGATGGTGTTTCCATAACCACGATCTGCCAAGGACAGATAATGGATCCTGCTGCTGACAGATTGATGAGTCAGGTGAATGTTATGATGCAGGGCCCGCTTCGCTTAATGCGTTTGTGGATTTCTTTCAGGTTTAAATGTTAGTCATCAGTGCTTATGCTCTTCATCTGAAACACGGAAGCATCTCATATTTGCAGGACAACATGGTGATTTTCTCCATGGTACCTGAAAAAGCCAGAGGTCTCAAATCAGGGTTAATAGTTCAGAGTTAATCTTACATTCACTTGACATCACCTTCCTCCACAGTCTGACATACCATTTGAATAAATTACCACTGCAGATAAGTGGGACTCTCCTGACATCAGAATGTGACGCTGAACACCATTTTTTCAGAAACGGATTCAGAGAGGAAGACAGAGAGTAAACAGGAAGTATTTTTAATGTTAGCAGAGCATAAGCCCCGATGCTGTTACTGAAGGAAAGCCACCGTGTCAGACACCTGCTGATATCCCGATCCATCATACTTATTTCAACCCTGAGGATTACACTTCATTGACTTTATCACACATAGTCACACAGCAAACTTATCTGCAGCGCTATCATCAGTGCAGGTTCACATATTCTGAATCTAAAACACTTTGATCCTCCAGTATGAGCCAGTGGTATTTGTACAAAAGGAAGGGAGTCTTTCAGAGTCCCATTTTCAAAGCCTTTAACTCTCGATAGATCACAGTCTAACATCTGACACATGATGCATGGCATGACAGGTGTAGCACTATGCACCCGCATCCATATTGACTTAATGCAGGGATATCATGACCATCTCCTTGTTTGATGTGACAGTTCCGAAATTGTGGGACTGTATTATCCAAAAAACTAAATAAGTAACAGATGTAGGCTTTTCTATTGACTTTTCCATCAATCTGGTACAAAGTGGCTTCTGATTTCACAAGGAGGAACAGAAGAGACACTGTAGAATCAGAAAAGTCTAAAAGAAAAACATCAGAGTTGTAGCCAAGTTGTAGAAGTGTCATTTGCAGCAAAAAGTACAAAAATACCTTGCTAGATATACACTTAGGGTCAGCACACCCAACTCTAAAGTCAAAATGAAGCTTACTATTTGAACAGATCATCAGCCAAAGTGCAACAAAAGAATGTACTTGTAGTTGTGTTTGCGGCTACCTGCCCAATACTTTCACTAAGTTTTGGGTTTTTCTATACTCTAAATGCTCAAGTATGTTCTCAAGCTAGTCAATTACTCTGTGCAGGGAGCAAATAATGGATTTATCAGAGAACTTTCATTTGACTGCTACAATTGCAGAAAGACTGAAACAAGGACATCAAATTGCCGCAATAAAAAAACACAGCAATGAGCTGCTTTAAAGCTCCTCTGTGTTGATGCATGGCCATGAACTTCATTCGGCCTGTCCCCGATTCAGGATCTACTTAGTCAAGCCTGATTGGCCAAATTTTACCTAAAGTCGACTGACAGTCGAAAGTTTTGTTGTCTTTTTTTTTTTTGTTGCACTTATTGATCCATGTTCACATTTGAGTTTAACCACACCATTAAACTATTTGTCTTCTAGACTTGGAATAACAATTTATTCTCCGATAGGACATCCTTTTTCTGCACAGCAGAAAACAGGCACTGACGGCCCAGTGTGTGCGGGTCAGACCAGCCACAAACAAACAACGTATTTTAACTCACTATTTGAAGATTTACTGAACTCTCCTGATCATAATAATCCACCATAAAAAGTCCCAACAATTTAAATCCATTAAGAGATTAAGTCCAAACACATTACATCCATAACGATCAACGGAAAAAACTCAGCTACTCCGCTGACCTTTTGATGACACTTGATAGCAGCCTATAACAGCCAACAAGAGCCTCTGTTGAAAGGAGGTTCCTCCCCCTGTTCTCCCCCAGCCAATTGCACGCAATTCTGCCGATGACTGACATGTCTTGTAGTCAATGAAATTCTCTAAACATGGATAGTTCTCTTCTATCAATACTTCAGGGTGATTTATTCACGCACACACTAAGGAGATTTAAAGTACAAGTGGTTTTCAGTACTCCAGTAAAAGTTTTAATAAAGTCATATTCATACCAAGATAGGCTATGAGTCGAGAAATGTTTGGAGAAAACAGGAAAATCTATGTACAATTAGACATTAAACACTTGCATATAGCTGGAATTAATGATCCTTTTGCTCCACTATGAGACTGGCAGTCGACTATGTTTAAGAGGATTCATTAAGCCCAATGATGGAGGCTGCCATATTGGAAGTGATCAAGAAACAGGCAGAGAGGTGAGACTTAGGCCTTTAGCCTCATGGCGAACAGCTTCAATAACCCACTTGACAGTCAAATCAGCCCTACCTCTCACGATGCCAAATTATACACACGTCTTTGCCTTAATTTTATCAAAATGGTTAAGTTATAAAAATGGGTTTTACCATTCACAAAATAAGCTAAATACCATTTCTTAATTTGGCTGTACAGATGTTTATTTCTGCTATCAAATAGGCCTTTTAACATGGAACCTAAATGGGGATCTTTAGCCTCTGCAGCCGGCCTCAAGTGGACACTCAAGGAACTGCAGATTTTTTGCATCTTCACATTGGCTTCATTTTTCAACACAGAGGTTACCACATGACATAAGTGGTTATGTGTGGGTTTGTCCTCTTAAGAAATACATTTAGAAATTTGACCCAGTGTTTATATTATGAACCTTGATCTCAGATTGAGTGGTCAACCGCTGTATCCAAAGTAAAGAACCAGCTGTCAAGTTCAATTTACTGGCCGATATTTATGGAAAGATCCAAAAATGGCTGTCAGTAGGTCTACAGTACAGTTTTAACGCAACCAAGCAAGTGAGAAAGCCTTGGAACAAGTGTTACCATGTATAGTCTGTTACATGTGCATCCTGCAGAGTTATAACAGTTATCCTTCACTGTGTTTTCTGCAGGGTGCTCAGGGACCACCTGGAGAGGCGGGGCCAAAGGGACCTCAGGTAACAAACCCAAAACTAAACTTTTTGAAAGGTAGACTTCAATTCACCCTTATCAGTTGCTTACCTCCTGTTTTCTTGATTGTCTATTCAGGGGGAGGCAGGATTGCCTGGGCCTGAAGGACCATCAGGAATAAACGGACCGGTCAGTAAACCATCCACGCTCCTTACAATATTCTTCAATATGCTGAAATCACATATTGACACCCATGACAATACATTTTGATTCCCAGCCATCATATGTAATCTCAGATAGCTAAGTTGTTGTCTCTAATGAATCCCTTTTCACCTGGGGCCTGATGAACAGAGAACTTAATGAGGATAATATCACCATCAGAATCAGACACAGATGGAACATCATTTTCTTGGAGGATGCAGGAAACAGTCATACGTAGTTTGATCACTTTGACAGGTCTATGCTTCCCAACAGTGAAGCTTTCTGCAAGATCATAAAAAAGAAGCTGGCAACATAGAAGTAGCACATGTCTCTGTTCACTCCCCCAGCCAGCAGTAGAGTTAGCAATGACAAACACAACAATACAGCCTCTAGGGAATCTGGCAGTCCAAATTAGGAGTAAACTGAACAAGAGCCCGCCCCCCTCAAAAGTCCTTATTAATTCAGGCTGTTGACTGTTGTCCCAGTTGGCAGTGGAAGTGGCATAAACTGTCCATACACAGACAGGGTGCACTTTTAATTGTAGAAAACACTCTGGCTGCAGGACATTTTTGTTTGCAAAATTCAGTTTAAATAAAACCTATTGCAACTACTCATAGAAATATGACGGAGGATTAGGGCCACACAAAAAAAAAAAAAAAAAAATCGACATTAAACGCGTAAATTGACAAGTTCTAGACCAGCCTGCGCGCAAATGACTCTTCAGGAAAAGCCACAGTTTCTTGCAGTATCTTTTCAGGGTCCTGATATTTTAATGACAATGTGAAGATGATGAGTGGTGTAGTTTCAAATCTGCATAAGTAAAGCCCCAACACAACTATTTATGCCAGTTATCTGCACTTGTCTGCCTTGTTCAGAGCCACTTTGTGTCCTGTTCATACATCATTTTACAGAGAAACAAGGTCTTGAACTAACTGTTTTTTACCGACTACACAAGGAAGTAGCCTATTTCCTTATTAGTGAAACCTTCACTAAAGTATAACAAGATGCTCCATGTTTGTCATTTGAGAACAGGCTGCTGCTGCTCTTCTGATATAGACTAAAATAATTACTTTATTCTTTTATTCTTTAAAGGCTTTAAGGGAAATTTTAGATTAATTTTTTTTAACAAGGCCCTAATCCTCCATCGTATAGAAACAATGATATCTGAATGAAAAACATAAAAATACCAGGATAGAATAATTTTTTTCATCTCCTTTGTGTTTATTTAGCATGATTTGAAGAAAAAAAAGTCATGTTTTTTTGGTTTAGGACAATTTAGATAAATGTTCATTATTAAAGGAACCCAACATAACCTTTCCGCTTAGGTTGCAAAGATCCTAGAGATATGAGGCTTTTGAAAGGCCTCCAAAGAGTGACATCACAATAAGAACAAATACCAATAAAGGCTCAGACCTTTTTTTGACGGCAGACTTACAAGGGTTAAAGTATCAGCCTTTTGGCTAAGACCTCTCCATTAGTGTATCCTATTTGTTCATGTGTGTATTTCAACCTATATGTGCAAACACAAACATAGGTTGAAATACACAAACATGTTCAACAACAGAGTGCAAAATTGAATTTCCCCCTCACAGGATTAATAAAGTATATCTTCTTCTATATTCCTAATTGTCACTCATGTAACAAGTAGGTACTAGAGTTCACCTGTTTTTGAATTTTGCCTATGAAGAGTGCAATCCTACTAAATTATATCTCTTCAACGAGAGGTCCAAACATATAACCGCTCACATTAGAATCTCAGCAGTCAGCTCATAATGTGATCATTAATTTAGCCCAGGCGCCGTATGAGACCGTTTGGTTTATTTAGCAGTGTCCTTAAGGTGCTGAGTGGTTGTTTAATTACCATCAAAGTGTGTGTGGGGTTGTGTCTGTACATACTGAAAGGGCACCCCCCTCTGGTATACAAGATTACACACGACCAGATGCAATTAAAGTGGAGAATTGTGAATACACAGTGCTCCATGGTGATCAGCAGCTGCTGTTGTTTATAGCTCTGCTGCCCCCTTGTGGGGGAAAAGAGACAGTACAGATAGATATGACGAGAGGCGTATATTAAAAGCTGCATTGAGAGGCATTAAACACACGTTCAAGACAAAAAACATTTGCACTATGGAAACAAGTTTGGATGATCTTAACAGATGTGTAAAAAGAAATATAAGAGAAAAAGTACTGATTTGAAACTTAAATTGGAGTTACATATATATATATATGTATATATATATATATATATATGTAAAAGTGTTATATATATATATATATATATATATATATATATATATATAAAAGTGTTAGTTGCCTCTGAATCATATCTCTCTACCTTGTGTAAAGCAGCTAAACTCAGGAGTAGCCAACTGCAGAGATCACCTTTCAGAGGTCACCTTTCTTAAACCACAAGCTCTTTCTTCATCCCCCTCTTTCTATTCCTGTCAGTAGACGAGAACACTGTGATGACGTCATGCCTGCAGAGAATCTCTGACTTCTCTGACACACACAAATGCAGAGTTGGGAAGAGGGGGAAGGACCCGACAGCCTCTGTGTCTAGGCAACTGCATACAACATCGTGACGATAATTTTACAAAGAAGTCAAACTAATTGTCATTTGACCCGGCCGACGCCAATCAAATTTGGCATTTCAAGTGTACACATTCATGGTTTGGCTCTTTGTTTGTCAATAGACACACAATGACTGTGTCTCTCATTCCTTGAAATAACATTCGTCACATGAATTCATAATCAAGTCATGTTTTAGTTGACTATTAACATTGGATTCTGTGGAGATAAAGATCTCGTTATAACCAGAAAAGATCTCGTTATTACGAGATAAAGATCTCGTTATAACAACATAAAGATCTCGTTATTACGAGATAAAGAGAGAAAAGCATGAGGGTGGTGGCGATGAGGAGGCGTGGGTTTGTTTATGGGAGTGTACAGTACACCAGTGGCAGCTCATTACAACATTTCAGTATAAACACCGTAGCAGGCGATTCTGGCGCCGCAGTTGTTTTTCATGGGGTTAAAGTATTTTCAGTAAATGCCTAAGCGTATCTTGAGACACCACATAGCCATCTTGAATACAATTCAGATGCATGACTTTATATCGGTGAAGCATACCATATCTATTTAACTGATCCTGGAAGAATGACGCTATGTCAAGTAGATCAGAGTGTGCTTTGCTTTCCGTCTGAACAACCTTAACGCCTTCAGATGCCTGCGCTAAGTCGACAAGCTCATGAGAATACCATCTGTATTACTCAAAGATGATAATATTTCGCAATGAGATGAACCGAGAAACACAATCAAATCAATAACCCTGGTCATCGTTGCCTTTTGATCTTCCACCCTCCTCTGTCTGCCACTTCATTAACCCTCTAGTATCTTTTAGTCTTTGTAATGTGTGTCTTTTCTCGTTATAACAAGATCTTTATGTCGTAATAACGAGATCAAGATCTCGTAATAACAAGAAAATATCTCGTTATTACGACATAAAGATCTCGTTATTACGACATAAAGATCTCGTAATAACAAGAAACCAGGCAAAAAAAAATTTCCCCACATGAATGCAATACACTTCCGTACAAACTACATAAATCAACCATAAATAATATTAAGTTAGTTCTACAAATATAGTATTTATCTGGTGATATTTTAGACACTGTGTGCACTTTATGCTACAGAGACATTTTAAAAAAAAACCTCTTCATTCTAATCAAAAAACTAATTCCTTTTTGTTTTTCCATGTCCTCTATGAAGGCAAGGCTTTTTTATTTATTTGTAAAGCACCATTCATACATAGAGCAACTCAAAGTGCTTTACAGTGTTGAAACAGGACATAAGAGCATTAAAAGAAGATATATATGATATGATATTAAAAAAAAAAAGACATTAAAGTACAAAATAGTGTACAGCAAACCGGTAGAGAATGTTCACTTTTGGAGTGGACGTAATAGCCTCACTCTTTAAAGGCAATATAATGTAGCCGACATATCACTAGATCAAGGTCTTTAAATGTTCCTTGAAGTGAGAAACATGTGGCAACTTGGCCTGAGCTATTGTTTTCAACCAACATAAGGCCAGCGTTAGCATAAATGCTGTAAAGATATATCTGATCAGCCTTTCATCGAGATGAAAGCATTGTTTCAGTCTACTTCTGTCTGAAATCAGGGATCTATTGTTTCAAATTTGAGTCTTAATGTGTGTGTGTGTGTGTGTGTGTGTGTGTGTGTGCGTGTGTGTGTGTGTGTGGACCTGAGCCATCTCATTTCTCCCTCAGTGCCTCCTGACTAAGCCGTCACGCACTCTGTCACATTCAGCCCAAAGCTCTGTGTCTGTCTCTTTCATTTCATCTTTTCTCTCTCTCTCTCTCTCTCTCTCTCTCTCTCTCTCCCCTCTCATCCCCTTCCTCTCTGGTCCCCGTCCCTTCCCTCTCCTCCCTCTCCCTCTTCATCTCTCCTTCAATATCTCTCTCTCCACCCAGGGAATCCAGGGGCCCCGGGGGCCGCCCGGAGAGATCGGCCGAGATGGTCCCAAGGTCTGTCCGTTGAATGTTATAATTAGTTATTATGCTAATGTCCTGCTGCTCCCCAGCCGCTCGGCTATTCTCAGCCTGTTATAATGTTGTACCCTCCCTCCCGGTTCTCTTGATGTTCCCGTAGAGAAAAAAAAACATTTTGCTTGAGAGGGAGTCAACTTGTTTGCAATCAAATTATAGGTGTTTCTGAATTTGTGATGAACGCCATGCTGCCAAGGACACTTTATAGATTTAGATTTTTGTCCTTCAAACAAGTTCCGAGTTTTTAGACATTTATGCAAAGTGAGGCTCTACAACATGTTGCTAGATGTGGGGGCTTGCTGTTGATAGAAAGAAGCTCTAATGTTTTAGTTTTGTACTTTTGTAAAGTGTTGGGATTAGAACGAGACAAACACAAAGAACAATGATCAAATCAAAGCATCAGTCGTTGTGATATCCTGACTTTTCACCTCAAAAAGCTGCAAAAATGACAAATGTACTATCTTTTATCTTTCAATTGATGGATTGCCCCCTTTTTTCATTACAAAGAGCAGCACAAGGTGCATGTTCGCGTTTCCCTGACCTTGAAATGCATTCCCATCCCTTAGGAATTTGTATACTCAGTGCAGCACACACGGCTCACAGATGATGGGAAGAGATGAGAGTGAACGATGGGAGCTTCATGCGTATGAAGGTGGAAATGAGCTCTCTGACATTGTGCAGGGATTGAGAAGAGGAGAGAGAGACAGTTATGAGTCAGTGATTCGATCAGTCACTTAGCACACAATGAAACTGAAAAAAAAATAATAATAACTTGAATAGTCACCTCTAATTATACACATCCTAACAAGTGAAATCTTTTAGATAAACACCTGCGTTTACACCTGAATGGTGAGTTCCCTATCAGCTCATTACATTCCCACAGCAGTCTGAAGACTGTGAGTTTCATCTGTGGCAGATCATTTACAGACTGAATGCACAACACATGACCAGAACAGCCGAGATAAAAATACTTAAAAACATTTGAAATACACCTATAGAGTAAGCATTTTGCTTAAAAATATCTCAAATGTAGAGAGAAGTAGAAATAACTGTGCAAAATTTGTGCATTCTACAATATATAATGTTGTTAACACCAAGAATAAGATACACAAATAGTCAAATCAATCAATCCATCAATCAATCTGTCAGTCAGTCAGTCAGTCAGTCAGTCAGTCAGTCAGTCAGTCAGTCAGTCAGTCAATCAACCAGTCCATCAATCAATCTTTATTTGTATAGCACTAATTCATAAATGTTATCTGAGACAGACACTCTACTTTCTTATATTAATTACAAAGACTTAACCTTAATCCACCATGAGCACAGCACTTAGCAACATACTGTTGCCTGACTTTTATATCCACATTCAGACTCTAACGATGTCTAACAACATCATTCTCTTGGGTTTCTTCAATGGATTCACTCACAGCCATTGTGTGCACAACTGTCGTATTGCTGCTAAATATGAATGTTTATTAGGCTCAGAATATATGATGCAACTAGACCCCAATGGAAATTCTGATTTTGGCAGCACAGTGTTTATTCTGTTAAGAATTTGCATGTTTTTCCTTATGAAACTTTCTGTTAAGTATGACGCAGCAGTATGCTTTTAGAAAAGCTTTCTCTCTCCTACTTTCGTTGAGCCATTTCCGTGATGCACCACTAGCTTACCTTGTGTGGTTGGCACAGCTGTTTAACAGGGAAGAGAGCAGTAATGGGACTGGCTGAGAGGATAATGATTAATCACCACATGCTGTGATTTATATTCCACTTCAGCCAGCCTTCTTTTTGCATGCTGTGCTGCACCTACATGAATGCAAAACAGCAGCTATACTCCGAAATGCCCTCTTCGACCCGTGTGCTGGTCTTTGTGGTGGATAGAAATAAAGCCCGAAGATTTGTGTTAGGGATTAGATTTTAGGTAAGGCTGTTGTCAAATGAAGACACTTAAAAGTATTGTCAGACAAATGCGTTTTGTGTTTTTCTCAGGGGAAGTGTGGAGATCAGGGGGTTGCCGGCCCGCTTGGTCCACCAGGTCAGAAGGTGAGTGAAGCAGCGGATTATTGACAAGATGTTACAGTGTTCTCTTTAACCTCTGTCGTCTCTGATTTCTAGCACTACATCTTCCCTTTCTGTCTATTTAACCATCGCCTCAGCCTCTATCTCTGTTTTTTTCTCCTGTTATAAGAGTGGTTGCATATAGTAGTTAGACTTCCTTTGCCCTTTAAAAAGTAAAAAACAAAAATCTATTTGCCAGCAGCCGGTTATCACAAACTAAAATAACTCTCATTGGTTGAATCATTTGGTGAGTAAAAACAATGCTTTTGGTTTCTTTCTCGAAGAAAATATGTTTTTTTATACTCCCCTAAACTTTGGAAGGAGCCAAACAAGATGTCACTCCCTTTATTCTGGTCTTTGCCTTCAGTGGAGAGTAACACAGTCTTCTCATGTTTCTCAAAGCAACGAAGCAAATTAATTGTATTCCTAAAAGTTTTACTTTAGTTTTAGGAATTTTAGTTGTGGCTCAAAGTGGGTAAAGTTGATTTCCTCTTCCTCACCTGATCTAACATGTCTTTTGTTTTTTAACAAAGGTTTAGGGGAAATTCAAGTATTTTTCATCTTGAGCATCTTTTTTTTTTTAATTTTGGGTCTAAATGACGAAAAGGTATTAAAAAAAACAAAAAAAAACCCCATTTGAATCCCAGCAACCCAAATAGTGCTTTCACATTTGTGCTTTCAACTCCTGAAAAACTCCTGGAGGAGCTGTGTGTGTGAACGCAAACAGCCCAATTTATTTTTTACTCTGACTTCATCTGGAGATTCTCCTGCCAGCCACTTAATATGTTTCCTGCAGAAAGTCAGAGTGAGCTGTCGTGAGAATGCAGTTTGTGTGTGCTGCAGAACAGTTAAAAGAATCTGGCCTCTTTATCTGCAACTTTTGTGAGGTAACGTTTAATCCTTTCCTGTATTATAAACTGAATTAAAAATGAAAAAGAGCAGGTCTAGACTGTACTCTTTGTTAGATTTGAATCAGTCAGAGGCAAAAAAATGAACTTTTAGTGAAACAGGATTATGTTACCACCGCTAACATATTTTTAAAATCTGAAATGATTGTGAAAATGTGAGAGGCCACACACATGACGACAAATCATGACAGATTTATCAGTTCAGTTCTTATAGTGTTTTGGTGTACAGCGAGACGACCAACTCAGCACACCACACAAACTCCTTTCCTTGTCAGTTGGATTGTGGTTTGTTTTACAGGACATGTTGTAAAAACACTTTAGTTGTTGCAACAAATTAACAAGTTGGCCCTGAATTTATGAAGTCCATCTAACTTTACGCATGGTGCTTGTGGTCGTTGCCATGGTTAGTTGTGCTTCCTGCTTCAGTCAGCTAGCTTCCTGATATGATATTGTTCCGTTCCACGTGACCGCGCACAGAGTCCATGCTTGGCCGTCCTCTGTGTTCTCCCCACAGTACACAATAGGATTTCTGACTGTAAATTATTGAACACGTTAAATATTTACGATTTCAAATCGAGACGGCCACAATCATCTTCCGAGCAGATCGGGGAGGGTAAAAATCACTCTTAACACACCTCACACCACAGGAGAATCTTTGGAACCAACAGATAATCGGTCCTTTGCTGACTTTGTTCGGAAGGGGGGAACCGACCCCGAAATAGGCCTGGTTATCTTGTAATGTGTACCATCCTTAAGGTGACGTGCCCGAAACCTTTTGCACCGTTCAATTAAGCCCCCAAAATATGCACAAAAGGGCCCTTGGTTTAAAAACACACTCCTTTGAATAGACAGGAACCAGATCAGCGTGCAAACACCTTCAACCCTTTTTTTTGTCCCTCCATGTGTCTGTGTGTGACTCATCCTGTATGTTCTACAGCAAGTAAACCATTTGTATCTTTATTCACCAGTCATTGGTTATTCTATTGAAGGCCACATAAAAGTCAGCCCTTGAACATTTAACATGGTGGTCAGATTAGCGAGGGCATTTCTGATTCCCCTCGAGGCATCAGGATGAGATCAGGGTGACAGATTTCCTCTTTTTCTAAACCAACCTCATTCATTCTCCATCTGTTTCCTCTCATCCTGTCAGTGACTTCTTCTCCTCCTTTCAGCAGCCTGCAGTTCGGCTCCTGCTGCTGACTGACAGACACGCTTAAAATGCCACTTGTTTGATAAGTGACATTTTTCTGAGCAATTACTTCCATAAATGTCAACCCCTTGTTGTTTAAAAAGAAGAATAAGCTGACATATCTCTGCTGTACTTAATTACAGGTAACTTTGTATTTTTTAAGGTGCTGTTCGTCAAACAGGAATGACTTCAGCATTTTGAAAAGTGATGTTTTTATGAGAATGAGAGAACATGAAAAGTTTTCACTCTAACACCTCTTTAAATCATATTTTAAAAAGGCTTGATTACTGGAGAAAAACATTTTCTTTTTCACTGAAGCTGCCGGAGAAGTTGTCACAGGGGACAGAATAGACAGTTGCACTAATACACACACCAGGGAACTACCAGACTATGATATTTCTGAACACATTTTTTATATTTGACACTTACCCTTTATCTACTTCATGAGGAGGGTCTCTCCTCATAAAGTGGATAAATACTGTGCATATGTCCATTACATGTAGTTGATTTAAAGGCAAACCTGTCATAGTATTGGACTGAAGCTCGTTCGCTATCTTGACATGCCTCCTGAGACTTCCTACCACACACACACACTTCTGACAGGGATATCTTCCTGCTGTGTGGTGCATGCATGAAGAAGCAACTCGGGAATATTTCAGCGGCAGGCTGTCTGAAATTTTCAGGCGTGCATGTGTGAAAACGGAAATACATCAAGCATTTAATGACTTTATGACGTGCCAAATAATTAACTTAAGAGAAAAGATCAAGATTGATGTTTAACTGGTCAGCATGTGCTTTAAAACTACACAAGGTTCATTATTATGAGACAAAGTACGTGAGATGAGACCTTGAAAATGAGGCAATTTCTCAGAGTCATCATCGACCATTGGTTCCAGAAGGCAATTTATAATGAGTCCCCTGGATAAAATAAGTGTCTGTTTAAGTGATCCATATCCCCCTATATGCAAATATGCGCCTCTTCCACCTCACCTTTTTATTTTAATTTAACCTTTATTGAACCAGGTTGGCCCCATTGAGATTAAGAACCTCTTACTCAAGGGAGACCAGGCCAAGACAGGCAGCAGCAAAAACAAAGTTACAGACAGAGACAATTTACAAAACATTACATTTTGCATTAAAATAGAACCATCTATGAGTCAAATCTGGGCCTGACTTAAACACAAGTTTGAAAAGACTTAGCTGGAGGACATCTGGGAACGACAGTAAAGTACCTACTGTGTAAGAATCATGTTGTTTTAGACAAAAAAGGAGTGACAACAGGCTGCAACAGGTCTCTGTGACTCAGGCCGAACAACAGGATCACTCAAATGGCTTACAGGTGTGTGACGGGGTCCTCTGGCAATCCACCCGAAACTTAAAAACAGGCGTAGTCGCAGACTGTAAGTGAAGTGTTTTTATTTTCTGCCGGCCTCCCAAAGTGCAGTGATAGCTATTTACAAACATGAAAAAATGCAAAAACAGAAAACCAAACAAACAGCAAACAAACGGTACTTACAAAAAAAATAAACTCTCGCTGTAACATGTTACCTTCCCTGTAACCATCCTCGACTGCCTGAAAGCAGTAAGCAGCCATCTTTTAAAAGCAAGAAGCCCCTCCCACTGGGCGTTATGAATTGCATAACATTTTACACAAAACACACTTTCTCATGAATGAGCAATTTATAACCGGTTAAATTCATATGGTCTACTCATCACTAAATTACCCATTTTCATCAATATTTTATTAACACCTCGCTAATGTATCTGTGGCGATACATTGCAAACAAACATTTAATTACCCAATCAATCACGTGATTACCAATGGGCGCCCGTCCGCCTATTTAGAATGCGGAACTGGGCCCACTCTGTTTGGCACCCAAGCGCGACACAGCGGCGCGCATGAAACGCACCAACGGTAATACCGCTATGACTATATATATATATATATGTATGAAACCAACAATAGAGCTCTCAAGTGTGCACCCTTAATTGCGCTATGAAACTGAGAGGGAAAGGAGGATGATGGTGTGATTTACTGTATGATTATAGGCGCACTGGCAGAGGGAAAAGTTTGGCGGATGTGTGTGTGTCAGCGTGTGTCAGCGTGTGTCAGTGTGTGTCAGCGTGTGTGCGCTGACTGCAGTCAGTGACGGAGCCGCTCCGTCACAAGGTGGAAATGCAGCAGTTTTTGAATTACTTGAAGGATAAGCTGGCTATTTTCTTTTATTTAAATTTTTTAGTAAAGTGACAAACATTCGTAAATGACAACGATACAATCCTGAAGTAGTTTGTCAACAAACCCATTCCCCTCCCTCCTCCCACCCTCCCACCCGGCTCAGGTCAGAACCAACCACATACACACACATACACTCAGTCAGCACATTAAACTCTACAGCAGACAGAAAATAAACATGGGTGAATGAATAAGTGATCATTAATGAGAGAGTACCAGCCGCCTGCACAGCAAGGTAGAGGAGTTACTAGAGCGATTTAGTCCTCACCTGAATCTGGGGATAAACTTGTAACAAAACCACAGGTAATTGAACTCAGAAGCACGACTCAAAACACAGTCTTTGGTTAGGGGGAAAAAAAACAGTCTTTCCTTCTTACAAGCAGACAGAATCCAAAAGAGTGATCCAAGAGGAAACAAAAGGCTTGTAAGCTTCACACAGGGGGGTCAAAGACAAACTGGCACAGAAGGAAGGGAAGCCACAGACTAAATACTAAGGCGAGGGGGAAGACAACGAGATGCAGCTGGGAACAATCAGGGCGGGGCAGACAGTCACACAGGTGGGAAACACATGAGGGCAGGAAGTGAAGGATCTGAAAAGAGAGGAGAGGTCAGTGACCCAAAACAGGGAATAATACAAGTAGAAATTAAAACATAACCTAAGACACAGAGCTGGACATGACAAAACTAAGGGAGTCAACATATAATAAGAAAGGACTCCATGAGCTTTGGAAGGTCTTGGCAGAACTGTGAGTGAGAATCTGAGTTTTTCAAGTTTTAGATTAGAGAGGACTTGCGATGGGGGGCGAGCGAGCTTCCAATCGAGCAGGATCAGTCGCCGGGCCAGCAAGGTCGTAAAGGCAATGGCACGCTTTGTCGCCACAGAGAGGGTGGTATCAGGTGGTATGGAAAATGGCTGATAGTGGTTTAGGAGGAATGGTCTGGCCGTATGAAGCTGGCTGTTTTCTAGTCAGATTTTCATTCCTGCTGCATTTTCACTTTTTGTTTTATTTGCCTGAAGAATTAACCACTTCCTTCCTGCTGCAGTCATTTTCTTCATCTTCGACTGTCTGTACTCCGGCCTTTTTTTTGTTGTTGTTTTTTTTTTTTTTTCAACTTTTGTATGCTCATGTTTAGCATGTGTGTTGAGCAAATCAAAACGTTCACTGTTTTAACAAGTGAAGGTTGGTTTTAGAAGACAAGTTGAAATGTGTTGGAATTAAACATTAAATGAATTGAACTTGTTAATACATTTCCACTTTTGGGTCAGTAATATGTCAGCAGGTTACTTGTTGAACTTGATCCCATTCATGGGTCAACCACAGACCTTTGCATTGCCCCCACCCCTCAGACTCTTGGGACTGGGTCACTCTACCCTTTAATCCCCCTGATGGCAGGGCTAAACTTCATATGAACCTTCTTAAATGTCATCCATTGATTTCTCAGCATCAATAATCTTTCAACTTTGCAGGGCTCGATAGGGGAGCCAGGTTTCCCAGGCATGCCGGGTGCCACTGGACTGCCGGGGTTTAAAGGCCACAAGGTGAGAGTCAATGCATTTTATAACATATACACACATATAATACATAAAAAGACCTGCATGGCTTTATGGACATAATGAAGTCTACAATGGCAACAGAGGTGACACTTCATGAATGATTTATGCTTCTGGTTGTCAGGCGTTTGCACATTTACATGTTGTGTTGTAGAAGTGTCGACAGCTTAACATAATACATACACTTGTTATTGTATTATTCATACCTTACTAAGATGACATGATACATTTTAATGGGGCTGAAGGTTGTCCTTCACACTTCAAAAGCCTTAAATACAGTACAAGCCAGATCAGCCTGGTTAACACGCTGTGTTTTGTTTTCATGAACAGGAAGCTGTCAAGGTGACATTAATGCTTCAAGTTCTAACTCATCAAGCAGCATATTGCTATTTAGACGGCAAACTGTCAGTGTCAAGACAAGTATCTGTACTGAACTGTGAGTTAAACATGTTCTGATATTTTGTTGTTGTGTCTTCAGGGGGAGAGGGGAGAGCCGGGATCTAAAGGACACCAGGTACGATTCATCTTCTAACAGGAGAGTGATGTGCTCGTGGTCATTAGAATAGACTCTATTATGTATGTGTTGATAATTAAGTCACACTAGTCCTGCATCAAAATATGATCCTCCATTGAGAATGAACAGAAGCCAGTCAAACCAGCAAGTTCTTATTCTCCACTTGTTAATTAAGCTATGACTAGGAGGTCTGTCGCCCTTTGCTTTTAAAATGACACGACATAGTAAAGCGAAAGTAGCTCTGTCTGTAGGGACTGGGGTTGGGAATTGGAGGGTCGCCAGTTTAAGTCCCGTTGGTAGCTGAGAGGTACCGGTTCACTTCCTGAGCACTGCAGAGGTACTCTTGAGCAAGGCACCAGACCCCCAACTGCTCTGGCGCTCTTTCATGTGCACCCCCCCCCGCACTCTGACATCTCTCCATAAACGCATGTCCATTGGAACCTGTTTGTGCATGCATGCGTATTTTAGCCTTTGTGTTTGTAGCAAGTCTCAATAACAGTGTGAAAGTGATTTCCCCTGGTGGGATTAATAAATGATATTGCAGATTGTAATAATGAAACTGTGTGGGGCTACTTGAAGAGCTGCCATTTTTGACAAGTTGGCAATTTAAACATGAATTTTATTCACTGATTATCATCATCTACTCCTGGTAACAGCTCGTTTTTGTCCAATCCAGTGCGTGAAAAAAAGTAATGAAGTAAAACGGCACGACAATAGCTCAGATTTTAAATTTGCTTTTCTTTTGTTGGCTATCCTGCTTTGCCTGCTGTAACACTGTACATGTCTCAGTTGTGAGATGAATAAAGGATGATCTTATATTATCTTATCTCATCTTAAAAGAGGAGGCTTAATCATTTATCATTTAGTCTTTAAAAATAAAAACAAATCATTTGTTTTAAAAAAAAGGGGGAGGGGTCAATTATGTTGCTGAGGAGCATTTCACTCGGAGGCGGGAGGGAAAAGTGTGCTCTGCTGTGGGTCATGTTGTCATTTTTCATGTCACTGTCCTGGCTAATGTCACACATATTCAAATATAAAAAAAATGGTTAGTCAGTGTTCCTTTTTGTCAAAACAGACGTATACATTTGAAATGTACATCCTGTGTATACTCGAGGTTAAAAAAAATCAGGTGTTAAAGGCTTTTCTTTCATCATTAATCATTTGAAGAGCTAACGTCTTTGTTAGAAGTCTTCGCTTGTCTTTCGCTGGCTCATTGCTTTCATAGCATAAAACTGTCAGCAGGACTGTGTACCTCATTTCCCATGAGCCTTTTTTGCACATGAATGTGTGTGTTGTTGGGAGATAGAAACAAAACGAGACTCAGCAGGGTACTTTGTGTAGCACTGAGGCACTTCTTTAAAGGTGTTTACATACCATTGCCTTCTGTTAAGACTAAAGAGGAGTGCCATATGCGAGGTATAAGGAAATGAAAATGTCAAGAATCAAATCTAAATATTGAGCGTAAAGCTAATCTTTTTGCATAGGTTCCAGGTCTGACACAAATATGAATCAGAGAGAGAAGCTTTTCTATACATTTTTTATGATTTTTATTCTGTATCTTTATTTCCTCTTCTTTTTTTAAATACAAGAATATATAGAGATAATATTTTTCTTGTCTTATACTTGCCACTAACACTGGAAGTTTATCAGTATTCTTGCATTTTAACTCAAGTTAAGAAATGCAGAGCTAATAAATGACATCACAAGCTCCAGATAAAAAGAAGATATACTTTATTAATCCCGCTTGGGGAAATTCTATTTTTTCTATCTGTTGTTGAACATGCTACACACACATATGCTGAAATAAACACACATGCACAAACAGGATCCTATGGACATGGAGAGATTTCAGAGTGTGTGTGTGTGTGTGGGGGGGAGCTACCAGACCAATTTCCAGGCATGGTCCGCCCTCTAATTCCCAACTCAAGTCCCTACAGACTGAACTACTGAGCTTACTTAACATCCCCGAAAGCTGAGCTGCATATCACTACTCTGACCCTGATTATCATAAACTATTAATAGGGATTCAACAACAATCAATGAAGTTCTATTGCTCTTATTTACTTCACACTCTTAGTGGTAAGAAGGATCAGAGGAATGTTCAAGTAGTCTTTGATATCTTCACGTCTGAGTGAAAATGTAAGAAACCAGTCCCGACTAATGTAATGGTTTCATTCACAGAGAACAAAGTCACATGCTTGTGCAATATATGAGCTGCAGATAATTTGTTTTTCTAGTTTTCCGCTGCTGCTCAGTAGCACAGCAACAAGATGTCACCTTGTTGTACTTGTACGATTGTGAACACAGCATCAGTCAGAAATTGAACAATCAAAGCATGTGATGAACGCTCTGATTCAGTTGCTTGCTTTTACACGCACTAATGGAAGACAGTGTGACAGCCCAGAGGAGCCGAGAGAGAAAGAGCAGAGCAGGGTGTGTGTGTATGTGTGTGCACTGCTGCAGGATGCAGTTAGAAAAGACACACACGAGATAAAAAGTCAGGTTTGTTAAAGGTCACCACTAGCCAATTCCTATCCCCTCTCTCCATGGGTTTCTCTTATTGGCTGCTAGTGGTAATCATGACCTTTTCTTTACTCTCACACACACAGCCAGGATGAAGACATGGACCAACACACACAGCTAAATTGACACATTCAATCTCACCCTTTCACACACACACACACACACACACACACACACACACACACACACACACACACACACACACACACACACTGCATGAAGCCACACAGGCATGTATGTAAACAAACTCACACAAACCTTCTGTTAATCATGACATATCTGTTTGCAGGGCGAGTCTGGCAGAGACGGAGAAGAGGGGACGCCCGGTGTACCTGTGAGTGCAGAGTCATTTTTCTTCCACTGGGTGGCAGCGAAGCTTATGTTTTCTTTTTTTTGCCTTCAGCAGAGATATTCAAATATGAGTGTTCGTGTGAATGTACGGCAGATAGGGGACAAAATGTCCCCACAAGGGCACATGGATAGGGGAATATCTCGGCTGGGATTTTTTTTTTTTTTTTTTTTTCAAAAAGCTGCATCGGGTGTTAGATCTTTAGTTTACATTCATGGGAAGTCTGTTTGTAGTCGTATCATAAACCCCTTGATGCAAGTCATCATACACACTTTATTACAAATACATATAGTGGTAATAAACTCCACAAATATAAAACATTAAACTGACTTTACAGGCTGCTTTACAAGATTAAAATTAAGCCTGCATAAAACCAAACACACGCTATAGAGCAGGACAAAATGAAAGACTAAGTGATAAAAGAAACGTTTGAGATGAGAGAATAAGTCATCATGGAAGCTCTTCACACAGTGGTCAAAATCAAAATCCAAAGGAAAACCAAATGCAGTCTAAAAAGTTACTGCTCAGCAGAGGAGCTTACTTCTGGCCCTTCTGCCCTGAAGAGTTGGAAGAGCCAATGATGACACTCAGGCAGAGAAGGCTGAATTATAGGAGTTAGACTTGAATTCAATGGTCCGTTTACAGTCTTACTGATGGTAACTTTAAGAATTCAGACCAGGCTATCATATCACAAAGTGATGGAAGGAAAGCATGTCAGACAGCATGTTTGAGTATGAGATCCCTCACAGCAGAAAGTATACGTTCTCAGGAATCGTCTTGATCAGGGGGTTTTCATTAACCACATTTCATATCACCAGTTCAAGGTGGGATATTCACGCCCCCGTAAAGCCTCGCCTTCAACATAAATGTTACAGAGAAACGCAGTGGTGACACCAAGTCGTCCCTGTGCTTTGCCAACGTTACAGGTAGTGATAGGTGTAACAAAGATGACATGGGATCACAGTAAGATGGCAGAGACAGAACAGTGAAACAGTGCCGTGTAAGCACCAGATGACAGCAGAGCTTTGTTATGACACTGCTGCACTGTCAGATCTAAAAAGGGCTAAAAACTTGAAATCTCCTGTCTCCATAACTGCACTCACTAATTGTTGCTGACGACTGCCCGCCTCATGATATTTCATTTCAGTCAACCATGCAATAACTTGATTGGTTGGAGGCCAAAGGGCTGCTGATTTATCTTATTCCTTATCCTGTTGGTTTACTCTCTCTCTATTTTTTTCATCAAGTTTTGCCAACTTCAACTGTCTTCCACGGAGACTTCAAAGAAACAAATGGGTTCACTGCCATGTAGTTCAAAGCATCCAAAGATTGAAAAGTTTTCTTGTCAAAAAGAGCTTATAAAGGAAATCTCACAATAAGCAAAAGGGACGGAGAGGCCATTTCTTTTTACCTAAAGTTGGAACGTAAGCTTGTCATGGTTCTCTTGAAGCAGAGCTGCTTAGGTCATTTCCTTTAAGTATTTGAATGTGTTGTTGTGGTTGGTGAGGTTGTGAAGTTTCAGAAAAGCAGCATGCATTAGGGCCTGTGTCCACAGACAATGTTTTTAGTAATATCAGTTTTATATTTAAAACCAATGTAGTTCAGCGTTTTCTGCGCTCTCAGTAAAAAGAAGTTAAACTCTCAGAACAGCGCCTAGCTCATCAATGTCACTTCCCCCTCACAGCAATGGCGGGCGGAGGAGACGCTAGTCTGACTCGTCTTTTCGAGGGTACAATCTCCAGGTCCAGAGCTGCTGCTAATGCCAGGAGACAACTCCTTTACATCGTTTTCATGTTTTCTTGGTGCTATTTCCTTGAATGAAATATGAAGCAGACGGAGCTATCTAAAACACACCTTACCACCATTACCGAGGGGAAGCAAGACCTCTGGTCTTGTTCTCATTTCTTTCAAGTCAGCTTCAATACCCCCTATACTTAAGAAACCTGGTGCAGACCCAAATGACTTCAATAACTTTCGCCCTATTTCTAATCTACCCTTCCTATCCAAAATTCTTGAAAAAACAGTTGCATCTCAGGTTCACACTCATTTGTCTGACAATAACCTCTACGAACAGTTCCAGTCTGGTTT
Organism: Labrus mixtus; assembly: GCF_963584025.1. NCBI lineage: Eukaryota > Metazoa > Chordata > Actinopteri > Labriformes > Labridae > Labrus > Labrus mixtus. The sequence continues at coordinate 10,352,832 of NC_083630.1, forward strand.
CCACCCCCTCCGTAGCACAGAGACAGCACTGGTAAAAATCACCAATGACCTCCTCATGGCAGCTGACTCCGGACTTCTAACCATCCTCATCCTCCTTGATCTAAGTGCAGCCTTCGACACCATCTCCCATCACACACTCCTTGACAAACTTGCCTCCATTGGAATCACTGACACACCCTTGCACTGGTTTTCATCCTATTTCTCTGGTCGCACTCAGTTCACTCAACTAGGAACCTTCAAATCCCAGCCATTTCCAGTCACTACCGGTGTTCCTCAGGGTTCTGTCCTGGGCCCCCTTCTGTTCATCATCTATCTCCTTCCTCTTGGCCATATCTTCCGTAAGTATAACATCCAGTTCCACTGCTATGCGGATGACACCCAGCTCTACCTATCCACCAAACCCACCTCCTCCCTCCCGCCCACTTCCCTGACTGATTGCCTGCAAGAAATCAAATCCTGGTTCACCTGCAACTTCCTCAAATTAAACAGTAACAAAACCGAGCTTCTCCTCATCAGCACCAAATCAACAATCTCTAAACTCGACAGTTTTTCTCTGGCTATTGACCACTCCTCAGTTTCTCCCTCCCCTCATGTTAAGAGTCTGGGTGTCATCCTAGATAGCACACTATCATTCCAAGCTCACATCAATAATGTCACCCGGTCTGCTTATTTCCATCTTTGTAATATTAATCGCCTCCGCCCGTCCCTCACTCCCAGCAGTACTGCCATCCTCGTCAACACCCTGGTTACATCCCACATTGACTACTGCAACTCCCTTCTCTTTGGTCTCCCTCTCAAGTCCATCCACAAACTTCAACTGGTCCAGAACTCTTCTGCTCGCATCATCACCAGAACGCCCTCTGTTAATCACATCACGCCTGTCCTACAGCAGCTTCATTGGCTCCCGGTTAAACATCGCATCACCTTCAAAATTCTGCTCCTCACCTTCAAGGCCATCCACAACCTCGCTCCGCTTTACCTCTCTGAACTCCTGCACATCAACACACCTACTCGCACTCTCAGGTCTTCTTCCATTCAACTCACTGCACCAACCGCCCGCCTGTCTACCATGGGGTCAGCCGCTCTGCCCCCCACCTCTGGAACTCCCTCCCACCACAAATCCGTAATATCGACTCTCTCTCCATATTCAAATCTCATCTCAAAACACATCTTTTTAAACTGGCTTATTCAGTCTGATCATTCTCCACGCGTTCTCATAACTCCTTTTACATCCTGTACATTTGTGTTTTTTGTGTTTTTAATGTTAATTTGTTGTTTTTATCTCTGCTCTGTAAGGTGACCTTGAGAGTTTTGAAAGGCGCCTTTAAATAAAATGTATTATTATTATTATTAGAAGTTAACTTTCGTAACCTAGCAACAATAAGAGCTAGTAAGAGCGCTTCAAACTAAGAAAAAAAAAACACCATCTGCGGTAACAGGCTGTTGGACAGGGATAGAGTTTGTTTTAGTTGTTTCAATGTGAACCATCTGAAAGGTCAAGATAAAACATTAGTTGAATTCTGAATTCCAACTATGTGGATGAGATATCTTTTAAAATTGCAAGCAGACAATGCATGTGAAATGATTGGAATCTTGACAACAAGGTGAAATGAGGCTCCAGAAGGTGAGAGAGGAACATTTGCATAATTGATTCAACATGTTTATCCGTGTCGAGATTACCATCCTCATCAATAATTTGTAATGAACAAACATAGTGATATGAATTGCTATGTGATCTGCAATTCCCAGCTCTCATGCTAAGCTTTGCAATCGATCCTTTTTAATAGGAACAATACCAAATGAGTAGCATTTAAGAATTGATCTGTATATATTGATTGCCGAGGCATTGATCTTCACATCCCTGGATGCCTGGATGAGGTTTGGACCATAAATCCAGTCAGGGGTGTTTGGGGGTGTGTGTGTGTGTGTGGGTGGGTGTGCGTGTGTGTGTGAGAGCCAGGCAGTAGCTACATTTCATCATCTGAAGAGTTGTGTAGTCTCGTCTGTGACTCTTGAGACAGATAAAAACGATTGTATTTCTCAGTATGCTGCTTAATGTTCACACTCTGTAATTCCACAGTGTCGAGAGCAGCCCAGCCTCCATGTCACACGCTCTCAAGGCTAAATGCACCAGCAGTGAATCACAAGTGTGTTACAGCTCAAACGAATATGACATATTTTTGTCTTGAGACAGACTTCCTTATTCGTGTGCTGGGTGAAATAAATGTATCTCTGCGCTGCTGTTTATTTGAATTCCTGTTCTATTTTCCTGGTTTCCTTCCTCATTATGAAACATTTCAGGCCCGAGGTAATTTGGCCTATACATTACAGGAGAAAAGTGAGCCTCCTGTGCATGTTATAATACAAACACCTGTCAAAAACAATGCAGACCAAAGCAATATATTTGTAATGTTTCTATAGTAGCTTTACCTGAATGCACTCCAGTTCTTCTGCTGAAGGATTAAGTCCTTATCAGCAGATTTAGTTTACTCAGTTGTAATCCCTATTTACAGAATCTGCATATAAATGTTGAATCTGTCCACGGGGGCCTGGATTGTCAGCATGGGAAGTGTTCTGGTTTCCAATTGCTTCTACATTTGTAGTGCGAACTGAATTGACCAATTATGTATCAGCATGCTTTGGTGTAGACTGGAGAAACAGCCTGTGTGGACAGCGAAACGAGGCGGGGCGTTATCCAGGTTAAAGACATATTACTTCCTATTGGTGGTAATCTAACAATGATTTAATGATCTCTATAAATATATTTATCTGGATAAAAGTGTAGCTAACAATCCATTACAGATCAATCATATTAACTTGAGCCACACATCTGCTTGACACTTTGTCATAAAAGCCAATAAGTGTTTAGATTTTCTAGACCTGAAACGCATCAGACATGATCAATCCGACCTCCATTCAACAAACACACATTTGTAAAGTTGTGTTCTTCTGCTCTTAAGGACAGACCTGTCAAAGCATATTTACTTTTGAAAAGTCTTTAATGTTTTTTAACTTTAACTATTTTTTAAGATGAGATAATAGTCGCAAAAACTTTAAAAAAATGTAATTGATGACTATTTGAATATATGAAAATCCTGACCCATCCCTTTCCCACTGGCAGTATACATTAAGGGGGTGCATACATTACCCAACTAGGAACAAGAGTTGGAAATTAGCAATAGCTATAAAGTCTCTGTGCAGCACATCAGTTGCATGCTTTGTATTGAAACTAGGATAAATTGCATTGTCCCGATAAATAAATGAATGCACGAGCGCCGTTGTATTGTGTAGAAACTCGCACTTTGAGTGTAGGCCAGTGCACGCAAGGGGTAGAGACAGATACACTTTAAAGGCTGAGCTTTTCTTTCTTTAAGGTTAAGGCTATTATGACTTCATCCCGTCCATATTTGTGAATGCAATATCTTAGAAATGCTTGATGGATGCTTCCTCTCAATTGTTGCATTTTTTTTTTGTTCTTCTGGAAGAAAGCTATTTTAAATGAATGAATCCGTTACAGCCTTCTTTTTGTTAGAAAGTTACAGATGGATGTAAACTGCAACTTGACTGGTGGGCAAAGGGAATACAACCTGTGAGGCAGTGGTTGTAGCTTTTATGATATATATATATATATATATATAGAATACGACCTAGATTCTCAATCTTTGAATTTGCAATAAAAGGCTGGAGTTCAGCATGTAACGTAGATTAGCATAGTATCATCTCACGGTCATAAAGGAGGAAGCAAACACAAAAGCTGTTCTCTGTGATGTGAAATCTCATCATGGAGGAAGTGAGGAAATACAGGAAGGAGAGCGAGCTTGTGAAGGAGGCACAGGTTGAGCACATCCATTACAGATAAAGTGACCCTTTTACCAGGATCAGTCTAATGCATTTTCTATACGGTCCACAAAGTGTAAGACTAATGTTGGCAGCAGCTCCTGTCCTGTGTTTTAGACCTGCTGTCTAAGCGCAACGCACAATCAATATGTTGGAAGAAAATAGACTTGTTGCAGTGACGCAAGAGAAAATATGTCACAGGGTGTTGTGAGGTCAGATTTGATGGGTGTATTGATTCAAATTGAAATGTGTTTGATGTTTTGTGAGATTGACATTTGACGTTTGTTGAAATGTATTGGGTGAAATAAGGAAGTGACAGCCAATAACTGAAAGGGGTTTCTGTTTTTTTTTAATGTTTCTGTTTGGATGTTCAATAGTGTGACAGAGAAACTTTTGTAGGTACGGAGCCACTAAGGATCTATAAAGCCCCCAGGGCTGCATGGATGTTTCAACAGTGTTAAAACACATGGCTCCAAAAAGCTTGCCGCCCAGTGGCAAGGTCGTAGAACATGCCAATACAGCTACCATCAGTTGTCTGCACATAAGTGGAGATTTGAATAAAGCTGACCCTACCTAAACGCCACCAAGTCACATCACTGACTTTCTAATGAGTCTCCTATTGGATATAGGTGGTGCCTTTATTATCCACATGACAGTAAACTACATTGATACAGGTGATTCCTAAAGACCAAGCTTCCTCAAAGCAGTCTTTAGGGAAATATGCGTTTGCTGAAACAAAAGCTACATTTCAGGAAAAGGCATCTATGGATTGAAATGGAAAAGAGTAAGCACTGTCGAGCAAACAGAACACACCCAGAGCCTCAGACAAGTCCTCTTCATACTTCATTTGAAAAAGAAAACTCTTACAGAAGACGTGTTACTACTGGATGGTGTTTTTTTTTTGTTTTTTTTTAAGGACGAGTGGATCCGAAGATGCATTTTTCATCAAGTTACAAGAAGAAGCACAAAAATGGCTTTAGAGAAAGCATTACAATAACCAATCTAAAATGTTTTGTAAGCCAGGGGTTTTGATAGAAAAGAGAGCCATTCTGCATCAGCAATGTGGAGCAGCGAGGATAGCTCGTCTGACATACTAACTCTGTCTTTGATATGTAAGCAGAACTTTCTAACTGTCTCTCTCTATTTCTCCCTCTTCCCTCTTCCACCCCACCCTTCCCTGCTCTCTTTCCTTTCTTCCATCAGGGCGAAGTGGGACCCAGGGGATGGAAAGGAGAGGTTTGTCGAATTAGACTTTGCGGTATTAGATATAATCCATTCTGTCTTATTCCGCAGCGCACTGAGAAGCCCTGTCAAGCCTGCACGGCTGCCATAGACGACTTACAGAGCCAATACCTCGAGGCTGGGGGGAAATCTGGCCCCATGGGCAAAAATATACATCACAAAAGCCGTCTCTCAGAAGACGAACACATCTGAAATATCAAACACTTACTGTACTGTCAGCAGAATCACAAATTATGGAGATACAGCCTCCCTTAGCTGAGCATGTTTATTGAACACTATTTAATAGAAAAAAAAAACTACCCACCTTTTTAACACGCTTTTTAAATCACTTTCAATATGTTTGTAAGAATGTAAAATAATGCCGTCATTACTTTCAAAGCGAACTCCTGCACAACAAAGATGGGGAAGACTACAACATTTCAAATGTACACCAGGCAGAATATCTAACAGTGTTCACAGTGGGGATCAATAATTCAATCAAAATAAATGTTTTTTAAATGTTACCTGTAAGTCCACACTCTAATGTAGTCACCAAGGCTAAAGATATGACCTTTTGCTTTGTAAGTTACAGACATTAGCAACACTTTATAGTGCGCTAGTTAGCCTGACAGCTAATGATTGGAGCTTAAATCAGTGCATACATAAAGACCTCACACTCTTTGTATGGCATTTTTTTTAACCTTTACTTTTATACAAAGCAGTGTTGAGGTCAAGTTTTTTGGGGAAATATTAAGCAAAAGGCAATTTCTTCTTTTGCATGAGATAACTTCATGTCGCAAGTAGCCTCAGTTTCACTTTTTTTCCTTTTGCAAACTGAGATTTTCTGCCCTCTCTCTTGCTCTTTCAGAAAGGAGTGACAGGGGATTTTGGCCTCAGGGGGACTGAAGGAAAGAAAGGAGAGATGGGCCATATGGGTGCTGTTGGTCCCCGGGGATTTCCTGGCCAGGACGGGTTGCCGGGACTACCAGGTCATTCAGGATACCCTGGAAAACCTGTGAGTTATTCTCCTCCTGACCATCACTACTGAGTGGATCTTTGGAAGAAAAGAAAGAAAATGCACTTAAAGAAGCAGTCAGAGACTTTCCTGTCTGGGATGGGGAGTTATGTTTGCGAGTAATGAGTGTGTGTGGGCTTTGAGAAGGCACAGAATGGAGGGTTAAGCAGATCCGGTAAATCCTTAGGCATGCTCAACCCCAAGTTGGGTTTTCCCGGTCCCAGAGTTGACTAAGCTGAATCAAAGTGTAATTTTGTGTTGCAGGGCAAGCCTCCCTCAGATGAACATCTTCTTAAGCTCTGCTCGGATGTCCTGCGTAGTAAGTATCTTGTTTTTTGTCTTTTATGAGAATCCAAGTTCAAAAGCCTCCGTCTGAAACTCCACATACATCTAACAGAAAAGAGAAACAGGTTAGTAGGCTGACAACACAAAGGGAAATAATGTCTATATGCACAATAGTTACAAGCTGGCCTTAACGTAGTCCCACAGAAGTATACTGAAGGACTGAAGAACCAGAGAATATATGCACCATGGGCTGATGATTTGATGAGAGACAGGAGGCTGAAGGAGGCAGGAGGTAGAGCAGGTGAGGAGAACTGAGGATGGGAACGCCCAGAGACAAACAGATACAAGAAGAAAAACAAGGGAGGGCAGGAACACTGGAGAAATGCATGAGGTGCATCTCGTGTCACTAACCTTCTGTCCCCTCGCTCCTCGCTCGAACCGGAAGTAGTTTCTGGCCCTGCCATTTTAAGGAGAGTCCCAAAGCAACTAAAGCTGCTTGGAGGAGAGAGGATTGAGGAGGGAGATCTGATGAGCAAGGATACACGAGAGCAGCCTTCAAGAAAGTCTTTTTACTGATAGACATGCCTCTTCATGGGATATGACTCATTGATTGGATGCTGCAGCAGATCTGACTTCCATTAACATCAGCAGAGTTTGATAACAGAAAAAAAAACACATTTAATAAAGACGCTAAATGTACACAACAAACAGACAATAAACACCCGCCAGTTTCTAAAGTGTCGGCATGTGATGAGCTGGGATTAAAAAAGTGTTTGGCATGAGGATGTTTGTGAGGAACACTTTTGACATTCATCTTTAATTAGTTAATATAAGGCTGATGTAATTAGTGTCTGGTTTTATTGTTGATTTTAATGTTTCCTGAATTTTAAAACCTAATAAATAATTTTAGGAGAGATTTTTTTTACGGACGGATTGATTATGAAACATAATCATAAAATATTAAATTCACAAGATTATCAGTCAATACAAATCAAATCAAATAATAAATCATTTAATAATAAAGCATTGTTCTGTAGAAATGGTCCGTATGGTTTAAATCAGAGCTCAAACAGACTGCAGGGTTGTGCAAATTGTCATTGTGTGCAGATGTATGTAATCAGGTAACATACAGATAATAAACACTGTTACTGTGTAATTAGAATTTATACAGTACACATGTGTGCATACACTTACAGCTGTAAAAGAAGACTGACAGCTGAGCGATGAACAGCTGATGTCATCATGACAAACGTATGTCGCTATCACATGATGCTTCAGAGGAAAGGACGTCTCTTGTCTCCTAAAACATGTTTCCTTGTTCCTCCCTCCTCGGCTTCATTTCCTTGAGTCTCTCCATGCATCTTTTGTGGGAGGGACAAAAACGCAAGTAAGGGATGCAAGTGAATGAATGCAACTTAAGAGTCATTGGACGTACCCAAGGACAAAGAAAAAAGGGGAAACTTGTAGCCTAGGCTCGCTCTTGACATCCGGCTGCCGGGTTTAAAGTGGTTGTTATGTTGAATTGCACGTGCTATGCTAAGTTAGAATTACATTGCTCAGTTTTATAAATGTGTATGAACAAAAATGAATGGCTTGAGGGGATACTATCTTACCTTATCTGTTGCTCCATGGCTGATTAGAACTCTTTTCAGCATCAGCTACATGGGACTGGATAGATTTACACCAATCAGGTAATCAAATTGGTTTGTGGATCGCTTCAGGTACAGTTTAATGAGCTGCTGTGGATGACTCTTGTTTGGATGCTTTCCCTTTCCATAATTGAGCAGCGAAAAACTTTGTACAAAGTCACATCAATTCTTTAGCCTGAAGAAATTGCAAAAATGAAATTTGTTTCTGATTACATATAGATCTAATCGCTTGTACAGAACCGGTACACAAGAATAATTATGGAGATGGTGCTTTTCACTAAAGTTACAAGTAAAGTTTGATATATTGGACAGTTTATGGGCATAGCTTTGATGGGAACCCCCTCTATTCTATTGGGATGCATGTACCTTTAAAATTAAATATGAAAAATCTTTGAATGTCTCTGACGTTAAAAGATACATACTACAGCTGCACAGTTGATCACAATTTCATTGCTATAATGACCTGAGCATTCACAATAAACACATCCCAAAAGTATGTGTGCATGCTGAGTGAGAAATCATAGCTTATTTCCTTAAAATATATTTCCGGTTACACTTTAAATTAAGGCCACAGTGTTCTCTATTAACTAGCTGCTTATTAGCATGCTAATTAGTAGCATACTGGCTGCTTATTAGTCATTATTAAGTGCTAACCTGATTCTACATGACCTTAGTCTGTAGCTAATAGGGCATTAATTACAAGTTTACCCTCAGTAGTGCTGCTTATTCATGGTAGGTTAGGAAGTTGTTAAACATGAATTATGATCTTACTATGATTTTTTTTCGAAAGCCCCTTATTAAGTAGATGTAAGCGAAAGCATTTTAAGATCATAATTCAATTCAACAACTTCCTAACTTCCTATCAATGAGCAGTAATAAGGGGAGCATTGAGGGCAAACTCTTATTTAATGAACTATAAGCTACAGACTATGGTCACATAGAGTAAGGAACTGCAGCTACTATGTTAATAATTATCATGCTAATAAGCAGCTAATGAATATCATGACCTTAATTTTAAGTGTTACCGGATATATTTTTTGTGGAATTGACAACAGTACTTTCTCACTCAGCATTCATACATTTTACTCATTGGTTGGAAGCCTGGCTGTAAGGTCCAGGCTTTCACACCATTTTGATGCAGTCAAATTAAGTTTAAGCTAGCTATCAGATACCCTCAGAACAATTAGGGCCAAAATGCTTGTTGGTTATATTTTGGATTCAGAAGAATCATGATGCAAATATAGCTATTGTGTGAAACATAAAGAACAGCAGATAAACATAAAGACTGTGAGTTATAGCCAAGATTCACTTGAACGACATGATCGCACATTGCATATTTTTCCTATTCTGTGCTGGCAGAATACTCACTGTATTCATATGGCTTTTCTTTGTAATAATGCTTATAATATTTGGTGGTTAGTCTGTCTTAGCAGCTTTATATAATACTTTCTACATAGATGGATTCCTCAGCATGCTCCTCTTTGTGCCCCACAGATCAGCTTCCAGCACTACTCCAGAGCCTGGCTCAACCAGCTAGGTGTGAATCCTGCCACAGTGTGAAGGGACCCCCAGGGGAGCAAGGAGCACCAGGACCCAAAGGCTCCATGGGAACTCCAGGCTACCCTGGCAGGAGTGGATCTCCTGGATACCCAGGACCCCCTGGTATGCAGGGTTCTGCAGGCCTAAAAGGTAAATTGATCCCTAATTGGAACCTCAAGGCAGGTGAATGTAATCTGTATTCAGTGCTTGTTTTACAGCTAGAGGTCTTTGATTCACTGTCTGAAACTGTGGCAAAAATGTTTCAATCACTTTCTTTACCCTGACAAAAACAAGACAGTAAATAACAACACAACTTCATGAACAAGAGCAAGGACAAAATTTACCGCCGCTTTCATCAACGATTAAAATCAAAACGGTGTCAACGAGGAACAAATTGGATGTGTTGATGTTCACTGTACCCCATAAAACAACATCATTAAACAAGTGAACATCAGTGAAAAGTCAGCAGAGCAAAAGACAACAAATACAAAATGCATACCCATCTCATTGAGCTGTCGTTGATTTATCACCACTTCAAGACAGAGAGTGGCTAATCATCCGTGACAGACGCCAAACTGTACCTCTCCACTGCTGTGTACCACTTCCACTCAATGGCTCAGGATCATCCGACACTTTAGAGGTGTCAAAACGAGGGAAGAGACTGAAAGATATAGTGGAAATATACGTTTGAGAGAGATGCAAATTCACCAGCAAGGGAGGGTCTACAAAATGACTCTTATCAAAAATGAACGTATGAAGTATAGGATCGAGAATCTTGGAGCTTCTCAAGGTTTTTTAAGGAACTAAAATGTAGAACAATTTCATCAAGTCAATGAAGCAGATGGCAGACTTTTATGACTTTTGCAAGTTGCTACACTTAATAGAAATACAGATCAGTTAAAAAGAGTACTGGAGATCTATTCAGGCAATATTGTTTGAAGTATGTTTAGGGGCAAGTGTTGGGGAGGGGGGTAGGGGGTGTTGAACTCAGACACAATTTTGGAACTCCTCTACAATCATAGTCAATCCCGCCCTGACGACAAAGATATGCCTCTGGGAACGGATGCCATTTTCTCTGTAATTCCAGTGAATTCAGCTGTTAGCAATAAACGACTTTCAGTGTGCTATTTCTTGGTCCATAACATCACCTGGAGTATGTCCTGTTTGTCTGTTTCCCAAGAGTCCCAGTTCAACAGTAGAACATTAGGGGCGCTGGTGGCACAGTGGTTAGTGTGCGCGCACCATGTGTGGAGGCTGTAGTCCTCCAAGCGGGTGGCCCTGATTCGAATCTGACTTTTGGCTTATTTCCTGCATGTCATACCCCACTCTCTCTCTCCCTGGTTTCTGACTCTATCCACTGTCCTATCTCTAAAAATAAAGGCATAGTCCAAAAATACTATTTCTGTTGAATGGAGGTCAGATCGATCACTTCTGATGCTTTTCAGGTATAGTGTCGTGGAGCAAGAGCTGTTGGACAGAGACTTATGGCTTTATGAATCGAGGATCTGTTTATTTCACTGGGAGCAGTTCTTTTATATCATCACCATCATTCTTTTTTGGGCCATCAAACCACCAAGCAATTACAGCATGTGTACTAAATAAAGAACATTATATGGAAAGGCAGGTGGTTTCATAACAGGATGTGTATGTGTGTGTATGTGTGTGTATGTGTGTGTGTGTGCGTGCATGTGTGTGTGTTTATCAAAACAGGATCTTATGATATGGCTGGAACCAAAGATCAGATAACAACTGGTTCGTGCCTGTTCCTGCCAAAACTGTGTACCTCTGTTATACTTCAATCTTTCTTTTGCTGCTTGGTTGTCCATCAATCGGAAGCTTAGCAGTTTGATCCTTTAGGCCTCGCAATCCACAAGGTGAGGTGTCCTCTAGGAAGACAGTGTACCCCAAGTGGTTCCTGAAAGCTATTCCCTTGACGTGTGAATCAGTATGATTTGATTAGATCAGATCCTGATGGGCAGATTGGCAATTGTGCTTAAGCACGGTATGACAACATTGTCAGTGTGTCCGTGCCTTAAAGCACTTTGAGTGGTTGGAAGAACAGATAAGGACTATTTGAGAGAGGTTCATTATCAATCTGTGGTTTCACACTTCTGCGAAGACTGCCATTTTTTGTACAAGTATATAAATGGTTTGAAGATAAACCTTGTTAAAACCCTTTCTAAAAGTCCAAGAGGTACAACATTGATTATGCCATAAAGCTGCCCCCTTAAGTGTTTGAGGAGACAACGTATACCCCAACTTCCTAATAAGTGCTGAGGTAAAACTTGATGACATCAAATTCAAGTTGAAATAAAGAATAAGAAAAGTACATTCCTTTAGTTTTATCATGTAGACTCTGACACAGCACATGACTGGACATAGACAGCTTGAAGGGAAAGCTATGCATTTCTTGTATTTCTTCTGCTATTTTTTTTAAAGCAGTCATATTTTTCCCCCAGGTGACATCGGACCAAGGGGCCTCAAAGGCAGCAAAGGGGAAGGGTACCTTGGACCCCCAGGACCACCTGGACAGCCAGGTATGTAAAAAGCCCACCAATCAGCATGTTATGCTGATATTATGTGGAGTTGGAGCAGTTTGAGCAGCCTCACCATGGTGTTTGACGTCTGATCTGTGCTTCATTGCACTTTCAACAAAGATGAATCATGGTTGTTTGTGGTCTCATATATTTTAATTGACATGGGAGCGAGCATTGTTAGTATTTAATTTTCATCCAGTACTCTTTGTGACAGCTTGGGGAGGTGGGGTGAAGGAGAAGAGAGGGCATGTCACAGACAGCGTGTGCCGTATATCTCTGTGGAAGCTATAATAGCTTATTAACTCGTCCCATAATGTATGAACAGATGTAATTAATGATCCATCATGTGATATTTTTAGTTCATAGAACAAGAACTATGGTAACACTTAATGCAACCTTTCACTTTCTTTCCGTTAATGAGGCAGAACCATCACCAGCTGTGTTTTCCGTATTTTCTTCTTTCTTTATCGCTGCAGGAATTCAGGGTCCTCGCGGTTTCGATGGAGTCGGCCATCCAGGAAATCAGGGCATTCCTGGAAAACCAGGACCACCAGGAGACCCCGGTAAACGAGGCAACCCGGGGCTTCCAGGGGTTTGTGATGTTTCCATGTGTTATCAGACCTACAACCTCAGGGAACATTACAGCAAAGGACCAAATGTCTGATGTTCAAGCAGCGTGTGGGAGGCTGCTATTGACTCAAACACCCAGGTGTTTCCAGGAACGATTTACTGAATCACTGATTTACAGAGATGTGTGTGACTGTTGAGTCTGTTATGACAAAGTGTGTATGGAGAACAGCTGCTCTGGAGGCACAAACAACCTCATTAGTTGAAATAAACTGAAATAGGAATGGCACTGGTTCATGATAATGAACAGCATGCTAGCAGCCTAGCTTACTGAGATACCAGACAACTAGGTCAACTCTCTTATAAAACTTTCTAAGTTTGAGTAAGGCTCAGGAAAGAAAAAATATTAGGCTTTTTGTAAATCATTGCCCATGGATATGCAGTAAACTGTGCATAGTTCTGCTATCTGTGGGCACAGCTTTGTAAACCAAAGAAAAGTTTAGTAAAATGTGCACACAGATTTGCAAAGTGTAGGCAAGGAGATGTAAACTGTGTGTATTGGTTTGCAATCTGTGGGCACAGAATGCATAATTCCTACCTAAGCTTTACCTCATCACTAAATGATGAAGTCTGTGTACCTCTTATTTTACTTGACTTATCCTTAATGTTTGAGCTAATAATTTAGGCTTTGCTAGCAAGACCAGATGCTAACAGGTTAACCTCAACAGGATTTTGTCTAAACATCTGCAACAAATCTTTAATACACAGTTGTAAAATAAAAAAAGAGGAGGTCCTAGTCTGAGAGATTACTGTATATGAAACCTGAGGCTAATAAAGCAACGTAAATATTAGCCTGATCCTGACGAACTTGTGCCAAAGTACACGTCAAATGAGTATTTATTCATTGAATAATCTATCATTTACCGCAGTATGGTAAAACTGTACACAACATATCTGTGGTATGATCCAATGAGGTAATGTCAACTTGTGAGACTATTTCTGCCTTCAGTTCAACTGACTCAGTGAACTGATTGTATCTACAATTTATGTGGAACTTAGAGAACATTTCAAAATAGCAATTCTTGTGAAATCATAGCTAGGGTTAGATTATGTTTTTTGGATTATTATCTCAAAGGTTATTAGAGCATGGAGCATTCTTGGTTTGTGCTAAATGTCTTTTTGTATCTGCCATTATTTTCTAGTTTGCCAAAGAGTTATCGTGCATGCCTTTACAATGCATACACGGCCATACATTCTTAAAACTTTACTTCAGCAGCAGTAGATTTTCTTAAGAATTTAACCTGTCCCCGTTTTTAATTTACTCCCATTTCAGTTTGCTGTTGAGGATCTTTGCCGTTTTAAACTGAAATTATTAACTTAACATGTCTTCATTATTAATGTATTGTATTTCATTTCCACAGCAAAAAAACAAACATCAGTAGTAACAGTCGTGTTATACTCATAATATGACTGCAGCATAAAGTCACTCTTCTCACACATAAAAGTGGAAGTCATTCAAGAAAATGTGAATGGAAACTAGATTTCTCTTGAAGAGAAACTCGGAGCAGAAGAGGTGGAAGTTTGGCAGCCTTAGTTATTTTCTAACTTTTTCGATTTTATTCAAACACTTGTAAGACGGCACAACATTTGACCAAACTCATTTCAATGTAACTGCAGCAATCAGTGGTTCTTTTTTTGCAGTGACAAGTAAACATGCAAATCTGAAATATATATTATGTTGAGTTATACTGTTGATGTGTTATTTTTAATCATTTACTGACGGCTACTGATCCTAAGGGTGCAGACATTTAAGAAAATAGAAAGGAAAATAACGTGATCTGCAGACCGAGTTGAGGATATCTAAAATGTGTTTCGAAATGCCTGTGTGAAACAAGGTGCATTCATTCATTTATTTTGTTTACTAATGGATTGCTTTTCAGCCTTTAGCGAAGTGAATACATTTATGTGCAATGGTTAAGCAAATGATAGCATGCAAGTTTTTTTTTTTCAGGTTTACTTTTGGGCTTTTTTTAATATCTTTACTGTAGAGACAGGAAAGTGGCTAGAATTGGAAATCAGGGAGGTGGGAATAACATGCGGATTTGAACCCGGGCCATCTGCCTCGAGGGCCAAAGCCTCTGTACGTGCAAACTAACCGATGCCACATGGCGACCTCCTCTTAAAAAACAAGAATTTGAGAAGTTTTCTTCTACTCTTGAGGACAGACCTGAAAAAAAAGCTTGCTGGTTTACTTTTTGCAAATCTGCATCATGATGAAGAGAGTCAGAGTGAAGCGCTGTGTAACTTATATTCTGCTGTTGAACTGAGACTCAGCAGAAAAAGAGGCACTACTCTGGGATGTTATAGACCAAGAAATTACAGCGTTTACGTTGCATTTACATTCATAGATTGCTGAAAGGTTCAAAGACTGGGGTCACACTAACCTTAACCCTAACCCTTATAACTAGTTAAAAGCAACTACAATTAGTTTCTTTACTTTTCTATGGCCCATTTAAAGTCATTGTACTCAGTAAAAAGAATTCAGATCAACCATTTTTAGTCACATCAGCTCTATGAAGTTATGGCGGTACATCGAGCAGTTCTATGGAGCCAAATTGAGCAGCTGTTTCTGTTCCAGGTAGAGGGATTTAGCAACAATAAGCTGCCACAGCATCATATTAGCTGATACAGACAAAAAAAAACAGAAACATGCAACTACAGAAATAAGCAGTTTAGCGATGCATTAGCAAGGAGAAAGACATATTTTTTCTTAAGCATTCAGAAGAAAGTCAATTCCATAGCCATTTAAGGGGCATACTGGTTGTTTTACGGAAAATGGCTCTTGTCCCAGTTTCCCCAAAAGAGAGACTTAAAAAGTCAGTGTATGGTGAGGCCTGATAAGACAAACATGTCATCAGAAAACTCTGCCAAACACTTGGAGCCCTTCCAAATGCCTGGTGGAGTCACAGACGTGTTTGCACCTCTCTTTTTGGTTCAGACTTCAGGATGCCAGTTTCCTTTCTGTTGTTTGCTGCTCTCACCTGTTATTGTTGTCTTGTCAATAAGCTTGGCAGATTTCAAAGTATCAGCGCTGTAAGCAAGCGGTACAGAGCCTTTGAAGTAACACAAAGTGGGAAGAATTTAAGCAAGCATAAAGCCAACATAGCTGCTGGAAGAGTAACAATGTTAGAGTAACTCTGCATGTTGCCAACCTTCGCTTTTAGCTTTCAGCTTCTCGGGTTCTTAGACTTCATCCCTCATGTTATTTAAATTTAGAGTAACATTTTAGAGTGAGCAGCAGTGAGATGCTTTTGTTGCTTATCACATCCCATTCAAAAGTTTGATGAAACAAATAAAATAGTCATTTATTTTAGTAACCTAAAAAAACACTTAGGTTCATCCTCTTGGGATTAGACAAGAAACCTTCAAAAAATGTACATCATATTTTGACTTGTGGACACAGTGACTGCGTTTTTATGCACACTGAGAAATCTGGTTATTCATACCCCTGTATAGTTATTCAAACAATATTTCTGTCTACAAGCTCCCCAAATTATGAGAAATTATGACAGTCCATCCTCTCCATTTTTTTTGCCTGCTCCGCTTTTCAGAAAATGTGTGCTCAAACATGCTGTTTGGAGATTTTCCCTTTATGACATCACAAAGGGCAGGAACCCCTCCCCCAGGTGGGTGACCTTCCCACTGCTTGGTGTTTGTTCTGCCCTCTGAGTCTGCCTTCTCACCGTAAACAATAGGTCATGGAGCGAGAAAGCCCGAGACACCCAAGGTCTTTCAGAGAGGGGTGTGGCCAGACCAATTGAGGGGTTTATAGGCATGATCAAATACAGGATCAGAGTGGATTTAAAGCAAGAAACTTCACAGACATGCTTTGGGGACCCCTGAGGCTCATTTAAACTGTTTAAAAGGGAGTATAATATGGGACCTTTCGTTAAAACTGTAGGTATGAGTGAAGGAAATTTAATTACCAAATGTCAAACATGCTGGTTCCAGCTTCCAAACTTAAGAGTTCTGGACTTTTGGCTAAACAAAAAAGAAGCTATAGCTTACTGTAAAAAATCATATTGTGCTCTGGACCAATATGGATGACGAGTTTTCATCATTTCTGGCATCGTACTGACAAGAAAAGAATCCTTAAGTATTGGAAATACACAGTATGGATTGAAAGTGAAAATAATATCACGTTGCAGCCATACCTGTTGTTGAAATTTGGGAAATGTAGGATCCAGGAGTCCCGGAGCTCAACACATGCTAGAAAATAAACGTCAGGATTCCTAAACCTCTTGTGTTATAACATAAGATGTTTAATCTGCCTTTTGCAAATTCCCTGACTTTACAGAAGATCACTACTTAAAAGATAGAAAGAGCAACCCTTTAAACCAAATGTTTCATCATCTTCCACCTGACAACACATCGATGCAAACCATGGTTTTATATTGTTAACCTCAACATCCATCTTAAGATCTTTATGTATTTCCATATCTGGAAAAGCAAACAGGAAGTTCATCAACAGTTTTCTGTCGACAAATTCTTACAGCAAATGACAAATGGCATGTTTGTTGGTGTCTACCAACAATGCAAAATGATTTTTTGCTGACCTGGCCATAGGTGAATTATAGGGAAAAGAGCCTGAGAATGATGGTTGAAGGGTAAATAAAGTATGAATGATCGTTGGTATGAGATTGGACGAGGTCTCTGGCCTCAAAGTCAAACTCCTAACTTCAGCTTTTTGCAGCACTACTTCACTGTCATGCTACTTTTGCTTTTTTTTTTCACAGAGAAAGCTGCAGTCCTGTTCTGTTGTTGAATACAGTCTCATATTTAATGCTGTGACTGAAAGATGTAGCCTAGGTTTGGTTTTTAACACAGTATAGCCAGTATATTATTTTCTTCTGAAATAAATGAGTAAGTTCTGACACTTGCTGTATAAGGTGTCAGCATATCAGTTGAGGTCATCAGTGCAGTCGGTGCTATGTGGGGGTTTATTTCCCTGTGCGGATGGGGACATGTTTTGTTTCCTGTGCAGATGGTGACAAGATTTGAGTTGGAGTTTTTCAATGTGATTAAAAACTTTGTGATTACACTCAAAACACACACTTACAACATTCTTGTCCAGGATGTTTTGCATTATGTTGCCCGTGTTCTGTATTTGTGATAGACTTTTTAAAAAATGCATCAGTTAATAACCTTTTCAAATTGTTCATGATATATAATATCCGTATGCTGGAGAAATGTAATGTTTACAAAGGTATTTTTATATATATATATTTGTCGGATTACATTGCATTATGAGTTGTAAAATGATTTTTGTATTGAAATAAACCTTCAGTAAATGTATCACAGGCTCTCTTGTCTTATTATTAATCTATAAGGAAATGTGCTCTGTCCTGAGTTAAGCTACACATGTGATCATATTTAACAAACAGTGGTAGGGTTGGTCATCTCTTGGTCTCACTGATGATAGTGGTTGCAGTTTAAAATGATCATCAGAAGCAACTTATCCCATTCATACACATCCATACGCTGACAATGATGCAAGTTCAAGTCAAGTTAGTTCAAGTTATCTTTAATAGTCAAATGCACAACATAACAGGCAAAGCAGTCATAGCTGGCAATGAAATTTTTGTGTTCCAAGCTCTCCTTAACAATGCAAAAATAAAAAATAGTATAGAAGATAGAGTAACAACATACAGTGCAATTAGGAACCAAAAGTTTAAATAAAAGTAGAATATATGTACAGTATATATATGTTAATATGTATGTATAGAATATATATATATATATATATATAACAATAAAGTAAAGTGTCTCAGACAGTATCTGTGTAGTGCAGTGGCATACAGTGTGCAGTAGTATGCTTGTGTGTGCAAAAATATTGTGTGTGTGTGTGTGTGCGTGTGTGTGTGTGTGTGTGTGGGGGGGGGGGGGGCAGGATCTTAGGGTTTAGGAGTTCAAGAGTCTTGTGGAGTTCAAGAGTCTTGTGGTGCTCGGGAGAATTTTGGTTTGGTTTGAGTGCCCATTTGGACACGTGGCCGCAGGCCATATACTTTTAAAGTACGTCTTACAAATGATCACACAGATGTTATTTTCATAGAGTTTATAATTACACAGTATCTAGATTCTATGATTGATTTTTTTTCTCCATTTCTTTCGATTAACCAATCACAGCTGCTAAGATTTTTTAAGCTAAATTAAGAGGTCTCTGAGGGGATTCTCAGAATCTTTGTTAGGCTTCCAAACCATGCAGCACTACAAACATTTAAAACATATTGAATAAAACATTTACAAAAGAGAGTCATCACCTCAGAAGAAACATATCTGTAGAATGAGAAAATATGTTCAAGGTATTTAATGTTGGTCCTCCGGAGAAGGGCTGTTGGTCCAAATCCCCTGACACAGACGTGAGTGGGGTTCAGCGAGCACTGATCTTTTTTCTCCCTCATTTAAGATTGTTAACACATCCTAACAATGGTACTTACTGTGGAAATCCCCCCCCCCCCCCCCGCTAAGTGCATGCTGCCTTTGCACTCATTGAACCTACCACACACACTCGAAACACACACAGCCACTGCTTGCTGCTGATATCTGTGGGTTCTTAATAATCCTTGCTGTCATAAGGGGAGGTTAATATTAGTCAGTGGGGAGCCATTTCAGTCTAATCTCCTCTGCTTTTAAAATGATTGTACTGCTCATGAAGACAAATCATTTCCCTGCTGATGTTGCTCATAAAAAGTTTGGAGAAATCAGAAGCTCTGTAAACATTATACTCATTACCTACACTTTTCTCAGATCATTTTGGGCTTCACTGCTGAGGCACATGACATAATCCATCTGAAAATAACAATCTACTAATTGCAATAATCAGTATTCATTGTTTCCCCAGTGCCACTGCAATAATGAGTCATGCTAGGCTGGATGTCGCTAACGTCAATAATCCCGCAGGCATGTTCTTGTCGTCTGGTTTCCCAAGTCAAGGTAGTCAAGGTTATCCTCATCTATATTGGTAGGTGCGCAAAAAATGACAAATCCTGGTTTAATGGGAAACAGTTAGGTAAACACTTGGGCTGTCAGCATTAACTAGTTAATGCCGATTACTTAAGGTCTGAAGTTAATGCATTCATTTTCTTTAATCGCAATTATAACAAATGCTTTTTGGTCCATTTTAGTTGCATCTTTGAATGTAAAAAAAACAAAACAAAAAACAAAACAAACAAACACATGATTAAAAATGTGATTAATCGCAATTAAATATAGAAATTTAGCGATTAATTGTGATTAAAATCGTTTGAAAGCCCTAGTAAAAGTAGTTCAGACCTCTGTTTCTGTTTTTCACAGATTTAACAAGAGTACATAAAGGAGGCACAAGAAATAGATGTGTGGTTGAGGTTAAACCAACACTTCATACAGCAGGACACTCATACACAGCCTTGGTTTTGTAAAGCACCTGTCTAGTCTTCTGACTATTAAAAGTGCTTTTACACTTTTACATGTAACATTTACCCATTCTCACACTGATGGCAGTGGATGCTATGTAAGAAGTCCAACTGCCCATTCACAGGCCGCTGGCGTAGCAGTGGGATGAAATTTTGGGGTTCAGTGTCTTGCTGAAGGAGACCTCGACATGAGGCTGCAGGAGCTAGGGGTCGAACCCTACAACCTTCTTGTTGAGAGACTGACTCCACCACTGAGACACAGCTGTCGAGAAGAAAAGCAGTTTTCCTCTCACCCTGTCTCACAGCACTTCTTTATAATAGTCACACATATAAAGTAGACACTTGTAGGGTTTGAGGAAACCTCAAACTAAAACATTTGCAGAAAATGAAGAAGCCAAGTTGGATGTGAGTTCTTGGGTACACATTGGCTAAGACTTCCCTTTTTTTACAACCAGAAGCAATGTTATCTGGCAACACACTGTTGTAACAATACAGTTGCGATTGCACGTTTCTGTTTCAATGAGTAAACTGAGAACAGAACTGTGACGACAGCAGATGTTGTGTTTAATTCTCTTTAATTTCTTTCCTCTGTTCTATACTTGAGTAGCAGTCTTTGGTTTGGTCATCTTACCGTAGTGATGTGACACTTGTAGGTGCACACATGTCAGTTTCTTTCTCCATTCGTCCTGATGTCATTCCTCTGTGCCATAGAGCTCTAACACACATAAGTCAGCTGATTCAATCCTACATACACCCTCTTGCTGTGCAGAATACTTGCTGTTTGTTAGTCCCTGTTAGACATTTCTTCTGAAAACAAATACTCTGCTGAGTAAGACATGGATAAGCTGCTGTACTGATGTTTGAAAAGCTTAATTATGATAACGGTAATGAAATACTTATTTAGATTTTGCAGTTGATTTCCTAAGCTCTAAAAAAATGAACTATTATCAGTTTGACCTTTCTGCACACCCCCTTAGTTTTAATGCAAGGGTTTTCATAGTTCATACCAAATATTACACATTTTTTAACTTCATCATATTTGTTACCAACAGGAAAAATACTTTCACACTCGTTATCTGTTCATCAAGTTTCCTGCAACTCTCTCATGCAAGTTTGTAAGTATTTCCTAAAACACACACCCTATTTTTACACTGCTGTCATTTTCTGATGTGTGTTGTATCTAGCTTTATTGTGGGAGTTTGTTGTCCTATCAGGGGAATGTGGCTGCTGTGATGAATTATAAACTATAGAAACCTACATACAGTTGTGTTCAAAATAATAGCAGTGTTGTAAAAAAAAAGTGAGTAAAGCTCAAAATCCTTATAATAACTTTTATTTCCATACATTCAAATGCATTGGGAGAACTGCACATTCTATTCCAAATCAAAACATGAAGAAAAAAATGATCACATTTGTGATAACTTCACAGAAAGTGAAGTAATAGGAATATAAGGCTTTAAAAAAAAAAATAACAGTGTCTGCATTTTTCTTCACAAACTCCAACATTTACTGTGTAAACTGAACAATGCTTGAAGATTTCCTGTGAATCACTAAACTAATATTTAGTTGTATAACCTCTGTTTCTGAGAACTGCTGCACATTAGTGTTGCATGGAGTCGACCAACTTCTGGCACCTGTGAACAGGTATTCCAGCCCAGGACGATTGGACTACATTCCACTATTCCTCTGCATTTATTGGATTTGCCTCGGAAACAGAATTTTTGATGTCACCTCCCCATTTTTCTATTGGATTAAGGTCCGGGGATTGGGCAGGCCACTCCATAACTTTAATCTTGTTGGTCTGGAACCAAGATGCTGCGCGTTTACTGGTGTGTTTGGGATCATTGTCTTGTTGAAACACCCATTCCAAGGGCATTTCCTCTTCAACATAAGAGGAGTAAGTATTTTGACTTATCCCAACTGATCCATGATCCCTTGTATGCGATAAAAAGGCCTGACAACATAGTATGAGAAACATCACCATAGCATGATATGGGGAGCAATTTATTCTCTCTTTACTAAAGGGGACATATTGTGAAAAATCCACTTTTACAGTCTTTTTGAACATATATTTGGGTAACCTGAGTGTCTGCAGACCAACAAAATGTGAAACAAACCCATCCAGTCCTTTGTTTGTGGTCTGCATAAGTGCATAAGAGAAAAGTGCTCTGTTTCAAATGTGCTCTCCTTGTGATGTCACAAGCTGGATTTTGGTAAAAAAAAAAAAAAAAAAACCTCCCCTCCCCTGGTATCTCCACCCATGGACTCCACCCCCAGCCTAGAGCAAAACTTTTGCGCAGGTCTGCCATTTTTATTCTTTCTAACGAAGGAGTGATGTCTACCGGGAAAACTCGGGGGGGGGCTCATTGCATTTAAAGAGACACACACACCAAAACTAAGCGTTCTGAGAGAGCTGGTTTATACAGGGTCACAAACCTCCTCTGGTGCTTGATTCATGTTATATTTTGACCAAAGCACAGCACATATGATTCATTTAGACCACAGGGGACTGTTTAAAAAGATGGAGAAGGGGGATAATATGTCCTCTTTAAATGAAAAACAGCGTCACCGCGCGCCCTGCCCCACTGGGTCTGCACTCAGCAAGGGGTAACTGTGGCGCAGATATGTCACACGCACACTTTCCAGTAATCAGGAAAACAATTCTGCCTCTGTATGTCAATTTTACTTTGACCGCACTACAAACCCCAATTCCAAAAAAGTTAGGACATCATGTTAAATGTAAAAAAAAAAAGAAACAGAAGCAATGATTTTTTAAACCATTTAAACCCCACACTTAACTGAAAGTAGCACAAGGACAACATATCAAATGTTGAAACAGATTAATATTATGTCATTGGAAAATGTTATGCCCATTTTGAATGTTGAAACCAGCAACACCTTTCCAAAATGTTGCAACATGGTCTTGTTTACCACCCTGTTGCATCACCTTTTCTATTAACAACATTTTATACGAGTTTGGGAACTGGGGAGATGAGTTCCTGAAATGTTGAAAATGAAATGTTTTACCATTCATGCTTGATGTATTTCAGCTGTTCAATAGTTCAGGGTCTCTTTTGCTGTATTTTATGCTATGGTAATGCTCCAAACATTTCCAATGGGTGACAAGTCAGGACTGCAGACGGCCAGTTCATCATGGTTTGGCATGGTCTTGCTGGAATGAGCAAGACCTTCCCTGAAAAGGGATTGTTTATTTGGTATCATATGTAGCTCCAAACCACGTACACATGGTTCAGCTTTAATTGAGCTTTTACAACTTTGACAGTTACCAATGCCATATGCATTAACTTCCCCATTCCATCACATATATGCTGGCTTTGAAGTGAGCGCTGGTAACAAGCCAGATGGTCCCACTCCACAGGGCTTCCATTCTTTCCAAACAGGAAGTCAAACTTTGACTCATTTGACCACAGGACAGTTTTTCATTTTGACTCAGACCAAATTAAATTAATTTTGGGTCCACAAAAGATAGAAACATTTCTGGATCTATTTCATATCTCGGCCTGTTGCCAAGGTAATGTACTGCAGTAAACAGGAGATCAGGCAGACATGGAAAATTTACCTTTATAACTTCTACTGTAAGGTGGTAAAGATACATATTGTTGCTAAAAGGGGCTACTATCCGCGCAAAAATAGAGAAAACATGTCAAATCCATCACTAAGATATAGAGTTGTCTTGGTACACTTTAATTTAATATCACTTTAACTTTAAAATTGTAAAAAATAAAATAAAGATCAAACATTGATTCAGAAAATAAGGATGCCTTTGTAAACTCTGTTTTTGCATCTAGGATTTATGCATTCAAGCATTAGCATGCCTCAGCCATACTGTCTATCATTCAGCTAATTTAGTAATATAACACTGACAGTCAACAACTGTTTTATCTTTTATCAACATTTTATTAAGGGACACTGCTTAATAAAACTATTGATTTAGGAGGATATTACCTGTCTTATACCTGATACTACTGCACAACTGCAGTGTTCTCTTCAATTCTCAGTTACTACTTTCCCAACAGTAATGATGGAATTCCAAAGTAAGAGAGAAGACGTTTTTTTTTCTTACCACTGTAACTTTTGCTTCTTTGCTAAAGTGCTCATGATGGATAGGCCGGGTCTTTGTAATATAGCAATAAGTCAGGTATTTTACCTGCTTTTTGTAGCATAACAATGAGTAAGGTCTTTTACCTGCTTTTTGTAAAGTGTCTCGAGATAACACTTGTTATGAGTTGACGCTATACAAATAAGAATTGATTGATTGATTGAAACACTTCATGTTAGGGCCAATAAAACAAGCCATTTACAATGATCGTAAATTAGATTTCTTCTACAGAGAAGATAGATGTAGATGTGCAATGAAATCACAAAAGAACCTTACCACAGGAAGACAAACTGACTGACTGACTGACTGACTGACTGACTGGCTGACCACAGTAACCAATGTAACCAAACACCGAGAACAGCTACAGTGAGACGTGTATGGAGTAGAGTGTCACACCCAGAGTGTGAGCATATGGGATGCAACACCAGTGACGACATTGGTGAGAAATAAATGTTTTCCTCTTTAGTTGGAAAACTGTCTGAATAATGAAAACCAGAAACAAAACAAAAACTGTAACAGATGAAATATAAAGAGGGTATATATGACGTAGGAGTAAATTAAGAACCAAGTGGAAAATGATTAACAGAAAGCATGGTTCGTTATTCATTTTTTCCCATTTCAATACAAAATCAGAAAAACAATAAAAATGGCACCGTTTGGTTTTCTTTTTCTTTTTTTTTTTTTAACCCAAAACAGAACTGCAGTCAAGTGAGCCGTCTCTCACAAAACTGTGGTCAAGCCAGTAGCAGCTTGAAAAATTATGCATATCTATACCAGGAATTATGGTACAGGTGCCAAGAGCGCCCAAAAAGAACGAATGTGGTCCATTTTTTTAGCAACTTCTTATTAAATAGGAAATATTAAAAAAAAAACTGAAACTGGTTAACTGAAATTGTAAGTGGAATTTAATTAACAAAAACATGTTCATTTCGGTTTTCATGTATATGTGTATTTTATTATTTTATTTTTTCCATTTGAGACAGTTGGAGAGAGACGGCATATAACCCCTTACTGGGTTTGATGAAACCTCAAACTAAAACATTTGCAGAAAATGAAGAAGCCAAGTTGGATGTGAGTTCTTGGGTACACATTGGCTAAGACTTCCCTTTTTTTTTTACAACCAGAAGCAATGTTATCTGGCAACACACTGTTGTAACAATACAGTTGCGAATGCACGTTTCTGTTTCAATGAGTAAACTGAGAACAGAACTGTGACGACAGCAGATGTTGTGTTTAATTCTCTTTCATTTCTTTCCTCTGTTCTATACTTGAGTAGCAGTCTTTGGTTTGGTCATCTTACCGTAGTGATGTGAATACTTAAGGCACTTGGTAGGTGTAATGTAACTAGTAACTGTAGCAGTCAAGGGTTATGATAGCAAAACATTTCTAGCCCAAACTGTGAAGTTAAGTAAGTCTGCTAGTGTTAGTGCCGCTAACATTTGTGGTACAACAGGAGGCAGCAGCTCCATGATGAAGTCAGGAGCTATCTAAGACGCAGATATCCCCATCAGTGACTACATGTTTTCCCAAGCCCAGAATACTCAAGACATTTTCCCCACACAGCAGCAAACATCCACCAGTATGTGGTACCTCAGCTTCTTTGAGTGACATCTACTTTATGAAGGCTGATGAGCTAAAAAATCTGTCTGACTAAACATGTCGCAGGCTAGATTCAAGCTCAATATCGCTCGATTTCCTCTTATTTCTTTTCTGTTCTTGTCCCCGTACATGTGTAAGTAGTTTTCGGACAAAAAAAAAAAAAAAGACTTATCCTTACTTCCTTTAATATTCAAAGGCATCACTCACCATGGATATTTGCTGTGAATTAAAAAAAAAATATATATATAAAAACGGCTGTAACTGGTTTTTGGCACATGCTTTAAATTGAGGTAGCGGTTTCAGACATTTAAACTACACAAGAGAAATGATTCATCTTCTTCCTGATGGTTTTGTTTTCTTCTGTTGGTTATAAAGAGGTGTCACTGTTATAATTTTGTTCAGCTTCAGTCTGTTTCACAACAATTTCTCAAAGATGGATCTTGATAGCAAGCATCAGCAACAAAATCAGTTTGATTCTATTGTTTCCTATTGGAGTGTCCTAACTTCCCGTGAGTGACATTCCTGTTTCTATTTTCCTCTCTGTCGCATGTGTAGATGGATGAGGAACGAGAGAGGAGGGGCCTGTACAAGGCACTCGCGTTTCTCACTCAGCAGAGCTTGTTTTACAAAGTGGACATACTGTAGTGGTGTATTAATCAGAATCAGGATCAGCTTTATTAGTCATGTATGCTTACTCAAACAAGGAACTTTACTTCGGTGAACTGTACTCTAATATCCACATCGGTGATTCAAACATTGTACTTTGACTTTTGTCAACCCCAGAAAAAAATGTTATTAAACTCACGCTGAGCCATTTATTGACGAGCCTCTGGATGTTGTGATTTGAGTCAATAGCTCGTCAATACAAAGCTCCACCCTTCCCTTTTACACCTTCAACACAAAAGCACTATAGACATCTGTAAACTGTTTGCAAGGGGAAAACTGCAGCGATCACATAGTGCCGAAAATGTACCTTTGGTTAGAGGCTCAAAGGCTTTTATGTGTTTATCTAGCCTTGTTTAAAATGCATATTTCGATGGGAGTAACAGTTTTTTAAAGTTTTCTTTTTAAACGAGGGTATTAAAGAAAATGGAGGCCTAAGGGGGGCAGCTGAAACTAGTGGTGAAGGGGATGTGAAGGGGTCCTCAGTGATGCAGATGGCATCCCTTTCTGCTCCACGCATACAAAGTTCTGACAGTTGGAATTGGGGTGGTGCTGGTGATTTTAGCTGCATGTCTGATGATTCCAGTGAGTTTTTCTCTTGCATGTTTCAGTAAGAAGATTGTTCCATGAGTGACCAGTAGATGTCCTGTCTGACGTTAAAACGGAACAGGCTAAGTTAACATCTCTTTCGGTGACCTGGTTCTGTGAACAGAAACCCACATTTTTAACATGAAACTCTTTTATTTTGTGTAACTGTTTAAAATTGTCTAAATTTAATTAGATAAGAAAACCCAGCCGATTATTGCTGTATAAGCTACTGTTGGAGAAGAAGATTAATTCCATTTAAACAGGGACTGATACATTGTTGTTGCATTCAGTGGCACACTCAATAATACTACACCAAAGTATGGCATGTTAGAGGTATTTCCTCTTAAATATGTACTGGTATCAGTGTTTGGAACAACAAAAAAAGATATATTTAAGGTCAAATAAACAGGCCCGTCCACTGGGCCCCCTCCCAGGATATATTTCAATCAGTAGTATTAGCGTTAGCCTCCTGGCTAACATTAGCTCCCTCTGGTCACTCTGATGTAGGTAACATTACAACAACAAAAAGGTTTGTATCATTTTAAGAAGAGAGGGTTTACATGTTGAAACAATACAATTCACTGAAGCAACAATAAATTAAATGTGTCTTTGTTGCTTTACGACGTAATGGTATTTAGGCATAAAATAAAGTGTAGTCATTGTTGCTTAATATAAGGATGGACCACATTTTTTTTTTGCGAAACCTCTGTGGGCCATCCCCATGCTGGGCCCCAGAAAGGGGGTTATGGGCAGCCTTGCATATAAACATAGCATATACACTGATAAAGTTGGCCTGTCTGTGTGAAAACATCTATAAAACCTCAGCTGAACCGTCCATGATTCAGAGGGTGTGTTGCCACAGTGTGCTTGCAGAATCATAGCCGATCCCCTCCCACTGACACACACTCACACATACACTTCCTCCTCACTGCTGGCTGACTTATCTTGGAGTGACTTGAACTCACTGTGACTCAAACAGCTGTGGTCTTCAGACTCAACACGACAGGTTCTCTACTGGCCAGGTGGTAAGTCAGCTCAGCTTAGTATGATTCTCCACCCCTCAAACATCTGCCTTTAGTTTTCTCTGCTCAGTCAAAAATCTACATTTCAGTGTACAATTTAGTGCTCTTTAACTTTAAAGAGCTTCTTAAAATATAATCATCCTACAAATACACATTTAAACTGGCTGTGTTTAGTTATAAATGTTGTGTTTCAGTGTTTTTCTTCTGTACCTGACAGACTTCTTCTACCTCTGAGCTGAGATGGATACAACCACAATGAACTTCGCTTATGTGACAGCCCCTGCACCCTGTTATTTTGACGCTAATAACACTTTTGGAGGTTATCTATCCATCCTCTATTACTTCATCTTCTTCTTCAGTGTCTCTGGCAATGTGTTGGTCCTGATGATCATCTATCGGTGAGTAAACCAGCAAAAACTGGAAACCTCTTGTAACACTTGACCTTTTAAAATCAGTATTAAAACACACAAGGGATTACTCCGGAAAATTAACCTATATTGTTTAAATCAGCGTGAATTACGTTCAGGTTGAATTGTCTTTTTATCTCTTTTTAAAGTCCAACAAAAATAATCTGCCTCTTTCTCATTCAATAACCCAAGTAATCCAACAAAAAGGTCGCTGGTATACCAGAACGCAAAAAGAAGCAGAAAAAAGAAATGATCTCACCAAAATCCAGGCAGAATGAATACTCCGGTCAGTAGGACCTCCATTGTTCCAGCCCGACCACGCGTATCCGAAACGCGGGTGAGGAGACGCGGAAGATTTTACATTTCACATCGACTGATTGATCCCCACACATACATGTTGTGCATCAATGGAATATCTGTTTCCATAATACTTAAATAATACAAATGTTTCAATAACTTTAGGCCTTTGTTTTTGTTTCTTTGAAACAACCTAATTCATAATTTTTTTACAGGCACTTAAACATTTTGTGGCACTGTCACACTCTTATAAAAATACAAAGTATTTATTGGAAATGTAATTTTAAATAATTCATTAGAAACACATGTCTGTTTTAGTGTTATTTTTCACAATTCAAACGCATAAATCAAATCAGCTGTGTACTGGCCCTGTTATCATTAATTTATTTTGAAACACCACTTGAACTTCTGGATTCTCATTTACTAAACCTGTGAATCACAGCATTCAGTATTCTTGCATGGCAGCCATCTTCCTTTGGCACAATGCTTAAATGCTTGAATCACCATGCTGGGAAATTGCAAGGGTAGCGTGACGTTCGACCCCCAATTTCCACACCCTGAATGCACGGTATATCAGCGCCGCGCACTACGCAGTAGAACGCTGCCACTCTAGTGTCAATCATTGTGTTTCCACAGCGAGCGCCACGGTCCGTCTCTGGAGCGTGCCACCAGCGCCACTACGCTCTGCTCCGTTTCAAATACGCTCCGAGTCTATTTTTGACGAGTGCGCTGCAGGCACGCGTCATGCTAAACAGAATATGACAACCAGCCAGGAAGTCAGACAAGGAACCGCACAGAGCGTCCGGACAATTTCAAAATAAAACACAGTATACGCATTTGCGATCGTATTTTTCATCACTTTATCAACGTTATCTCAAAACAGGCAACAAACTAACAAAAACACAGCAACATGTTGTTTGCATGTTTTTCTCTTTTTTTCCCCACGCGATGTTGTAGTTCTCCTGTGATGTGTGTACAGCTTTTCAGGGCCATGATCCGCTGCGCTCACGTTCCACAAACGGATCCAGTGGGACAGGGCGCGCATTATAGGAATCGGGGATTATGTACACACAGAGGAGAAGCATTATGTTACCCTTTCTATCAACACTAATAATATTCATGTTAACTAATGACATTTAAGTATCTCAAATATGTAACATTCCTGCATTAACCCTGAACAGTAACCCTACAGAGTGGCAACATATTCATTAGCTTAATTTTTGTTTTTGAAAAAATATCGATTGTAATAACCAATAAAAGGAAAAGTGCTCCATTGGCGAAATGCAAAAAAAAAAAAAGAAAAGCAAGCTACCCCCTGGATCCGCACATGACAGATGAGAGACAATTGTGCTGTTGAATCGGCTGAAACAAAAACGTCTGCTATTCTAGATTGTGTCAATCATTAAAAATGTCAGTACGATTTGGAAACACTGCCAAAAAAATGAAATAAATCAGAGTTGCCTGTATTATATTAAAACCACAATTGGTGTATGTAGAAAATGCTTGTTTGTCCTGTAACTGTGGTTGTTTAAATTACCACTCCTAGGTTTGAGAGGCTGACCACTGTGACCAACATCCTGCTGTTGAACCTGGTGTTGTCATCGTTGATCTTTATGACCAGCCTCCCCTTCTGGGCAGTCTATCAGCAGGTAGAAGAATGGATCTTTGGGGAGGTCATGTGCAAGTTTGTCAGCAGCATATACTACTTGGGCTTCTACAGTTCTGTCCTCTTTCTTACTCTTCTGACCTTCGACCGACATCTTGCAGTCGTGTACTCCCTGGGCGCACCACGAGTAAGAAATCAGCGCTATGCAGTCATCTCATGTGCTGTGGTGTGGCTGGTCAGCATCCTTGTTTGCATCAAGGACATACTTCTTCACTCCACAAATGTTAATCCTATTAATAACAAGATATTCTGCAATAATGAAGGGAACAACTTGGAAGATGTTACTGTGCAGCGTCTAAATGAAACCGGGTTTTACATTCAGCTCATCCTTTTCTTGATCTTTCCTCTGGTTGTTATTATCTACTGCTATGTCCGCATTGCTATCACTGTCATATCATCCAAAATAGTTACTAAGTTCAAGACAGTCCGGTTAATATTCTTTATTGTCCTGTTGTTCTTTGTGTGCTGGACACCATACAATATTACACTGTTGTTGGAAGAGAAATCCCAGTTAACTTGGACTTGTGAAGGTGCAAAGAAAATGATTTATGTAAATCATGTCACTCGTAACCTGACCTACCTTTACTTTTGTATCAGTCCAATTTTCTACACATTTGTCGGGAAAAAGTTCCAGAATTATTTCAGAGTGATGCTGGTGAGACGTTTCCCGAGACTGAAGAAACATATTTCTGTCAGTCACCAGAGTGGGACCAATATGTCCACAAAAAGTACAGGAAATGGGCTTTAGGAAGGGTGAGGCCTCAGTCTCTTAGGACTGCTGTGTGATCATTGAGTTACAAGAAGGTGTGGTAAGAATTTAGATTCTTCTTTGTGTAGAAAAAGAAGATATAAAGTTAGAATACAGAACCAAAAATGAATTAAACTCAAACAGATTGTTCCGCCATTTGTCATTAAAAAACAACACAAAGCAACATCCATTATTCAATTTGCTCTGTTGCTAACGTTAACATTAATGCTGTTGAAGGTCTATTTTGAAAATTGCGGGACATTTCAAATTCAAGCCTAAGTCACCCATTTGTTTGAATAAGGACTGATGTTAACAGGAAATCATGATTCCCTACAGAGAAAATGCACCACTCCCACTCTTTATAAGTACAAATGTTTTTTCACTTATATAGAGTTGGAAATTTTAAGTGCTCCAAAGATTTCCTTATTTGGCGTGCCTATGCGGTTGATAATTAGAAAAAGGTAGAAGTGACTGTCTGCCCCCTGGTGGTCATAACTTCATCGACTAAGCTTTAAATTAACGTAAGAACACTGAAATATTGTAGGAATCTGTAAACGACTGCTCTGTTCCAACTTTTGTTTTCCTCAACACTGTTTCCACCATTGGCTGTATAAAAAATGGAAGTAGTCTCAGTGACAGTATGCTCATATCCTTATCCTTAACTTTTTTTTAATACTACATTTACTAAGTGGTGACCTTTGTAAATGCCTTATTTATAACAACAGATAACCAAAGTCTTTTTTTTTTTTTTTTCAAATTTTCATTCAGATTTGATACTGCACTATTGTATCATTTAGCCTTGTATATATTAGTCTTTGCCGTTCTATGTTTATATTCAATGTCATACTTTTTATACAAAGAAAGCAAATTCAAAGTGTCTGTAAGCATGGCCAATAAAGCTGATTCTGATTTGAGGTGTAACAAAATTTATGTACAGCTATACTTAAAATAAAATAAAGGGAACCTGTCAGAAAAATGGACTTGAGGTTGCACTATGTATAGACTATTCTATTAATATAATGTGCTTCGACAAAAGGATGACTCAAGTGTGTACAGTCATTTTCCAGATGATTCTTCAAGTGACTATGTGTTTTGTACATGTTGTACTCCTCCGCTATCCCATTATAAAGATGTCTTTATGTGTATGTAATGATTTGATATTTGTAAAATGATTCCTAAAAGAGTTAAAGAGATAGTGTCTTGTATATTTGTCTGTGTATATCCAGATATTTGAATAAATCAAACCTTTTAATCGGTGCATGTTGCAGGCTGCATGTTTCTGTTTTTTCTGTTGTTGACTTTGGCGCCCCCTGTAGACAAAATGATGAGTCTTAGTTATTTGCTGATTTTTACCTGTAACTGCA
This sequence comes from Labrus mixtus, assembly GCF_963584025.1. Taxonomy (NCBI): domain Eukaryota; kingdom Metazoa; phylum Chordata; class Actinopteri; order Labriformes; family Labridae; genus Labrus; species Labrus mixtus. The sequence continues at coordinate 10,385,407 of NC_083630.1, forward strand.
AAAGTATAGTCCTTATTTTAGCATCAATATTCAAATGTTCTGCATCTTTGCATCTTTCCACATCTGACACCTACCCTGTTACTGCTTTAACAGGCATGGTTTTGTTTTGATATGTAGGTCCGATAGAGGCCTCAGTATTTCTTTCAGTTTGTCTCATTATCAGCTCAATATTACTCACAGGATCTTTAACTTGTTTAGACAGAACGGGCTGAGGCTTACGTAGAAGATCAAATTGATGTTATTCATGATCATGTTGTGGAGAAGATACGATTGGAGAGATTAACCCATACAGTATAACCATGAGTATTTGATCTATATTTGCTTTGTAGGATTTAAGTTCAGATTCAAGTAGCACACAAAATAATCAGGACCAATCAGTAGTCAGCTTATCATTCCAACACCCATGGTTGAAGGACCAATTTTTCATCATTTATTATATCCTTTAAGACTGGTCCAGGCATTGCGTCTGTTTAAATCTCTGGCAAATCACCTGACAAACTCCTCTCCTGCCTCAGCGCCTTCTTTTCCCTCTGTGGCACTGCTAAATTTCACCTTGTACGCTGCTGGGTTATAAATTGTAACCCAGGCTTACATTTCTGCCATTCTTCTACCGCGGGAGAGACGGGAAGGGAAAAAAAAAAAAATCAAGCTGTCAAGAATGAAAAGGGGCTTCAGCAAGAAGTAATGCTTTTAGATAAGAGGTCTTTTCCTCCATTTTTTTGTGCGAAGTCATGAGTAAAGTCAAGGCCAGAGAGAAGTTAGGAAGTCTAATAGTATTGCTCTGAACGTAATCAGATTGAACTTGTTTTGCAAACAGGAGGTCAGAGGAAGTAGAGTCTTGTGCAACAAAAATGTAGTATAAACCCACAAAAGGTGAGTAATACTTTATAGTGATGAAAAGTACACCCATGTTGTAGTGTTAGCCTGTTAGAGGCAGAATAATCCAATATATTCACAGTGAAAGAACGGTTTTAAAATAACCTATTCAGTTTATCACCTATAACAAACTATAGGTCATCTACTGTGTGTGACCCGCATGTTAACAACAAGCGAGCGGCTCGGTGTTACAGCAGCTTCTTGCAAGCAGCCAGGGTGGTGACTGATGATTAATGGTATAAAACTTACACACAAGCACATTCACACACATTCACAAACGCACACACACATCCACTAGGGTCAGGATGCTATGGCTGCAGTGTAAGCCTGCATTGTACAAAATGTTAAAAAAAAAGAAAAATGTTGTAGATTAATCTCACTTTTGCGGAACAAAAAAAAAGGAACTGGTGCAGAAAGAAATGAAAATATTTAGAAATAAACCAACCAGGGGGTATTCCGTCAACCTAACTAAAGAAAGCCAGGCTCACCTGAAAAAGTCAGGCTGAAAATAACACCAGCTCCCAATTAAGCCTGAAGTCGTTTCATTAACGCAATCCAGCCTTATCTAATCAAGGCTGACTCAAGACAGGCTTGCATAGCTTCGCTTTGTGCACGCACCCGAGATTTATAAGAAGCCTTTATGCATGGGTGAATGAAAAGAGGATGAAATGGGTTGCACAGAGGCGAAAGTTAGAGCGCTGAACAAACGCTCATAGTGTAGCTGTATGAAGAATTTCAAGATTTTATTACTATAAAAAGGTAAAACTGCGGGCTATAATAAGCCAAGGAGATGGCATGTCAGAAAAATGCAGACTAAAAAGTGTTTTAAAAAGTTTTTTTTTCTGAGCTCGTTTTTTAATCTTAAAGCACGTTGCATTGCCTCTGTATGACATGTGCCTTTCATCTTAATAAATAAATAAACTTTCGGACAAGCTATAGATACTTAAAACATCCTGAGGAAAATTCAAGCATCCAGTAGCAGCTTACAAAACACACATATGATATGAAACATGTGTTACATCTAACAACACCTGCTGTCCCCCCTCCCCTTAAGTATATCACCTAGCAACCTGCACGTAAGTTTAAAATAAACCCCTACAGAAATTTAAAATCTAAGCTGTAGGCCTACAATAAAAAAGTATACATTTACCAACAAAATTTAAATTTACCCATACAGGAATAAGAATAAAAAACAATATAAAATATTTGGATCAATATAAGACCCTTCCAAGGAAAAAAATAAAAATGACATGAGCCTTTTAAGGGTAGACATGGCGGTGACATCAGTAACATTTCATTTCATTTCAAACCTCGAAAATCATGAGGTTTCCCTCATTTACTATGATGTTGAGATACAGATAAAAAAAACAAACAAAAAGGACATAAATAAAACAACAAATACAGCTCAGGATGATTCCCATTACAAACAATTACACACTGTGGTAAAGTGGTTTGAGATCATTGTCTTAATCTGCCCAAGTGAAACAAGAGTGTCAATCTTGAGAGTGTTGTAAATCGTTCCACATTTTTGGAGCTAAAAAGCTTAAAGCGGATTTTCCAAGTTCAGAGTAAACCCGCAGGATTTGGAGCAATAGACAGTCAGTAAAGCGAGCGTGGTAGGCCCGATGGTCCGGTTCAGCAGAGATGTTATACAAGATGGTGTACGTCCAATAACGGATTTATAAATAAAGACATACATGTGATTATCACGTCTCTGTGACAGAGAAGACCAGCCAAATTTGCTATAGAGAATACAATGATGAGTGTTATAGGGGTCTCCGGTTATGAATCTAAGAGCAGAGTGATAAACTGAATCTAGGGTTTTAAGAGTGGAAGAAGAGGCATGTCTATAGATGGTATCGCCATAATCAAGCACTGACATTAAGACCGCTTCAACGATACGTTTCCTACAATCAGGAGGGACGTTAGCTCTGTTTCTGTACAGAAACACAAGTTTCTGCCAAAGTTTGCCAGTGAGATCTCTTACATAAGTTATCTTTGCTATGACTGCAGTTTTTATATATATGTTCACTTGATATTTGGATGGTACATGGGAAATGGACTTGAGCTTGTGTAGTGCTTTTCTAGTCTTCCGACTACTCAAAGTTTTTTTTACACTGCATGTCACACCTACCCATTCACACACTGATGGTAGTGGTCGCTATATAGTATCATCCATCAGAACCAATCCCATTCATACACCGCCGCCTTAGCAGATGCTTTTCAAGGGGAAACACATCCGAATTATCCAATTTTAGAAACATTGATAGGAATAGTGAAATGTATTTTTTTAAAAACATTTTTCAGAGGAAAAATAATATGGCTTCAAAGAAGGATTATTAAATCATTTGTTTGATTGACAAAAGAGTCTGTACCAAAAAAAAAAAGATACATGCAGAAAAGGAGCCACAGGTCGGACTCCAACACAGGTGTGACCTAACCGCTGGGCCATCTGCGCCCAAAGCTGGCAGGTTTCTGACTAGAAAAAGAATGGGTCAAGTAAGAGTAGATTATACTGATATATCTGCTTCATTAATATAAATATTTTATTTCATAAACACTGTCCTGTGTTGTAGGAGTACAATCAGGGTCCGAAATTAACTTTTTGACCAAGGTGGCAGTTAGATGAAAAAATTCACCATATAAAATGTTTCAAAGTGTGTGATGGTCCGCTAATTTTATCAAGTAGCAAAAAAGACAAACAAAACACATGGAAACAACAAGGAAACAACATACATGCAATCGTTTGTTGTAAGTGTTCTGCAGAAAAAGTGTGTTTGGCAATATGCTTTCCTTACATACATTGTAACTTCCACTTTTTTTCAGGAGAAAAACGAGTATGCAACACCACCAAGACACAAAAACAGAAAAAAAAAAGAGAGGCTACAGAGCCACGGTGTCTGCAAGGCTGCAAAGCTTCAAGGTGGAGGGTACTACAAACTATGTTGACCCTTTGTTAAAGTTCAGGGCAACATTATCTAACTTCAAGCCTTACAGCTGACCAGAAGTCTGCCACAGCCCTGCCTTCAGTGAGCCAGCTCCTACACCTCCCAGACAGCCAAGCAGCCCCCCCCCCCGACCGCCGCAGTAGCAAATGCACCCCCAGTCAGGCCCTTCATTTGGGCCACAGTCAGCTCCTCCTGCCAGGACATCAATCAGGAGCAGATACAAAGCCCAGCAGCACACGGCTGGTGTTCAGCTCACTCAGAGCCTAAGGTTCACTCAGTCTTGCTGTCCCTCTTTGGAGATTTGTCCTGATGACGACGACTTCTTGCCTTCAAGAACATAAAAAACAACAACAACACAAGCTTTACCGCTCAAGGAGGGGGCTTATGAGTAGTTTAATTGATTTTTGGCAATGTAATATTGAAGGAACAAGCACTGTGTCTCCTTAATACTTCCTGTAAATTTTGACATATAAGACACACTTTTAATACGTTTCTTTTAATCTAAAAAGTGGACTGTGTCCTATTTACTGATGTAACCAATATACCAGTAAAGCGTTAACATGGGCCTGTTGAAGGTGGCAATGCTGTTTTGGTTGCGGTGGCAACTAAGGGCCGTGGGATAGGTTATGTGAATTATCACAAGTGTGTAAGAGCATTGGGATGAGGAGTTTCTTTACTGATGCTTATTTCTTCATGAAGGCACAAGTATCTTAAATTAATTCTAAACAGCAGATTTGAACCAAAAACAGGCTAATGCTCAATGTACAATGTTCCTTACTTTAAGATCTTTGTATTTGAATCAGGAGATACTTAATTCAGATTTTACAGTTATTTATTGAACAGTTTAGGAAAAGATAAATATGTAAAGTCTTAGGGCTATTAGACGTCATGATGATATGTACTCGGAGGGGTAGTGAAGCCGACAGTAGGGGGGCTCCTAATGGAGTCTGGACACTGGTGATAGAAGAATGCAGGATGTGATATGGGCTTCTGAGGCTGTATCTGAACTCTGCTGAGCTGGAATGGAGGGTTACAGCAAACGCACTGAAATGACAGACTGACTGTGGAAGAGAGAGAACAGATTTTAAAGTTTGACAGCCGCAGGATTGCTTGAGAGAGGTTGTGGCAGAATCTGGTTGGTTTGCTACTTAAAGCTTAAAGAGTAACTTACGCCGAGCACCATTTGTGTTTTTATCATGTACATAACTGTACAACTGTACATATTCATGGGGGAAGCCTGAGTGACGTCACCCATCTGTTACTGCAGGGGGCTTTGGAGGGGGCTCTCTTTGGCCCATTGGCGGCTATCGACTTTCAGTCAAACCTAACAACAGTTTTAAGCCTCTGCACAAATCAGTTGACAACAGCCTGTCCATCAATCAAGTCAGCTAGGCGCCTTATTTTGAGTAACGCTTATCCTTCATGAAATCAAAACGGATGAGTAATCAACCCCCCACCATGTGTGTGCCAAGCTAGACATGGGCTAATAAGACCTTTTTTTTTTTTTTATGTACCAGGCTGTAAACATTTTAATGTCTGCCTTGAAAACAGGCTTTTCTTTTTTTTTAAGATTTATTTTGGGGATTTTTGTGCCTTTTTAATGTAGAGCTAGGACAGTGGATAGAGTTGGGAATCAGGGAATGACATGCAGGAAAGGAGCCACAGGCGGGATTTGAACCTGGGCCGCTCACATGGAAGGCTATAGCCTCCATACATGGGACACGCGCACTAACCACTGCCTCACCAGCGCCCGAAAACAGTATTTTTTTTTTTTAAATGGGGTGTTTATGTTACTTACTGGGATTCTGCAGCAAGCCTCAAGCAGACCCTAGACAAACTGCTGGATGTTGGCTTCATCTTCAACAGCGGAGGTTGCCACTTGGTTCTTGTCCTTTTTCCTCTCATCTCTTTAAAGTGATTGAGGCTCACATGGGAAAAAAGTGTTGCATTTTACCTGAAATAATCATTGGAAATTATTTCAGTTTATGATGGTTTTGAAGAGTCCAAAGTCTCATACCATTCAACTGAAGAATGTCATGCACCCTGTCAAAAGAAACCATTCAATACATTAAAGAGATATGTGTCACTTTTGTGAGTTTATTCATACTGGGTTAGGCTGGATGTGAGACAACAAATGTCAGTTGTAACTTTGGTCAAACTGGTGAAAGACTTGTTCCTCTTTCCAGACAACTTCTGTTTAATTGTTAATTGTATCATGCAATTGATCTCATTTCTTGCTACAAGAACTGCTGCACATTTCAACAACTTATTTTGTCATAAGTCAGCGTGTGTTTCCTGAATGTGTTCGTTACAGTTTTTGGATAAACCAAACAACTGGGACACAAGTTTTGACACACTGCACTTTATTTGTGTAATTCTTCGTACTGGTCATAATAGATGTAATCTAGTCTAACTCTTTTTCCCACGTGCAGAGGCGGAAAAGAAGAAAAATACTTTTATTTTTTCCTTTTTGCCAAAAAATGTTGTAAAAGTTTTCTCTCCATGGAGATGGGCAGAAGAAAGAGATCACTCTTGCTTCACCTTCATGCTGTGTTTCATTTTTACTTTTTAATAGAAGTGTCGAGAAGCTCTCTGGGGTCCTCCACTTGTGGGGAATGAGAATTAATTGGAGGATTAGAGCTACATGCACCCTCTACCCTGTCTTGACTTCTAACATCGCTTTAGGGTCTGCAGTAGTGCTTCTTCTGACTGCTTAGTGTGCAACTGAGTATGTATCTGCGTAACCGGGACCAAGACATAAACGAGACCAGAGTGGTCCGAGACGGAGACAAATTCAAGACATGTAGGGGTAGAGACCTAGTTGAGACCAAGACCATAAATATAAAAAAGAAATCATCATCTTGTGTGCAGCAGGCGTGTCACTCACTTAGACTGTAACACATTGAAGGTTGTAGCCGTAACCGAAGGATAAAAATCAAACTACAAATTAATTGAAACTATTCTTTCTTTTAGGAAGAGGCTTTTTCCTTCTAATCTAGTCTTGACCGGTCTTGATTTAAAATCTGGAGTCTGTCCGGTCTGAGAGCGAGACAAGACCGAGTAAAAATGCTTTGATTCCAAGACGAGACCGGTCTTGAGACCAAAACAGATTTAGAGTACTAGAACACTACCGTGCATACACTGTATGATTGGAAAAATGTGGTGAACAGTCATCTCAAACTGTACAAGTGACTTGATTATGACACAAAAATCAAATCTCACAAATTATGAGCTCAGACTGTTTGTGTTGAATGGGGTCAGAACATTGTCCTTGTCAATAAAGTGTCCTTTAAAAACTTCAACTGGAAGTTGAAGTAGGGTGTATGTGTATTTCAGTTGTCTCATTTGCACAGTTCAAATACGGACATGGTCAAAAATGCCCTGGCTCTCGTTCTCACACAAGCAAACACTCCGCATCACCAACAAACACAAGCTAACCATCAAACTAAACTATAACAATTTTCCCCTGGAAGCTGGAGGTCTGCAGCCATTTCCTTCCAACGTTTCTTTCGTTCATGCCTTTTACCAAAAGAGGGGAGAAGACGCATCAAACAAGCATGCCTGCTGTTGCCATGGTTACAGACGATCTCGACCAGTTTGAACAGGCGCAATAAGGAAAATAGCCCTGAAGTCTTGAAATCGTCTCGTGGCTCTGCCGTCACTGTGCGAGAGTATTTTGTCATACAACCCACATTTTAAACATGTCAGAAAGTTATACGGCCCGTCGGGAGCAGCTTTTCAGGACAAAACCAGGGCTACGACCGCTCACCGACGATCTCCTTGGTGACATTGTCATGGTCTCATTTGTTGAAGTTACTTAGATTTCTAGGCTGTTTTTCCCCTATCAAACCAATTGTTCAATAGTTAATTATTGTTACTTTATCAAATGAGTGAAGATATACCATGATCTTCTCTTCATGTTGTTTAGGTTGTTCAGGCCTAAAGCAATAAGGATTTATTCACCATGCATGACGACTCAGCATCATCTGTGTTTGTATGAGCTGGTTTAAAGCTCCCGTGTGGAGTTTTTAACTAGTTAAGAAATGGACTGAAATAAATTCTGATCCCTCTAAATAACTTACAGAAGCAAACAAGACCATCAGCCACATTGGCTTTTTCTTCATGATTATTCATAAAGCCTTTCAGCACTGCTAATGGGTTGGTGTTAAACAAGTTCAATGAACAGCATGCTGTTAATGAACTTGTGGTGATAGGACTGAATGTTAAAAAGAATGCAGGGTAAGATGTTTTCATCAGCAAACAGTACTTAAGCATTTACAGGACAAGTTTGGCAAAGAGATAAGACATGTCTCAGTGTTCACAGGGGTCTGCCAAGAATGTAACAAATGAAAAGTTGCTCAAAGTACCTTCAAATAAATAGTACCCTCCACATATATCAGCAAAATAAATACTGTCAAGTCTGGGTTTCAAACATCCCCCGGAGGTGTGCACAGCTTGATTAATATTACAACATTTCCAGACACTATGTGTGGTATAACTTAATGTCTGCATCGAGCAATCTGAGACTGACCATCGCCCAGTTGTAAGTCTCATTAGCAGGGTCAGGCTCAGCTAAGCTCGGAGCGAGGATTTCTTCGACGGCAACAAACAACCTACGCTGTGTTTTAGCAGCAAAGCGCCTATTTACTTGTGCTTGTTGCTGGACTGTGTCATTGGTCAGCAAGTAACAAGACTGATGCAACTTACAAGCGTATAAATCTGAAATAAACTGATTTTCGTTCAGATTTGTAAAAAGTAGCTTTGTGGCTTTGCCAGGTTTGCAAGAGGACGAGCAAACAAGGGTCTTTATTTGGATGAAAGTGAGATCGACCATTTCTGATGCAATCTCATGACATCAGGATAATCTAAAAATGTAGCGGAATTCAGGACGCTGTGTCACTCACATTTCTAGCATGTTGGATTTTTTTTAAACCCGCAATGATGTGCAAATTTGCATGACCGGGCAAATATTACAGTTACAAAACACTTCTTGCTTTTTGCCAAAATCTACTTTTGTCCTAACCAACAATTTATATTAATTAGTTTGCATGAATATTCCTTTTGACCTACTTTATTTCTTGACATTTCATATCATCAATATTCTGGGAGGTTTGTCCTGCTGGGAAATCGGGGGATACTTTTGGAATAGCCATCATAACAAAAGAAAGATTTCCTGATCATGTTGAGGCAGTTCAGTGTCTCCAGTCAGCCAAGCTGTATATCTGTTATAAATCAGTCCTAATAATAGATCAGAATTTAGCTTTTTCCTGATCGAACTTCATGTAATGTCTCTGTCTCATACTTTATAAACTCCAGTCAGATCACTGATGAGATATCCTACGTAAATTAAAAAGTAATGACTTCTATCACTGTATTTGATGAGTCATTGTATGATGTTTCTGATCTTTGATTCAAGTTGATGCAATTAGGATTTTTTCTATATGTGTATCTATGGACATTTCCGCCAGAAAGACTTAATTCTGATGCACTGCAGCAACATTCAGCAACATTTTCCCCATTTGTAAGCACTTAGCCTGAGATAGCAATCTGTGCACATCAGTGGGACATTCATGCAGCCAGGCTCGATCTTTATCTGCTTTGGAAATCTCACTGGCTGTTTTGACATGCCTGGAATAAATAGCCAAGATTTGTTTATGTGTGCAGCAGTTATCTCTCTGTGTGTGTGTGAACATGTTGAAGAGAAAAAGCTTCCCCTCGCTGTGCTCTGTCTCATTTCGTGGGCAACATCCCTTCAAATCTGCATTTCAAGACCAAACAAATCAAATTGAGACGACAAGGCGGTTTCCGTTTCAAAGGCTTCATCACATGCACCAGGAAATGCAGAATTATTTTTGCACAAACATGAAAGATGGAACCAGAAAGTGGTTTATCGTTTGCCGACTTCAGTATCATAAAGTTCCCACATCTTTGTTAGACAAGTGGAATCGAGACAACACTTAACCCTACACTGGTGTAAAGTGTATTATTGCACAGCTCCCAGCCAGTTGAGATAGATCGCCACACGGGAGTTTTAAGAAGAATCTATTACATAACTGTCTTATTTAACCTTGTATATTTCAGTGATTTAGCCTATATTATGTTCATTTAATGTTAGAACTTTTGTACATTGAGAGCACAGTTACCGATGAGACAAATTCCTTGTGTGTGAAAGCATACAGGGCCAATAAAGACAGATTTTTAACTCCACTCTCATGTCTCTCCAAAAAAAAAAAAAAGCCAGAAAGTCCAAAAAATGTTCTTTAAAACACCTTGAAGGGTGGGCAGAAAGCAAATAGTCATATGCAGCCTCCGCAAGCTTACCCAGCATGCATTGTTGACCTCTAACTACTCCTTGTAGACTTCTTTTTTTTTTGTGACCAACTTTTTATTTCTTTTCAACCAAAAAAAGATGCAGGTGTACATTATATTGTACATTTAGAAGTTTGCAATTCATTGCTTTGTAAAGGTAAACACATAAGACAAGAGAAAACAACATAACGTCACAAACCTGCACATAAACAGTATATTGATATTTTCATTGAGTCAGGAAAATAATTGCGCCAATACATAATTCATAGTATCAAGTGACAGTTGAACCCCTTCTATTGTCAACAACCGTCCATTTTTTTATCTCTCCCTCTAAGAAACTAAGGGAGAAATGTGAGGAGCCACATTGGCTAAATAAAAGCACCATTTGACTTCACCAAATGTTACTCATATCCCAGAGCAATAAGGGAAGCTACCTTTCTTTGATGTTCTTGCTTTTGGCTATGAAGCACCCAGAGTAATTGCAGAGTAAATTAAGTCCAGAGCAGTAAAGAAACATTCACCCTTGTTACTTAAGCTCCCAGTGAGTTTTAAAGATGGACATTTAGACTCAACGTCAGCCTCGTCCGGCCATTAGTGGTTAAGAATCACCTGTAATATATGATTTTCCACTTTCTATCTACTATATCATCATTGAAGTAAATAATGACACTGTCACCCTGTGTCCAAACAAGGCTGTGTAATAACAACAGTCTCTTATGTATCACTCTGGCGGAAGGAAAGATTTGTCACCCTTTGAAATGAGTTTCTGTTGACTTACTCCCCTGCTCTGTCTCGTATTACTCTGAGTGCATCGACTCAAGGCATTCTGTCGTTTGTTCCTTGAAAATGAAATGGAAAACACTTTATGTTCCCTCTGAATTTATGTCAGGCCTTGCCAGTTATTCTGTTGACTCGGAGAAGTAAACAGTCCCATTTTCTCGCTTCTTTATTTTATGGGAGTTACCTTGAAATTCTGTTCTTTCTAATGAGTTTTATTGAAAATGGAAGATTTGTGTTAAACACTTGACCGGAACTTGCATAGAACTGTAAAAACGCAATGTTTGCAATTATATGGCTTCATAAAACTCAAGACACCTGAATCAACTCCATCATTTTTTTGTCGGAGAAAACACAGTGTTTCACAGAACATTCTGAACTTATAGACACATTCATGTGTATCCACAGAGTTTATTTGGAAACTTTCAAGGGTATTAAAACCAAATAGATAAAAACTTTGTAAAAGCTTCCTGGTGTTAAATGAGTCACATTTTAAAGCAAGCATACACAGCTTCTGTCAAAAAGTAGCCACTTCCAAATACCGTGATTTGATACATAGAGAAAAAAGTTGCTATCCTATAAGTACAGAGAAGTCACAAAGCAAACTTTGCAGTAATATTCAGTGGATGACTGAACCTTTTTATTCGTGTTCTTTTTGTGTAGGCGGGCCAAAGTGGGGCCGGGATTGGAGCCAGAGCAAGCTTTTAATTGGGTTGTGTTGGGGCTCATGGGTAACCAATAAGAATATGCAGTCGCTAGAAATTGTCATGCAGCAAACATGGGTATTTGATCGGTCGAAATACAGCAATGCTTATTCATAACTGGTCTTATGGAGCCAATCAGGAATAAGTCATGTTAGGCCTCCATGGAAAGGACAATAATTAGTAGGATACCTTCTTGCCCTGATGGCGGAAATACATGAATATGCACTCAAAGTCTAAAATGCCACCAAATGTCGATAACTTATTATAAAGTCAAGATTACCACATGTAAAAGGATTATTTTGGTGCCAATCAAAAAACAAAATCAATACATTGACATATTCACTGTTCCTTCTGCTTACCTGTTATTTTGTTTGTTTGGTTTTGGAGAAATGATCCAACTTTAAAAGCAGAAGTGAAATACTTAGATATTTATAACTGTGGTGGAATCTCCAGTGAGATCATCTTTTAACTATCCAAGATCCCAATACACTTTAGATATTTTTGAGCAGACACATATAGCACAGACATACCTTTGTAATCTAGTGGGGGATAGGGTCCTAATTGTGCTCTGTCTGGCAGTGTGAAGAAAGCCAGACTGGCTGTGGACGCGTTGTTTTGATCTTGGCTGCAACATATCGGTTGATAATTAAAGTTTCATCCGTCAGAATTGAGCATGCTTTATAAATAAAACCAGTACTATGGTTATTTTTTACTGCTGATTGGTACATTTCGTTACATTTATAGGAATGCTTCATTGACTATGTTTTCAAACTATACTGAAAAATCCTCCCTGACTGAAATGTGACAAGTGACACCGTATGAATTCTTGAGGTGTGTGACCTTTTGTGTTGAATATTTCATAAAGATTTGACAACAGTGACAGACTTGTGAGACCACATGAGGTCAGGCTGAAAAACCAATATCTCCCACATAACCCCACTGGTCACATTTACATTGCTTTGTCAAAACCAAAAGCAACACTGCAGCATGGATAAACAACTTTTCCTGCAACTTTGAGTGTAATATACTCTAAATATGGCAGTCTTATCCCTCTAATGTAAGGTTCAAAACTCACTGAAATGCATATATTTACTTGAATAGCCAATGTGTTGCATATTTGAATTACAGGCTAATTATAAATAAACCAGTAATAAATATGATTATACAGCTGTACCAGATGATTGGATTGACATTTGAGCTTGTTGCAGTATTTCTGTTCAAGACATAACAGACAAATATAGCCTGGGTAAATAATCGTATTATAGTTCGACATGCTACATAACAACACAACAGGCTGAAAGGGATTTACATTATTAGCAATGATTTATCTCAATCATTTACACCGTTGCCATTGCAAAAACCTGTTTACTTATTTAAATGTTCATTACCTCATAAAATACGGTTTATAATTAAACATGGAGTGTCACATTTGCATTCAATAATTAACTGTCCTTGTGTGAACACATGAACAATTAGTTATGGTTGTTCTAAGGACACTAGAAAATGTATTTAAGATCAATAAAACTGCTTTTCATTATTATTTTTTTTAACCCTATTTAACCATGAAGCCTGCAATGTAAACATCACTATCTTAAAGTGACAGCACATAATGCTGACTGATTTTTTCATTGTTGTTTTTTCCATTATTGTCATTCCCGGGTTTTATTTTGGTACTTACTGTTGCCTCTGTCTTCCAGATCCTGCTCCCCATGTCTCCCGCCTTGTGTCAGCCCCGCCCTGATAGTCAGTGTTGTAAAGCTCAGAGTATCCTCCCTCTTGTTGCCAGTTCGTTGAATTCCCTAGTGTTGCCTCTCCCTCAATGTGTTTTTTCTGGTGAATGAATTTGCCTGCCTTTGCCTACTCCTTTGGATTTGTTTGCTTGAGCCTTTTGGGTGATTCGTGTATTGAACCTGAACTGTCAGTAAACCTGCTTTTGTACTCCAACTCTTTAGAGTCTACGTTTGAACGTCTTTGGGTTAGTTTTTATTTTTGTGATCGTGAAACATTTCAAAGATACATAACCTTTACTTTGTTTGATCCTGAGGTAATAGCACACAAGTTCACTTATTTACTCAGTTGCCACCTTCCCCATCCTCTTTTTATGTATGTACTGTGTATATATATATATACACTGTATAATTAGTTTATTTGTATTATTAAATTACATTTATTACTTGTTCTTCCCACCTCACATGCACACAAGACTGCAACTCAGGAGAACTACTATGATACACACACGATTTTGTCCTAATACTTAATGCTAACGAATGTTGTGTCTTTTTCATTGTTTTTTTGTGAGCTTGTTTGTCATTTTCTTAATTTGTTGTTGGTGTTTTTTTTCATCTTGCATTAACACAATTTATATAATTTACAATGTACTGTCTTATCTTTTACATAATGCTCATAACTTCTTTTTCAGGTGTTCTTTTCAGGCTGCATCTTTATGAAGGACGTTGCCTGAAGCAACGCATGCTTATGGCTGAAGGTAGCTCACATTCGCCTTCAAAGTAAGTGGTGAACGTTTAAGGTCATTTATGAAGTGTGACAATACTGACCTGTTAAACTTTTATGGACATAATATATGAATAATTAGTCAGTTACTCGTGAAACGCTTCTGTAACAAGCCGTCTTTGATCAGCTGTTATTTTACAGACAACATAAATCAAAGCTTTAGTGGTAATATAAGAAAACATTTTTATATTTTGAAAAAAGAGATAACTCAGTTTTTAGAAAGAAGAAATATCTTTTAACAAGGATATTCATTCCATCATCCATTTCTTTTTATTGCCTTTTCAATATGAGTCAAATACTAATCATAAGAGCTTTCCGAGATGGAAGCCTTTTGTTTTTTTTTAAAACAAGCTGACGGCTCTCAGTGGCTACGTTTACATGTGCACAGTTTCGTCAATCTGACTGAAATCATTCCGATTTCACTGTTTACATGGAGGCTAAATAAAATGGGATCATGCCGTGCGTGTTCATGTAACCCCCTAACCCTCGTGGCCCAATTCTTGAAAAACACGGGCTAAAGTGCCTGCTTGGGAGCCAAAACACACGCTAAAGTGTTAAAATCAAATGTCAAACATCAAAGATGTTATTGTAGCTTGCTGGGAAAGGCGCCAAATATCTCTCCAAAGTGGACTCTTTTTTACCACGATGTAATATTTTTATAAAATAGGGCTTATGAAATTGTACCTATGAAAGATGTATAAAATACATTTATAGGCTACTTAAAACACAAATATAATCCCAACTCATGGAGTTCACCGATCAAGAGTGGAGACAAAACTTCTGAATGACATGGCAATCATTCATGAAGTTCTGCGCCCTATGGAGAGGTATAGGGACAGACGTCACTTCATGTGGGGCAGACATGCACAGTAAGGATCATTTTATCCCAGTCAGGCAGACACTATCAGATCGAGCGTGTACATGGATCCTGATGCGAACGACGAGCAGCATAAACCACCCCTCTTGATCCTAATTAAATTTCCGAATGAGTCTGATCAGCATTTTATTCCGATTATTTATGTCCATGTAAATGCAGCCAATGTTCCATCAAACAGCCTCTGAGGCAGAAAACAACATCACAAATTGTACATGAAGGTCAGAATAAGATGACATATTCACTGATAAAGTCTCAAATGCATCAAGGAAAATGAGCCTCATCCAACCATCAATGATCATATTTAGAATAAATGTAAAAAAAAAAAAAAAATAAAAAAAAACTCATTTCAACATATGGAAACTGATTTTTCTGACATCAGTTTTGTGCAGGGATGGCCAGGTTTGATGAAAAAGTTCTCAGTATTCATAGCAACCTGCAGAAAATTGGAACAAAAGATTTGGAAAATTTGTAGACATTGGCTTTGTAATATATTCAGTAATGTTGTAGACTGAGAGTCAGACAATAAACAACAGAGCCAGAGAAAATGACAGAAGACACAAAAGAAGCGCAGACAAACACAAGATGCAAAACAGAAGCTGAAATGGTTGCCATGGAGCTGATGACACTGGGAAAGTACTAAACACCACAGCAACCAGACTGATGTAGTCTGTCAGAATGTGGCACAATGTGTTCATGCTGACGGTGAGGAAGTTTGAACGGTGGAATAGAAGATACAAAAGTCCATCTTTTATTTTTCATTGAACCAGAAGCCAAATAGGGTAGGAATTTATTTTTTCAGTTTTATTGAGGGATTTGGATTAATTATAGATACAATTGAATAAAAGTAGAGAACATCCCCAAATACACAAGTCCGTTTAACTAAAAGAATGAGGCAGAGACGTGAGCTTCAAGTTGCAGAAGAGGAATGTTTTTATTCAAAGTGTACCAGGATAATTATTCAAAATATAAAAGCTGCAAAAGAGGGTGCCCAAGGAACCCACAGAAGGGGGAAAGTGAAGGGAAAAAGGTTCCTTAGTGCTTCACCACCACCAGTGCGCATAAGATTAGATTGTTCATGCTCACTGCAAAACAAAGAACACACAGGTTAGGACACAGCAAAAACACATGCAACGAAAAGAAACACACAAAAAGAACATGCACACAGAAGAAGCCAAGCCCAGAGAACCTCCACCCACTGACCTCCTCCTGTAAGGTATGGCAACCCAACTATACCCTAATAAGTATCAATCGACCACCACTATAAAAACATCCTTTGTTTGGTTCAAAAGAACAACAGACAAAAATCCTTCTTTACAATTAAGTTGCACATATATGGTTCGAACCACTTTATACCCAAAACAGAAACAAAGAGAAATGAACAATGTCAAAATAATAAACAAAAATTAGCAAAACCATTAAGTAAAAAAAAAAAAAAAACACGTTAAATCAAAACCTAAGCTGAAGCCAACAAAAACAGGAAAGTAAGGTAAATTAATTTAAATAAAGTAAACTAATTAAAAGAAAAAAAAACAAAAAAAAAAAACAGCAGTGGCAACAGAGCTCCTCCTAATGAAGCAAAATAACTAAAATATTATTAAAAACTAAACAGAAATTAATAAAAACATTTTGAGTCAAAAGGAGAAGCACCAAAAAGAGCTACGCTGCATTACCTTTGTACAGCACAGCCAAACGGTGATGCACACCCACACCATGTCCTTGGTTCCTATTACAGGAGACATACATTTATATTTTACATATGTCAGCATTTACATCTACAAACAGACAATGCTTACCTGGAAGCTTGTGAGAGCCAGACTAGGCCCGTGAGAATGTCCAACACTCACACGCCTCACTACACGTCATGCAGCACCGGCCAGTGTCACATGAAGGCAATGCTCTTTTTAGCAGTCTCAGGACTAACTGCAGACACAATGCAGTTTGGAGTACCAGGACAGGGAAAGCAGGCCAAAAGACTCTCCTAGCCACACAGCTACCTTTGAGGAGCCACTAACTAGGAACAGCTGCTGCTCATTCCCTTCCTGATTAGTGTGATGAGGGGGATGGGGCAAACTGACAGAGCGCTCACCTATCACACATGTATGGGTTATTGAAGGGTATTCCTCCCTCAGGTTAAAAACATGCTTTGTTAGGTTAAGTGGTAACTCCAAATTGTCCGTCGGTGTAGGAGTGTGAATGGTTCTCCATCTCTGGGTCAGCACTTTGACTGACTTGCAACCCGTCCATAGTGTGCCCTGCTTCTCGCCCGATGACTGCTAGAATTGTCTTACGCTGCATTCATGTGCTGCCCGGGTGGTCCAAGTTTCCGAGTTTGGAAGTCATTCTTCCGACTTCCGTTTAAGGGGGACCCACTGAAGCTACAGACCTATCACAGATCAGTGGGAACTCACGCCCACAATCCCAACTCAACGTCCGCCATCTTGCTTGGAAGCTATGCTAACAGGCTCTGTGGACAAAGTTAAGAAGAACGAAAGTATGTTTCAACTTCAAACTAATATGGATGAAGGGGATTTTGAAGGTCTTGTGCTCTAATCGGATGTTCTCTACGAGCCGCAATATAGCGGCGAGGCAGCTGCTGCTGACAGGCCGGTCTTTTACCTCGGCTGCTGCGACTGCTGCAGCAGACATATAAGACCAGCCTGTCGGCGGCGGTGAGGACGAGGAGCCCGGGCCAGCTAGAGCTGGGGCGGACTGGTGGTGTTGGTGCTCTCACTGTTTGCCTTTGGACACAGACATAGAGTCTGTTTGCTGCCAGGAATTTCCAAGATGCTAATTCCTTCTGGAAGAAATCTCAGAATCAGTTGAAAAGCCTGGAGGACCTTTTCCCTGCTCATCAGGTGTTTTGTGGTTGTTCCTTTTATGGTTCCCTTTATTTTGGAGCTGTACATCTGTGGGATGTGGGCTTAAAAAGTGATATCTAAATAAACATAATGTAGTGAAATGTACACCCATGTATTCTAGACTGCACTGAGGTGTTGCGAAATTAAAAAATGATATGAGACTTTTTTAAAAAGTGATACGATACTTATTAGGTATTTTGGTTTTTCCCCCTGTGCTGTGTGTGTGGTTTCTCCTCGTGTTTCCAGAGACTGGGCTGGCTTCCTGGTGCTGGAGCTTCCAGTAAACACACCAGTTCCTCATTTCACCCTCACCAGTGGCTGTTGTAGAACCCTAGTTGATCTCTCCCATGCTGCTGAATTGTTTCCGCTCTTCATGACGTATTTGCCTCTACTCCAGCATTTTGTCATCGTGTAAACTTTTTCTTGGGCAACTGTTTCTATTCATTCGTCAAGTGTTTTCTGATTCAAGTGCCTTCCAACTAAGAGCTCCAGCACCTCAGCCACACCACCCAACCTTTCTCTACCTTTGCCCCATAAGCCACTCACCGCTCAGCCTTCCCCTCCAACGCTGTAAGCCACATGGCTTTCCACGTCTGCCTGCTCAGCACCACCAGCCACAGCCACCCCTCTCGACCTACCTTCCCCAGCCTCTCACTGCCAAGTCTTCCAGTTTCATTAACTGTTATTTTTGTAATAAATCTCCTTTTATCCTCCTGTCTGCTGGTGTTGCTTTTGGTTCCTAGAAAAAAGTAACTGATTCAGAAATGGTAACAACATAGCCTATGTGTCTTTAAAAGCAAGTACTCCAGTACTTTAACTCAAGTGATAATTTGACAAAGCAACTTATTTTTTTATTGGAGTAATCCTTGACAAGGAGAATCTATACTTTGACTCAAGTGAAGAAGTTGTGTTCTTTGTCCACAATTGGCTGCCACAGTATAGAAGCTACAACTGAGGTCTTCAGATCTTGGGATAGCACTTGAAGCTAAGAAGACACAGATACAAATAGACTCAATACAAGTTTAGCATGTCTGTAGATGATTGTGACATAAGAAAGAGTTGTTGATTTTTTTTTTATGATGAAAAAACCACTGACTCCATTGTCACTATTTAAGGGGGAATAAGTCTACAATTGGTCAGATATTAAGGACTCTAACTGCTGAACATCCCTTGTCTTTAGTAAAAGGACACACCCTTAATACATGGTGCTATTTCCCAGATGAGTATACTATACCAGCAACTTGTGGAATTTAGCAGTATTTCTCAGAAATTATATGTAACAGCAGGGTAGTGGCACGCACCAGGCACTCAAAGTAGTTACTTCCATATACATTCATCACATTAAGCACATACTTTAAACACCTGTTTTATATGAAATCCTTAATCTTCTGCACTTGTTCAAAAAACATGGAGATAGGTGAAAAACAAACCTAAATTGGTTTTGTTACCCAGATGGACTCAAGTTTAGTTTCAAGTGTCCCTTTGAGCAACTGCAGTTTTTCTTCTACTCCAACAGTTGCTTCATTTTTCTGCACTGTAAGTTGCTGCTAATGCATTTTTATATACAACCTGGTAAGCAGCATTCTTGAAGACTGATGGTTAAAATCTTGATACTTTTACAATGAACAGCATTCTGTTTACTCTGAGCAGGACTCCATTCTCACACAATAGGCACACTAAGGTACAAATTAACTGAACAAATGTGATGCTAGTATGTAGGAAAAGTTCAAACATTGTTGACTACATGTTTTTTTCTTTGGGCGTTGACTCAAACAAAGACAGGTGAATGTGACAGAGTATTTGTTGCCACGACAACGACTTAAAGGGATCCTGCCAAACAATAAACATGCGCTTCCTTGTAACCTTCGGTGAAATCAAATACTCAAATATAATAACACAAGCCATGAAGTAGACAATGTTAGCTCATTGAACAGATGTAAAACAAGTACTGGGGCAACATTGCTCTGCATGGCAGCATTATATGCACCTGAAAGATTTATGCTTAAGCGACAAGGATGAATTTATGTTTGTGCAACATCTGGGAGAATGCAGCCTCTGAGAATGTCCTTGAGCGTCTCATTTTTTATTTCCTTTCAACCATGACAAGTGCATTATTAACAACAACAATAGACAAAGCTTTCAATCCGTCTAAGCCGCAATAACACATCTGAATATGGCACAGAACATTCTTAATTAACTTTGATTGTGCGTTCATTGTGCATTATGTGTGCCTCCGGAGCAGAGATGCATTGATGAGCAATAACAAACATCTCTTTTCTACAGAATGCATTGTGTGTTCTTTAAGTGGTTGCTCATGGTATGTAATTTTGGAGCTGTGGAATGTATTACTACTATGGCAGAAGAGGACAAAAACACATCTTTTTCAATCTTTGGCTGTTTCCACACATCCACAAAACTCCTGACCTTTATATAATGTGACAGGTGCATGACCAGTGCAATCTTTGAGCAGGCAATGAATCTGCTTCATACTCTCTTCTGCTCACTAGTATGTTACTCTCCATGTGTTTGTTGATTCTGTGAATACATCCAATTACATGTAGCATTGATATAGAAGCAAAAAACTGTCTTTATACACTGTAGTGTTGCTTACTTTGGGCTGCTTGTTCTAAAATGTAATACACATTTTCAGGAGTGCATGTGTGGCAATTTAACATCTTCAGAGTCCTAAATCTGCAACCAGATGGGAGTAGTGCAAAATGTGTTGTGGGAGTGTTTAGGGTCATGTGCTTTAGTGATTTGTCATTAAATATTCAGTTTGGTATGTGGATCTTAGTAGAAGCCACTGAGTACACAATGGAATTATGTGGATTTATGACAGCAACAGTGTAAGGAGAGGATCTGTTGACTGAAGCTCAGCAGGGGTTCGGGTCTGAAGGTTAAAGAGGATTTCCCCCACAAAGACAGGAAAGTGGCAGGTTGCATGAAAGCTGCCACGGCAATACTGTACAGAACAGCGCTGAGCAAAATGAACAGCTCTGTGCTGTGATGCTGGGAGCGAGGCAGGCACACTGTATGAAGCGCTCTCAGGCTTTTGGCTCCTCTGCAGCTTAGTGTTGATTGAGTCAGTCTCCGAGCCAGTTGAGAACCACAGCTCCATCTTGCAAAGTCCCCCAGCTGTCACGTATTAAGGTGAAGCAGCACACCCAGGACAATGGGGATATTAAACATGCTAGACACAGATGGAAGTTCTACCCTTTGGCAAGATGTCTGACAGTCGCATTTAGAAGACACTAAGAAAGACTGATTTAACTGCAACACAGCCACAGTTTTGAGACAGCTGGACATGTTTTCGTGCAGTTTTTTAAATGAATATAGCTGCCCACATTGATATGATGTTGAGTAAGAACATATTTAAACTGAGACCTTAGAGAAACTACTTCTGCTGGCTGCAAATCCACACTAAACACTCTCTTCTCACCTTTGTTACCAGTTAAATGATACAGAGAGATGATTAAAATCGAACAAATTCACAGTGCAAGAAATAGACCACGTATTCCTGACCTAGACCAAATTGAGTGAAGCTTATGGACCCGTTTCTATGAACTGCACTTTTTGTGTGTGCAGGTAACGCCTACTACCTCAGTTTTATAGCGCTTACCGTTAGGCACAAAAGTTGTCTCAAGGTAGAGGTTTGTCCCGAGGGGGTGGCATGGGCCCCCCTTGAAATCTTGTTGGCCACCCCAAAATCCTTAACTAGGATTGGCCTTTTTTTCCTTGCCAGAGGTGGGACTTGTGTTGAAATCCACTATTCAGGCTGTGTTGCAACAGGCAGCTCATACCTTCTCAACATTCTGTATGCAATAATCAACTTTGCAATTTTTGTGGATTGTTGCATACAGAACATTTTCAGGCCACCCCTGCACAAGTCAGTTCCCCAGTTGGGCCATACCAGTCCAAAAAGTCTGGACATGCCCCTATTTGACGGTACCTCCGCTTCCATTGGTATCAACTTTAAATTCTGTTGGCCTACTATTTGCATGTATGTAAGGAAATTGCACAGGAAACATACAACAACAATGAAAAGTAATTATGTCCTGGCATTAGTAGAAGCTCTACACCTTGTAAATGCCTTTCAAAAAAGCAAGACTGGGAGCCCTTCTTGCTTTTGATTGATAGGTGAGGCAAAAGTGACATTACCTTCCTGGCATTGTTCCAAAAAGTTGAATTATTTTTAACTGAGAGCACTGTGAGCACGACAAAGAATCAATGCTGAGAATGACTTTGGATGCTGAGTGCCAATAACTTTGAACAGCATGATTTTACATAGAAAACATACGCCAGCGCAAAATGGTCCTTTTCCTTTCACAAAGCAAGAGCATCCCCACCCTAAGGCTGTGCCGAGGTAGAACTCTGAGCTAAAAAAAAAAACATAACATGTTCACTATCACTATGCTAACATGCAGGTTTTAAATCTGAGTAAGTCCTTCCATATCTAATCATCTGCTCAACTTCTTTACATAGTTTGCTAGCATGCCCATACCCAAAACACTTAAAACCGATATGAAAGGTGACTGAACTGTGTATAGGTTTTGCCTCAGGTCTTTAATTCACTGATGATGTTCCTCTGCAGTTTTTCAGCATGCAGGAACATATTAACACACTTATTAGGCAGTGGCCTCAACAGGTTGCCTTATAAGCTAATTTGGCAAAAAAAAAAATCACATCACAGCATGCTTTCAGGTGACATGGAAAAGGACTGCTTCATCTCACATAAGCTTAAAAAATAAACGATTAAAGGTGTGCAACCAAAATCCTTTCAAGCATACTTAAAACCTTATTTCAAATTACCTACCTCGATACAAACATGCCCCCTGCTGGCTTGATCCGCAACTCATGAACAACATGAGAGAATCTTCATATGTAGAACATCAAGCATTATCACATGAAAGGAACACCACATGTGTCAGTGTAATTCCCTCATTTCATGGACTACAGTTTTTTAACACATCCCTCTGCAGGCATATTTATCCCTCAGGGGGATTACAGTTCCAGGGGGACTAAGCCGTTCAAATATTATCCGTCCATGATCCACAGCTGTGTCACTTCTGCTTTCACATCTCAACCTTTGCAGTCACCTCTTTTACAAACTGTAAGCTGTTGCTTTCGAGCCTGTTTCACTTCCATCATTAGAATTGCATGTGTACACTCTCTCGCAGGCTCACGCTCGCAGAAACTAATGTTGCTGTCAATCCCTGTTTCATGTGTACTGCATTATACTTGGTAAGAAATTCATCAGGGCTTGCAGTTAGTCGATATTTGCTCAGAGTTTGTTGGAAAGACCGAATAGGAGTGTTTTTAGATGCATGTTGAATTTCAATCGAAGAACAAATAGAACACAAATCTGATTTTATGAGCATTTTTTGAAGACAGCAAAATATGTGTATAGTCATGGCTGATAAATGAGGACTGTGTAAAGCTCTCATCCTTACATTGTTAAAAGCCATGTTTTTCTAACTCTAATATGTGTCCCTAGTTTGCCTACAATCCCCCAAATAAGAGAAAAGTCCATCCTCTCCGTCTTTTGCCTGCTCCACTTTTCAGAAAATGTGTGCTCAAACAGGTCAGTTTCAGATTTTCCCTTCATGACATCACAAAGGTCAGTAACCCCTCCCCCAGGTGGATGACACCCCCACAGCTAGATGTTTGTTCTGCCCTCTGAGCCTGCTTTCTCACTGTAAACAATAGGACATGGAGCGAGAAAGCCTGAGACACCCAAGTCCTTCTAGAGGGGCGTGGTCAGACACAGCTCATTTACATTTAAAGGTACAGACACAGAAACAGCCTGTTCTGAGCAGGGCTGAAATAGAGGGGTTTATAGACATGATCAAATACAGGATCAGAGTAGATATACGACAAGAAACTCCACAGACATGTTTACGGGTGCTCTAAGACTTATTCAAACTGCATTGAAAAGGAGTATAATATGTGACCTTTAACTCCAAACAACTTATCATGGTTACTTGGTCGGGGGAAGCAGCAGAAGCGGAGAGACCATGATTGTCAAGTTCTTATATCATTCATTATGGACTGCACTTTCACAGCGCATTTCTATTTTTTCAAATACTTTGCGTTACAAAACCATACAACAGTAATAAAACGCAGGCCGTACAAGTCTCATGATCATCTTTGTACAGTAATTTAGATCTTGTCTGTAGGAGTCTGGGTTGAACCGAAGATAATTCCAAAAAGTGGACAACCATTCTCCCTCCTGAGCCACTCTTGCCCCTATTATAACAATCGATTTCATATCTGTCCTTAAAAAACAGTTGAGATACTAATATAGTTCTATATCCAGAGCTGGGAACATATCTGTTAATCCTTTAATTGGTAATTAGCAAATGAATGAGAGTCTCAAAGTATTATGTCCTAAGCCATGGCACTGGAAAAAAAAAAAAACTACAGCAATTGTAGCCTTTTTAAAGTTATATTTATGGGCCTTTTGCCTTTTATTAGATAGGACAGCTAAACAGAGACAGGACATATTGGTGGAAGAGAGTCGGGGATAACATACAGTAAGGTGCTGAGGTCTGATTTGAACGCACACCTGCTTCAACGAGGACAAAAGCCTCTGAGTGTGCGACATAACCACTAGGCCCAACAAATGTAGCCCTACATTGAAATTATAAAGCCAAACTACTTTTTTTTTTTAAATATAGAGAAATTTGAAAATGGCACCATTATTGTAGCCACTGAACCTCCAGCCTCAAGAAGAAATGAGCAGCAGCCAACAGAGGTAATTTTTTTCATTTTCAAACATGTCGTCTTCAGCCACAACCCATGTCTGCTAAAGTGACATCACCTGAGGACATTTATAAGACAGCTTCCTCTGGAGACACTCAAGACTTTATTTCACAAACTCAAAAGTACTCCAATATTCCTGTGCTCACATTTTGGGTTTTCCTCCCCTTGTAATTTTGTCCAACTATTTAGTGTTGTAGTGAAATGAATGGTATCATACAACAGAATGACATCCCGAAAAACAACTTTGATGCGTGAATCCAAAAAGGCACATGTAGTTGAGTCGTTTTTTTTTTTTTTGTTGAAACGATGAAATGTTCTGCATCTTCTCTTTCACCTGCACTCCTACTCCTGCTTCCATCTTCCTTGTTTTCTTCAACATTGAATCACTATCTTTCCACCTCTATCAGTCCCTCATATCTCCATGTACTGCAGGCCTGCAGGCAGTCAGAGCTGTGTGGAGCACCACTGGGGGCTTCAGACACATCACCTCCTCAGGCACAGTAATTATTTGGCTCTTTTATTGTTGAATGCGCTGCTGACGGTCGGCCTGAGGGGAGTCAAATATCTTTTATGCCACAAAGTTTCTTGGAGGAGACTCAACAGCTGCAAGCTGCTCTGAACATCAGAATCCAAAATTACCTGAGGTGCTCGAAAGAAGGACACAGGCATTCCGAGACTGTCAAACAGCAAAGTTAGCTGCAAGTTTAAATATGTTTTGATACTATTCTGCAAAACAAAACTCCCATTCACTTTGCACTGATGCTGCTTTTGAGTCCTTAGTTTACTGGAGACTGTTAAAAGCAATTGTGTAACTGTAGTTAAATAAAATAAGTCATGCATCACAGTGCATCAAGAGCAAAAATAGATTAATCTCAAACCCTTTTTTCTTTTTCTAGCAAATTAATTTTAAGCATTATTTTAAATGTTTCAACCCCACTGTAACCCAGTCTATAAGAAGCTTCTTGTTATAAATCCTCTCTGATCCTGTATTTGATCATGCCTATAAACCCCTCTATTTCAGCCCTGCTCAGAACAGGCTGTTTCTGTGTCTGTACCTTTAAATGTAAATGAGCGGTGTTTGACCACGCCCCTCTAGAAGGACTTGGGGTGGCTCGGTTGTTTACGGTGAGAAGGCAGACTCAGAGGGCAGAAGAAACACCTAGCTGTGGGAGTGTAACCCACCTGCGGGAGGGGTTACTGCCCTTTGTGATGTCACGAAGGGAAAATCTCCGAACGGCCTGTTTGAGCACACATTATCTGAAAAGTGGAGCAGGCAAACGATGGAGAGGATGGACTTTTCTCATAATTGGGGGGGCTTGTAGACAGATTAGGGACACAGTTGTGTTAGAGGAACATGGTAACGTGTACTTTGCATAATATGTGACCTTTAATACACGCTAGAATGAAGGGATGATCTTCTTTTTCCACTTGCAGTAAGAGGCACACCAGAACTAGTGCCTGATGGTATAACATTTATGTATTGATTCAAAACAATCCGTGTAAGATGTGTCATTCTAGAAATGATAAGTATAACAATATACTTTTTGTCATGGCACATAATACACCGCTTAGATTGGGATTCATATGGATTCATATAGCATAACCAGAATCCTGTGAATACGTATGAATGGGATAAGTTGACACTGATGATCCCTTTACATAGCATCCTTAGCCATCAGTGTGTATATGGGTGAGTGTGACATGTAGTGTAAACACTTGTGAGTGATGAGAGGACTAGAAAAAGGCCAAAATTTACTATCAGAGGGAGGCCCAAGTCAATCAGATGAAACCAGCTGCATTACCTTTGATTTTTCCAGTGTTCTGACAGGATTTGTGGTCCAAAACTACAGGATAAATCACTCTGCTCATTTATAAAAGAGCTATAGTTGACCGCCTAAATCCCACACACACGAACACACACACCTAAACCAAAGGCCAGTCTGTCTATCATGGAAGTACACATCAACATTTAATAAAGACTGTGCAATGAGAAACAGTACACCCAAACCTATAAAGACAAATGGTGAACAATAAGAAAAATACAGAGTGACAAACGGATTGTGTTTTCTAACACGTACGGCTGAATCAATATATCATCAAGCATCCCTTGAAGGGGAAACAGAACACATGTTTCAGTTTTTCTTCAGCTTGGCAGCTTGTATGGATTTTTTTCGACATGTTTATTCAAGTACCACAACAAACAGAACTGGATAAAGGATGCACGTGAGAAGAGGAAAAGGCACAGAGGGAAGTAATGCCATTAAAAACTCTGCAGATGCATTGATTCAACAAAGGAATTCTATTACCAAAAAATCAGGAACCACAGTTCCTGCACTTTCTTTGCAAAGCCTCTTAAAAAGGTGTCAGCTGATGTCATGCCTTGTAATCAAAAGTCCGCAGAGCAAATTGTGAATCAAACGTTGTCCGTGTATAAACAGAAGGCAAGACTGTGCTGCCACACTTCAGTGGCTTTGGAAAATAAAAGACAGAGTTGTTTGGCAAAAAGTTGCCACAACAGCTTTGTCCGACAACACAAGTCATCGTTCAATCCAACAAGCAAACACAGTTTACTGGCTCTCAAAATGAAAGTGTTTTTTTTTTTTTACTTTTAAAGAAAAATGTCTTAACAAAATTAGCTGAATTTCCATGTTTTTTTGGAAGTTGTAATCTCACTGCCACTTTTCTATGTTCCGTCAGCACCACCGTTATGATCCGCCGGACCGCGCCCTGCCCCACTGCGTCTGTTTCTGGAGCGTGAGCGTAGCCACGAGCAGCTGTACACACATCACAGGAGAACTACAAGATCACAGGAGAACTACAAGATCACACGGGCCATAAAGAGAAAAACGTGCAAATGTTGTTTTGTGTTTCTGAGGTTGGATCATTAAGTAAGTGTTTTTTTTCCCATGGGCAGCAGGTGGGGGTTCCACTGGTTGTATTGTATGTAACCAGTTTCAGCTGCATGTCAAAAAATTACAATATCATGAAAAAGTTAATTTTTCCCATAATTTAAATCAAAAAGTGAAACCTTAATTGTGTCTAAACTCATTACACATATAGTGAAATATTTCAAGCCTGTTTTGCTTTACTTTTGATGATTACAGCTCACAGCTCTTGACAATCAAAAATCCAGTACCTCAAAATATTAGAATATTACACAAGAACAATCAAAAAAATGATTTATTATACAGAAATGTCAGCCTTCACAAAAGTAGGTTAATGTATGCAATACTTGGGCAGGGCTCCTTTTGCACGAAACACTGCATCAATGTGGTGTGACAGAGGCAATCAGCCTGTGGCAATGCTGAGGTCTCATGGTAGCCCAGGATGCTTTGATTAGCAGCCTTCAGCTCGTCTGTTTTGTTGTGTCTGGTGTCTTCCTCGTGACAATACCCCATAGATTCTCTATGGTGTTCAGGTTTGAAGTCCAGTGTGAAGTTTCCACAGTCCGTGATTTGGGTTTCCATGTTATCTGCTGGTGTTGGTCCACTGTATTATATCGCTAAATTAAAATGAATGACAACAGGCTTGGGAGACGAGTTCGGGACACAGGCACCTGGGCCTGTATTCACAAACATTCTGAGAATCCTCTCACTTAGCTTAAAAAATCCTAACAAGGATTCTAACAAGGATTTTTAGCCTAGGAGTGGTTTAGGAACATTCTCTGAGCAAGGAAGAGACAGAAACTTTTGTCTTAGTGAGGAGGCGTGGTTGACCTCGTTGCTACATTTTTTCAGAAGCTGTGATTGGTTAATCCAAAAAAATGAGATAAAAGTCAAACATAGAATCTAATCAGACATTCTGAAATTCTGAACACTATGAAATTAGTATCTGTGTGATAATTTGTAAAATGTACTTGTATATGTAAAGTAAAGTACATAACCTGCTGTTGCTGTGACTCAGTTGGTAGAGTCGTCGCCTCTCAACCGGAAGGTCGAGAGTTCGATCCCCGGCTGGGCAAAATGTCCGATGTGTCCTTGGGCAAGACACTTAACCCCTAATTGGTTCAGTGGCGGTGTATGAATGGGATTAGTTCTGATGGATGATACTACGTAGCGATCACTACCATCAGTGTGTGAATGTGTAGGTGTGACCTGCAGTGTAAAAGCACTTTGAGTAGTCGGAAGACTATAAGCTCAAGTCCATTTACCATCCATTTAAGAAGCAATATGTTTGAAATTACATGCTCACTTGTGCAGCAGCTTCTTCACATGCTGATAGTTATAACAGCAGGTAAAGGGGGTTGATTAGTGATTGAATGCACCTGTGGAGGTGACCACATGTAGAGAAACTCAACATGCTTGTCTCACTTTGTACTGAAAAAAAGTCATCGACGGATTGAAATGTCTGCATCAATATTTTTTATCTGTTGGGCACAACTTTGAGTGAAAAAGATTATTCTTCATGTAGTGTTTGCAAAAAATGTCTCCATTTTCTCCTCAGCTTGAGAAACTCTTAAGTCTGTTAAAAGTCCTCCTCATTCCTCACAGTTTTACACCTTAGGAGCTCTCTTACGGGCTAAGACACTTGGTGAATAACTTTCATCTTTGCAAGGATCTAGTCCTAACTTTGAGGGGAAATTCTTAGAAAATATCCTGATTCTAAGAATTTTCTTAGAATTTTGTCACTAGGAGAAACTCTTAATACGTAAGAGGCTTTCTCAAAATTGAGAAAACTCAAAAATGTTTTTTTCCTAAGAACAAATAATTGTAAATCTGGTGTTTTAGAACAAGTGGTAAGATCAGATGAATGACAGGCATACCAAAGGCTGCCCACTGTCCAAAAGGCAGTTTAGACAGTGTGCCATTAATAAGCCAATGAATGAAAGCTGTGCAGGCAGCAGCATTGTATACATAATTAACCAAGGTCTCGACAAAAGACAAGTACATTGAAATCCTTACTCCTTGGCAAAATGAAACATTTTATCTGTATTTAAGCTCTTTTAGTTGGAGTCTGCAGCTGACTTTCAAGAGCTTCAGTCGGATGAGCATCCACAGCACACAGTTCTCCAAGCAGCCCTGCAGGATCTCAGCCGTAGCCGTATCTGAATAAATGAGAAAACAGAAAAGGAAAGGAGATTCTTTTCAACTGAATTACATTAAGTTTATTGCAATTGAGCGTTACGACTAACTGCATTTCAGCTGGCTGATCGTGCCACTGAAAACCAGGAGCAATCAGCTGAATAAATCACACAAGGAAAGGTTTAAGCAGGATGCCTCAAAACACATTTTAAATGATATGCACAAACACACGGATGCATGCTTTTGTGGAGCTACAAATGAGTTTGCACACAAAGTGCTGTGCAGAAATGTACACACACACACGTAACCGCTCTCTCAGTCTTTATGAGTCCGAGGCGGTGGAGGCAAAGCATCTTGGCATGCTGATTTATTCATTTGCTTCTAGCAATGACTGAGGATATTGTTAGCACTCCACCCATAAATCTGTGTTATTTCTCTCAACATAGAGATTTGGGGAGTGGACGCAGCCAGGGGAAATTGAGATGATGAAGCACGATCTTGACTTTTCTATGAGGAACCTGCACAACAGTGAGCAACAGTGTTAATGTGTGTGCGTGTGTGTGTGCAGATGTGCATGTGTGATTTTAGTCCATTTGTGTGATGGCCAGACAAGAGAGTCCATTTCCTCATGGTTATATGTGAAGCCAATTGAAAATCTTAAGTCACACAGCAATACTCATTCGCACACACACACACACACACAGAGTGGAGTCAGGGTATACAGTGTGTGAGACAATGAGGGATGTACTGTAAATGTCACTTCTCCACAAGTGCAGCTTTAAAGGTTATAGCTGAAGCTTCGTTCCTCTCTGTGAAACTCATGTTGCCTTCAAAATCGAACTCTGTATGAAATTAAACTGTGTTTCCATCCATAGAAACTCAAGGTTCTCAATATTGTTTGAATTCCGATGACACTGTTGCTTAGTAACCGACAAAAGTGACTGTTGTTTCGTCCTCTATATACCCTTGATTTTGTTGTTGTCACAACAAGTCTGTCGTTTTGGACAATAGCGTCAGCTTAATGAAGTAAAGAATTGTAGCTTTTCTCAGAATTAAGTGGATGATTGCACAGTCAATGGATCTTCAAGGCATTTTGAGAGACCTGAAGGTCAATATAGCCTTGTTCACACTCGCACAAACTCCTAAGAAACTTCAGGGCCTGTATTCACAAACATTCTGAGAATCCTCTCAGAGAGCTCCTAACTTAGCTTAAAAATTCCTAGGAAGGAGTCTTAGCCTAGGAGTGATTTAGGAACAATCTCAGAGCAACTCTGAGCAAGGAAGAGACAGAAACTTTTATCTTAGTGAGGAGGCGTGGTTGACCCCGTTGCTAGGTATGACACATTTTTTCAGAAGCTGTGATTGGATAATCCCAAAAAATTGAGAAATAAAGTCAAACATAAAATCTAGTCAGACATTGTGTAATTATAAACACTTTGAAATTAGCATCTGTGTGATAATTTCTAAGACGTACTTTAAAAGTATAGCCTACACAAAGTTTGAAATCACATGCTCACTTGCTGCTTCTTCACATGCTCATATTTACATCTTAATTAGTGATTGGATGCACCTGTGGAGGTGAGCACACGTAGAGAAACTCAACATCCATGTCTCACTTTGCACTGAAAAAAGTCATCGATGGATTGAAATGTATGTATGAAACATTTTTGTCCGTTGGGCCGACTTTTACTCAAAAATAATATTCTTCATGTCATGTTTGGAGAACATTTCTCCATTTCCTCGTCTGCTTGAGAAACTCTTGAGTCTGTAAAAAGTCCTCCTCATTCCTCACAGTTTATCACCTTAGGAGCTTTCTTAAGGGCTAAGAAGCTTTGAGAATAACTTTAATCTTTACAAGGATCTAGTCCTAACTTTGCGGGGAAATTCTTATGAAAATATCCTGATTCTAAGAATTTTCTTAAAATTGTGTCACTAGGAGTAACTCTTTGTATTTAGGATGCTTGGTGAATACAGGGCCCCTGAAGTTTTCTGGCTGAGCTGCATGTGTGAATGCAAACAGCTATATTTTTGGCTTCATCCAGAGTTCCTTCTGCCAGCCCCCAAGTATTATTTTTGGCAGAAAGTCTGAGTGAGCTTATGTGAGGATGCAGCAGGATAAAAATCAGGCAATTCACCTCGAGCGAGTGATAGGGGGTGGTGATGTTTATTTCCTGCAATTGTTGCACTGGCATGAAATGTACACACATGACCGATGCGATATCCATACATGTAATTAAAGTGCTGCATTATGTTTTCTTTTCACCAGTATGTTCATCTCTGCTCTTTTTGTTGTGACTATGATGCGTCGTCTGCCACTTCTGTGTCGTTCTTTCTACATCATGTCTTGCCTCAAGCCCCCCCGCACCCCTGTCCTCATACTGTCTGAAAGGGATAACCTCCCGCTGTGAGGTGCATGTGTGAATCGATCAGGAGGATTTTAGGGGTAGTCCTCCTGAAATTATCTAGAAATGGTCAGGAGTGCATACGTAAAAACGGCTAAATATGTCAGGCTTTAAACCCGCCTCAGCTCCAGCTCTCAGCCTGTCATTAGGTTGACTGAAATTTAGGCTGAGGCAGGATTTCCAGCATGGCGGCTGCTGCCACCGACGAGACTCTAAAGCCCCTTGCAGTAACAGATGGATGATGTCACTCAGGCTTCATCCATTCATATTTACAGTCTATGGTGTCTTATTTTTATTATATAACTTTTCTATTGAAGTTCTGACTTGGTGGGCACTGTAATAAAACAAGTACCTTGTTATCCGATAACCCATTTTAACAGAATAGTTTACCTTTACACTATTCTACTAGATTGAATTATTCATCAGCATTCTCATCCTCAACATTTAGTGGACTTGACTGAAGGCCTTTATTCATGTCTGGCTGAATGACTCTGACTGTCCTTTAATCTGTCTGACGCATAATGTGTCTGTTCCATCTGCATTCTCTTAACGGAGTGATGTTATGCACCATTATGATAACATTATGTCTGCCCGATCTGGGAATTCATTTTTGTCAACAAGTAGCAGACTGTTTCAAAACACCTGCAGCCATCTTTGTGCTTAAGTGCACATCCAATTGGACTTTTCAATTAATTATCCAACTGTTTTGACTTCTGAGGGAGCTGGTTTATACAGAGTCACAGACCTCCTCTGGTGCTTGATTCATGTTAGATTTTGACCAAAGCACAGCACAGATGTTTCATTTAGACCACAGGTTACTGTTTGAAAAGGTAGAAAAGGGGTAAAATATGACCTCTTTAACAGTGATCAGTTTAACTTCACTCTATCTGCTCATGCTTACCCTACGTCTCCATCCAAAACTTCCTTAATTGTGGACACTCCAGGCATCCTCCAGGCTGGTCCTGGTATCAATGGACAATGTGTAATTAATTTGTGATCCAATATAAATTAACTTTACTTCTGGGCAAACCTGAGGAATCTACAGGTGAAACGGGTTGTTCGTTCACAATAAAATTCACTACTAAAAAGTTATTTTCAGTGTGCCACGGCATTTTGATTTCTTTTTCATGGTATGTTCCTGTAACCAAGTGTGCCTGAGAACGTATAGTGCACGAGGTACCCTGTTGGCCATTTAGATTCAACTGTACTCATGTTTAATTATACATGAAAGAACCGTCTTACTGTCTGAATAATAAAAAACAAAAAAAACTCTATTGGCTCATTTTTTGAGGAAAAGTTTGGCTCGGTTCTCTATGTATAAATGAAAGGTCAGAGGTCTAGAGAATCAAGATCAACAAATAGCTGTTCATTTTATGAATAAGAACCTTAAAGGAAGAATTTGCAACATTTTACACATAAATACAGCAGAAATCGAGCATATCGTGTGTACATTTCTGTCTGAGTCATGACTGTCTACAATGAGTCAGTAGCTTGATTCCCGCCAGCTGTATTGTGTCAGAGCCGTGTTTACATCAGGTTTACATGGACGGGACGGCCGGCTCCTCCCCTTGTGCAAAAAAGCTGCTTCAGTCAAGGACTAGAGAAAAGACGATATACTAACTGCTTATTTGAATGTCACGCAAGTGTTTTTAGATCATGGTAATGACGTGTCAATTTAAATGCAATGTGAAGCTACGAGCTAACTTAAGATTGCTAACATTAGCATGCTAACACAACAATGCGGGACACAGGTGACTGCAGCTAAAGCAAAAGACAATTTTGTCTGCCGCTTGCACTTAATGGTGTTTAATTATGGTTCGTTCCATTTGATGACTCCTTTGTGCTAACGTGAGGGAAGGTTGACGTGTGTCGCTGAAGGAGAGCGGAGGCTTCAGTATGGAGGAGGTGTGGCCAAACAGCAGTTTGTTTTGGTTTAATGCTGATGCTCAAGGGCGACATCTACTGGATCAAAGGGTCGCACATTCTTCCTTGAATTAACAAATGCTTGTAAATGAAAGTAGGATATTCACAATTTGTTATGTGGAATTTACTTTTTTATCCATTTTAAATGTTTTTTAAGTGTATTATTGCTTTAGTTTCAAGTTAAGACAATACTCATTTACTCATTTGTCAATCTGTTCACTCAAAGAGTTCAGCTACACATCCATCTTCATAATCCCAAAGGTGCTCTGCTAAGAACAGCATAGGCCTGGGAAGAACCTAAAACCAGAGTCTCTGTAGAGTTTAGAGCACTTAAGTACTTCACCAGTGTCCTAAAAGATTGATTCCTTTTGAGTGCCACCTTAAGGAGAAATGCCACACTAGGGTGGAGAACTCACACAGGAAGGAGTCATAAGAATACTCCTAGGGTACACAGTAGACGTAGATTTAGACCTTGGCTGTATCCGAATTGCCAAGTACATACTCAATCTGTCAGTAAGCAGTAGGCAGTACCTACTATCCGTGCTGTATACTGTTTAGTACCTACTATTCAGTAGTTACACACAGTAGGCAGATATTTGTTCCTACTTCGTCTGATTCATTCAGTATGGAAGTGAGGTCATTTACGTTACCCGAACCGGCTGCATCCACCCGTTTTTTTTTAGTTTTTTTTTTAGCTTTATTCAAGAAGAGTAATGCTCATATACAGTCAGGTAAACAAAAAACAATATCACAATGTAAATCAAGTAAAAGGCAGATTAAATAACTATATAACATACAGTACATAAAGGAAAGTAGAAATGAAAGACAGTAATATACAGAATATAAAATAAACAAATAAAGACACATTTAAATAGTGAAATC
The DNA here is from genome assembly GCF_963584025.1 of Labrus mixtus. NCBI lineage: Eukaryota > Metazoa > Chordata > Actinopteri > Labriformes > Labridae > Labrus > Labrus mixtus. The sequence goes on from NC_083630.1 coordinate 10,420,257, forward strand.
ATTATTTAAATAGATGGGGAAAGGTTTTGTAATAATGCAGATATTTGTTATATTTTCTGTTGTTAATTTAAAGTAGTGATTTCAGACAGGATTTTAACTCTAGATTAAAAATGTATTCAATTAATCCATGCTTGTTTGTTTTGATTTGGAGGCAGATGTGAAGTGACGATTTACGTTTAATTTCGCACAGCATTGTGGGTGGTAAAATACAATTCATTTCCTGAAAGCACGCATCCGATCCATACTGCATGAAACCCGGAAGTTAGTATGCATACTGAAATGTTCAGTATACTGAGGTGGACCCAAAAAATGCATACTGAATGACCATGAAAATTCAGTATACTGAAACTCCCTACTGAAAAGTACGTACTGCCTACTGAACTGTGACCATTCGGACAGGGCCCTTTTGAGTCATCAGAGCTCTTTATGTCGTTGTCACACTGATTTTAGAACACTCTTCCTGTTTGTCTCTCTGGTGTGTGTGTATGTATGGAACAATTGTTCTGATCATAATGCTTCATAATTAATTCAGAAAATCTATCCGCATTCAGAAGCAACCCATATACTGATGTGCATAACACAGCTGCTTGTGTATGAAAAGCAACTGAAACCAGCAAGTGTGTCTGGAAATTGAGTGTGATGCACATTCAGTTTGTCTATCAGCTGTTCACTGCCTCTCCTAAAATGTGAGAGTCACTGTGCATTCAGAGGTTAATGACTGGCCACAATTTTGAAACTGTCATCCATCACGTCATCAAGTAGTTTCTGAGGAGTCTTGACCCTCAGTGGTATTATAGCCCATGTTCTTGGAAGCCCAAAACAGCTGAATTGGAGAAAAAAAACATACTGTCAAAAAAGTTTTTAACAAAGCCTCACCCAATATGATAAATATGATTATATTTTTGTTAACTGACTTTGGCCAAGCAGAGTGCAAAAAGAAGTTCCAGTGATGTGTCTGATGTGATGTATTATTTTGGTTTCTTTAGCTGCTTTTCTATGTGCCACATATAACCATTCTACTGAATCACACAGTTACCCTAAAAAAACAGTCATTCACAGTCCAATTTTTCCCATATCTTAAACATAAAGAAATTAATCATTTTCTGTCGACTGTGCAAAAAAACCATCTAAGCAACACAAGCATGCTTGCACAAACCTATTTGCAGTGAAACCTTTGACGTGGAAAGAAGACAGAGATTGCTGGTCTGCCACTTCCTTGAGTAGTTATTTTGTTTGTTTTTTTAAAGCTTTCGCTCTGATTCAACATACTACATACCACGAGAACAGAAACAAAGCTTAGGTATAGAGGCAGTGGTAGCAACTACTTTTTCTCTGTGAAGTAAAATTTCTGTCTTTGTCAATTGAATCTGGTGGCTTAGAGAGATGAATGTAACAGCTGTTTATGGCTAACAAAGGATCTTATTCTTACATAGTATGAAGTATGTACAGTAGTACTCAGCAGGCTCGCCCTACACCATCTCAGAATGCTGTTGCACGAGTACTCATCCCTTCACTGGCTCCCCGCAGCTTAGGATAAGTATAAAATTCAGACCTCACATTGAGAGCTCTTTACGGTCAGGCCTGAGAATATTTGTCAGATCTCATCCACCTGTATTCACCAATCTGCTCACTAAGGTCCAAAACATGTAACCTGCTGTCTGTCCCACGGACTCATTTTAAGTCACACAGAAATCATGCTTTTGAGCTCATAGTGCCAATCCTCTGTGACAACTATACAGCAGCAAGTACGTCTTCCTTCTAAGTTTAGATTCCGGTCTCTAATGGTTTGTATTTGTGGACAAGGGAGGTGGTGCTTATTTTTGCTACCAGCATGTGTGTCTGCAGGGCCCTGCTGGGTTTCAGTTAGCAGTTACCTATGCTAATTGGGAAAAACTTCTGAAAATTCTTAAGAAGATATTGGTGATTTAGACCCATTGTGTCTAAACCATTGTGGTGCATTTAAGACAAATTCTGGTAGTCTTAAATCTGGGGTATTAGAAAGTATTAGAACTGCCCCAGTTAAAGTAGGTAAGCTTTATTTATAAAGTACTTTCACAGACAACAGTCACAAAGTTTGGCAATAATGAAAGGGATAATTGGACAATAATTGGCACAGTAAAACAGAAGATAGACTGAGTTTAAGTCACACAGAAATCATGCTTTTGAGCTCATAGTGCCAATCCTCAGGATTAAATCAGTTAAAAATGTTTGTTTAGACGGGCCTATGGGTAATCAGATCCACTCAGTCTATCTTCCGTTTTACTGTGCCAATTATTGTCCCTGGTCATAGCAGGAATGTATAATGTCGCTCTGTGAGCTTTGTTCTCTTTTCATTCCTGTATGTTCTACTGTGTTGATGTAAAGCACTTTGTGAATAAAGCTTACCTACTTTAACTGGGGCAGTTCTAATACTTTCTAATACCCCAGATTTAAGACTACCAGAATTTGTCTTAAATGCACCACAATGGCTTAGACACAATGGGTCTAAATCACCAATATCTTCTTAAGAATTTTCAGAAGTTTTTTTCTTCACTCTCCATCAGATTGTGATTCTTAAATAACTGAATTGTTCGCAGCTGTGTTCTTATCTCCGTGTGTTCCTAAGTTGAAAGCACATGCCTGTTGTTCCCAATTAGCATAGGTAACCGGTAACTGAAACCCAGCAGGGCCCTGCAGACACACATGCTGGTAGCAAAAATAAGCACCACCTCCCTTGTCCACAAATACAAACCATTGGAGACCGGAATCTAAACTTAGAAGGAAGACGTACTTGCTGCTGTATAGTTGTCACAGAAGCCAGCACTTCAACATAACATTTCCGTTTCCTTAATGTCTGATGATACACTTTGGCCATTTTATGATTCAATTCAGTAGATATCCTACATATAACTAACTAACTTTATTGATTCATTTCAATGACACTTCTTACATTTAATGCATTCAGCAATTGTAACTTATTTTGACAAATTCAGCATTTGTATCAAATGCCCAGATGAGGTTTACAGTTGAAAGGGTGATGATCTGTGGACAAACCAGCTTTTACAACACCACACAGTGACAGCAGAGACCAATCTCCTCCTCTGTGGTGCCATTTGTTCACAGTAAATGTACGAAGATAGCACTATAATTTGACAGTGATATAGAGATGTTTAAAAATGAAACACAGCACCTTTAAAACAGTATAGCCTTCATGGTACAGATACAACCTGAGCTACAGCACAAGGGATAGTCCACCTTACCCGTGGATTGTCATTGGGTGTGACTTTGGTGATTTCCAATGGTTTTTTTTCCCACTCCACGAGCATGTTGATATTTTGATTAAAAATCTCTTCACTTATTTAATGGCTAACCAGTGTACCCATTCATGTTCTAAGCAGAAGTTTGGCCTGACTTACATCATATATTTTTTTTTACGTCCTTCACCGAGGACAGATGTTTGCAGAAACAGAGATGTCTCTTTTTTCATCTGTCATAACATTCAATTCTATAAATACGCATTTTTCATAAATGCCATGGTTGAATATTTTCAAATTAAAATAAAAGTTAACTTACATTTCTCCTGACTAAAAGTGGGGGTTTTGTTTTACCCAAAAGGTCAACTTCACTTTGTTAAAATATTTCTTTCCATTATTTCTCTTCCATTCTATAGCAATTTTTTTTTTACATTTGTTAGCACTGGAAGACATTAAAGTAAGACATGGGACGAGCTTAACGTTACACCTAAATAAAATCAAGTTGTCACTGTGACATTAGCATCAACATCAGAGCCCCACAGTGCTCAACCAGACCAGTGAGCTCTAACTGGGATTTCATTTGGTTTGAAAAGAAAGGGGGATATCTTTATTTGAAGTGCAGTATATGGGATCTGACTCGAAAATTGTCCAGCCGGTGAAATCCTATCAAATAGTTCACTAGCTTGGACCATGCCACAACAATATGTGTTTCAGATAATTAATGATGGATCATATGAAAGTTAAAACAGATGAATATGTTAAGATAATGATTATGATGAAAGAGGATGTTGTCAGTTGGCAGGTCTGGGAGCATGGACTGACTGCAGGGCAGAGGGAGACTCAGGATGGGGGTTTCGTCTCATCCACAATTCTGCCCGAGCTGATCACGGCCCAGACTGTTTCAAGAATTATACAAACGAGATGAAGTGATGAGGAAGGTGGGAGGATGGATCAGAGGAAGGGAAGGAAGGGTGTGTCGAAGAACAAAGACAAACATGGGGGAGTGGGATGGCTTGGTAAAAGTAGGCTTGTGAGGTGATTGAAAGTGTGGTTGAGGCGTGGTCCTGCTCCCAAGCCTAAGCTAATATATTAACTTCATTTGTTGGAAAAAAAGTTCTGTTTGAACGGCTGTTCAGCAATGGCTGTAGTCATTTTTTAAGTCTTTTCAAATAAATCAATTCACATTAGAAGAAGATATGCCAGTTATAGAAAGGTTGCAAATTCTAATTTTTGAGAAAATGAAAGTTGCTGGACTTTGATTTGATTTAAAACAACATGAAGCAGTGCACATTCGTGTGTACTCTATTTTTTCCCTCGATGTCCTGGCATTTAAGTACAGAGGAGTCTCTGAAGCTTCTTGCTTGATCCCAACCAACATGTCTTAGAAAAAAAACCTTTTAAGTGTGCAATCAAGGGTGTGTATAAAAACGTGTCTGGTTTATGTTTTGCTGCAGAGAAAGTGGGAATTGTAACCGCAGAAATAGCTGCAATTAATTTTTTTCTAGGAAAAAGTCAAAGAGAGAAATTAAAGTGTAATAGTAATCAAAACAACGTGTATTTTTGCAAAGACCAAAAGGACTCCTGACCTTTTCAGAGAAAGCTCTTAGTTTAATGTTTTCTGTGTAGTTTCTTTCAAAATGTAAGAGCACCATGAACTGATGACTTTCAGAGCTCCATTTGATAACACAAAGCACAATCCATCTATAAATTCAAACTCATAAAAAATTAGTTTTCCTCTGCCACACAGTATATCTTGAAAGCTTTTTTTACTGGCCGGAAATCTTCAATTACCTGCTGAATTGAACTGTTTTTTTGAAGAGGTTTCACTCATTTACACACTTGGGACTGCAGTGCTACACTCATTTAGCACTGCCCCTCTACTTTTTTCCAAATGGTGACTCGAAGCTCACTTTGGTAGAATATCATACCATTTTTAATACACATAATGTGTCCTCTCGTTCAGTAATAGCATTTACTGCCTTTGGTGCCCAGCGGTTAAATCACTTTACTAGCTTTTCCTTCATGCTTTTAGCCCATAAAACACATGAAAGTGGGGTGAAGATGTTAATGTTATCTGTCACCTTTATAGAGGAAGGGTCGGCCTGTTTTTTTTCAGTAAAAAGCTTTCAGCATGATACCCACATTTCATGCTGATTACCTATCTGAAGACCAATAAAGTTGTAGAAAAGAAGCAGCAGTAAAACAGAGATCAGTCAGTATACCTACTTTCCTTTGTGCAGTTTTATGGCATTGGCTTCACTTTATGATACGACAGAGAAGAGGATGAACACACAGCTTGGTCTCTTTGTTGTTTAGGGGTTTATCTACTTCTGCACAGCGACAACATTAAAGGCAAATTCCATATCTTGATGTTGGCCTCTCAGAATCTAGTGGATGAAACAGATTGCATATTTTCTGTTGTCTTTGTAAAAATTCAAAGGCATCATGGGTGTAATGTTCATGACGCTGAAACTAAGCAACTGATTAGCAATTTGGAAAGAGCTCGGCTAAATCTTTCCGGGAAAAAAAGTAGATGTTTATCCTTTTTTTAACAGTATTGAGCATCTATTTATGCCTCCAATAATTTGGCTTGGAGTATCGAGGATGAGAGTCGTAATAATATGCTACTTTCAGAGTAGATGTTGCTCTAGTCTTTCTGACTAAAACAAAGATATTGTTATATCTGTTATATCTGTCCCTCAGCACAACGCTTCACCTCCCTTCAGTGTTTACTTAATGTGCATTTTTATGCTCACTTTAGCAGTATTCATAAATGTACATTGGAAATAATGTGTAGCCTTTTGGCACTGGTTGTGAATTATACAAACTATGGTTAGAAAGTGATGAAGCTGTGGGGAAAAAAAACATTGATGAAAAAGAAGAAAAAACTTTTTATACAGAAGAAAAAACTTATAATTTATTTTATACAACGTTTTGCTCCAGTAAACTGCATCCTTTTGTTGCTTTGTAGCTGACAACAGCGTTTTGGTTTGCCTGAAAACGGAAGGTTTTGAAAACAGCTTCTGGACTTTTGGAAAAGGCACCATCTCCATCAACGTGTAAACTGGTAAAAAAAAACATCTTTCCAAATACTGTCATGTGCATTGTCAAGTCCAGTCAATAGTCATGTGTGAGTTGGTGGACTTCAACACAATGGCGGACTCCTGAGTTATGGCTGTGCTGCTCATCCTCCGTTCACACAAACGTTTGCCCATTTTATTATGTATACACCTCAGCGCCCTGTGGAAGAAGAAGTATGTGTGCGTCATATCGCCAACTACTGGTCTGGCATGAATACTACAACATTTCAGTTGTTTTTGCATAGCTGTGTGTACAGCTGTTGTTATCAAAACATTGAATAGGTTTTTTTTTTTAAAGGAAAAAATCTAAATAACTATGTTTAAAGAGGATCATTCTCATATAAAGGTGACTTTAGTATTCAATCTTTGCCAGCAAACAGGAATCGGGGTGATGCCATGAAACTGTAACATACCTGAGGAAAAAGGAAAACTTCTACCAACAACAATTACTCCCATCAAGTTCTGAGTGTTACCCCCAATTCACACATACTCCGTGCGCGCCGCGGTCATACCTCTCTTGGCCATGCCCGTATTGGATCAAACCATTTTCTGGGGTAGTGGAATCCAGAGACCACAATCCAGACTCCAGTCTGAGCTGCACTAACAATTTAGGAGGTACTCCTTCATTACATCTTGTATCTGGACTTGGAGGTCCTGCTAAATATGATTGTTGAAATCCTGTCTGCCAGAAAAGGCAGAAACCAACAGAATATGGCATTCAGAGAAAAATGTGAATTTTGGTGCTGTTAGCCCGTATTGAACAACCATTATGTGGTCATTTTGGGGAATAATTGCACCAATGAAAATCGGCTTAATTGAGAAAAAAAAACATCATCAGCACAGCTCTGCACAGAGTAAATGTGCAGATAGCTCCTCACTAAATTCAGTCGCAAAACAAGAGCAAGCAGCGCTTGATTATCATTAGCGCTAAAGGCTTTGTGAATTAGACCTTCAGACACAGCGGAAAATGAGAGCAATTGATGCACAATTTTTTGATGCTATTAGCAGCCGCAATCCATTCTCAGTAAATTCCCCAAAGAATTGGTGATCTAGCTTTGTCTAGTTTTTGTAAGACTCTAAATTTTCTTCAAACCTTTGTTGTTGAATATGTTGGCAATAGAGGAAAAACTTCCAAATCGATGCTTCGACAATCTGTCTTTTCTTTGCACTGATGCACTTTCCCAGTTGCCTTGAAGACATGATGAAACAGTGCAGAGCTCTCTGGAAAGACTGCTAACGCCTTATAATTATTGGTCCATCAAGAGCAGACAGTGCTGCTAATTTGAAAAGCTTTCACTAAAGTACATAGCAGTGAGGAGAGCCTCGAGCAAACCCAATACGGAGAGAAAAGAGAATATCATATTCCCTCGGTTTGTAGACATTCACTGCAGGGAGGCCTCGTTCATGGACTGTGTGGGTGCACCTACACATGTGCCTGCATGCTCAGCAGGAGGGATGGACTCCTTCTGCCTAATTAGCATGGATACAAATAGTTCCTTTTCTCCTGGTGTCTCATTTTAGAGAAAAGAAGAGCCTCTAATGTAGCCCTGTACATCACAGTCTGTGAGGTAGAGTTCATAGAGAATGTTCAAGGAAATATCAAGAATGAGACAAACATTTTGTTTCATGGTGCACTTTGAAATCAAAGATGAGAAGTTGGTCCTCATCGGAATCAAGGACATGGCAGGAACTTTTGAAACATTTGAAAATACCTCATTAATAAATAATTTCACATCTAGTGAAAATAATGGTCAAGGTTAGCTATGAACTTAGAACTTTTTTATTACATAGGACGGAGAATCTTTACATTGGCACTGATCATCTTTGGTATAAAACATCCAATTTGGAATTGTCAATTTTCAAGGTTCAAGGTTCAAGGTTGTCTTTATTATCCCTGCGAGAGGGCAATTTGTTGTGCAGTCAGCAGCAAAACACATACATACATACATACGTACGTACAGGAGGCAATGAGCAAACAACATAGAATGGACAATAAACAAATACAATAGTTAAGAGACAGATGGAAACAGAGGCAACACTGTTAGTTGTTTAGAAAGGTGATGGCAGCAGGAACAAATGAGTTTCTCATCCTCTTTGTCCTGCATGCTGGCAGGCTGAATCTGCGGCCTGACGTCAGCAACTTGACATCCTTGGACAAAGGACGACTTTGATCTGCCAAGATTGACTGAGCTTTCTTAAAACACTTTGTTTTATATAAATGAGAAAAGGTCAGAAAGGGACGATCCTGTGATTCTGACACACAGTTTCACAATGCTCTGCATTTTGTTGCGGTTTTTGACCCTGAGTGACCCTGTTTCTTGTTTTGGTGGTTTATACTGTCATATGTAATAAAGGAATCTTTTATCTCAACTTAACCCACCCGAAACGTTTAAGAAAACTCTCCAGCCATCTCTACCCTAAATGATGACATGAGGACAAGAGGAAATGAGAAAGTAGGACGAAATGAAAGAGGAAGGGAAGCAATAAAGAAACTCAAAGACAATGTGACATGTAGAAGAAAGAGAAAAATCTGCTGATTTTTAACTGCTGGCGAGAGACTCAGCTGCCATTAGCTGACACTTGTCAGGACGAGTGTCTGAGCATCATTCATTAAATGTGGATCATTGAAAAGGATTACAACACCATACTGTGACATCAGAGGACACATGTTGGCTTTGATAAATCTTCACTTTCTCTCACTGACACCCTCCTCTCCAAAACAAAAAACAGTTTTCTCCCAAACTCAAAGAACAGAAGAGACCTTCAATTAGAATCAGTCTCCAACTGTGAGGTGCAACTGTTTTTGACTGTTAAGGGATTTTGAAACGAGAAAACAGATGCTGACTGGAGATGCTTAGAGACAATATTTTTCTGCTGATATTGATCTTTATTTTTTTTGTATTTCTAAGCCAAATTCCCTGAAGTTCTGTTTCCTCTAATAAAAAATATTCAGACCACACTCAAACTATCAAAATATCTTAATGACTAGAGCTTAAGGTCAAAACAAATCGAAAGTGTTATTTTTTCCCATGATTAATTCAAAGCTAGAGATAAAAAACACTGATGGATATCTCTTTTTTTATAATTACAGGCCAACATCGGCCTCAGTACATTGGAAAACCAGCGCCAGTTACAACCAATATGGCCACCAAAGTCTCTGTATGACTACAAAAACAGTTTGAGTCTTGCTGTATAGTGTTTGATCAACAAGTGTGTGACTGTTAGACAGTAAAAAAGGAAGATTGTACATGTTTCACTTGATGTCCACCTTCATGGCATTTGCCGCAGCATTTTCTGTACCTTAAAATAGTACTTTCAAAGTCAATCTAAGGGTGGATTCCCACTACAGAGCAAGATCCGAGCACAATTACCCAAAATTCCAGCTCATTTGATCAAACAACCTTACTCATTCTCCCGCTGACTGTACTCAAGTACATGTGTACTTGAGTACAGTCAGCGGGAGATGTGAACGCAACCGTGCTCAAACAAGGAAGTGAACCGCTATATGATGTAATTCCAAACGGCTCCTGTTGCTTCAAAAAAACGTTGTTTTCTAGTGAGCGCGCCCCATGTATGGAGGCTGTTGTCCTCCAAGCGGGCGGCCCAGGTTCAAATCCAGCCTGTGGCTCCTTTACCGCATGTCATTCCCCACTCTCTCGCTCTCCCTGATTTCCGACTCTGTCCACTGTCCTGTCTCTCAATTAAAGGCACAAAAAGCCCCAAAAAATAATCTTTAAAAAATATATAAAACGTCGTGTTCCAGAAGCACGGGTCCGTTTCGTGCTCTGAGCTGCATGGTAGATGTGGACGTAGGGAGAGATTTGTTGTTGGCGTCTCAGAATTTTTTTTACCTCCACAGTTTGTTGAATGGACTCAGCCTGTGAGCGGTTGCCATGGTTGCTTCTTTTTGGCGGATTTGCGAACCAACTGTGTGCATACTGCCACCTCCTGTATCCCGTACGCCTGCTTATAGCACTATATAGGATTCTTTTCAGCCAGCCAAGTTCTCTTGTGAGAAGTGCACACTACTTTATGGAACTGGACAGTACTAGCCGTCCCCGTACTGTTTTAAACAATGGCTGATGCTGAGGACGGTGATGGATGAAGCTAAGAAGAGAAAAAGAAAGACTGACCAAGCAGGAAGCATATAGTGCACATCCCTGCAGATATTATTCAGAACATATTGCTTTACGTTCGGCTGTATTGTTATTGGTGTCTCATGTTTAGCAGCTTTCAACTGATGGAGGAAGTCATCAAGCCCAAGTTACAGTATGTCTCAGGGTTGCATACAAATAATTAAATGAACACCACCCTATTGCTTGTCAACACATGACGGGGACAGTGCAGTTGCACTCAGAGACCTTTGATGGCCGCAAAAACCAAAATCCGACATAATGTTGCTTTAAAGCTCCCGTCTGAAGTTTTTTAGCCGGCTATAAAAGTGACAAAGTTCTGCTCCTCTGCTCACCCACCCTGCCGTTGTTTCACTCTATATGCCAGCCACACCCACCTCATCAAGCTCAACTCAGCTCACCTGTGCACTCATTTTCTTCTCATCAGTAATCAAGCAAGTAAAAAAAACTTCTCCTGTTCACCCACCAATTGCCAGATTGTTCTTAGCCCTTGTGCAAGACTTTCCAGCACTCTCCATTGAATCGAATACCGGTTTCTACTCAGCCAGCTTCTGACCCGTATTCTGCCATCGCACTTTTGGATTGTTACCATTTCGGACAGCTTTCCGGTCGCCGATCCTGCTGCCTCCTCGTTTACGTCCTCAGTCTCCTGCCACACGGTACTGTTGCTTAGTGTTGAACTGTTGTGTGAGTTTCTGTTTGACTCAGAGTTTCACACATTCATTTCCAGGTTTAATCGTGACAGCTCAGGATTCTGCACTGTTACGGCATCTAGCAACCTGTCCACAGGGGACGCCAACATACACATGAATGGAAAGTTTGTCAGAGGTGCTTTAAGCGGTCCTGGTTGATATGGAAACAGTCACTTCAATAACTTTTTAACTGCCACATTGTATGCGGGCTTAACCAAACCTAGGTTTGAGATGAACAAGCAGGTCCAGGTTTTAGGGACTTGGGTCAAGTCTTCCTAGATTCTTTCGGACAGTTAAGCTGCATTTTACCTAGTTAGTTACCTAGCTTGAAGAGGAAGTCTCAGTCACAATTCATGTGTACTCGAGTACGGTCTGTGGGAGATGTGAACGCAACCATGCTCAAATAAGGATGTTTAACTTAGTTTGACTCCATTGATAAAAGCGAAAAATCTATATCAGGTTCTGACATAATCCAAAAAGGAACAGGGGCCCAACACATGTGCTCTGCAATTAAGCCCTTTTCTATTCCCAAAGTCCTGATGCAGTGTTTTTTATCTGTTCTCAAAAAGGGGGCTTCTCATTCTTACTGAATGGTTCCCATTGAGAGAAACACATAAGTGCCAGTACTGTAAACCCAGTTTAATGCAGTGGCGTTTCAGCTATTTCAACAAGCAGAGCAGGTATTGAGGAAGATCTAAAGGCTCCTGAACAAAATCTTAATGCTTTAGATTGAACAGTGTCTAATTTTTTTTATAGAGTCTTGGCAGCAGAGCCGTTCACAACACAGCCCCATAGTGACTGCTCCTTCTATCTGCTTGTTGGTGTATTTGCAAACCAACTATGTGCATACTGCCACCTGCTGTATCGGAATGTGTAAATACGCATATGTACTTCGGCACAGAATGATGGAATGATGTTCCCAATGTGAACGGGAGGAGCAATGTTGCTCAAATACAGTACGAGACAATCATGCCTATTGTGAAAAACGCCCATAACATCTCTATCTTTACTACTGCTGTCATAAATGAACATTAGGTGTTGCAACAGTTTTTTTTTTTGTAAAGATTTTTTTGGAGCTTTTTGTGCCTTTTTATTGGAGAGATGAGAGAGTGGTGTTGACATGCGGGAAGGGAGCCACAGGTCTGATTCGAACCCGGACCACTTTTCCACCAGCGCCCCGCATTGTTTGGTATAGATATTCCTTTCTTATTGATTGGAATTGAGGGGGTGTATTCCACTTGAATAAATTTCACTTCTCTCTCCCCCTTATTGCTGACAACTCTCATTTGCTCCTGTTTCAGCACCTCTACAAGCCTACTCCTTGCTTCTGTTTCCGGCTGTGTTTCACGCCTCCTCTTGGACTTTAACCTTCTCCGCTTTCATCTGGCCAACAGTATCTGCTTTTTAATGAGAGACATGTGTTAACAAACCAAGTCAGATAAAATATCGACTTACTGCATTGATAGCTATAGAGCATTTATTCTGAGACCTTTGCCTTTAGTACTGCTGTCATTAGTGAATGATGTCATCAGTGGTATGTGAGTCCGACTACCTGAAGGACAAACAAGATTTCTTTGCAGATATTCCTTTCATATTGATTGCCAATAAAAACCCATCATAGCTACTGCCTTACTTTTCTGCAGCAGAGTAAGAGCATTTTTCTCAATTGAAAACACCTTTGAATCAAGGACATGCAATTCAGCAAACTAAAAAAAAATACAAAATAGACATTGCTCAAATGTCAGACTGAGGATGGTTTCACACTAGGGACAGGAAATGCCCGGTCCAAGTACGCTTGACCCCAAAGTCCAATTCAGTTGATCATTGTGAACACAAACATACCGCCCGAGTCCGCATGAAGAGGTGGTCTCAGGCGCGATTCATGTGTACTCGAGTACGGTCTGCAGGAGATGTGACTGCAACCATGCTCGAACAAGGAAGTGGAGCGCTGTATGACGTGAAAGATGGAAGAGGGTCGTTGTTTGCGTCTCAGAAATAACAAACATGCCGGGTCACTTCCGGCATTTGGTCCATTCATTTTCCGTCAAGATTCTGTCGTTTGTAAATGTGTTTGGGGACTGGTAAAAGTGTTCTGCCACTTGTAAATGTGTCTCAGCGCTTGTGAAAAGTGTTTCACATCTTGTACATTTGTTTTGTCCTGGGTTAAAGTGTTTTGGGTTTTGAAATGTTGTTTTATAAAATTTAAAAATGTTTTTCAAAATGTAAATTTGTCTCAAGCTTTGGAAAATTGTTTCACACTTTTTAATTTTGTTTTGTACTTCCCAGCCACCGTACAAAACAAACGTGCCACTTGTGAAAACGTCCTAACATTCCTGATACATTTCAGCAGACGGTCTGTAGAAATGAACAGTGTGGCATCAGCCGCAGTGTGGGCCTCTCTATAGCAGATACCTGAGTAATAAAGGCCTCTGCAGGAGGTCATGAACGCTGCTGCTCCATGATTGTTTCCTGGGCTGCAGGGCAACAATCAATCCACTCTCTCCTCCTCTCACACTTTCCTCTTACCTTATTTATATCCTTCTCTCCTCCCAACTCCACCTGCTGCTACCCTTTTCTTTATCTCTCTGGCCTTTTTTTAACGGCCACTGTCCTTTTTTTGTTATCCCTTAAGACAATCCTCTCGCTTTAAAACATGACAATCGTTTGGTGTATTTGTAGTTTTCGTGTGTATTATGTGGATATTTTTCTTCTTTAAAAAATAGCAGGGTATATGTTAAACAAAAGGATGGATGGGCCACCCCGTGCATGAAATAAACAGAAATTTTGTAACATGTTTTTTCTGCTGTAATTTCAGTGGAAACCTCCTGCTGTTTTTAAATCTGGATATAACATAAAGAATCCTATGTCCTTCATCTTCACTTCTCTACCTCCCTTAATCAATAAAACTATCTACTTATTTTCTCCTGTTTCAGCACCTTTACAAGCCTTCTCCTTTCCGCCTCCTGCTGTGTTTCAGATGCTTCCTCTTTGACTTTCATGTTCTCTGCTTTCAACCTACTTAAAGTATCTTCTTTTAAAGCTATTCATGGACATATGTTAAGGAAACAAGTCTGCAGAGTGCAACGATTGCTTGCAAAAACTTTAGCTTGAAGGGGGTTTACATCAAGAGAGAACTTGGTCAGGCGTTACCAAAATAACCAACACAAAGCAGAAGCAGCTGACTTGTTATCGTCAGACCATATGGAACCTCACAGTTCATTTTCTGTTTCCAAGCAGTATGTGAGTGAGGATGCATCTTGCATACATTTTGTAATATATGATGGAGAAGTGGAAGTGTGTGCGAGCTGGGTGAACGCTTGAGCTGTTGAACTAATATGCCAGCTCTGGTGAGTCATGATGACCATGTGAGCTTCATCGGCTGACAACCTTCCTGTGTGAGCAGTTTTCCTTCTGCAGCCAAGCAGAACATCTACACACACACACACACACGAACAGACCCACAATGTTGTTGCCATCACTTATAAGGGGACATTGCATTGACTTTCCATTGAGTGACATTGATTCCCTGTAGACTTAACCTTCACTTTAAAGCGATCAGTTGTCGATGTGAATTTTCAATCATAATGAAGATCAATGTTGCCATTCAAGCACTTCATTTGTCAGTATGTTCACATAGTGAGAAAGCTCACAGAGCTGCGCCTGTGCTTAAATAGACAGCTTCACTCTGCTGCATGTCTTCTGTCATGTTCTGGAACAAATAAATTTGACTGAAAGCAGAGACAAACAAACGGTTCTTGTTTGCAGCCAACTAATTCAAATGGGAATGCAAACATTTTTAGCGGTACCCAACTGCACCATAAAGACACAGGGAACATCTTCAGCATCTGCGTGTGTTTTCACACTATTTTTCTCACTCGGGTAAATATAAATTAGCCTGAAAATCAACAACTTTTAACTAATAACCAATCCTAACAGGGATCCAGTGTTTTTCTCCGCCTATCCTGATATGATCCCTTTGCCTGTTTTTGGCCATCTGCTCTCAGGCCTGACTCCCTGCTGGACAAGTTCACCTCATCTCGCCTGCCTGCATGATTTTGCCATTTTTTGACCTCAGATGCTCAGATGAGCTTGGATTTTTTTTTCACCGATGTCCCTATATGTTGGAATTGTTACTTTGGTTTTAAACCCAGTCTTTATAAATACTAATACCACGTTTTTTCCCCTCAAATTTATTTCAAACTAAGTGATTACATTTTTGGAGACTAACATTTTGTCCCCAAAATGAAAGTTAGCCTCTCCAACGTAACTTGTTAAACAAGATTTGTGACATTAAATATGTTACAGGTACACATCGAAACACACACATTTGAGTAGCAAATCAGCATATCACTTTCCGATTATTTCACTATATCATTTTGTACAATGTTTCCTGGGCTGCATGGTGCATAATACTGCTGCCTCACAGCAAGAAGGTTCCTGGTTTGAATACTGGCGTGGGTTCTCAGCAGGTACCCCCGTCTCCAAAGACACGCTAGTTGGGTTAATTAGTGACTCCAAATTGCCCGTAGGTGTGAGTGTAACTGGTTGTTTGTCTCTATATATCAGCCATGTGATTGACTGGCGACCAGCCCAGGGTGTCCTCACTGCTCGCCCATTGACAGCGGGGATCGGATCTAGACCCCCGCAATCCTGAACAATACAAGGCGTATGAATGTTGGATGGATCAGTGTTGTCTATTGTGTCAATCATACAAAAAAAACTATTGAAATATTTTTTCAAGGATCTACCTTTGTACCTTTTTATATGATGTTGCATAGAGAATATACATTGATTGAGCAAAGTCTTTGTGAAACTCCTACACAGATTATATGCTTGAACATATAAGATTCAAGCATATAAATATAGGGAAGAAATGTGCAAGTAAAAGACCAACCCTTTGATTTGTTTCGTGAATGTGAGATGACAATGAAGAAGGAGCTAAAACCGACATGAATTTTATCCATAAGGTTGCTGAGTTAACCCGTACAGAATGGGGGGGGGGGAGCTAAGACATCCATGAGGTGTCCAGACTAGAACTGCTGCGTTTATGCACTGAGAAGAGCCAATAAGGTCTGATTTAATGAGGATCCCCTTTTTGGGTGCCCTCCTTTGGTGGGTCTCCATCAGCTGGTCCTCAGGTTTAGGATCCCCAACGAGATTTGTATAGGTCACGACTCCAGAAAGCTTTTGGATCCCTGAGGAAGAGTCGGCAAACACGGCTGAGAAGAGGGATGTCTGAACTACCTTGCTGAGTCTGCTGCAACTGTGACCCAGTCCTGTACAAGCGTCAGTAAATGGACGTAATTGCTACAATCAGATGCTTTATTATTATTATGCTTTAACTCTGATTGTAAATGGTCACATCATATCTAAAAATGTGATATAGCCACTTTTACTGTGTGTTGCCCATGAACATGCAGAATTCTAGCTTCACAAAAGCAAAGGATGCCGTGAAGGCAAGGTTAAATGATGTCTAAAACTGATGTTTCCCATATTAATGAGCCGAGTGTGGAGTTATAAGCGACCAGTCTGCTGTTGTGTAGAGGTGTGTGTTGTCATTCTGTAGCAGCATGATGTTGTTTGCACATGATTTAATGAAAGTAAACACAGTGGATGCTGTGCATAATGGCACTGCGCTCTGATGCAGGACTTCCCGAATCAGAGGCTGCAGATTTATCAAACCTGTGTGTCAAGCTGCCTTCCTGTAGCTGCAGAGATTTAATGAACTGGAAAGGAGAAGATTTTTGACCCATTTAAAGCCGGTGTGAAAAAAAGGCACACACTGAGAATCATTTATTAATTTATAGATTGATGCAGACAGATTCATCCTGATTTGAACAAGTTGAACATTATCTTTTGATGCTGATCTGAACGGATTGTTACATTCCACAAGATTGTCCTTGAGATGTAGGGTGCCAGGGGGTTTGGGGGTTGGGGTTGGGATAAGAACCATCTTAAATCCAAGGTTATAAAAAAACACATTAGGGATAGGACTGTGGATTTAAAATCAAGACAACCACTGATAATCTATTTTACCACCACATTACTGTGATTAGAAGGAAAACGGCCCTTTCAAAAAGAATGAATAACTTAAATTATAGTATTTAGATTTTTCTCCACCGCTTACGTCCGCAACGTTCCCGGTGTTACGGTCTAAGTGAGTGTCACGCCCCCTGCTCACAAGATAAGGACTTTTTATTGATATTTATGGTCTTGGTCTTGTCTTGGTCTCGCCCAGCCTTGTTCTTGACTCTGTCTCGATCCATAAATGTCTTGGTCTTGTCTCGGTCTCAAAGCAATCTGGTCTCGGGTGTGTCTTGGTTAGTGTGGTCTTGACTACAACTGCAGAATGGCAGAAACAAAATAGACAGGCTAAGGGAGTTCATGGTTAAAAAAAAAAAAAGACAAAAAAAAAACTGTCAGAGCATTGAAATGGGGTGAGATAGTGGTTGTGCTTGGGGATAGTAGAGTCAAGATTTGTATTTGCCACATGCTCATACAGATGTGCAGTGAAATGTAAAGAATGTTACTCAAGGCCATGGAGTAAACACTCAAAAATGATGAATACACATATATACAGTAAATTTAGAAATATAAGATATGATTTAAAAAATAAATATATAAATGTAGAAAATGTAAACAGTGTGAAAAGTGTAAAGTAGTGTGTAAGATATACTTTATTAAGGGGGGAACTGCAAGAAGAAACTGTTGTTTAGATGCTACACACACAGGCTGAAATACACACAAACAAATGAGATGACAAGTGCCTTGCTCAAGGGCCCCTCGACAGTGCTCAGGAAGTGAACTGGCACCTCTCCAGCGACCAGTCTCATTTTCAATTGCGGCCCCTATTTATTTGGTGGACACGATGATGTCATCTCCTCAGTTGTTTCCTAAAAGATGCACTGAGCACTCTCATCCTCACAATAGGAAACTAGGAATAGGAAAAAGAGGAATGTTTTCAAATGTGTGTTGTATTTAAACACAGATCATAGAAGCCATCTTTTATTTTATTCCAGAAAGTAATGCAAGATGTTTTCACAAATAATGTAGAACACTATAAATGATATCAATTATATTTGTGATGGTCTTATACATTTCTTCTTGTGATGCCAGGTACTTTCTTTTCTCAACTTCTAAAGAGATAAATATTAATGTAGAACTCCTGCATGTATTAGAAAGTGTCCTAGTGTGTGTTGTTTGTTGGGTGGTGTATTGGTTTTATCATGTTTTGTTGTTCTGTTGGTATGAATGTCGTATATGCGTATTTATGTAATCTAACTAATGAAATATTGTCAATGAAGATATGCAGACCCCGGGAAGCGCAGCTACTGTTTAATACATGATAGGAATTTTAATTAACAAACAAACAAGCACCGTTGAGTTAGTATTTGAGTAGCTGTTAATGTTCACAATAACTCACTAAATGTGGTTTAAACATGTGGTTAGTTTTACAAGTTCCATTCAAGTATAGCGACCTCTTTCAGAGCAAATAACCCCATGTCATACAATGCATATTGTAGTTTGTACTCTAAGGTGATAGAATGTGTTGTGTCAAAGGCATCCTCTGTAGTACATGTCACCGACACAGTGTTTGTGTCATCAGTATGCATGTCCCCTGCCTCATACCCTGCCGTCAGGTGTAGTGTTATCAAATGTGTCACACTGTGTTTCAAGGTCTCATTCCATAATTTATGACCCCCTACCTTCAAGCACCGACTCAGCGGGTGTCACAATGTGTTGCATATACCCTGGCCTACTGCGAGTCAAAAAAAAAAAGGAAAAAGAAAATGCCTTTCACTGTTTTCATTTCATTTGTCTCACGCTGCTCTCTGGTGCACCGTTATCAAACAGCCCTCTACCTCTTTGAATACATCTGAAATGCATGGATCCCTCTGGGTGACGTACAGGGAATGGAAATTTAAAATGTGTCTGAGACGTTCGTTGGTGCTGATCTTTAGGGGAATGGATAAGAATCAATTTAAAGAAAGAATGTCATGGCCAGAACCATGGAGGATTGAGATGAGACAATATTGAAACTGCATCAAAGAAAAGCTACAATTTGAGAAGAGCCAGGAACATTTGATTCAACTGCATTCTTTCGAAATAATATCAAATATGATGATATACGTTGCACTAAGCAACATTGTATTCATTACTGGCATTATATCTCCATTATCATCCTCTTCCATGCTATGTAACCAAAGTACACAAAATGCTGGTTCCTTGGTGATTAGTATCTTCGGAAACAAATAATTGTAAAGTATATCTTTGTCATTATACTCAAGTTTAAATCAAATTTAGTAGAAAATACAGCAGAGTAAGCATCTATAAACTCATGTAATCTGTTCCATGCTTGAGCACAGAGGCTTGTGACTGATGCTACAGCTCTGGAAAACAAGCTGTTTAATAATTCACTGTCCTGAACAGCTTGCCAAATTCCAGCAGTTCAAACATGAAGTGGTGTGTGGTGTCCCTGATAATGCCTCTAGCCGTCTTCCTGAGTCAACTGGCAAAGATGGTGTCCATCTATGGCAGTATCACAATAAATCAGCCTTGCAAAAACAACACAAGGGCTGAAATAGTAGGTTGTGTTGTGTCGTGTCAGGTATGACCATAGACTGTGATGAAAATTGGAAAAGGTCTCTTGGGTTCAAAAGTTAAACCAGTTTTCAAGAACCTTAAAACTGCTTTCTTTATAGTGGCCAGCAGGGGGCAGTTGTAAAAATAAGTCTGATTGAAAGGACACAAAAGGAGAAAATCAGCCTATTTCCAGTGGATCTATTATCTCATTTTCCATTTTCCTAAAAGACCAATATGTGAGACATTTTCTAAAATTCATCATAAAATGAACTAACTATATCATCAGGAAAACATTTTACTCAACCTAAAAAGCCCTGCAAGGTCGATGCAGAGCTGGTCAAGCACTAAAGCTTGACTCTCTCCAATGATTTGAATTTGGACTGCAGTACCCTTCTTTAACACTGGGTGTCAGAGTAACATATTGCTCCTTTAATTCAGGATTTAAGGGTTTCAATAAGTTGTGTTAGAAAGTCTATAATAAAGGATGACAGTTTGAACATTTAGGCCCAATTTAGAGCACAATCAACTAAGACTAACTATGATTGACAAATTGCTTGCACTGGAACTTCAAGTAAGCAAAAAGCTTTATATTGCATGATTGCAAGCTAAGCATAAGAAATAGAGCGTCAATGGTACAAAGCACACAAGGAAAGCCCACTGGACTTTATGTGATTTGCTGACTTCCTATTGATTTCTGAAGCGCCCCTAATTCTGCAAATGTATGTCTAACTTGAGCCTTTATATCAGTGGTGTCCAAACTTTTTTTCTTGCGGGCCAAAATTGTCGTGTTCGAATAGTTCGCGGGCCACAGGTTTTGTTTTTTTAAATATAGTTGAAAAAATAGTAAGGCTTTGTAGATCAGAATCAAAAGGCTCGCTAAAGAAACCCTTTAATAAAAGGAAATCAAATATTTTGATTTCTTCGTTCTACTTTATTTGTTTTTTTCTCAGAATCAAGCCTGTAAGGTGGTTCATTTTTTGGGAAAAGCTTTCTGCATTTAGCTCAGGTCATTAAATGGTTAAACAACAGTCCGCTTGTTTGCAAAAACTTTGCATACGTTTTTTTTCATAGTTTACGAAAAACTTTGGCAAATAGTAAAAGCTGTAGATTTAAAAAAACAACAACATACATGTTACTGAACGTTTTCTATTTTAGGAATATTGTTCAGCCCTTGTTAACATGAAAAAGAAAAATAAGATAATGTGCCAATCTTAATCGAGGCCTCGGGCCAAAATCTTCTGATTCTTTATTTGAAGTCACGGGCCGCAAAAAATTCCCTCAAGGGCCGCAGATGGCCCTCGGGCCGCACTTTGGACACCCCTGCTTTATATGGTTAAAACAATGCAAAAATCAAACCGTGTACACTGTTAAGGGGTTCTTGCCGTTTAGATCAGAAACCTTTTATTAAACAACATTCTGCTGTTTAAATGAGCATTTTAACATGTGTGTTAATTGAGCTTCCTGGGCTTTACAGACAACCTCAAGTGGAAAAACTGATGGAACTGCATTTCATTGCATCTCCTCATTGGCTTCATTTTTCAACACTGGAGGTTCCTGCTTGGCGAACGCAGCAGCTTTGTAAATGAGTCATTGATTGTCTTATAAATAGTGGTATATTATCATATTACTCACACCTCTTCTTACAGTACGTCCTTTAAAGCTTAAGGTTATCTCAAAAAACAGCATTGCCGCACATTGTTTTATAGAGACATACATAGAAGTCATTGTTTCACTTCTTTCATTTCGTGTGTGTTTGCAGACTAACATGGTGTGAACGTCTGGAGCGAGAGCACATAATCTACAAACATGTCTCTGCTAATTGGATTATAGAGTTAACATGGCTGAAACTGCTGACATGGGAGGTTTCATGTGTTTGATTTACTTGTTAATTTCCCTGTAAGAAGTGAGCCGGGCCAGTATCGGGGGGAGATAAAGCCTTCATAAAAGATCAAACAGGCGCTGATTTAGAGGGCAAAAAGTTCTGCATCAATAAAACCCTTCCATATTTGATGAGTTTAATTAGACTCAGAATATCTTACCTTTGTTCTGATACATGCGGAAAAAAAAAAAAGCGCTTCAAATGTACTCTCTCCCTTCTTTCAGGGAATCTGGGCAAGATCTCCGCTCTGAAATTAGGCTGTTTTTATTCCAGGAGAAGTGCCTTAAATCACAAATGATTCGTGATGAGTGGGAGATGCATTACATTTAGCTCTTTATAGCTCTATTATTTAATGCGAGGATTGCGCTCACCTTCAGTGCGTCACGCTCCTTTTGATGTCTTGCCTTTCAATATCCCCGTGGAAGAAAGCTGTTTACTTCCAGACATTTTCATAAGCGCACTTTGCAGTCAAAATTAATTGCATCATAGCACTGACAGCTCTGACCATTTAAGAGTGAAGTGGTGACAAAACAGGAAACCACCGGGCAAAAGACTGAGCTGGACTGGAAATCCTGCTTCTTGCGATGTAGGTGTACATGCAAGTAATATCTCTTTACACTTATTATAGGCCACATTCACCTGAAAGATTAACATCTTAGTTCTAGATACTAAAAAAGGGCGTGTCTGGACTTGTCAGGTGAATGTGGAGTTTAATAAATATATTGACTTATTTTTAGTCTAAAAGTTAGATGAACAAACATGCTAAGGTTTAAGGTGTTTTCTTGCAGTGTGGTGCTTTGAAAATGAAAGTACAGGGACGCTGTTTCTTGCTGACACATTCATTTGAATACAAAAAAGAGAACTCTTTTACTGTGTTCAATCTCTCTGATTAACTTTGAAATTAATGTTCTTGGTTTTGTCTTGGACTGCAAGGTGGTCTCTGTGCAGAGTTTGCTTGTTCTCCCCGTGCATGCAAATGGACTTGAGCTTGTATAGCGCTTTTCTAGTCTTCTAGCTAATCAAAGCGCTTTTCCACTGCATGTCACACCTACCCATTCACACACTGATGGTTGGGTCGCTATGTAGTATCATCCATCAGAAGTAACTAATCCCATTCATACACCACCACCAAGGCAGGGTGAGCAATTTGGGGTTAAGTGTCTTGCCCAAGGACACATCGGACATGTTGCCCAGCTGGGGATTGAACCCTCGACCTTCAGGTTGAGAGACTATGACTCAACCAACTGAGCCACAGCATGTGAGTGTTCTTCTCCCACAGTCCAAAGACATGCTCGTTAGGTTAATTGGTGACTCTAAATTGCCCGTAGCTGTGAATGTGAGTGTGGCTGGTTGTCTGTCTCTATATGTCAACCCTGTGATTGACTCGTGAACAGTCCAGGGTGTAACCCCGCCTCTCACCCAATGACAGCTGGGATCGGCTCCAGCCCCCCCACGACCCCGAACGCGAAAAGTGTTATAGATAATAAATGGATGGGTTGTATCTTGGTCTCGCCCTGCCTTGGTCTTGATCTCTGAATGTCTTTGGTCTTGTTTTGGTTTCGTGGTGTACGCCGGTCTCGGTCATGTCTTGGTCTCGGTTAGTATGGTCTTGACTACAGCACTACCTGTTATGCCGATGGAGGCTTGTTTATTTTTGATTTTTTTTTTAAATTAATGCAGGAAGAAAATATATTTGTCATTTTATTCAATTCATAATGTTTATCACAAAGAAATGTGAAGGATAAACTGATGTACATTTAATTTGGCTTTAAGCTTGCAAGGTTACCTTGGTAGGCTAGATCTTCTTTCGAGTATTGGCACAACACAAAGTGGGTACTCACAAAAGTTAAGAACTTAAACATGGCTTCTCAAGTACAGGAGATGACTATGTCTATTATCTGATTTATTTTGCATTTCAAAGATCCTGCTGGGAATGATTTAAAGAAAACCTCTTAAAATCAGAATAAATTCAAAGTTCAATGAGAGCCGCAGAAAAGTGCAAAGTGAACTAAGCCAAAGGTCGACCTGGTACATGCATTAGCTTATTTTGGAAGAAATTCCATTTTTCATAAAATTTGCCGCTTCAGTGGCGACATTTCATTTCCCAGAATCAGCACTGGATGTTTGAGCATGCAGAGAGAAAGAACACATTCAATCTTCAGTTTCCATTATGAACACAGACACAGACTGTGAGCTGAAGTAGAACAGGACAAGAGGGAAAACTCTTGGACCAACTACTGCCAGGTTCAAACCTGCTGATTTGTCCTCTCTCCTGAAGGGAGAAATCAAATGGGGATGTGGTGTGTTTGTGGCACAAGCAGGCCGACGTACACCGTGTGTATTGGTGTGCATGCTGCTGAGACATAGCTGATGATGTTGCTTGTATCAGAAGCTCCCAGAGTGGGCGCCAGGATTTCGGGGGGTCCCTACATCTTTGAATTTTGTTAAGTTGTTTACTAGTGTATGGAGGGAGTTATAACCATAGTCCTTTCATTTTTTTTAATACCAAATTCAAAACAGACTCAGCAGCCCATTCTGTCCCCAGGCTTCAGACCTTGAAGATTTATTTTACTACATTTTTTTTAGTCGGTTTTGGAAGAAAAATAAATGGTATTATTTGGCTTTCTGTGACAAAGACAAGCCTCAGTTTATTTTTGCCATATTTGTAGCATTGCTGGTATAGTTGCCCATGATGAAGGGAATTCAATTTTGACTGTTCCATTCTGGCATGTAGTAAAAAGATGCTTTGAGGAATGGCTTAAGAGCATGCTTTTAGTGGTTAATTTTCATTAGTTTTCATTTTATTGCTTTCTGACTGTTTGACTTTTATTTCAATTTAGTCTTCATTTTGTGAAAATTCTTAGTTTTAGTCTTAGTATGAGTTTTTTTTTAATAGGGGATAATTTTCAGGGGTGAACCCAAAAGGGACAGAAAAATTAAATATTTCAAACCTTTATTTATTCTGGAAAGAATACTGAGGTTACGCTCATTTCCAATGATGTCGAGATTACATGCACAGTAAAACAAGCAAAAACACATCAAGCACTCAGAATCAGTGACTAAAACCACTGAGATCAATGAAAACAGTTACAATTTGAAACAAAGTGGTTCCAAATCAAATTCCTAAACTCTGCAAGAGAGGGAAGAACTCCAGTCTTTAGAGTTTGCTGGAGAGCGTTCCACGAGTTTGGGGCATCAAAAGAAAATGCAGATTTACTAAGTTCAGTAAAAGCTCGAGGGACTTTAAGAACGAGCCAATCAGAAGAACGGGTCATGTAGGCACCCGTATTCCACTCCAACAGGTCTGTTATGTAAGGTGGAAGTTTTAAGAGCCTTAAAGATGTATAAACAGTATTATATCTCTCTTCAAGAGAAGGCCAACCGACCCTCTCATACAGGTCTCAGTGATGAGTGTGACGTATTAAATTGTGAAATATCCTACTATAATAAAAACCAAATATATTTCTACTTAGGGCCTATAGCCTCTCCTCAAATAGAACATGTTGACCTGCATCTCCTGTGGCTGTTATACTTACTATTGACGCCGCTCTGCACCTCATACAACTCTGAATTGTAGAATTGATTAACCAAACCACAGATCATGAAGATTTTGTCAGAGGTTGCTGAGATTTAGTATCCTCCTTTGAATGAATTTTTGAACAGAGACCGACCAAGTATCGTAGCCATGGTGAATGGTCATTTTTGCAGCAGATACAACAATACAGAGCATACTGCAAAATTGAATCTGCAGTTTCAGCTGTATCAGCAGCTTCAATGTACAAATACTGACACCATTCTGCAAATCCCCACGTAGGCGGAGCTATTTTTAAAACTGCTTATGTAAACCTTTGGGGGGGAAATAAGTGGCACTAATGACGGCATGGAGACGTGTTGCTGGACATGAGTGTGTGTTCTTATATAGCGGAAGGCCTGTGACAGACACTAATCAATAACTTTAATAGTATAGCGTTGTGTGGCAGCTGCACACATCATCCATCACTGTGACTTCTTCTTTTCTCCAGCGTGGGTTCTTATCTCCCGTGCAGACTAAAGGGGGAGGCTGCAAACCTTCAAAGGAAAATGTGTGTTACTGTGTGCATGTGTGTGTGTGTGTGTGTGTGAGTCGCACCTGGAGCGACGGGAGAAAACGACAAGCAGGTAGATAGAGCTAATTCCTCTGAGGGGTTTGAATTGATGCTGACTGCAGGAAATGAAATGTGTGTGAAACTCATACTCGGGTGAGAAGCATGCTGAGGGCTGCCAGGAAGACAGGCACATGCAGAAAGATACACACACACACACCTGCACATGCACACACACACACACACTACCTACACTTCACATAAGTGCAGACTTCACACAGCAGACCTCACACACTGAGATATCTTCAAACTTGTACTCCTCTTCTTCCTATCTCTCTGAAGCTACACTGAGATGAAACATTCTGCAAAAAAGAAAAAAAGCTTTCATCATGGAGGTGTGCATGAGCGTGTTTGTGTGTGTTTGTGCAGCGTGCAGAGTAAAGGGGGCTCTCTATTAAAAATCCAGAAAGGTCCACTGTGGCAGCCTGTTAGTAGAGTTGGATGGCCGACCCTCCCAGCAGCTTCAGAGAGGTTTTGTGATCTCTGGAGAATCCCCTTCCTCCCGGTGCCGCCTTAATGATAAAGCTCTTGGCAGGCTGTGCGGGTACTTTGGTTTGGAGGACTAAACTCAGCAACACACGCAGGTCTGTACTCTGAATGTCAACAACAATTTCTGTTGCGCTATATTTTGTAAAACATGAGGACTACGGTGATATTAATCATACTGATTTTTTTAGACAAGGCAAGTCCTCATCCAATAAGAATACGACCTCTTAGCAGAATACAAAAAAATAAAAAAAACATTTAATATCAGGATGTGACAACCAGAAGGATTAAAACTGTATTTCTATAAAAGGGTGTACCCTCTTACCAGTATGAAAGGTTAACATAGTCAGTTCAAGCATGGAGATGAAATTACCATTGATTTAAAATGCACAGACGCTTTTCTCTTCATGACAGTAGTTATGCCCCGTCTAGGGTAAGCCAAGACAGAACATGAACAAAGACCCAAATCCCTCATTTCCCAAGCAGCCACGGAGAACAGTTTAAGGCCTTCAATCAAATTGAATTAAATACTACACAGGGACATAATAGGGACAATATGAATAACTAAAGATAAGGGTGAATTGGTGTCCAAACATAACAAACTGGAGGCTTACTTGGTGAAACAAACTATCCTGATGAATCAAGGAAAATAAAAGACAATCCAATTTACCTCCCCAACTAGTTGAAACGTGAGAAAACAAGGTTGAAGTCATAAGCGATTCAACCCCCCTCTTCTAACACAAAACAAACTAAGAACAGAAGGCCGGTAGGAGCAGGAAAGTGTTCGGCCAATCGGCTCCTGGGTCTGGCACACCTATTTACAAAAATGAAAACACAGCAAGTAACACAGCATATAGTACAAATTACGGCTCGCAGTCGTAACAACAGTAGATTATTTTGGCTTCCCCACTCCCAGTATTAGTATTATTAGGCTTAAAGGAGCCATCAAACACTGTCAGCCATCTGCAAACTGAAAGGACTTTATGTTGCCCCCCCCAATCGCCTCCTGCTGCTATATCAGAGCATGATCCAGCCCATCCTGCTGTACTGTTCCACCTGCTTCTTCAACATGTGATCTGTTCAAAACAGGGCCAAACTCACACGCATCAAATCCACAGGCTGTATTGACCAATTAAGTATCAGCATGCTTTGGTGTGTGCAGGAGACACAGCCTGTTTGTACAGCAAAAAAACCAGGTGTAACAATATCTGCTTAACTGACATACAAGCTCCCATTGAAGGTATTCTATCGATGATTCATTTGTCTGCGTACACACATATTTTCATACAAGCAAAGCTAACAATCTGAATATC
The DNA here is from genome assembly GCF_963584025.1 of Labrus mixtus. Taxonomy (NCBI): domain Eukaryota; kingdom Metazoa; phylum Chordata; class Actinopteri; order Labriformes; family Labridae; genus Labrus; species Labrus mixtus. Next base: position 10,447,798 of record NC_083630.1, read on the forward strand.
TGTCCTTTTTTCAGGGCTCATATCACTTTAAGTGAGCCAGAGTGAAGCCACTGTATAATATGTCATTTATTGTTGAACTGAGACTCACACACGTTGGAACTGCTGCTCGTCCAGAATGTTATGGACCAAGAAAAAAAGGGGTTTACTTTGCAGACCGTCTTGCCTGGAAGCTTTTTAAGCTAACCGCTGGCTTCACTGGAATAACAGCTTAAATTGACATCTGTACCCAGAGGGATTTGTGGTCTTTCAGGTGATGATAGACCATTATTACCAATGGGTTCTGAGGTTGGGTTCTGAGTTTGGGCTATTAAAAAACAATTAAAAGAACAATTCAGCATTGTGCAAAACATGTTTATTTACTGTCTTGCTGAGTTAGATTTAATCATTGTTTCCTCTTTTGCCAATTATGGAGCCAAGACTAGACTAGTGCTTATCTTAGTACAAACATTCAAAACAGGTGGAAACAGCTAGCCTCGCTTTGTCCAAGGGGAAGAAAATGTCTTCCTGTATCTTGCATTGAGTTCATTGATTCATGTCAACACTGAACTAAGACTCCAAGAGTCCACAAAGGAAATCCTGCATGATGTAAACATTCAGAATAATGTCACAAGAAATAATGGAAAAGAGAGGGTGATCCACCTGCAACAAGGACACCACTCACAGATAAAATGTTGTGAGTAAGGCTCAAATAAAAATAATTTTAAAAGCCCAATAAAGGAGATTGGAAACAAGCTTATTCCCTCTTCTGCCAAGAGTTACATGAGAAGATAGACATATAATTCTCTTTTATATAAAGGTGGAGACAGGATTCTTGTTAAGACAGGGATAACGACCAGTGACGGCCGGTCAATAAAGGGCGCTAGAGTCGGTATGCCGCCCACCTACTCCCCACAAAGGGAATGACAGAACGTCACTGAATTAGATTTTTTTCTTTTAATCAATTCATGTCAGTCTATGAGATGACCCTGCCTTTATTTGGGACAGGCATCGCTATGAGACCACCGTTTGACTATTTTCAAACAAAACTTGTGCACATCAAAGATAGGAAAGACATTAAAGTTATAGATTTACACCAAAAATAATATTTAACTGTGTTAAAAATGTCGGATTTCCATTCGCTAGTTTGGTCTTGCTTTTCTTTTTAAGAGAGCAAGGTCTGTACGCATTCTGGGATTTCTTCAGTCTTTCTTGTACAGATGTTAAAGTTAGTCAATAACTATTTCAACACTTAACGCGCACCAGGGCCTCTAATGTAGACCTTCCTTAATTTTAAGTTTTATGGTATATTTAAAAAATTCTACGTGTCTAAAGTTACCGATCTGTGATGTGTTTCTGGTCTTGGGGACTAGACTGCAGTGCTCCAGGCCAAGTAAGCAAAAGAGGGTAACTTGGTTAGTATTTTATTTTGTATTATTTAACCTTTATTTAACCAGGTAATTAACCCACTGAGATCAATATCTCTTTGACATTGGTGACCTGGCCAAAAGGGCAGCAGCAGCACACGTCATAATGAGAGGGTCTTTTTCCCCGAGCTCAGTGCGGACACGAAACAGTTTAAAAACTTCACAGGAACGCAAGGCATAATGGCTTCTGGTTCTTTGGCGGTATGAACATGAATAAGAAGGAACTGAAACCCAAGAAGAGCTTTATAAATAAGACTCAGCCAGTGTATACCTGCGCACCTTCAAGGTTGGCCAATCAGATTTCATAATTAGGTCACACTGATGAGTAAGGCGTCTACATCCAGTAACTAATCTCAATGCACAGTGATCCACACTTTCCAATCACTGTAACACCCATTTTTGTAATTTTAAAGTTTCAAGTAACACAAATTTGCACAATTCACTTTAAGTCAATGAATACACCTTTTTTTTTTTTTTTAAAGTGACTTGCAATATTAATTTTGAATTAATGGTATTTTGTAGTGTTTTATAACAAATTATTATTATTATTTTTTTTTTTAGGCTGGGAGTGTTGCAGCTGGCATTCCCTGTGCTGTTTGTCCCTTCTCCCCTCCTGTTGTCGTCAGCTCTGCCCAGGTGAAGCTTCTGATTACTTAACGAGGTGCACCTGGGGCCCGTTTCTGAAAGAAGGTTTTGTGCAAACTCTGAGTCAGTTAACCCTGAAATGAGGGAAACTCTGGGTTATCCATCTCAGAAGGGGAGGTCACGCAAACCCGAGAAAGAGGGGTAACTCCAGCCCGTTCCAGAGTAAGAGGTTACTTTACCTCTGAGTCAGTTACTATGGTAACTGAGTCTTTGAACCTAACCTGGTCGGGAGCAGGTATTCTTCAATGAACCCCGAGTTTCTCTCGGTCTCTGCCCTCTTTCAGAACCAAGAGTTTTAATTTCCTCATTCTTTCATTCAGTCCGTATCACGCGCGTGTTAGTGAAGATTCACCGTTTGTCTGAATAAAAATCCAGTTTGTTTTAATATGATATGTTAGGGTGGCAATAGCTTACTGCAGCGTATAAGACAATCTATTTTATTGAACATGACATGTCTTTTAGTCGAGCCTCGATATGAAGGGACTGCATTACTTCGCAGTGAATTAGAGCCTACATTGACGATGGGAGATGTTAATTTAATTAGGGTTAATAAATAAACTAAACGGGATAAAGGTGAGAGGATATTTAGCCTATGTGTGTGAATACAGCATTATGTTGGGGATAAAGTTAATGCACATTCAAATAGACTCTGAATGAAGTTAACTTTAAATCAATATGAGCCTATTATGTTATTATACTTCATTTTGAGCTGTTTAAAAGTCGCCTTTCTACTTCTGGATTGCATCTTAATGAAAATAAATTGTATAAGTTTCATACCATTCCACCAGATTTGACCTGCAATAGGCCTATAATAATTCTGATTAAATATTAAATTAATAGACTTTACGCGCTGACACGAGCAGCTGTTTTCTACCAGTTTTCTCTCCTTTGCCGCTGCGCTGCAGCAGTGTTACTTTTTGTCCTTCTTAAAACCTGTTCGTATTCACCGTAGCCTATGGCCACATGAATATATTGATATATTTTGAGATGGTTAAAGTACGAGGATCTCTTTTTTTGTCCCCTGTTGCCATGGTGAATCGTAGAATCGGGGCTCCCATTAATGTTGGCTTTTAATCGTCGTGGTGCACGCGCTGAACACCGAGTGGACCTACTCAGAGTTGACTTAACAAATTCAAATCAGCTGATCTGGAACTGAAAACTCAGAGTTTCCCACCTAAGAGTAAATCAACTCAGAGCTCAGGGTTAGACTGAGGGTTTGTTGAACCTTCTTTCAGAAACGGGACCCTGGCTTCACTGCTTCAAAGCTGCAGTGCTGGCTTCAGGGGGAGAGAGGCTTTTGGAGGTTGAGACTGCTGTGTCTTTCAGTCAGGGCTTGTGTGATGTGTTTTGTTAAATAAGTTTTGATTTGATCTTTGTTATATGATTAAGTCTATTTATCTTTGTCTATTACTAATAAATCCCTTAGTTCTGACTTTGTTAAGGGGTTTTAATGTGAGTTATTGGGTCAATTGTGGGTTGTTGTTAGTGCCATAGGACTGCTTTAACAGAGACATAAAGAGCGAGTCTTGCAGAGTCACAGGATCAGATCATTGACGTTTTATAAAGATGGATCATAGAAGCAGACCAGATTATTAGTGAGCAGCTTTTTGGGGGTTTGTCTCCACAGAGTTTAGGAAACATTTGCCTGCAAGTACGAGTGCATATGATGTTTGTTGAGAATAATCAGGGTGTTATTTCTGTTAGCCGGTTAATGGCATTTCCCAGTATTTCTGAGCATTAAGCTATTGAACACAGATCTACATCCTGGTCCATCTGTGAGAAATTGTGCCCATCCTCGAGAACAATGCACCAGCCTCCATTGATAATGACTGAAACAGGTGTAGAATGATAGCCTGGTTCTGTGTAAAGATGAAAATAACAAAAACTTTTGTTTGAGGAACTTTACAATAATAATAACAGGGTAATGTTTAGCTGACCATAGATTTTTGACATTTTCACCCAGGCACACTTGCTTTTTTAAACAGGAAATAACTCTTAAATTGAAAACAATAATTGTATAAATAGGTATTACATTTGCAGTGTGTTTTTTTCTGAATGAGGTTGCCAAGCAACCAGCAGAGATTCGTTCATATCACTGCACAGACGAAGCCAGTTGTTATGCTCCTGGGTCGGGCTTCATAATACTGTGACAAAAAAATGGACTATCAAAATAAAGTGTTACAAAAATTACCATCTGCAGCCATTCACTAAACAGCCAGAGAAAAGGGCAAAGCAGACTTTGCCTGATTAGCACTTCTGTACTTTAAAATGAATCATGAATTAACAATGCACAGGGGTTTTGTTTCAGGGTTTATTTGCAGCTCCAAAAAATTATTTATACAATAAGAATCACAACACTTAAACTGACTCCGAAGTAACAAAGAGATGTACAGCTGTCTAATCAACTAACTTGAAGTTTGCAATAAGATAATTCTAGCAAGCTGTGATTACAATGTGATCTAACTGTACCATTTCTGGAACCTTTCCTGTTTAAAAACTGGAATTTATTGTCAAGCATTGTAGAATATTTATTTGACACATTATTAATGAGGCATCATATTCAAAATGATTAGCTATCTGGTGTGTTATGTCTCCAAATCCTTCAGAATCTACAGTTTTAGTTTCTTGTGCAGTAGGTTGATGGCTGCTCTGTGCTGACATGAAGGACAAAATAAGAGAGGGCCTAGTTCACAAAACATGGTGCAAAATTGTGGCCTGTGAAATAACCCTGGAATTCATAAACACCCCTGGAGGTCTGAGTAAAATCTCATTCAGGTTTGAGAGGGGAGGTAAACAACTTCTCTTTCTTTCTTTGACTGTTTTTAGCCTCTACTTCACCCTCGGCTGTTTTTAGAGCTGTAAAATACTTAACAAAACAGCTACGATAGGCAGGGGGATTTTAAGATATATAGAGTCAATTTAAAAATGACATTCCAATCATGATTTTAAACAAAAATGTTTATTACAAGGCGGTTGATTTGTGTTAAAAAAAAACGTTAGAGCGGAGAAAAATAACTTACCTCTGGAAGTCTTTGTTGTCACTTTGGATGTGGTTACTTCAAAATAATATTTTACAGTATTATACAGTATAACAGTATTAACTTTGACTAGTAATGCAACAATTCTCAATAAAATATTTAACTGTTCGTTACAGCATCCATGGTTCATTACCCGCTTGTGAGTTGTGGTTTTCAGTATACTTCATTGCAGATTTACCAGTGCTACACCGCTTAAACTTTCAGCTCTACCACCACCCCAGTATACACTTAGGACTCCGACTGCGTGGTTTAAGATATAATCTCTAGATCTAGATGCAAAACAAGTCCAGATTCAGAAGTCTCTCATCATCAAACATTTTCACTATTCTGAACATTTTCCCAAGTTTATGTCCCGACATTTTATGCACTGGGTGTCTCAGGCATCTCATACAGTGTGACGATGTCTATGTCTAACACCATTCCACAGTTAGGGGGGGTAAATAAATCCATAAAATAATGACAACTGAGGTGAGCAGTAAAGACACCAAGCATCCAAAGTCGACTAAATGCACATAACGTCATCAGCCCGTCAAAATGTTGGTGAATGTTCCAGACTTTTTACCTGCTGGTTCACACATCAGCTCGCCTGCTGTTGGGCTGCCAGGAAGATGACCTCTTGAAGGCAGGCTGAACTGAGTCACATATTTGTGACCAAATGCACCCCACCCAGATCCCATTATTATGTTCAGTTTTGATCAGTGAAAGGTTGAACTGTAATGCAGGGGGTTGTGTTGTTCCCAATGACACTGTCCTCTCTATGGCTCTAATAGTAAGAACAATACTGTCTCAGAGTTGCTCTAATAAACAATGTGTGTCTGCTGTTGTTGTGGTATAGTCATTAGATATTGTATAAACAGGGTAGGCACATTTGGGAAGTTAGTGATCGATGACACAACAACTTTATAATAAGCACACAGCAGATTGGCCTCTGTTGTTGGCTAATTATAATGTGAAAGCAAATCCATAAAGAGACAACCCAACATCCATCATTATTTTCCTTACTCATTTATTTGGTTCATTAGCAGGACACTGCGGACATTTAGTATTGGACTTCAATAAAGTTTGGAGGTTTATATGAAACAGATTAATAAAATAGCTGTGAAAACTGATGGAAGTGAAGCCAAGACATTGTAATTATTATTAGTCATTAGCCTGGTCTGGCTTTTTAAATGCTGCATCCAATAGGTCCCATAATGAACAACAATTGTGTATCCCAATCAATCCTCAATGCCTGTATGAGTGTTAGCCAAGGGTGGGAAAACTCTAGTGGTCATCAGGGTTTAACGTGATAATTAGACTGTACTGTAGAAGTAAAATCAATGATGAAACCATTTTAAAAATTACTATATTTATGTTGTAATTAATCATAGTTTTTGTATTTATTTGATTAAACTAAATTATACCTTACCTGCAGCACAAGCAATATAGGTATGATAAAATGATATGTTATGGCTTTATGTGCAAATTGTAAAGAAAAAAGACAATATGTGATATGTTTTTCGACATCACAATTCTATTGGTCAGAAGCTTTTCAGTCAGCGAAGGTATCTTGAGGCTACATGAGTCATCGTAGACTTCCTGTTATTTGCGAGCTCCATCTGTAAAAGACCAATAAAAACGACTAATTACAAGTTGACAGAGCCAGAAGCTGAAAATAGGTGACCCAATCCACTCAAACAATGGCAGCCTTTTCCATTTGCACATCTGGATTCACTAAGTCCCTGCAACAAAAGGGCTGTGATAACAGTAATTGTAATTCCAAACACAATTATAGTCCTCATTTATCTAATTTTCCTCTGAGTTGTTTGTGCTCATTATGTTCTCAGGCTTGGAGAGGAGCGGGGAGCAGATGTAAATTGAAAGCAGGCAAGCAGCTATATGGTGTCTGTTGTCGCTGCAGATTCTTCTTAATGGTTTCCCACCTGTGTGAGTCTCCCCTAGGGTCAGACACTAACAAGACTCCTCATCACAGTCACCCATCCAAGGCAGGGACTCTTTATGTGCGGGGAGCACTGGGATGGACATATTTAAGGTGGCCTTATATAGGCTGTGTCAGAGGCTGGGAGGGGTTGGGGAAAAAAAAAGAATAAAGGGATAAAGTAACAAAATGGTTTCAAAGTGACTACAGTGCTGTAATAACACATACAGTAGATCAACAGCAATTTCTAGATCAATACTACATTCTGTTTGATAAAATATTTGGAGCTCTTCAAGCACAAGTTGAATTCTCTCCACCAAGCTGATCCCATTAATTTCCATATTTATATTAATTAAAACAGTGTTAGTCTAATATTTCTTCATAGTTTAATTTAGAAATGTTATTTATGTGTTGTAATGGAAACTACACATTGCTTTTTGCGTCACCTATGATGTTCAGATTAATTACAAAGGTTGAGCTTAGTACCTGAAATAACCTTCGACCTACCACAAATTTGGGGGCTTTCCCAAGATGCTATGACAGATTTGATGTCCATGGTCCATCACATTTTTTTATAAATTGTTGGATGTAGACTTGGTATTTGCCCAATACTTCAAACATGTTAAATGGTACATATTATATTAAGAAAATCTATGTTACAGTGTTTTTGAACATATATTTGGGAAACCTGAGTGTCCACCAACCCGCAAAATGTGAAATAAACCCATCCAGTCATTTGTTTGTGGTCTGCATAAGTCTTGGTAAGCAAGTTTACCCAGGCCCCTCTCCCCAGCAACGTTTTCCAACTTACCGGGTGGATTCGGAATCATTTGTAGATAAAATGGGATATATAATCCCTCCAGAAAGCTCTGAGTCTACCCCACATGTCTTCACTAGGTCAGCTACAATGCCTGCATAACTGCTGAGATTGGACCAATCCATCTGTCAATCTCACAATCCATGTTAAATTCCTTCACGCAAAGACTCATGACAGAGAACCATGGCCTCAGACTGGCTCACCCAAATCCCAACTACTTCCCCACTCAGCTGCAAACCGCCCCAATGCCTGCTTGAGTTCCTGTCCAGAGGAAGCCAACAGAACCAAATCATCTTCAAAAGCTGAGATGAAATTTTCAGGCCTCCAAACTGAAAACCCTCCTCCCCAAGGCTGTGCCTGGAGAACATTTCGATGAAAATCACAAACAGAAACAGCGACCCTGCTCGAGACCAACACCCACCAGGAAGGTGTCCGCCTTTGTTCTGAGGATGTAGACCAAGCTTTGGTTATAAGTGGACTAGATGGCTTTTAGCAACGGCTTCTGAACTCTATATTCCATGCATTATCCCAAAACCTGACCCCCTAGGCACCTTGTGGTTTTGGCTCTGAGTTTTGCTGCATATGTTAACCTCTTTAGTTGTAGTAGCAGTTGTTTCATCATGTATAAAAAAGCACCCACTGTCCAACTGTAGCCCTAGGATGTAACTGTAACACATGGCTGCTGGTAGCATTAGCAAGTCTAATAAACATTAGCAGGAGAATGTTGTACATAGAAGGGTATATATGGCTGTAAACACATCACATGGGCACCATCGATATCTATGCTATGTTCAGGGCTTAAGAAGACTTAAGGGCCGGTGAACAGTAGTGTTAACCACAACCAACAGCATGGCTATGGCTTTGTACTGGAAACCCCCACAGACACATATTCTGACAGACTCTCGTAGTAGAGCTACTTTCAGAGCTACTTTCAGAGCTATAGCACAGAAGCTCACATAGTGCCTCTCTCAGAGGGCCTTAAATGTGCTCCTAGTTTCTGTCAAAGCTCCAGCAGACTCTCAGACAGACACAGAGGCAGACAGTAGCTTCTCATGGCTCGTTAGCTCTGAATACAAAGTCTTGTCTCTGTGCAGAATGTCTGACTACTGCTCAGGGTAGCACTGACAATATGAACTGACCCGTTGCGTCACACACCATGAAACTACTCCTATGGTTGCTTCATTTTACTTTCCAAGTCTAATAACACAAATAATCAATTAAAAAATGTAAAAAAAACTCCCCGCCCTCCTACTTTCCAAGAGAGAAAACTTTAGATCTGGGAGGGACACGTGTGAATAACAATTTTGGAAAATTCAGGAGAAGGCTGCCTTAAAGTTTTCCAGAAATGTTCAGAATTGCATGGTTAAAACAGCTTATTTGAAAGATGTGAAAGGAAGGTAACAATAGATTAAAGGCAATGTGGAATAAATAACTATTCAATTGTATGAAAATGGTTACAGAGTTTGCACCTCCTTGCCTTGGGTTAGGAGTTCCACAGTTTTAATTGCATTGTTAAACACTGCTAAGTTCTTGTTTGTCTGAATATGTGATGGTTTGTATTTAGAAACCTGTTTGCAGTAGATTTAAGACTATGTGATGAGCAAAATAATGTGGCCGGTTCCAAACCATTGAGAGCAAATGAAAGAACTTTATATTCAATCCAAAACGACACTGGGAGTCAGTGCAGGTTTGCTAGTCAAAGGCTGGCAGTGGAGTTCAGAAAAGTGAAAGTTGAAAGTGAATACAGCTTAACATTTGTCTAAACTGCTTGAAATTGAAGCATGGACATGAGAATATTGTTGAGATAGGTACAGGAACAACTTTGAAACCTTGAGGAAGAACAAGCTTTCTGATTGATCTTCGTCATGTGAGATTTCAAAGTTAAATCTGCAGATAGGATAAACTCAAGCTTGTGACCTCTGATTTAACCTTTACTTAACCTTTAAACTACCATTTAATCTAAGTAGGGTGTTCTGCATCTACCTGCATACTGCTGCAAACATCTGATTTTGAGTTAAGTCAAAGAGAGCGCACCATCAGTGGAGGAGCTACCGTAAATGTGTTGAGTTTGGACGTTAGTTTACTCAGACTGACGGCAGTTTGTCACACATTTAAACTTGGTTGTGCCTGCTGAAATTGGTCGGTTATAAAACATGTTTGTCGGTGTGCCTTACAGCCAGCCATCGGACTGGTGTGTAGTATCCCACAATTCATCACAGGTCACTGTTATGAACTCAGGGGACCACTTGAATACTGCTCTAAGGCATCAGTGAAGTTTAAGTGCTCTTTGTTTCCAGAACATAAGCAGTTGTACACTTGATTTACGATCAACATTTTGAACATAGCACTTTCTCCACATGGCCCCCAGCACCCCATATTCTGGTAGTTGTATGTCTCCTTGAAGTCCTAGGAACACATGTAGACTGGATGGGTATACCTGCCATTAATCCTCCAGAATCATAGCGAGACTGAGGAAAGGAGAAATAAGTTCAATAATCTTTATGAATTGGCCCAGAAAGGGAAAAGGTTACCTGAAATAGGGAAACCTGGGCTTTCTGTCACACAGCCAGGCCAGGAGGAGAGCATTTTGTATCCTATCCTGCAACCAAGTTAGCTAAAAGAAAAAATCATCCAGACCTGACAAGCCGTATTTCTCTGGGCTGAGAAAAGAATTAGTTGGTGAGCAGAAGGGAACAACGTCATGTGCCGTCACAGCACAAAAGGGCAGAGGTGGTCATGGTGTGAGCATGCAGGAGCCCAGGCAGCACGGCCCCTCAGACGTCCAGAGCTCCAGCTCTGACATGTTATAGATGAAGCTGGTCAGCTCTCCAGGTAGGAGTCATCTGTCACCTCAGCACATGGTGGATGCAGTGAACCACAGCTGGGCCCTGGCCCCGTCTCTTAAAATACATCACCCCTGAGCTGGTCACTGTGGTGGAGGGATAACCTCTCCACTAAGACTACAACCGGCAGTGTTACAGCTCAGATCCTACAGGCAGCAGTGGCAATAATCAAATGTACTTGGTACTTTTTGATTGTCTTTTCCTTTGCACAGAAGATAACAACACACACAGTTTGCGTAAGAATTGACCATGTTCTGTGGTTATTTATTGTAAACCCCACACCTGCCCTCTCCCACCCATCCTGATAAACCCCGCTCCCACCCATGACAAATAACTCCATTCCCACCCACCCGTTCAGGATCCTATTCTCACTCTAAGGATGGACCTTCTTTCGCACTGGTCTACCATGGAGTCTTATTCACACTCATGCATACTAGGACAAAGATCAAGAAAGGAAAAACAACAGAAATAACCAAGCAACACTTGAAAATAGTTACAAAAATAATTGCTCTGTTAGTAAGTCTGACCATGTTCAAAATGTATACTGTTCATGAAAAAAACACATAACAACCTTAAAAAGAATGATAACTGACAATCCGTCCCACATTGATGATTGACGGTTTCGTCTCCTTTTTATTTGTATTTTAGCATAATGGACACACTTCAGGTTCTTTTAGTTTTTTTTGCATTCCTGAACTGCTCTAATCTTAAATTAAGTATCCATAGAAGGTTAATAAAAACGAAATGCATTATACATACACTAAAGACAGTAAGGCAACATATGTAGTACAATAATGCATTCAAAAATGTTCTTAGTTGCATTAAAGTTACAGGATTGAAGTGCATCAGTCAGATGAAAGATGTTTTGCGCCTCCATTTGCACCCTAGTACACAAATGCACTCATTAATGCTTTCACACACACTTACAACAAACACATATGCATATATTCAGTGCTTGTATTCTGTTTTCTGCAGCTGTGTTGAAAAAGCACAGCGTTGCATAATGTTAAGTTCCAGGATTGAAGTTTGTCCAAGACATGCAGCACAGAGAGAAACCTTGTTTAGAGGATAATTAGAATTAAAGTTTCTGCTTTTTGTCTGCAGGCCAAACAGAGTCCCAGGAGTCTCCTGTTCTCCTGCTGCACAGTGGTCTCATCATTTATTTGTGCAAAATAAAAACAAAACATGAATGACTACTTTTCACCACCTCCTTTATATAAATATTATATAAAATATCAGATATTAACTGGACACCTTAAACCCCATGCTTTTATACTGAATACGTTTTAAGATAAAAATGTTTTAAGATAGGGTGAATGTTGATTGTAGAATATGTTCAGCCAAAGCCCTAATGTTGATCAAACAAGGCATGGCTGCATTTTTGTGATGATTACAGATTTTCAAGTTAATTTTGCACAAAGTAATTGATACAATAAAACAGATACCTGCCTGTCTTTTAGGTAATCCAGACTCCCTCAGCCCCCCACATCTGAAAGTTTCTTCAGCATCCTTCTGTACTTTTCTTTTTATGATCACCCCTGAATAAGACATTATCTTGTCATCCAGAATTTATAGAACTGTATACATTACTGAACATGTCCGTGCTTTGTTCTTCAGTGACCTGGAGTTCAACTTCATAGATTTTCCATCTTATTTTGCGTCAGTCTAAAAGGCAACAACACTTGACTTTTCTCTCGGAAAAAGAAAAAATGCAATGAACTGTAGTTTGGATGCTCAAAAAGCATGTTAAGCAATAACTTATTCTTCGCTAACCACAGTTCTGCAAGCAAATGTCAACTTGATCTGCATGATCTTAAAAGAGATTTGCTCCTCTCTCAGCTGGGGGTGCCCACAGCTCCGAAAACATAAACAAACCCATCTTACTGCAGTGAGAATAGTCCGAACTCCTACTTCTGATTACGGATTCTTTAGTCTTGTTTGTGTGTAGGAACAGCTGCCATGGAAAGGTATTCAAAGGAAGGATAAAGAGAGGACGGACATGTGATGGACTCTAATTTAAAACCAATATTGCATAGCCTTTAATACTGTTAAAGGGTTACTTCTCTCATTTGCATTAAGCTTTGTATCATTAGAAACCTGGTAGTATTTTTGAATGGTCGTACATCCCGCCCTCATTTTCCCCTGAGACGTGAAATCTTTGTATTTCTAAGTCTGAAAAGGAGTTTCCAGTGACGCAAAAATCGTCATTTTGCATCATCGGAAGCTGTTGCGGTTAGCAGGGTGAAACTACATTGCTAGTTCCTCATATTTTCGACCTCTGAAGCTACAGACCAATCACAGATCAGTGGGTGGGAACTCACTCCCAGAATCGAAACTTAACGTCCGCCATAATGCTTGGAAGCTATGCTAAAAGGCTCTATGGAGAAAGCTGATACTGGCGAAAAAAATGTAAATATAGCGGCGAGAAGGCTGCTGCCGACAGGCCTGTCATGTCTGTAAATGTTTTTATTACTATATTTCTACTGCTATATTGTATATTTCTGAGAAACTGTAACGATCGAATTTCCCTCTGATTCTGATTCTGAAATAGAGGACCTTAGTGGGAGTGGCTTGCGGTGCTGTGCATTTTGGGATTTGGTGTCTTCCATCCACATGAGCCAAAAAGACACTTTCTGCCTTTTCTTGGCCAAGAAGGCACCAACTTGAAAATGTATTTCACATGTCTATTAAATATATGACCCAATGTCCAAACAGATTCATGTTTCAACGGGTGAAGTATCACTATCTGTTTTTTAAACAGTTAAACTGTGCAAATAAACATGTGATAGTGTAATACACTGACTGCTTTAAACGTAGTGTCCTTCCTCAGATATTGGAGAAACATGGGAATGTTTGAGCCAGCACATTCTTGACCTCGGGAGAAATCGTAATTTTCCCAGGCATGGCATATATAAAATTCTATAATTACTGCAAACAAACTGGACATTAATTATGCATTAGTCAGATGAAAGATTTGTTGCACCTCCGTTTGCGCCTTAGTACACACATACACTCATTCATGCTTTGCACACACATGCTAAACACACACACACACACACGCATATATTCAGTGCATATATTCTCTTTTCTGCAGCTGTGTTGAAAAAGCACAGAGTGAATCTGAAATAAGACCCTGGCTTGTATAAAGAAATGACTGCAGGGCAATATTTGATGAAGTCAGACAGCTCCCTGCCTCACTAATATTCAAAGGATTCTCTTGCCGCAGAAATGTGAATATGTAATGTATTCCCAAGTAACAAAACAAATACAACAGGGGGATACACAAAAGCAGCTGAAAGGCAGCGCCGCGTAGGCATCTACCACATGCAAAACAAAACCTATAATACACCTTTGATATTTGCATCATGGTATGTTTGCTGGCTTATGAATAAAACGATTGTATCAGGTGCTTTCACTTTGTTCAGTTCATAGCAAGCGGACAAAGAAGCCGCAGTCCAAATGTCCCTTTTTTTTTTTTATTACTCACATTGCTGCTGCATTGTCATACTGCACTCTCGACTGTGAGAGATATTTTAAGTGATAATGTGTAATGACGCCAATGCAATAATGAGAGAGAGAAGTTCTGTTCTTGACGTTTGTTCATTCGTATTTTACTGCATAGAGGATTCAATTTGTATGTTTTTATCCAGGAAACTCAACGTATAGGGATGCACACTTGGTCCAGTAAAGGGTTTTCTAAACAGTGCAGAGATGTCATGAAGCTGAGGCAATGGAGCATTAGTCTGTGCTCTTCACCCTTTTCCTTTGTAAAACTGTTGAATCTATGAGCCTCCCCTCTATCTGCATATTTAGCACAGGTCACTGTTGTAAATTGTTAGGAGTTATCCCTACTTTATCACAACTAGATTACAGAATGCTTCAAGCCACCAACCTTCAGCTCCCTCATCTTTGCAAGCAACAACACTTAAACTTGTTTGTGAAGCTTATTTACAGCAAGTTCAGCTAATCTGCATGCTGCCTGAGTCAACACCTTGACCAAATAACCAAACATATTCCCCAGCTTCACCAACCATGGGGATCACTCACTTCTGTTTTGCCACGCTCTAAAGACTACGTACTCGTCCCTACCAGGTTTCTCAAGCAGTCCAGAGCCATTAGCTGAAAGTGAATGAAGTGCCATGATTTAAAATGCCCGGTTAAAGCACAGCTACTGCCCTTATTATTAATTAAATTGGTTAACAGGCAGAAAAAAAATCATCTGGCAACAAAACAGCCAAAGCCAGACTCCACATGGCGGACCATTGGTTTCTATCCACATCCATCTGCCTCTGTTGCCAGCTCAATACATCTAATACAATGAATACAACCACCAAATACAAATAATTTAAATGCAAGATGGGTCTCAAGGGGTGTGCTGATGTGGACTATTGGAAGCAAACAATGGGGAAAAAAACATAACTGGGTAGTTTTCTAAAATCAGTAACTTTCCCTTTCCTAAGTAAAAATATTATTTTCAACTGAGACATTTAGGAAACCTAACCAGCCCACCTTTGCATGTGACCTATTAGCTGAAATAAATATGTGGATGTATTCGATTGGTTGTCTTTACCTTTTTTGAAGTGTTACTTTCTTTCAATTCCGTACCTACCCTATTTAAATGATGTTTGCAATCTGTCTCTTGATGACCCTGGCCACATGCCGAAACGCGTCGGTCTAATTAGTTGTTAAAGTTGATCTTCGGATTACACATGTTGCTAGAGCTTTTTGACCTCAACTGAGACACTTAATAATAATAATGATAATAATAATAAACTTTATTTATATAGCACTTTATATTTATATAGCGCTTTACACAATGAAAATGAAATAGAGAATTGTGAGGAAGACAGTGAATGATCAAAAAAAAGCAAAATACAGAAGTAAGAGATTAAACAATAGGAGTTCCACAAATTATAAAAGGATAACAAAAAGGAAATAAAACAATTTAAAATCAGTAAGGAAACAAAGAAGAAAGGGAAAAAGACAATGTAAAAACCACCAAAAGATTCAAATGAAGGAAGCTGATTAAGACCATAAAAGAATAAAAGATCGGGGAGATAACAGGTAAAAGAGATTAAAGATACTGCCTTGGATACCGCCTTACTTATGAATAAAAGCATTATCTAAGGAATAAAAATAAAAAAAAACGTAGAGAACTTAAGCAATGTTACAATGCTGATTCATTGCTGAATGATGTCAATATAGGTTCATTGTCATTGCATCTTGGTTAACAACAAGCAATAAATTAAAACAGGTTTGAAAATGATTGAGCCTTTTCTTCCACTGACTGATTAGGTCTCTTTTTGGAAAGCAGCCAAGGCGACCCTGAAATCACTGCCAAGGTCAGCACCTACCCATTTTCTTTGTCCTGAATACTAATTGTGTGGTATGATTCAGCTCAATTAGAAATGTTTGGAATGCAGCACAACCTTAAAGTGACATTGATTGAAATGTGTTGATGAACCAATTTAGGCATGACACTAATGTCTGGCTCGTGAAAATATCAAGTGTTTGTAGTGACTTGCAATACATCACCTCGCTGATGAACTACCTCTATCATCTTAGGACATAATGATAATACAGCAGTGTGCCATATGCCATTAGAATATTCTGGTTACAGATTATGGGAAACATAAAAAGAAGGATGGAGGGACGTAAAAGTGTAATTGAGTGAGTGCCAAGGCAAGGCAGAGAAATATAAAGAGATGGAACTCAGACGTCGGCCTTCTCGTGGTCTTACATCATCTTTTAATGAGAGCCCGAATAATCTTCAATGGCTGCTGCAGCAGGAAGGGCTGAGTGCCATTCAAAAGGAATACTGTTAACTCTTCTTGACATTTATGCCAGCAGGGAGAACACTGGGAGGAAGTGGAAGCATAGATTAAAAGATGAATGGATGCAAACGTGCATGGTTGGATTAGTGGAGGATGAAGGGTGCAAATGGTTGGCCAGTTGAAGCAGTGGTCAGAAAGCTGGATGAGAAGATGTTTGAGCACATGAATTATGGAAGGATTACTGAGTGATTAACAGGAAACTCAAAATATGTCCACTGGATGTTAATGTTACTGTGTGTCACATATTCTAAATGGAACACTGATATCCCTAAGAATCAATCCTATATGTAAGAAGTTCTGCTTTATACAGGACTTTCTCTTACTTTGAAGTCTAAAGGGCATATTTTAACATTTCTTGGCCGGGTGTAGTTAAATTTTAATGCATAACTCTGAAAATTGGGGGATGAGTTAATTTAAGGATGTGTGAAGCAGGGCTGCAGTCTAACTTGTAACACTTGTTTGTACAGTTACATACTGTATATAATGGTAAGTATGGAATATTTTGTGTACAATCATATCTAAGTACCCTTCGGGCAACATTTCTAGAGCATCTTTATTTCATGTTATAATGTGTGTTATGGTCAGGAGTCAAAGTATGAAGGGGGGTCGACTTGGGCTGGCAGGTAGGGGCAATGGAAGGGTCAAACAACATAGGAGTTGAGATGGGAAAATATTCTGCACAGTATCATACAACTAAAAGAAAACTATCCAGTACACTACAGAGTACATACCACAGAACGTTTGACATTCTTGGAGTGTCATTTGAGTCTCAAAGAAACCTGTAGTAGTGGCCTGTATGGACATTGGTGAAGATCTATTTTTTGACGACCAGACAAAGAAGGGAACATGTCAGAGACTTACAGGTGTGATTATGTATAAAAGCAGACAACAAGAAAGACTCAATTATATTAAACCCACAGAACGCTTTTATCCTGTTGTATGTTATTGGCCGTTATAAGTGATAGCTCTCCTCTGTGGGCAATCCTTGGAACAGTCATTCTTTAGCCTTTTATTGTTTTCACCCTTGGCTTTTCTGATCCAGCCTCAGAACTGACCTTCCATTTCTAACTGTAGCGGTAAAGCTATTGCTGATTTTTAAGGATTTCACCCTCAAGGGTCTACTGGCAGGACTAATACAGATCTTTGGATCTTTGTTATTGTTTGTCTGGATCAAACAGCAGCCCTCAAGATATTTTCTGACCTCTCTCTGTTCAGGTCAATCTCAAGTACAGCTAACAATGATGAAAAGTACGGGTTTGAGCTTAGTATTCACATCCTGACGATGTCAGACAATTGCTCAGCGATTGATTGCAATCCAAGTAGAGACATCAGCTCAGAGCTCAAGATGAAGAGATGTATATATGGCCCCAACTATGTGGTCAAGTTTACCGTGTTCACATATTGTGAAGTGTGTGGACTTGGGCGAATGGAGGTGAAATGGAAGAGAATAGAATAGAATGGAAAATAATTTCCCTCCGGGATTAATAAAGGATATAAAAAAAACAGTCGTTTAGCCCCTGATATGCTATCAGAGGAAGTAACAGAGGCTTATAGTGGGGAGACAGTGGCATTGTGTAATGTCAAAGCTGGAAGGGTGGAACAGTGTTGTTTGTGTGTGCTTGTGCATGTCTCAGTTAGTGTGCGTGAAGCTTTTGCTGTTTGTTTACACTTCCTGCCTCTTGAGCTTTCGTAACGCTGGAATGCAATGTGAAATTGCAAAATGGGGCACCAATTACGCCATTGCCATGGCAATGTGTTAGGACAATGGCATAATGACAGCAGAACTTTGTTAGGTGTGTAGGGCTTCCAATACACAAGAAGACCTCCCTGCATGGACCTTCACTCACTAGCTGAAAACAATAAGCAAGAGGAAAAGGCCAAACATTCAGTCACTATCAGAGCTGCGGTATTTGACAAGTTGGGAGTGGGAAGGGGCTGCAGAATGATCTTAAGCACAGGATGTCCTTACAAAAATGCTTTGGGCTTCAGAACGTCCTTAGTAAATTATTTTGGCTTCAAGATGTCCCTACAAATTTCTTTTGACAAATCAGAATATTTGGATCCACACTACTGAGGACAAACTGTTCATATTTTTTGAAAAATTGTTCTGAGTGGAAGACAATGGTACAATGCACCATTGTGTCACCCTGGCAGCTATCTCATCTCTCATTATGGGTCTTGATTAAATCAGATAATGGTGCAATGTAATTACTTGTTTTCCAATAAGTTATTTACAGAAACGTGATTGAAATATCAACAGCAGTTTTTTGCAGATCAACTAAAAATGATGCAAGTTTGCGTTTAAAAGGAAATAATGAAAAAGCAAAGTCCTTCTTGATAGAAGTACATAATGAGGAGTGCCTATTAAAATGAAATATGTCAGCAACTTTATACTGTCTCAGCATGGAGAGAAAGAGTAAGCAGGGGCCAGTTTGAATGAGTGTCAAAGCCACTGAGTATTGCACAACACTGTCAGAACTGTGAGTGAGTGAGTGTGCAAATTAGCAAGGGTCTACAGGGAGTTTGGAGCCTCATGAAGTCATTAAGAAGTGAATGTGCCAGGTGCTCTCTCAAGCTTAACTGAGCACGTCTGTTTCAATCAACAACTTCGAAAACAGATACATCCCACAGGTTGAGTTTGTGCTGCAGATATGACGGTTGTAGTAACTCCTTTTAGTGTCCGAGACTCTGTGTGGTCTCTGTGTCTGTGGTTCAGTCACTCAGACAGCCTGTCCTCATACTGAATAAAATATGGAGCTTAATGTGAGGCTTCCCATTGACAGAAAAGGCAAATAATGAAAAGACCTTGGTTATATCAGCTAGATATCTTTGCTAATATTTACATCCGAAGACAGTTTTTAAAGGCCTGTCAGTGTTAGCAAGGTCCAGCATTTTTCCCTTTATCACTTTACGTCCCCCTTGTATTGATTCTGCAAAACAACTTGAGCCCCTTGACCTCATTTTGCAAACAGACGCTGTGACATTGTGACGGCAAATTAAAATTCAAATCAATGTCCCCTGTGTAAAAAGAAAAAAAAAAGAGCAGAGAGAGGGAGCAAGACAGGATGAGAGGGGGAGAAACAAGAGAGAGGGAGGGAGGGAGAGAAAGGGAGACCTTAAATAAAAGGTGTCATCTCCCCCAGTGGAATTTTAATGAAGTGAATTCATAGTCTCTCCCCTCAGAGAGGGGAGCAACTAGCAGCTGCAATTTATCAGCAAACTGGAGTCAAACGTCCCCAGTCCCCGTAGGAGGAGGAGGAGGAGGAGGAGGAGGAGGAGGAGGAGGAGGAGGCTTCTCATCAGTGGCTGTAAAAACTACAAACGTAGATATGACAGGGAGTGTTCGGATCTTAAAATATGAAAACGACAGTGGGCTTTGGTTCCAAAGCAACTTCACTGATCTTGGTGGGGAAACTAGGTCACTGCACCTGTGAAAAGCAACACAAATGTTTTTTTTTTAAGTAAGGATAAGCAAATAAAAAAAACAGTCTTTACAGGTGAATTCAGCCAGAAGTTTGTTCAGTAGACTGTACAAACCTCAATGAAAGGTTTGCCGTTTTGATGGTTAAAGCTATAACTTAAATACTTTTAGTTGGAATTGGAAATAGAAAACTTGTCCTCCGGGCCACTGGTTTTCAAAGATCACTGGCCCGATCATTGTAACCGCTGGCCCAGCCAGTTAAGATGTGACCACAGTTTCAAAGCGCTAGTGTTTAATTGGTTATGGCACCATACACCTGTAAAGAAAATGCAGTAAGAGAAAGTGTGTCTAACTTATAATTCTGGATGAAAGTTGTTCACGGTAGTTGACTAATCCCATCTGGAATAACATACAGTTTTATCTTCTTTTTGAAGTTATTGAAGACACCTAATTTAATACAAATCAGAAACACAAAATACTGTAAAAGGGGAGTACAATGGTCAGAGAAAGTACAGATCATGCAAAAGGTATGAAAAGTGATGCTCAGAGACTGTCTGGTCTTGAATAGAACCTGGTTGGTACAAAAATGCACCTGAAACATGACATTTTTATAATAATGAAGGTTTAGGAAAGTCTAAGTGAATCCAAAGTCTCAGGTAGATATCATTGTAAGTGATATCCAAAGACAGAAATATGACAGACTTGGCACTACAGCAGACTCTGTAGAAACTTTTGTAGATTATAGTCTTTCCCATGATGGCACTCAATGACTATTTTTATTCCAACATATGAACAGTTATAAAGGATCTGCTGGACAGAAATCTTGGCAGAAAAGTGCTTAAAAACACATAAAAGTGAGATATGTGGCTATACAATTAAGGTGTCAATTCTAAGATTTACTTCTGCCAACAGAACAGATTAAAGAGCTGTGGTGACAATCTTTGAAGTTACAGTTTCCTGAAATTCCACACCATAATAATATAAAGTGGAAAATGATAAAAGTTTCAGATGTTAGGGCTTCAATGGAAAGTTTGTCCTGAGGATGTTTGCATTGAAAAATGAACCAAGTGCTGGGATAAAAAAAAACAATAAAAAAACATGTCCATTGTTAGCAAAATGTAGAGGCGCTGGATAGCCTGTAGATAGCTGTAGTCCATGTTGCAGTAGTCGTGTGTTCGATTCCGACCTGGGCCCTTAGCTGAATGTTATTACCTGCTCTCTCTCTGTAACTGTACTATCTAATAAAGGCAAAAAGGGCAAAACATTTGTAAATTGTTGGAAAATGGATGGCTGTTGTATAGATATATGCACATCCAAATTGTTGAAGGTCAACTGTTAAAATGGTGAAAGGTCAACTGTTAAAATGGCCACATCAAACATTTCCAAACTCTGGATATGTACCACCAATCTGACAAAACTTTTTCATTGTGTAAGTCTAGTTAAGCCTCTGAGGTTTGCTTTTTTTCCCATTCCTATACATAATTTCTTTTTGTTTACACAGAATTCTTCCCTCTGTAAATTTCAATGTTGCGTCAAAATGGATGAAAAGCAACCAGGTCATTTAAATTCTCTTCTCATTATAGTCTGGGAGACACAGATAGAGAGGTCCAATTTACATTTAGATTGTTTCAGCAGAAGTAAATTAATCAACACTGCAACCCTGCCAACTCACTTGAACAGAATACCTAGAGGAGTGACAAACATGCATATATAGGTATATGCATACATAAGTATTTTATGTATAGAGGATATAAATTCACACTGTTATGTGACACAGAATATGATATTCTATTTTTTGATAGGATTGAGGGACGCATCAACAGATATCCCAGAACTGCCGAATCAGCTTTAAGCTACACATGCCATATTGTTTCAGTGTATAGTATAAAAATGTATGTATGAATGCATGCATGTTTGTACGTATGCATGTTCAACAAATCAGGCTATTTAGAGGTAAATTTATTGCAGTTATTCTGCTTCTCCTGAGTTTGCATACGAGATAAAATCAGTCTCAATGCATCTTTTGATCTCAATTTTATTCATTCATAAATGTTAATTGATGAATACAATGAAACAATACCTTAGATTTTAAACCTTTCGTATGCAAACAGGTGTGACTTTTCTGCTCAGGAAAGAAACAATATGTAACTCTTACACCTTCAAACATTCAATAAGTAGAACGGTGTCTGTTCCATTTGTGCAGAGGGCCAGGTTGCATGCTTTCAGCACTGAATTACTGAAGAGTGTACTGCTTTACGGCACTAATTCTCACACCAGCTTTCAGCTAAAAAGAGGCCAGTTAGCCCGTCTTGGTACTGTTTGATACAATGCCAGAGGCTAAGAGATGGAAGCGGATGGTGACGCATGAAGCTAAGAAGACAAAAAGAAAGAGTGATGGAGCAAGAGGCCGAACTAGAGTAGATATTGTACAGACTTTAAAACTGCTGTAACATACCGTATAAGCGAGAGTTTTGTGAAACAGTAGGCTGCAAGTCTGACACCGAGCTGGCCGTTGAATCTCGGAGACCTTTGTTGGGCACCAAAGCGCACCAAACTGAAATCCTAAAATTGTATGAATGAAAGGTAGAATCTTATTCAATATGGACTATCTAGCATTTCTGATAGAAACTCTACATGAAAAAAAGGATTCAATGGTGGCTGTTTAGTACTGGGGGCAAGTAAAAGGTTGGTTTAAATGATTGGTCAGGAGGCAGAAATATGTGCTAAAAGGACTATGGGCTAAACTAAACTTGGAACCTACTGGAAAAACATCAGGCACTACCATCAATTCCCCCCATTACTCTGCTGGCTGCAGGAAATGGAGGGAATGTGGGACAGATGGAAAGGTATGGAGGAAATCTTTTCATGGAGAGCAACAACAATCAGAAAGAGTCTTGAAACTAAAGACCTTAGCGTAGTGAGTGGCAGCAAATCTTGGGAGGAGGTCAGGTGACACAAGTAAAGGTGGTCTGCATCAGGTGGTGGCTGGGGTAGAGGGGCAGCCAACAACCTTCAACTAACCTTCAATCAATTTAGTAACAGGCAGAGTTGGAACAGCTACAATGCACCTAACCTCTCAGTCAACTGAGCCACACTCTAATTAGGTATAATTATGCATTACTCTTCACCAAAATATCCTCAAAACATGTCAGTTATATAAAAGGTCACCCGCTGTGCAGTTTAACTAATTAACTAATTTAGCGTTTTTAGACCAAAACCGTTTCCTTTACCAGGCTCTAAACATGTTTATTAATGCTGTAAAGATGAACATTTGAACACCGGACCAAATGGGGATTTCCATCCTCAAGTGGTTTGTCAACTGTTTTTTTCGCACTTCTGTAGGGGGGGGGAATCGTGTTTAAGCACGGTACTGGACAACTTTGCTAGTGTGAGTGCGCCCTTAGTGTTGACCTCAACCTGAACTATCTGTTGTAAAAGTAACTCACCTGTCCACTTTCAGAAAACAAAGCCAGGAACGTCACCTGTAAAAGATTCTAGTGAAAAATAAATGTCGATAATATCGTCCAAGCTCTGCACATATACAAAGCCAGCCGTGTTAATAACCTTTTGCTGACTACACTAAGGCTCCCAGCATGTTCTCCCCCAAGCCGGTGTGATGCAGCATCTGTACTAATTTCCTCTCCATTTGCACCTGGCTAGTCTGATTATGTCATCCTAAAGTACAAGGGGGCCAGGAGCTGCATGATCTCTCCTTCATTTATTTAGTTCAGCAGCCGCCCATGTGACCCAACAGTCTCTATTGAGCCCTCTGGAAAGGTTATGTTATTCCTTATTTTAAAAAAAGAGTTAGACCAACAAGTGGTTGTAATATAGTCTTTCTTCCCTTCTAGGGTAGTTTAAAACACCATTGCCTGATCATTTTAGAATGTTGGTCAGTGTATGTTATTCCTAATGGAAGGTATGTTATTAATTACTGCAATACCAGATGTCATAATGCACATGGTTTGTCCATTACACTGGTACAAGTATTGTATATGTTTTTTTACTTTGCTGTACCTATTTTCCTCCAGTTCATGTCGGTTAGCTCATTTGCTGTATTTCCATATTTCATCTTTAGTCCTTCAGGTGTAGCTCAAAACATTAATTAGAATATCATTGAAAAGTTAAAATTTTCTGCAATTTAATTCAAAAAGTGAATCCTTCATATATTCTAGATTAAACATAAAGTGAAATGTTTAACGCCTTTTTTGTTTTGATCTTGATGATTACAAGATGCTATGATAGCTTACAAGATGCTTCAGCTCGTCTGTATTGTTGGGTCTGGTGTCTCTCATCTTCCTCGAGTATATGTTGAAAATACTCTCCTGGTTGACAGCTGCGTTGACTCAGGACTTGCTAAAACACTGTACCGACACCCCAAATCACTGACTCTGGAAATCGGACTGCTGACCTGAACCTCCTTGAGAATCTATGGAGTCTTGTAAAGAAGAAGATCGGAGACACCAGATCCAACCTCTTAGGTCAGAGTTACATATTGTATTATGTTAGTAGTTTGGGTCAGTTGAAAAGTGGCATCGCCATGTTTTTTTTTTGCACAAAAAGTGTATGACGTTCAGGTTGCAGATGCACTTTCACAGCGGAAAGACAGAGGGAAGACCCTTTGGGTATAGGCAAAGTACACTTTATGCTTAGATGGAGAGACTTAAATAATCCACACACAAAAGTAATTTAAAGAGAGAAAATGTATAGGTGTTCCTTTTTTTATGTGGTTGCAATTCACCAGGAAAAGCTGATTGACAAAACTGAATAAAATCAAAAAACTATATGTGTACGTTATATATTATTATATTATACTATGTATAATTTAACCAACAATTCTTTGGTCTATTGTGTGTGTATTTCTGTATGTGTGTGTGGGTTAGTGCTGAAACCAAAAGCTCTGAGTCCTTGGTAATCACATGTGGTCCCTTAGACGTCTCACAAAGCTAGAGGATTGCATTGAGGGGTTACAGTTCTGCTTTGGGCGGCTTCTTGCAGGACAGAAAAAAAGAAGAAGTAGCAGGCTTTGTTTGAGAAGACATAATCAGCCTGTGAGGCTCAGCAGAGCCGCTCATAACACTCTCTCCGCTGCAGCTCCACTGGGGGGGACACACAGATACACAAACACCCAGGGAGTTTGGAAGACATGCCGTGCCTTGTGTCTATTCTTTCAGAATCCCAACGCTCACTACTGCTCTGCTGCTGCTTCACAATATGTGGATTACACTGTATATCCTGAGTTCTTATTTATGTAATTTTAGACCTTACATATAAAAACATATCCCCTTGTTGGAAAAGAGGCAAATTAACTAAGGATGGAATGCAGCAGCTATCAGCAACATAAACTAGCAACCCTTATCTCCCCTGTCTCTTAGTCATATGACTTTGTTAAAGAAATCATTACGAGTCTGATAAAAGTTATCCATGTGACATATCCTAAATGCTTGGTGGTTAAAAAAAGTTTATAATTTCCCTCAAAATCTCTACTTTGCCGACTTCTGCAATGATGACTTCACATTCCTGACCTAGCAACCTTAAGAATGCACCGAAGTCACTGCCAACCCTTTCAATCAGCTAACAATTTCAGTATCAGCGCTAGGGATTGTAAATAATGCATTTTGCAATTATGTCTCTTGTATAAATTGACTATTTTTGGCCAATTGTGTACATACTGAATAATATTCATAATATGAAGTATATCCAAATGGATGACAAAGATGCTATTTGCTTGGCAGCACAGATTTTGACGTACACTTGCTTTCACTTTAAGATTACAACAGCTTTGTTTTGTATTATCGCTGCACAAATAGTGAGCACAAAAACGATGCAAGTATATTCCAAAGTGTTTATTTGCTGTATAAATTGACAAAAGACTACCTGATAATTCTTAAAGCCCCTGTGTGGGGCACCCTGGGGACAAATCAAAGAATTTAACTCATTGCTGACCCTGACCTTAGAGTAGGTAGATTTTACCCAAACAAATTTAAGGGCTCTTTGAAACCTGTTGAGATTCAGATTTTTTTCCCCAAAATCCGTCTTTTCCACTAAAAGTAAACAGGTACGCATGATGGTTGGTGTTCCCGTGTGTGTGTGTATTTTTGTGCGCATCAGTGTGTGTTCGTGTGTATCAGTGCGCCCCTGCGACGCTCGCACATGCAGACAGCAGAGGAGCAGGACAGAGAAGCTGCAGCTACACCAATTGGCCTAGAACTCCCCAGTTTTAAAAAAAATAATTCACTACATTTAGGCAAATTCCCTGAAACTCAGTGGATTCTATTTGTCAAATTAAGTGATTCCAGTCTGTATTTTTCCACATTACGGAAGTCAAACGGCCCTACACATCGAGAATCTTTTCCTTGGAACATTTTAAAACAGTCCGATTCTTCAGCATGCATTTACTTATTTCATCTGACACCTACCCCACCGCAGCAGTTTTAGGCATTCAAAATAATTTACTCTGACGCTGATGTTCTTGTTCTTGTTTGCTTTTGGAGGTCATATAGAGGCATCAGTATGAATTTCAGTCTATGTCATGACCAACCAAAAACTCCTCACAGGAGCTTTAATTCCTATTTTAGTGCCAAGCACTTATTGACTTTTTTTTGACACTCTCCCCTATGTCGTAATCTGGGTTTGGTTTGTTTGCTTTTTTCTCCCCCCTCACCTTGAAAAAATAAGCCAAGCAGAGTGGAGGTCATCGCTGTTAAATCTTTAAAGCAGCATCCTCGGTCCCTCTTGCTCTATCAGCTGTCGTTTGTTTACTTTCATTGTTAGTTTTCTGCAAACGGCCCTCTTTATTCACCCATGTACCCACCTTGATTAGACCTTCTACTTGTTCAGCTAACATTATTTAAAGCATTCTCATTATTTAATATTATCAATATCAAACCATGCTAATGTTCTCCTTCCTTTGTGTATAAACCTTGAGCCGGGCCATGATAGTTTAATCTGTAACAGATCTGTGAGTGCTGTGTGGGGGAGCTAAATGACGGGCTAGTTTAATAAAGCATGTCCCTGGGATGTGTATCCCTGTCAAACCGGGTAATGTTTTCAACAATTTTCTTTGTGAAACTTCATATAAATAATAAATGTATAACACTTAAAATAAACCCCTAGCTTTTTTTTCTTACCAGGCCCTATCATAGACTGCATCATGTATCTGTAAAGCTTCTCAGAGGAGTCATCCCCAAGGTGAAGGAGTTATGACAGAGGGCATCAGGGCTGCCAACACCTATCAAAATAAGGTGCAGCCTGTGCTGTGATGTGGCGTCAGAGTGAGTGAGTTCACTCTCTCTTTGAGGCCAGTGAATGTTCCAGCTGACAAAATCTATGCTGTAGTGAGGGAATGCAGAGGGCAGAGTTCAACGCAGGATCCCGGGAACACAGAATTGTTACAATGCTTTTCCTCTGGAAGAGTCAAAGCAAAAAGGATGGTTTTCACACTAGGGACCCGGGTCCGGATCCAACCCCAAATTCTGGTTCATTTGATCAGTGTGAACACAAACGTACCATACTTTTACCGTACTCGGGTACTGTGACCGAGTCAGCTTGAAGAGGTGGTCTCGATTCATCTGCTATCTAGTACAGTCTGCGGGAGATGTGAACAAAACCATGCTCAAACTTGAAAGTGGACCGCTATATGAAATCATTCTAAACGGCTCCTGTCGCTTCAAAAACCCTCGTAACCTGGAGCATGGGCCCGTTGTTTCATCCTCTGACCTGCATGGCAGAAGTGGAAGTAGGAAGATGGTCACTATTGGCGTCTCAGAAATAACAAAAACATCCACAGTTAGCAGGATGGACTCAGCCTGTGAGTGGTTGCCAAAGTTGCTTCTTCTTCTTCTTCTTTCTGATTCTTTGGGGGATTTTCAAAACCAAATGTGTGCATACTGCCACCTGCTGTACTGGAATGTGATGTGATATTACTAATGTGAATGAACTCAAATACTGAATTCCCCCTCGCAGGATTGTGACGGCCCTGGCCATGGTGTTTGGCCTGGTACTGCTTGTGTTTTGTGTTTCAGGGTTTGGCGTCATCTGGTGGTTGGTGGTGGCATGCCTGCTGGTCGTTGGGAGACTCGCCCACCTACCTGCTGATTGCAGATGGGCTTCACCTGGGGGGAAGGGCATACAAGCCAGGCTGCCAGAGCTTTCTGGGGTTCCTCGGGACAGATTGGACTTACTTCCCTCTGCTCTTGCATTTTTGGTTGTTCGGAAATAAACTAAAACTTAAGCAAGTTGACTGTGTGGACCTCCATTTTGAATGTTAGGGCCTACACGAGCTGGCCGTAACAAATGGGGGCTCGTCCAAAGGAAAAAAC
Organism: Labrus mixtus; assembly: GCF_963584025.1. Lineage (NCBI taxonomy): Eukaryota > Metazoa > Chordata > Actinopteri > Labriformes > Labridae > Labrus > Labrus mixtus. Next base: position 10,476,038 of record NC_083630.1, read on the forward strand.
AAATCTGTAAGTTGATTGTTTGATTGTTTTTGTAGTGATTTAGAAAAAGTTGGTTGGAGGGCGCATAGTAGCTTGCTCTTTGGTTTATGTAAATGGTAGCTTTCTTTGAACTTAAGTAGTGGGATTGTATATTCACTAGTTTTTGTGTTTGTAGCGTCATTAAACTGGTGGAGGTTGATGTGTGGGCTCATACAGTGTGTGGTTGTAGAAGGGTTGTGGCTGAAAACTACTGGAGCTTGTGTTTCTTCCCCTCAGTAGGCTGTAGCAGCAGTTCTTACAAGGAGGCTGTTGAGTTTGTTTTTTTATTTTTGTATGTTGCCCTGTGGCGCAAAGCAGTTGTCATGGGGGTGCGGAACTCATTGCCAATGGAGGGTGTGGATGTTATATTGGGTAATGACTTGGCAGGGGCAAGAGTGTGGAAAGATGATCCACCTTGTCTTGTGGTGACAGCATCACCCGAGTGCTCTCAGAGTCCATATGAGTGTGCTAAACAACATCCAATTGTTTTTCCTGTTTGTGCTGTGACTCGGGCAATGAGTAGGGTTGCTGCAGGACGCAGTGGAGTGTCTACAATGTGGGATTCCTCGCTGTTGTGTTCTGAGGGTGAGATTTTGGGGGAAATCAAGGATCAAGCCGCCTTCTGTCCTTTGCCTTTAACGTCTGTCAGTAGGGAGGAACTAATTGCAGAGCAGGTAGTAGATCCCACATTGACGTCTTTGTTTCACATGGTTTGTTCCGAGGAAAAAATATGTGAGATGGAAAGTGGTTACTTCCTTCGAGAGGGTGTGCTACTCAGGAAGTGGACACGTATCGTTGATAGTGTGAAAGTTGATCGGGTAACTCAGGTGGTGGTGCCTTCTGCATTCAGGGAATTAGTGTTGAGCAGCTCACATGATGGAGTTGCTGTGGCATTTGGGGATTAAGAAGACCTATGACCGTGTGCTTCGTCATTTCTTCTGGCCGCTGTTGAAGCAGAATGTATCTGCATATTGTAAAATGTGTCATACATGTCAGCTGACTGGAAAGCCCAATCAGAAGGTCAAGCCAGCTCCTTTGTGCCCGATTGCTGTTTCGCATGCTGGACAGAAAGGTCAGAGGGTTATGGTCAGTGAATACAGTAACTGGTGCAGACCCAGAAGTTACATGCACTTCAAAAAATTGTAGAGCCCAAATAAGTGCCAATGTCTCCTTCTCCACGACTGAATAATTTAACGGATGACGTTTGAACTTACGGGAGAATAAGCAGACTGGATGAGCAATAGCCCCCGTCCGTTCTTGCAACAGTACAGCTCCTGCACCAACTCCACTTGCGTCCACCTGAAGCTTAAAGGGCTTCTCAAAGTTTGGCGCTGCAAGCACAGGAGAACAACAGAGCAAGGATTTCACTGTAACAAAAGCATCCTCACATTTGGGAGACCACACAAAAACCGTTCTCTTACTCAAAAGGTTTGTCAATGGGGCCACCACAGTCGAAAAATTTGGGCAAAACCCCCGGTAATACCCCACCATACCCAAAAACCTCCCCACCTCCTTCTTCGTTGTTGGCACCGGGTACTCATCAATAGCCTGAACTTTCGCTCTTACAGGGAGCACTTCCCCTTGACCAACAACCTTACCATTGTCAGCTGATTGTCAGCTTAGCTTCAAACAGGGCCTTAAGACGCTGAACATGAGACTCCCAAGAATCACTGAAGACCACAACATCATCCAAATAGGCAGTGCATCCTGACAACCCGCGCAAAACCCCGTTCATAAGCCGCTGGAACGTTGCTGGAGCGTTCCGCAACCCAAACAGTATGACGTTGTATGCAAACAATCCATAAGGCGTTATAAAAGTACAGATCTCTTTTGCTCTGGGTGTCAATGGTACCTGCCAGTAACCTTTCAGAAGGTCCAACTTTGTCACAAAACTGGCACTGCCTACCTCATCCACACAATCATCAATACGAGGCAATGGGTAACAATCTGGCTTAGAGACCGCATTCACCTTCCTAAAGTCCGTACAAAATCTATCAGAACCATCATACTTAGGAACAAGTAAACACGGTGATGCCCAATGGGAGGATGCTGGCTCCGCTATCCCATTCTGCACCATATAGTCAACCTCCTTTTCCATACGTCTTCGCTTCTCTATAGGAACACGATAAAAACGCTGCTGAATAGGTTTAGCATCACCAACATATATGTCATGCTGCACAAGGTTGGTACGTGATGGAGTGTCTGAAAACAGGGAGAGGTGAGAATTAATCAACTGAGTTACATCCTTACATTGTACCTCTGACAAACCCACCAGAAGAACCCCCAAGTCATCCAAAAAGGACGAGTTGTTCAGTTTACCCGTGACAATCTGCTCCGACGGAACAACAAAGTCTTCAGATGGGACCGTGACAGGCTTGGCGACAATACACACCGGTTTAGATCGAGACATATTCACAGATTCATCATTACCCCCCTGCTTTGCCCCGACCTCCGACTGTCGTCCATAGAACGGCTTAAGAAGGTTGACATGACACCACTGAACTTTCTTTCTCCTATTCGGTGTATGAATAAGATAGTCAACCTCAGACATTTGACTCTTAACTGTATATGGCCCACTAAACTTAGCATGGAAAGGGGAACCCACAATAGGCAACAACACCAACACTTGATCACTTGTTTCAAATTGGCGGGACTTAGCCTTGCGATCAAAAAGATCCTTCATCTTTCCCTGAGCCCCACAAAGCCTCCTTCGTGCAGCCGCACAAGCGGTATACAAACGGCACCGAAAGTCATTCACATAATCCAGAATGTTGTCAGGGGGATCAATGGTCTTCCAGTGGTCACTTAACACCGCCAAGGGACCACGTATAGTGTGCCCAAAAACTATCTCATTTGGCGCAAAACCAGTACTCTCCTGACAAACTTCACGCACTGCAAGCAGAAGCCAAGGAAGACCTTCTTTCCAGTCATGTGAAAGCTCCGTACAATAGGCCCGTAACATTGATTTTAGGGTCTGGTGAAATCTCTCCAGAGCCCCCTGAGACTCTGGATGATAAGCACTGGAAACATTGTGTTTCACTTGAAGCTGCTTCAACACCCGAGCAAAAGTACGAGACATAAAGTTACTTCCCTGATCCGTTTGAATCACCCTTGGAATGCCAAAGGTGGAGATAAAAGTAGTCAAAGCCTTCAAAACAGGCCTCACCTTGATAGAGTGCAGAGGAAATGCTGCAGGGTATCTAGTACTCTTACACACTACGGTCAACAAATAACTACTCCCACTTTTACTCTTTGGCAGAGGACCAACACAATCCACAATCAAGTACTCAAAAGGGTTCTCCACAACAGCAATCGGTAATAAAGTATAAATCATTATTATTATAATACTTAATAATAACTTTAATTAATAACTAAAAGTATTTTGTGATATTTTTTCTCTATTTAAAGTTACAGAAAAGGGAATGTTTATACTATATATTTCTTTGATATGTTTGGACTTAAGAAGGGAAGTTTGGTATCTTTTTCTAATCATGCGGCTTGAGTCTCATTCACCCACAGAGGAGGTGAGATTGATTACACCTGGAGTCAATCTGGTACTGATTACAGAGCTCCTCTATGATGGCCCAAGAGGACAGGTGATATGTTTTTTTAATGGCTGTGAGATCAGCAGACTGGTTGATGTGTCGTTTTGAGACAGCTGTGAAGAGACCCACTTTCTCTGTTTTAATACATTTTGGTTTATGCGGACAAAACTGCAATCTGGTTGTCTAGTTTTTTTCCACTCACACTGCCTGCATTCCAGAAGCACAACATATATGTTGCATGCTTGCCCCATTAGGAAACATTTTAGTTTGTTTGCAAAACCTTACATTTTTTATACAACTTTTGAGCTCAGGGTCTCCAAGAGGAGACAAGAGATTTGGATCTAGCCTGAGCTAATGTTATGATTATGATTGAATGTTATCACTGGCCCTCCATGTGACTGCATGTGTCAGTTTGTGTGTTTTATGTGCCCTCACTTTCATGTGAATTTTGATCTTTGCATAAGATGTATCCAACTCCTCCAGGACTTTAAAGACCCACTGGCACACCCCAAACTTAAATTATGCATCAATACTGGATGAATATTTTAGTTCCAAACTCATCATATTTCACCCGTTCTTTTATGTGCTGAGGACCCCTTTGGCATACAGTCGACAGGCGGAAGTCCTCTGTCTGCTGGAAAAATTAAAGTGCAAATGTGGCTTTTGAAAAGTCAGGCTGTTATAGGCTGCCTCTGCTGGTTTTCTATTTGTATTCATTAGACAGTAAGTATGGAATATTCTGTTTCTAAAAGAGTTGCTTAAAGGAGTAAAAGAAAAGGTTACAGACTTGTTAACAAGTTTAGCGCAGGCGGGGGGCAAGTAGTGCATTTCTTTTACTAGAATCTGAGGAGCTGCTTTGAATATCATTACAGGGTTTTTGCTTGGTTCTGTCTTCGATTTAAGATCAGCATCTGAAGAATATGGAGCCACAAAGAAAATAAGCCCTGTGACTCTCTCTTTGTTAAATGATACATGTGTTTTGTGTTTGCACAGCAAGTCAAGCATAATTCATGTCAAGCCCAAAGCCAGCAATCTAAAATAGAGCAGACAATGTTTGAGTCCATCAAATGTCAGAGATCAAATTATGACATATTCAAAGAGCCAAAGGAATGTTCTTGCCTTTTGGTGCATGGCAAATAAAACAATTATTTAAAAAATGTCTTTAATGTCTTTAAAAAAGACAACAAAACACTTAGTAATTGTCAGGGAAAGATTGTGCTGCATAAAAAAAATCTTGAGTAGTCCCAGAACACAACATCTGGTCCCACGCATCATTCAGAATTGCTTTGCATCCATCTACAAGCCCAAGTTTAACATTGCTTTTAAAGGCACAAAGAAATGGGACATAAATAATGTGCTTGACAATAATTCAATATGAATATAATTCATCAAGAAACTGGGCCAGTGAACAGGGGTGGCAATGGCCTCCCATAAATCTGATCTTTTTCTCTGTTTCCTTTTTTAATTCTGTTTCAAATATGTGTCAATTTTAGTGAAAAATCCACTTAACATGTCAGGCAGGTTAAGACTTATGTACTTCTTTAAGTGTCCACTTGAGGCAGAAGCCCCTAAAAGTCATATCCACCCCCATTCAAAAAACAGCATAAACAATAATCAAAAAACAAATTGGGTCTGAATAGCTCTTTCTTTAATTGCACACACTGCAGGATTAGAAGAAGTATAAGAAGTCAATCAACAGGGTTCAAGAGTCCATTTCAGCAACCAGTGAGTGACGTCGCTGAGATACTGTGTATTTATATAGAGTCCTGTTTGTAATCTCAGAGAACCCAGGGGTAAAACCATGAACTGCAAAAAACATGGACGTAGTCTCAGTGACATCCACCATTGGTGTCTAAATGATTCAGTTGATTATTGGTGAATTAAAAATGCCATGCTTATCTATTTGTAAACTGATGACAACTATGACGTGTCCTGCAAAACAGGGTTTTAACTTTTTCCACTTAAAGTACTCAGGCAAAGTGTTTATAGACACCGATGTATTGGGCCACCTTGATATTCCAACACCCAATTCACACAGAGAGCACATTATCTGACTGCCCCAACAAAATGTGATGGATACAGGGTGTGTTCGGCTTGCGAAATGATGTTTGCAACAAATTGGGAGTGTGTTCAAGCAGCTTGGAACAGAGTGATAATGCACCCCTGTTGTGCGGGACGAGCACAGATAGGTGCTACCTCTCAGGCCCCATTCATCACACCAAACTCCACAAAACGCTGGGAGAATCTGTAAGCGGGCTCGAAAGTTTCTCCCATCCAAACTGACAATACAGCTGAAGAGAGGTTTTTAGTACTCAGCCTCTGTGAACGGCAGGGAAAGTGGAGACAAGCGAGTTGTGCTCTCAGAAGTGTGAAAACGAAAAATCAATCTGTTCCTCCAAACAGTGTACTACAGCATGACAAAACAATTACTATTGTATCAGGTCTCTATGGAGACTGAGAGAAGTCTGTGTGAGAGAACACCTACTATATTTGAAATAGTATTTCTGATACTTACATCTACATATTAGATCAAGTGTTGAAAATACTTTAATGGGATCTGGTTTTCCTCGAGTCCCAGGGTTGAATTGTCTCATACTATTTTTTTTAATTGACGTGTCAACATCTCCTGAGGCTTAATGTTAATGATCTTACTGCTGTCAGAGGCTGGCAATAGATTATTTTGCCCCCACATAAATTGAGCCCGTTTTGGACAGACAGCAACTCACAACTGCCACAGCGCAATCACACGAAGGTTAAATCCATGGGATTCATCGTTGGAGACACAAAGAACTAAATCATTAAACAAAGACCAAGGTCAGAAACAAAAACAGAGAGGCACAAGCCAGCGGTCCCCACTGCCGAAGCCTCTGTCATCTCATTGTCAGTGTCTGAGTTTTAAACACTGTTCAAAGGCCAGGTGCACCTCAATGACAATGAGTATCACCTGCAGCACTGAAGAGACAACAGAGTGGGGAAAAAGGGACAAACACACACAGCAGTAACAGTAGTTTACCTCTGAGCTGGATGGTTGACCATTAGGTAAACTGAATGTAAGATTCATGACTTGGTTGATGCTCTGAGAATGTGACAATCAGAATCAAAACCATAAATACTTTACTCATCCCCAGGGGCAAATCCAGTTATTACAATTTCTCTAATTCTAACCAATAAAAACTAGACAAATATGAATAAAGTAAGAAATATGCAGTGTAAGTACAAAAAGCACAGTGTAAAAGGAAATCACTGGTCTTGCTTAGTTTTGTATATTTTTAGTTTTGTTTATTTTTTAGTTTTAGTTTGTCTCCCCTGGTGTTGCATCTTTCCCTTGTGTGTTTCTTTATTTTAATGTTTCATACTTTAGTCTTTAGTGTTTCCTGTTTTATTGTGTAATGTCTTATCCTCGTGTTCCTCTCTCTATGTCCTGTGTGCATGCCTCCTGTTGAGCTGTGGGAGTCCTTTTTTATATTTTGAAATTTACTATTCATGCACATTTTATTTCTTCACAAAATTGACCATGAATACGGATGGATAAATTAATTGCACTCTAATGTGTTCCACATGTAGACTATACCTGGTTGGGGCTCACAGGTAAATGTACGGCCACCCACGTAATTTTGCTTTTGCATAAGTTGGCCTTCCGTGATCGATAGAAAAATGGATTGTCTCCCCTTTCTTTTCCCCTTGAGACCTGTCACACTCAGGTTCGCCACACATGCTTCTCTTAGAAATGCACACAGGTACAGAGAGAGATACTGCTGATGTGTTTTTACATGTGATGTCTCAATGTATAATATAAACCTTCTTATGCCCCAGTCTTAAAGCTTCTTCCACTTGTCTGCGATCAGGGGTGAAACAGTTCAAAAATGAGGTTGGGTATGAAATGTCTATAACTTTTGTTGTTTGTTGTGTCTGTTTGGATAAATTATGCCCATACATTATGAGTGAACTAAGCCTGGTTACCAAAACAAAAAGTAACACCACTATTCAAAATCCACACAAGAAACCTTTGATATCATGAGAATCCAATATGTATCAGAGGAGGCCAGAGAGAAAGAACGGAAGTGGAAAGAGTGTGAGATGGAATGAAGAAGTCAAAGAATAACAATGCAGCCATGCAGACGGTTGCACACTGAGCATATGCTCCAAACAGAGGGAGGTCCCAAGGTGACTTTGCCTATGAGATAGTGCAGCTCGCCTCAGGTTTTTGTCGTCTGTCTGATTACCTGTTGAATAGCTGAGATTTGTGCTCGTGCTGCGTGATAAATCCAAAAAATTCAAAATCATGCTGCCTCTCGCCGTCCGACGGAGAGGCACTGCTGCACCCTGAGATTTTTTTCTTTTTTTCTGCAAAACACCAGACATTCTGCGGCGGTAAATTAAACAGGAGCCATTTAAAATTCATGACGTTGTGGAGAGGAGATGTGAACAAATGCAGTCATTAAGACGTTTGTTGCACCGTTTGCAAGTCCACAGGGGGTGAAAGAGGGAAGAAAAGGAAGAAGTGTGTGGCTGTTTAGCACGATGATGCCAACTGCTTCATGCGAGATTGGGATATCTATTTAAGGATGATAGATAAGTGATTTCAGCAGGATGCGTCTGCTCGAGGTTTAAAAAGGAATTTATGTGAATGTGTTTCAGGAAGCGGAAAAGCATTAGTTGAAGAGCCCTGCTGTTAAACGACAAGTGTGCAGCGCTTTTGTTTTAACTTTGATGATTGACGGGTCACAGGAAAGCTTAATGTAGAATGTCATTAAAAAAAATTCCCTGAGAAGCTGGAGTGGAAGGAGAGTGAGGCACGAGGTGAGAAAAAGTGCACACACACACACAGACACACAGACACAGAAGTTGAAAAACACACACACGCTTTTTCTCCCTGACAGGAAATCTTTTTCCTCGCTCACGGTGCGGTTTCTGAGTGCAGGCAAAGGGAACAGGCCATGTTTAAATGTACAGACAGCCACTGTGTGTCTCTGCTAGAAGTGGAGGGAAGGGGTGCACTTTTGCCTGAGTTAGGGTTTAGTTAATGTTAGTGTCCGTCAGAGCCAAATGTTTTTTTCTCTGGCCTGTCACTGAGATCAAAGTAGGCCAAGGCCTTCAGTCTGCCTCGACCGACCTGCCACACAGCCTCACTGCAGGCTGAGATCACACAGTCTGAGCCTGACTGCCTGCTTCCAACACGGAGCCAAGAACTGGCTGCAATGTATAGAAAAAATGTACTGTATATTGTGCAAATATGAATATATCAATCCTGTGTTTAAATTTAAAAAGAGAAAATAGACAAGTACTGTATAAGATAACTACTGAGACGTATTAATAATAATAATAATTATAATAACTTGGATTTATATAGCGCCTTTCAAGGAACCCAAGGCCGCTTTACAGTGGTAAAAAGGAGACAACAAAAAACACATACACACTCAATGTCAGGTGGTGTTTGAGAAGTTTTTTTTTGAAAATGTCCAGAGATGCGGCAGTGCGAATTACGGCAGGGAGAGAGTTCCAGAGCGTGGGGGCGGAGGCACTGAAGGCTCTGTCACCGAAGGATCGCAGTTGTGGTGTGGGGGCGGGGGGTGGAGAGCAGGCCTGCGGCTGAGGACCGCAGCTGTCGGGACGGGGTGTAGGGAAGGAGGAGGTCGGTAAGGTGCGGTGGGGCTAGAGCATGGAGAGATTTATAGGTGAGTAGAAGGAGTTTGTACTGGATGCGGGACTTGATCGGGAGCCAGCGGAGGTGAATGAGGGTCAATAAGGGTCCATCTGCAGCCACCATGTAAACGAAGGTGCATCCGTGATGAATGAATGAAGGCTCTACTTGGGTTTGTTAGTTCTAGTTCAATTTAGGGCCTGATTCCCCCATCCAACAAAAGGAAACAAAGTCCAGATTTTTTGATGGTTCTAAATCTAGTCAGATTTCCCTGTGGAGTGACCGAAGAACGTTGTAGCCGCACCAATTCCAAGTCATAAATATTAAACATGTTCAATATGTACTGCTGTAAAGGGGGAAGCTCCCTGTAACTCTTTGTTTGAAAGTTAGTGATCATTTATGCTTTTGTTTAGTCTTTACATCTATCTTTAATGCGGATCAAAAGTGGATAGTATCTTTGTTCTAGCTTCCTTCTATTATTCCTTTGATTTAGCCTGCGTTTGATTCTTATTTCCCTTATTTATTTTCATTTATTTACAGCTGAGCACTTTGTTGAAGCTGGTAAACGACTGATTCACTTTCCGGGGTTTGATGATGTAGGTTTCGATAAACTCCTGATGGATTACTGCATTACTGAGACTGAAGGTATTATAGATGAACAGAGCAACTCTAATGGCTCCTTTTAACATTCTCAGTCTATGAGCTAAAAACGAACTGTGGGAGTGGAAACAGAGGTTGCGCTTGAAGTAAAACACTCTTTAGAATTCTATAGTAGATGAAACATGCACACAAAGCTTTACAAATCAGATGCTCAATGTTTTTCCCCCCCTTTGAGTTTTTCCACAGAGGTTTAAGCATTGAACCTACACATCTTACTGAACATCCATCTGACCAATTGTGCCACCCCCTCCCTCCACCACCCTTCAGCCTCTTTCTCCAAGGCTAAATACATCCAGCGCAAGCCCTGAGCTCAACTCTGACACATGCTTAGTGAAGAAAGATACCACAGTCTGCCGTACACGTATTTCTGCTTATTTTTCCACACATTATTTAACACTCTAAATTCGTTATTAAGTGGTCTGTCTTTGGACGCGTCTCCGAGAGGTGAGACATAATGTAAAACAAATTTATTTTTGCAAATTACCCCTTGAAAGGAACATTTATTTCTGCCTGGATAATGTTGGTAATGTATGTTTAAGTGTAGAAAGCATTTTACTCCACAAAGCAGTCAGAGGAATGTCTTCAGGGTGGGTGCTTGATGTACAAAGAGCAGCATTTAACGGCCACAAAGAGGGTTGTGCATTTGATTTAGCCAAAAAAAAAACACGGAAAAATGTTTGTGAAGCCGTCAGTTTAATCATGTATTCACTTCCTGTCTTTTGTCCCAGTTGATTTGACCACAATCTTTTTCTGAAACTTAAGTAGACAACATACACATGTTTGCTGGTGTTTTCCTTGACTCCTTGTATTTGAAAGGTGTCCTTTGTTGAGATAAAAAAGCACAGGAAATTGTCACCTAAATCTACAGTTCCCCTCAAGCGGCAGAGGTAGTCAGAGTAAAGTGCAAAACTGAGACCTGTCTGTCTAAAAAAAAAAAAAAAAAAAAAGCATGCTTTCAGAGATTACATCTCCCGCATTTCTTCCTTTTATCAGCACAGTTTAAGCCCCAGATTTTCCAGGAAAGTGCCCTTTCTGGCTTCCTAAGTTTGGATATTCAGCCAGAAAAACTTGTGCATTAAGGTCAAGGTAGTTGACGAAATAAGCCAGGGGCCAGTTGTACTCATGCAGGCCACAGCACCCTGTTTCTTTCTGTAGTCTATGATCACCATTGCTTTCTCAAGCTCCCATCATCCTCCTTCTTGTCAAGAATGCTGGACAGCTGAATTACTACTTTCCCCTTCCCTGAGACGTAAGAAACCATTGCTTACTGCTGGCCAAAAACCAAACACACTTGACCCCCGAAGCTGTTCTCTTGTGTGCATTCAACTCCAGCTGCACCTGAGGCTTGTTTTTTTGCATAACCATGGCTAAGAATGGTGTTTTATGTTGCAAATCAGCTGCAAGTTCTAAATTTGTGAACCGTCACGCACAACACAAATCCCATTACATGTGTTTGCTAGAATAGCGTGAATACAAATATAACACTCTTAAGTACTTTTGGTGATTAGAAACTTTTCAGATGAAAGCATTTTACACATTTTGACACCAGAACATTGTAATACACACATAGCTTTAGGGAGTGAAAGACTGAATCTGAATATGTGAATATGTAAGACGGCAAAATGGAGTAGCAATTTAGTAGTACAGTGAATTAAAAAAGTAAAATCCTGGTGAGCTAAAACTTCAATGAACAATTTTTTTACAAGATATTTCTTCTTACCAGGCAGCTTCCATCCATCCATTGTCTCCACAGCATATCGTGTTTTGGGATCGCGATGGGGATCCTGCCCGACTGGGGGGAGCAATACAGAGAGCATTCAAAGGGCCAGGTCAGAGATGGAAATGATGGACATCTAGCAGATGGCGGATAACCATTACAACGCAACGCTCATGGATGCCAACCGCCATAAAAATCAACAGAAGAAGAAAAATAATAAATGCCCATCTTAACAGGGGAAATAATCACGATCAGATAAAAACCTGTCAAAGATATCAACAATGATCTTTTCTGATTGTTTTTTAAGTTAAAAGCAGCAGTATTCATTTCAGTCTCATAACCTGTACAAAAATGTGTAGATATGTACTCAAATCAAAGCCTTATTTCTATTCATAGCAGTTTTTTCAGAACATTTAAGAACTATCAAAAACCTGATTAATTACACAGATGTTTGTCGGTATCATAAGTCTGCCCAATGTCTGGGAGATCAGCAAGGAAACTCTGAATCCAAGCACAGATCCCTGACAGTTCTCAAATCTTTTCAAATGTAAATGTTAACTCTTGTGCATCACAAGGGCTGTTTATGTCCATTTTAATCTTACATTTTAGGTGCTTTTCCAGTTGTTATCCATGTGACATGTCATTTGACGAAGGTGCACATTTTATTTTACAATTCTCCATTGTATGTACTAATGGAGAGGTGTTGCAAACAGGGGAACCTCTGCAGTACTCTGGAGGTGAACTGGCACCTCTCCAGCAACCAGACCGATTTCCATTTCCATAACAGGACTTGAACCGGCGACCCTTCGGTTCCCAACCCAATGCCTTCAGACTGAGGTGCTACTGCCACCTTTTGTAAGGAAACTGCAGTGAAAGTTCAAAATGATATGACTAAATAATTTATGGCTGTTTTCTGATGTAGTTCAAGGTTTTTTTTTTTTCTCAAGGGTGAAGCCTGGCTGTACTCCTTTCAAAACATGTCTGACTCTTTTGAGAATAAATTAAACTTGTTAAAAAGAATGTTCGTAGGGACATTTTACTCGTCTGGTTGGCAGATCATTTTGATTATTTGAGGTCAATGAATTCCCTCAAAGCTCACCTTGTGCCGTGTAAACACCAAAGATAGGAGGTGAAGGTGTACTCAAACAATAATTACTGACAAATTCATTGTATCCATGCAAGAACTGAGTGTTTGGTAACTATTGGTGAACAGTCCATAGTTTCATTGTTTATAGCTTTCTCTATTTCTCTCTCTCTCTCTCTCTCTCTGTCCGTCCTGCTGGGCTGTGATTTGACCATGAGCCAGTGAAGCTTCAACAACAGGTGTTCTATCTCCCAAGCTGTCACAGTTTGTTCTGCACACGCACAATGCATCATGGTATTGACCTTGGGTGGGTGTGTGTGTGTTTGTGTGTGCATCTGCACAGAATTGTGTACATGTGCATTATTCCAGCTACATGAGGCTGATTGACCACAGACAGGGTTTTATTCTTTTCTCTTCTCTTTAATTCACCCGTTTAGCACTTACGCTGCATGGCATTCGTGTATTCAAGCCCATGACAGCACAGCACAGATTTCCATCTTTCTCAACAATGGCGCTGATTGTCCATAGAGAGAAAGACAGAGAGAATAAACATGACAGAGCGACTCGCCTGCATTCACTCAGTGATTTGGATTTGCTGGAGTGAAGATAATCAGCGTTCATTCCTCCAATCTCCTTTTGCACACAGAGAGTTAGAGGATGGGAAATTGGGAGGCAACAGGTAGACGCTCTAATTATTTGCCTCACAGTCAAAGACATTAACCGTGGCTGAGAAAACAATGCAGCTCCACTATCAGAGCAGAATAGGAAGCAGTGATTTAGTCACACACTCATTTTGCAGTAACAGAAAGCCACGCTCAGCGTCACGTCGCGGTGCTCGGCAACTTCACAGAACTGATTAGAGAGGAATGAGTCAAGCACAAACAGAGACGACTGCAGCACTAATCATTACCTCTGCAGTTGATCTTTAAAACCTTATTCAGTTTGTAAGCTAGAAGAACTAAAACTTTTCTTTCTGCTAGTGTTCAGTTCAGAAATATTGGAAATACAAACTTGCATTATTTTATTATTTTACATTAAAAATGTGTCCAATGACTGTTGCGGGCCTGGAATGATGAGCGCTCAGACCAATACCATTTTCCTTAACCAATTCCAGTCGGATCTATTGAGCTTTTTTTATCGTCTCTCAGCCTATTGTTTTGATGAAGAAAACAAGTAAGATCAGCTAATGAACTGTGAGCTAGTTAAGACAGGCAACTCAAGCTCTGCTGATGTCACACCGACATTTGTCATTCACCACCACCTGCATATGCATCCTTCCATATTGGTCGTCTAAGCTGCAATATTTCTGGTCTCGCCCTCTGCTGTCCAGCCAGTTCTGTCCCCGATCAAGTTACTGCGCCCTTACTTTCAGCCTCAAACCACCACCACCCCGAGCATGCACCTGTAGGCTCCGGTCTAGGGCTTTAGGATGTTATCTCATCACTCCTCAAATTTCTGCATTTTAAATAAATTAGCAAGGCTTGATGAGTTTGGAGTCGAGACGCCAAACACAGATTATATTCAGCGGCTGTAATAGACAATATAAACCAATATATACATGAGTTGTCTGACAAATTGTTTGAGGCAGAAAACTGGAGACAGTACGAGCAGGGTCGGCCAAAAAGGTCAATCTGCAGGTAAGTAAGTTAGTAAATGAATAACTAGATCAGAGATGTAGTGTTAGCATTGTTGGCTCAATGTAAGAAGATTCAAATTGGCAAAGTGTTGGATTCTTCACTCTTTGTTCAATAATATCTTTGTGGAACTTTTCTGATATACAGTAAGTAACAAAACATGCTAACCGATCACACAGTATCAAAAGAGAAACCTGTGTGACACATAACAGAGATCACGTCTTCATCAGACAGCGTCAGCCATATTTGCTGAATGGTATCAGAAACACCGTCAAATACGCTGACAGCCACAAACAATATAAACAATTCAATGTGACCGACGCATTTTTGAGTTTTAGGGTATAGGTTCTTTGATGAACTGTAGGTCTCCATTGTATTGTTTTGGAATTCTGTTTCAACTTGTGAAAATCAGACAAAGGCAAACTGTCTAAATCACAAAGCATGCACAAAAGGTTAAATGCTCACCAAACTGCACCACAAAGCAAATAGTGTCTCTGTGATGTTTTATCCTATATAAATTAACCATTTAGCACCTATATGGGGCAAAATAGATACCATGAAACTGACCTTCGAGAGTACAGTATCTAACTGCAGTGTTTCGACGTATTTCTTAATATACATCTAAGGTCCTTCTCTGAGAACACCTTCCCTCACAGGAAGGTCTTTTTCTTTCCTTTTTCTTTCACAGGAATATTGCATTCAACGCTTAGTAGGGCAAATAGAGTCAGTGATGTCAGATGGGGCCCCCTTGGAAGGTTTCCTACTGTCATTTCAAAGAGCCACTGCTATTGTTCAAAGTTTGTCAGCCCTAAGGGGGCCCCCTACTGGCCTGGGCCCCAAGCAGGTGCCTGCCTATTGACAAGCAGCGCCTCTGATCACCTGATTGACTTGCCACCTGCAGAGCAAGTAGACTAGTGTATCTATAAAAGGAAAAGAAGAGAAGCTAAGTAGCTAAATAATATGTCTAGCTATTGAGTGTATTCACTTTTATCAGCGTAATTAAGTAATTGGGTTAATGGTTTGAGTACTGTTTAATTCTAGCTCTTTTACTTCAATCAATGACTCAAACTGTTCACTGCCTCCAACCCATTCGTTTGTCTTCCGACCAACAAATGCAACTAGGCTCTCACTTACCGCTCCGCTCAGGGAAGAAATGCTTCAAGTCTTACCAACGCTGCTGTCTGGTCTGTCTAGAAATAAACTCATGCTCCAGTTCTGTCACACATTGTCATGTTTGGCATTATGCCATTCTCTTCAAGAACAAACGTAAGAAACTCTAAATTGATGGATACATCTTCAATTCAATCGTTAATCTCTTGGTAGTTTGAAATAGAAACATTCAGCCAGTATAACAGAGGGGGGTTAAGTTACAGAGTGACAGGAGTGAAATTGATTTAATTTACATTCAATTGGAGCCATTAACGTGCTGCATTCAGGTCCAAACACTCTGATAGAGAAATGGGTCCATTCAGTTAGTCAATTCACATGTTATGATTTGCTTGAAATGAGGTCCTTTAAACTTTCAAACACACATCCTGCATTATCCTGTCCCCACCAATTGATGATTGATTTATTAAATGAAAAAAAGGAACTGTTTGGGTGTTTCTCTGAGATTTAGAAGTCTTAAGAAGCTTTTAGGAAAGAGACTTAGTCATACGCATTATTACTATGATCATATTCTGTCCACAGACACACTTATTTTGTTGAGGTGTTTTATGATAATGAAATGTCTGAAAACCCGAGCCCGTCTTCATCTGCATTTAGCCGGATATTTCTGGAGACAGATCAGAATGTCAAAGCTATCAGCGCTTTCTCTGGAGAGACGGGCATGGAGGAGAGTACTGCAGGATTGTAGATGTGTCAAACGGTGAATTATTCCAAACAAAAAGGTTAGAAATACATCATTTGCAAATCATTGCTTAGGAAGTGAAACAATGTTGAGCCAAATTTGCATTAAGCAGACAGCAGCCTGTATAAAACTTATGAATATTGAGTTCCATCATTAAGCAGGCATCAGCATTATTAACTGAGCTAAATCAACAATGGTGGTAAACGAAGGTCCAAAAAGGATTGGGACACACATTTTGAAGACCTGTTATGCCAGTGATGAGTCACTGACGGATCCAAAAAGTTTCTTCTTTACAGCAAACCTGCCGGATCTGTCCCTGTTCACACCTAGCTTTAGCATGCATCCCGGGTTTATGCATCCCGGGTTTATGAATCCCACGTGGACACCTCTAAGTAATACATTTCACATGTGGCGACTCCACCTGCATCTCTAGTGTCCACTTGGGACATCATTCTCTCTTTCCAGCTCTAAATGCAAATATACACAGACACTTTTCATCATAGGAATAAATGAAGCACACAGCAAATACAGGGGTGGGGAGGGTAAGCTCTCAAGTGGATGAAACAACAACAAAGGCAAGAGTGTTAAGGTGATGTCAACAGTTTCTAATGCTACACTACAATTGTGAGCTTTTTTTTTATTCATTGAAGTGTTGGGATTTACCTGCATACCTCTGGCAAGAATGACAGGCATGATGTCTGTTACTCAATTTTATTTTGATCTGGACAACAAGCAGTTTTCAGCGCGGCTCAAGTGACAAGCAAAGCCAATGAAAAAGAGCAAAAAAATGCAGTTTGTCGAGTGTCCTTTTGAGGCTTGCTACAAAAGCCAAAGAATCCTTTAGTACCCTCTTATGACTCCTCCATTTTGATTATCTAAAGGCTAATGATAATGCATACATAGGGGCCTAGTTCATCTGACTGACAGGCAGACGGGTTGCGTATTGCAGGCGACAATCCCTATGTCAATGTACATGAACTCTTTGAGCTCAACTATTGTAGGTAATTGGCCTTGGAAATGTTACAGTTCGATTATATGATTTGCATGCAATTAAAAACATTGACATCCGTCAAAATTATTGCAAATGGTTGTCATGAGTTCTTCTTCTTGTTTGGTGTAGTTGTCACATGTTTTTTATTTTATTCCATTGCTCATATTCCATTTTATATTTGGTCATTAACTTCCCGCATGTTAATTAACTCCGTCTGTATTTTTGTGTATTTCTTTTTCATTCCGTGCGTTCATGTCTCCTGTGTTTCTTGCCCTGTTCCGCTCCCTGTCTGTGTTTTTCCCTTCTGTCTTATTGCCTGCCACAACCTCATTGTTTTCACCTGTTCACCTGCCTGTTGTCTCCTTCACACACACCTGTTTCACATGTTCTTTGTCAGCTCCGATGCATATAACCAACCACTTTTTCCCCTTTAGGTTTGATAGTTCAATGTGAGAGTTCTTGCAGAAGTGATATGTGTTTGTTCTGAATCCTTTAGTTTGCCCCGCATGCCATTCCAGAATTCCTTCGTGGTTAAATATATTTTTCACTAGGAAGGAACAAGCCACAATAATATTCATTTCAACATTTCATGTGAATTCATATGATTTTAAGACAGATGTAAGTATGTGTAGGTGAGAGATGGCCGTCATCTTTAAAGCTGGTCTGAGAGGTTGATCAAAAGATTGGGCACAGGGAGACTCAGAGTTGGGATTCTATTCTGGGCATTATTCTACCCGAACTGATAACGGCCCAGACTGTACCCAGAACAAGCGAAAGAGATAGTAGAGAGGCAGACGCAAAGTTGAAAAGGAAGGGATGAGGAAGAAGGGAGGATGGGTCGAAGAAAGTGAGACGAACAGAGATGAGTGAGGTGACCAGGTATAAGTTGGCTTGTCAGTTAATTAAAGGTGTGGTTTAGGCGTGGTCCTGCTTCCCGAACCTAAATTAACACACTAACCGGTTTGCTGCATCAGCCTGCCTGCCTGTATTTGTTGCCTGCATTTGGGTCTCGGTTCCCTGTTCACCAGCTTGTGACAATGATCAGGGTCCTAAGTAATTCTGATTCCCAATCCATGCTGTTTTTAGGAGGGTAGATGCTCATGTCTGTTGGATTTTAATGTGGATATTATCTTGAGCCAGAATGCGCTTAAACCCCTGTAGCTTGTTTGCTTAGTCTCCATTGAGTTATAAAACGATCAATCAATCTGTATTTGTATAGCACCTATCATAACACATCTTATGTCAAGTAACTTTAAAAAGAGCAGGTCCGGACCCTAAAATTATTATTGTATAACATATTTGCAATTCCCTCGAGTATTATGTTTTCACATTGCAATACTGTCAAGTGGGCCCAAAGCACACATTGAAGCAAGATGTCTTTACACCATTATGTCACATTCTGCTTTTCACATCTGCGTAGGAAGAAAAATGCTAAGCATGTTGGTCACACTGGTCGCAAACTTATGTGGTCACAAACTAGCAAGTTAACCTACTAACAAAATGAGTCGTGGGTTGAATTGGAGCAGCGAGAAGGTCAAATGACATTTGGACAGATGAGCAGATTTGTCAACTGTTGTCAACAACAACTACTCCTACTCCTACTACGGTGAGTAACCCTGAGTTATTTGTTGTTGCTTGATTGCTTTCTCGCTGCAACAGAAACAACTCCAGGGTTGGAGTGGAAGCAAACCGAGACCACTTTACTAGGCAATGTCGTTTCGCTTGTTTTCTCTGCTGTATTCCAACATATGTCCAAATAAATCCGGGCCAAGGGGGGAAATTAAGCCCCCTCTTAAAGAACAACTATTCCAAACGATCCAGGTGTTAAAGCAAATAAAGACAAATACTCAATTCTTCAGTTTTACCAAGAAGAATCATGTTTGTCCATGGGCGGTTCTAGGCAGGGGCCAACAGGGGCCAGTGCCCCTGTAACACTAAGCTTGTTCCCCTCTGTGGCCCCCCTCCAAAAGGAAGAGCCCCCCCTACTAACACATACACAGTATTTGACTCAACAACCGGACTCACACACAATCTAGTATTAAATACTCTTACTGAAACAAATATAGATCATGGTATTTAATGATGTGCGCTATGTTTTAGCATAAATCTTTTTTGAAGCGATCATCTTTTGCCTAGTTTAATGTTCCCCTCTGACAAAACAACTGGCCCCAATTTGGTCCCTTCAGTAAAAGTGGTCTAGAACCGCCACTGTGTTTGTCAACATGAATTATTGTTGTTTAGGTTGCACTAATAAACTGTCAATCAGACTCCATCATCTGTCTTCTTTATTTCATTGCACCTGTGATAACCCCATAATGAAGACCAGAGCAACAGGAAGAAGATGGAGTCAGGACTTTCCACTTAACGTCTACCATCACAGCAGGGCTGCAGGGTGTTAAGATCAGTCCTTCAGCCATAAGCATCACGTTGGGGTTAAGTTTCTCACTCCAAAAGTAAATTGTTGCTCCTTTTTTTTAGGTAGAGTGGCACAGGGAGATAAAGGCTTTAGAGCTGAAGAAAAGTGACCATTACCCAGTCCTATTTACTCCAGAGTTCAGGGCTCAAGCACATTCATACAACCAAGCATCAGCCTCTCTCCATCTGCAGCCCAAACAAAGGAGCCGCCGCAGTTCTTCATCCGAATGAATGCGGATTCTATTTCCCCGAGGGAAAACAACACAATGAAGAGTCAGGAGGGTTAATGATACTTGTGAATAACTCTCCATGTAGGCCATTTGGGGTTGAGTTTTTTTTAGTAAGAGAGCGCGAGGAAGAAAGAGAAGGGGGCGAAAAGAGAGAGAGGATGCGCTCAGTGACAGTGATCTATTTGGAATATAATCAGGCACTGCTGCTTTAGCTATTAAAAACAAATTAAGCAAAGGCACAATTAGAGGGTATTGTCATGCTAATGCTATGAGATGTATTGTTCTCTGTCAGAACACATGTTAAATCTAATTAAAGTGAACTCTGGATTGTCTGCTCTGTTGTTTTCTCAGGAAAGACGTGCAGCACAGAGGATACACAAGAATGATTCATGTTGGGTTGGACATAAAGTAGACAATAGCCTCTTGTCCATGTTGTTTGTTATACTTTAAGTTGATACAATTAATTTATGCTGATGAGACAAATGATGATGAAAAACACTGATTACGTGAGAGTCCAAAGCCGTAGTGTTTTTTCAGTGAAACAACACTAAGTTATGGATAATAGACAATGACAAGTCCAAATGACTTAAGTGTAAGACATGGTGGATATCAGCAAAGAATATCTACTTAATTGTATTTAAGGAGATTTGAAGGCGTAGTTAGTTTTTTCAGTAGTCTGATTTGCTGCAACTTCATTCCTTGATTCCTTTATATATTGGACTCCATATAGTGTTTACACCCAGATTTACATTGATAACAATAGGAAAAAGAAAACCATACAAATAGATACATTTTTAAATCTGTAATTGTTTCAGATTTGTCAGATTTATCTCTTAAACCTTTTTAGTAGAAACAGACAACCAGGTCATGCAAAACTGGCCCTTAAAGGAAGAATATGCGATTTTTCACAGTAAATGTAGCAGAAATCAAGTTTAGTACCCAGAATGTTAAGTTATTTCAGGGAACTAAAATGTTTCCATAGCTACTTGCTGTCAGTTTCAGATTAGTCCACTTACATATGACAAAAGCTGTGGTAACATGTATTATTTAAGTGGGACGATACAACACCAATGACCCAATAAAAGAGTCTGATAGGTAACATAATAGTGTAACATGGGGTTGGAGGCCGTTGAAGTCCTACTAAGGTTTTCATTAAAAACAAAATATCACAGATGCAAACAGGGTTTGGACATTGTTGTTGCAATACCTCTGAAGTGTATAAACACAAACACAAAATAATGGGTGCTGGTGACCTAGTGGTCTGTTAAAATGCCACATTCGAATTTCGAAATTCGAGTTACATACTGCCGTAAACAGGTCATGGGAGGGACGCCATTCTCCCTGTTGAAAGTTATTGTGCTATTAAATTAACCTTTGAAACCACTATTTAAAAGTGGAAAAGTTATTGTTGCTTTGACTTTATTCTGTCTAGTTACCTTTCATTGCCTCTTATATCATTAGTTTGTATCATGTAACACACACACACACACACACACACACACACACAAAATATGTGTCAGAACATTTCTCAATGCTCTCCAAAAAGTGTGGGAACATGTGAATTGAAGTATCCATTTAGGGAATGCTGCAGAGAGGTTTGAAGAGTTTCATTCAGTTCTTGAACCACATTTTAACTCTACTGTGCAGTGAACTAGGTCACCCAAGGAGTCTATTGTGAGTTTAATACAGCTGGTACCTCTTTCAAGGAGATATCACTTCCAAGGCTACAGGTGGTTTTGGATAATTGGTGCTTCACTTATAGTCTTATATTCTTAATGTAAAAAATGTGGTGTAAATGTTATATGAAACGTCAGAGGTATAGTTTGCAGTTGTCATCTTGGCTAGAATTAGCTCAGCCTTATTATACATGGAGTTCTTTGTCTTTGAGTTAATTGGTTTTGTCATTCATGTCTGGTTTAGTTTCATGACTCCCAATAATTATTTCCCATCAGTGAAACAGCTCTAATAAACTCACAAGATATGAGCTAACTGTTAGAGAAAGAGTAGCATTTATTAGTGATGTGTAGTCCGTGAACGATTCGTTCAAAATGAACAAATCATCTGGGTGAACGAACTGAACTGAATCACTTACTGAAAAGAGTCGTTCATTTCTCAACTTCAGTTGCGCTCTCCTCTCTCCCGTCTCGTATCTCTCTCTCCAGACCGTAAGAGTCGCTCAAAGCCCGCCCTCCCTCTACCTTTCATGTCAGTGAGACGTACTGACTGAACCAACAGGACGGAGTCGGTCGGGAGCTCTGTGTCGCTAAAGCCCGCCCCTACTTCTCCCTCTCATGTCTCCAAAATTGAGGAAGTAGGAAATATATTATTTAACATTTAGGTGTCGCGATAATGTATGTGCTTTTTATAACTGCTGTCAGTTTGTAAACGGCTTTTATATCCAACTTAATTTCACTCAGCTGTTTTAACATCCACTAACGATCGTGTTTCAGTCAGTACTGTGTGTGTGTGCGTGTGTGTGTGTGTGTGTGTGTGTGTGTGTGTGTGTGTGTGTGTGTGTGTGTGTGTGTGTGTGTGTGACTGAGGCTGGTGACTCGCAGTCTCGCTCGTTCACATTCAGTCAGTGTTTCGTTCACTGAACGAACTGAACAAGAGAGCCGCCTCCGAGTCACTCTCTTCCTCTCAGTCAGTCAGTCAGTCAGTGAGTGAGTGATTCGTGTACTGAACGTACTGAACAGAACGGTCGGGGAAAATAAATGTGATTGTTTTAGCAGCTTTCAGTTTGCAAACTGTAGCTTTATCCAACTAAATTCTCAGCTCATTGGCTTATTATTCACCACCGGCCGTTCTCAGTACGATCGCGAGCAGAACTAAACGTTCGGCTGTGTTTCAGCTTATTGAATTCTGATTCACAGACAGAGCTGAGGAGAAGTGCTGAACAATTCGGTGAACAAATCACTTGAACTGAACTGATTCTACTGATTCAGTACACTGAAAAAAAACTGCTTTTCCCATCACTAGCACTTATCAGCTAAAGACATGAGGAATTCGACCTATGTAACCCTGACGTAGTAGCTAGAGGTTGAATTAGCCACTAACGGGAGAGCACACACAACACAGACATAATATGCAGACCTATATTTAACATTTAGGGAATCATGTGCAAGTTTGACTGGAAATATAGTACAACCACTGGTGGAAATGGGCAGGAACTCAGGGGAACAGTGTTCCAGGGTTAAAAGTTGTGAGGGAACGGCGTCCCACCTCAGAATTAGTAAGTCAGGTTGTTATTAAATTATCTAGACTATGATTGAGAGAGTTTGTGTTGGTGGCAAGATGGGGGAGGGGTTTAGGCCTCTGTGAGCTGTGTTCCTGTGTGTTTCCTACAAACCTTTACTAATACCAAGTTATAGTAAAGGCTTGATTTTTTAGAAAATACTTTATTTACATAATCAAATTAAACAGGCAGACTTGTAAAGTCAAAAACACATTCAGACAATAAACATTTAGTCAAGACAAGTACTGAACCTTAGCTCTCCCTGATCAGACACACAGCACTATATTTCTATATTCATCATATCCCCACAGCTCCAGGAACTTTTCCACGTTCTCAGTAGTCTTGTGGAAGCAGAACTCCAGCCTCAGCCTGGCTTTAATGTTGCACTGCCAGAAAGCCACCACATTAAAGGTCCCATATTATGCTTTTTCTGGTTTTATATGCTCTTTAGTGTGTTTTCCATGTGTCCTGTGCATGTTTAGGCACATCTATGTGCAAAAATTCAAAGTCCGTGTAAACGCGGCTTCTCCTACCTCCTCCTACCTCCTCCTGTTAGCTGTAGCATTAGCCGCATGTAACGCTCGGTTCTAGCCCCCCTCGATAAAAATGTGTCAGTCCGACGTCTTGTCAGTGTGAGATCACTGATCTAAGCCCATTGGCTCGTTGTGGCAAGCCCTGCAGCTCATGTTGAAATTTCCGAGACGCGTGCTGAGCAACTGACCAATAACGACAGAGCAGATCGGCAGACCAATCAGAGCAGACTTGGCCCACGTGGGGCTCTGCAGTGGGGGCTCAGCAGAGCGTAGCTGACGGACTCAGAGTGGAGAGGGAGCAAGGAGGAGCAGTACGTGAAAACAGACACTTTTTTCGGACTTTAGCTATTGTGAACGTACAAAAGTAGGTACATAGATTAAATATATACGAACCCCAAAAAGGGCATAATTTGGGCTCTTTAACTTTAGGCCCATTCTGTATTTTATTCCTTTCGAGTCAGGTAAATAGCTAATTTTAATTCTCCAATTAAAAAGTTTCAAAGCTGGCACTTACATTTTGTTTTGTTTTTCGATAGCATCGTGCAAAATCCTCCACTGAAGGTCACAAGTCGTTTTTTTTCAAAGGTAGCTTATTAAGAGTCCTCCACTGAGGGGTTTGACCCCTGAGTCTGTCAGACCACACAGAGGCAGCTCAATCACACAGTTTCAGGGGTGCTGATTGGCTGGTTGGACAGGTATGGAGGGAAAGGATCGGTATCAGTAGGCAGAGGGTGTAACATTTAAACACCTTGTCAGGTGGGAGTTTTTCAAACTATTTAAGCAGAGGCCTCTGGTCAGAATAAAACCTGTCATCTCTTGTTAATGGTTTCCACATAGTTCTAACAAAGAGTATTTTGGTTCACACTGTGCAGATTCTTTATAAGAAAGGGAATGCTGTCTCCATCGCCTCCTCTGCAGACCTCTAGGACCTTGGAGAGAGTTCAAAGAAGAGAAGGAGGAGAGGACCTTTTTCTCTGTCTGAATAAAAAGATACAACCTACAACATCCCAGCAGAGACAGAGGAGTGGTGGACAGTCTCCTCAATCTCCCAGAAAACAGTCACAGACCTCTCCAGGCTCTCCCCTGTCAAGCTCAGAGACAGATCTACTGCAAGGCATGCAAGTGGGCCCTGTGTTGGACTTTTCAAAATCGGAAATAATTTATCAATACCCTGGGGGAAATTCTGGGAACTGTCATCACACATGGAGATGCATCAGCAGAAGAAATAAAATGAGTTCACAGTGGTCATATGAATGGTTTAACTCATGAAGAGAATAAACCACAGGAATAATGAACTTTGTATGTGCAGATGTTTTCAATATTTTTTTTTATAGTTTTGAATTAAATAAGTTCCCCCCCCCCAACTGACCCCAGTAAAATCTGTCCATTCCCACCTCCAACCTCTACCTTCTATAATGTCCAAAAGGATTTCATTCCATTATTATGCAGCAGAGTATTTTGTACTTTCTTTTCAAAGTTCAGTGTGAACAAGAGGTGCAGCAAATGTTGAAATATCCAGTGACCTGACAGTTTAAGTCCTGTGTTTAAAATGAAAAATGCAACTATAGTGCAGAGGTAACAAGGTAGTTTCTGGAGCAGAGCATTATAAATGTATTACATACAGTGATGCTTATTTCTGCTTGTCAGAATCCCACCTTTAGATTCAAAGATGAGTGGGAAATGTATCACTTTTGATGAGGCACAGAGGACTGTGACAACCAGATTCCAGAGTATTGAAGGCTGATGGAATAGCACGTCTGCATATATACCATAACAGTTGGTGTATAAAATGCAATTTAATAAAATTTTTTAAAAGTGGGTGCATTCTATATACTGTAATATATACTAGTATACATTTTAGAGGGTGGTATTTTCTAACCCATTAAAAATGACCTGACGCAATTGAAAATGGGTCCCATTCACCATGTATTGGTGAATGAACCATTTGCTACTCAGCATAGCAGAGCAGGCTAGTGGATCAACTTTTTTTAACAGCTTTTCCCGGAAAATTGGCCTCAGACTGTTGTGTCCACACTTTAAAACCGTCAACATTACTGTAGACTTTGAGCCAAATTACCTTCCTGGTAACTCAACTTGACAAAAACCCATGGTACTCGAAAGAGCTACACAGAAACTGCTTGTTTTGGACTTTGCTGAACGCAGTGGAAATCGTCACCCAGGAATACAGCTTTAACACTTTTTTTCCTCTTTGAGAGTCCGCTTCCCCAAACATACAACTTCTTAAATACTTCTGCAACCTGTATTCCAAAGTTTACAGTAACAGACATAGGCCGAATTATTAATTCCCAATTGGTATTTACCATACCAGAAGATGAACATTTGTTTACAAAATTACAATTATCCTATATCCCATCACCACATTAACATTACGTCAAAACAGGCACTTCATGAACAGCAAATCAAACTGGGAAGTGTAGTAACCTGTTGTTTGTATCTTCTTGTAGTCTCTTGTGATCTTGAGAACTCTTGATCCTGCTTCTAGGGGATGCGCTGAGCTACACTTCAGAAATGGCTCTGAAGTAGCGTATGGGGAACGCTGTTGGACAGAGCAAAACCATGGCACAAAAGGGGTCTCTTGGTCATCCTGGACTGTTAGCTGATGTGTCCGCCATCCTAAACCACTTTTGAAGTGGACTAAAGGTGTTAAATGATCTGTAGTTGTGTTAACAGAATTATTACCAAATCAATTTGTTAGGTGTCCTGGTGAAGATGGTTCTAAATACAGCGAATGGATATCAATAAATCAATGTTGACTGAGTTATAGAGATATCAAAGCAGCTATTAGGCAAAGGAAATGGCTGTGAGAGGCATTGATTAAAGGTAATTAGAGTGAATTAGGGAAACATGTCACCTCTGTCCCCTGAAAGCTGCCACTTAAGTGAGCATTAAAAGCCAGGACTCTATCTCGCACAGATAAGAGCATACTGCAGCCTTGTGTACATGTTAGCACAAGAGCACAAACAGCAAGCACTCCATTCCTGTGACCTTTGCAAATGTCTCTGACTGCACAGCAAAATTCTAAAAGCAAATCATATTTGAACTCCCGGAAAGCCACGTGAGAATCACATCAGAAGGATTTCTGTTTATGAGTAAATGGAAGGATTGCCAAATAAACTCATCTCCAACTCCCTCCCTCCCTGCATGGAGGCTTTGCATGCGAGCAGCATGAACATCAAAGTGAAGTCAGCCCCTGTGATTGGTTCTGGGGCATGCATTTCTGTCAGACTCTGCTCTTTATAGCATTTTCCACGTGAATCAGATACTATTTGTTACAGTGCTGACTCTGAAGCACAGGCAGCGTGGTTTTGGTAACTGATGCATTGTGTTTGCTTTAGTTAATTGGATTCTGAAGTAACCGTTGTTTACTCTAGAGCCCTTAATGAATTCCCTGCCATGCGTGATTACAGTGTAATCATAACATACAACCTCACTTACAAATGACAATGAAGACAGGGCAAGGACAGTCCCCAGAGTACAACGCCAAGAACAAACAAGAATTAATTTATACATTCCCATTTCTTCCCTAAATGACTATTAAGTAGCCTAATTTCAGTCTGATATCCATTACAATAATACACGCAATGCCAATGTATGTGGATGTTCCACCCTTGGTGGCAAAAATGCAACATTCAGCATCTGCAATCACTTGCATAGTAATGAACACTTTAAGTAAACATCAATGCTAGCAGCTCAGTGTGAACTAAATGTTTCTATCAGTATGCCGACGTCTTCCCAACACTGCACAATGATTCCCTATATGTTTGCTATGATGAACGTTTTTTATTTGCATAAGCATGCAAATATTTTCTTATTAGCTTCAAATAGTAAGTATAGCAGAGGCTTATTGGAATTTAATTAGTTTTGCAGATGTTTAGTGATAAACAATATTAAACAAAATTAAATTCTACCCAACAGTGGTGCTAGAGTCATAGCTTTGTAATAACACAAAGTGAACACTAACAACATAAGTCAGA
Organism: Labrus mixtus; assembly: GCF_963584025.1. Taxonomy (NCBI): domain Eukaryota; kingdom Metazoa; phylum Chordata; class Actinopteri; order Labriformes; family Labridae; genus Labrus; species Labrus mixtus. The sequence continues at coordinate 10,503,585 of NC_083630.1, forward strand.
ATGTATTTAATTTTTTAAAGATTTATTTTTGGGGCTTTCTGTGTCTTTATCGTAGAGACAAGACAGTAGATAGAGTGGGACATCAGCGAGAGAGTGGGGAATGACATGCAGGAAAGGAGCCACAGGTTGGATTCAAACCTGGGCCGCCTGCTTGAAGGACTCCAGCCTCCATACCTAAGGTGGGGCACGCTTACCTCCAAGCCACCATCGCCCTCCCCCCTGTAAGTCAGAATTATTAAGTCAAGTTTGAGTTTTACGGATACGTTTTTTACCTTTTGACGGAGTTGGAGACATAATCAGGGCTGGCATATTTAAGTAAAATACTACAATATGACTCACTAAACTAAATGGATTGTACATGTTTTTTTTGGGTTGTGATGTGAAAACCTTTCTACAAAACATTGAATTTCGCTGCAAGAAAACATTTGATTAAATCGGTAATCATGAGTTTGTTTCTTTTTTTTTATTTTGTACATATTGTTTTACATTGTGACACTCCAAAAACGGATGACAATTTAAATAGTACTGCAGTTGGTAATGCCCAAATCAACTGTTTTGGATTGTAAGCATGTACCAGAGTGTCATCTATTTCTTCAGAGTATTTGGCTGAAACTTTGTGTATTGATAACTAAATAGAGTAGAACATTTGACAGAAACCGGAGTTCTTAGTGGGTTTCAAAAATATTTCTTCATCAATGTGGCTCCTCAGTCAGGCAAGGTTGAGCATGACTGTGCCATAGAGTGAGGCCCCATGTGTAAAGGCTGAGTCCTTACTGCAGCAGTCTGAGTTTAACTCCAACCCACATATGCTAAACTATCTCATGTCCCTGTGTTTCCTATCTACCTTCAGCTGTCTTAATGCCAAATGCCAAATAAAATAACACAAAGTTAAAAAAGAATCCATTGTATATTGTAAAACACCAAGGTAGCTGGATGAAAATTAGCAGGATACTTAAGCTGGTTTACATGTGGAAATCCTGATTATTTAAGAAGAAGTCAAGATTTATATTATTATTACGATTTGTATTTATCTTGGTTTAAAATGGGAAAATATCATGTCAATGTCAACCTTTCCAAAAATGTGTTTCCTTATTTTATCACTATTCCACTTGTTCTTAGCGGCTAGCTGGGTCAGGTTACATATAAGAGAGAAAGACACTGTCTAATCTGTATGTACCATAGACTGTAAATGTAATTGGACAAATCCTGAGTGAGCTCACCGATCTGTTCCTGCAAGGGGCTCAGGAGGCTCATCTGTGGCAGCCGCCACGCTGGAAATGCTGTCTCAGCCTAACTTTCAATCAACCTAACGACAGGCTGAGATCTGGAGCTGAGGCGGGTTTTAAGCCTTCTGACAAACCGTTACACTGCGCCCACCTGTCAGTCAGGTCAGCTACGCGCCTGAATACGGATAAAGTATCGTTCATGAACTAATCAGACCAATATCTGGCTTTTTTGAATGTGGTGTGTCTGTACCTTCCCGGCCTACAGGAGCCAGCCTCAAGCGGACATGAAGAACTGCAGGATTCTGTGCTTCCGCATGTGCTTCATTGTTTAGCAGCAGAGGTTGATGCTTGTTAAGGTAAATGTCAATCTTGTGTTGATACAGGGTCAAAACCTTGACAGGAAGTGGTATTTTGGCCATTTTAAGGATGTATGTAATTTCAACAACAGGATGTTGCAGAAATAAAAAAGGAATGAAAGAGCAGACTTCACAAATCGCTTTTCTGTCACTGGGTACTGTTGGTGGAAATAACAGTGATTCTCGCTTCCTGCATGCCGTCTTTGCAGTTTGACCTTTAAAGCTATAACAGTGACACAGTGTTCGACTGAACGCCGTACTCTGTGTCAACCTTTTGATGCCGAATAATTCTCTGTGTAGTGGCAGAGATGTGCTGAAACAATCCTTGGCTTCTTCTAAATGTATCCCATGGCACATTTAATGCACTCATACACATTATTCAGGATGGAGAGATCCAATATTTGAAGAGGGCAAATCTTTCCCTGTTGATAATATATTCCAAAAGCACAGTTAAGTGTCATTAAGGCATTTTAGAGGGTGAGGGGAAACAGAGGCTAATCTTTCATGTGGAAATTAATCTTTCCATCTGCTCAGCAGGAGAGAAACTGTGATCAAACAGCCCTCAGCCCACTTCATTCCCCTCACAATAATCCACTGGTGACATATCCGTACACCAGAGAGGACAAACGGAATACATTTCTAAGAAAGTCATCAGACCAAAATCTCTTCTTTCATTTTTTAGCCAGTTAATATGAAGCTAATGTATCTTTGTATCTGAGTTGATCTAGCTGTTGACCACTGCACTGTCTATAATGGACTCTGATAACTTCATGTTTATTAGTGATGTGTAGTTCGTGAACGATTCGTTCAAAACGAACAAATCATGAAGCAATGCAAATAATCAGGTATGAAAAGGTAGCTTTGAGGCTGCAAAATAATCAGGAAGAATAAATAGAAACATGGCTTCACTGGAAAAGTACTTGATGTCTCTATAGAAATAAATAACAAAAAATGAAGAATATGCATTTCCATCCATCCAATATATAAAGATAAAGAAAAAAATCCTGCACACTACTCTTGCTAAGAATCACCAATTTAAGAGAAAAATCAGAACGTTTCCGTCCCTCTTAGTGATGTGTAGTTCGTGAACGATTCGTTCAAAACGAACAAATCATCTGGGTGAACGAACTGAACTGAATCACTTACTGAAAAGAGTCGTTCATTTCTCAACTTCAGTTGCGCTCTCCTCTCTCCCGTCTCGTGTCTCTCTCTCCAGACCGTAAGAGTCACTCAAAGCCCGCCCTCCCTCCTCTCCGTTCAGTTTGTTCAGTGAACGGACTGAACGGGAGCTCCGACATGAATCACTGACTGACTGAGAGGAAGAGCGGAGCTCTCGTTCAGTGAACAAACTGAACGTGTACTGAATGTACTGAACAGAACGGTCGGGGAAAATAAATGTGATTGTTTTAGCAGCTTTCAGTTTGCAAACTGTAGCTTTATCCAACTAAATTCTCAGCTCATTGGTTTATTATTCACCACCGGCTATTCTCAGTACGATCGCGAGCAGAACTAAACGTTCGGCCGTGTTTCAGCTTATTAAATTCTGATTCACAGACAGAGCTGCGGAGAAGTATTGAACGATACAGTGAACGAATCACTTTACTGAACTGATTCTACTGATTCAGTACACTGAAAAGAACTGCTTTTCCCATCACTAGTCCCTCTGAACCTTTTTCAAGTGTGTCCTCAAACAACTCCCCACCATGATGTTAAGTAGACAAAAGCTCCGCCTACTGTGTGGGCTCAGGTGTGGGACATTTAGTCTAATTACAAGTGTCTCTCAATCAGCCGCAGTAACACATGCAGAGACACTCACCCCAATATTCATAGAAAATCTAAATACAGATTCGACCTGCAACAGAGCAGAGTCAATACCTGCATAATTAAATCAATCAATCTACCACACTAAAAATGGACCTATTTACAGAGATATATATATATGAGCTTTAAAGTTTTCATAAATCATTCAAACTAGTAAAATCACATGTTTCAGTGTGTCTTGTTTGTACCATCAATGTGTCGAACAAGTGAACAGAACTCCTTAGAGCAAACATAACTTGTTTTATGGAGAAATGTAATGTATCTCTTGTATTTTTGTTTATCTGTTAAGTGTTACTAAAATAATAAAAAACAGTCCTATGAAGGATTTACTCCTGTTTATTTCTCTTTCAAAAATAGCTGAGTTCAGATTTAATTACTTTAATTCACTATGCGATGCCCTCAAAATATCAAACTTACTTACAGAATGTGCACACTGACAGCAACTGATTCTGTGTGACCCATAAGAATCTGAATCATAGTTAGAGACACTGTCGAGCCTACGAATCAACACTCAAACCCCCCATTCTCATGTTTTACTTTTGTTATTTTGTATATTGCTCAGTCATGATGTCATATACAGTATATTCAATTGCTTTTTACTCTTTACTGCTATTGGCTTTGTTTGGTGGAAACATCCTTTTACATGTTTTTTTTAATGATCAAAATCAGGCTCCTGTATTGGGCTATAGGCCTGAATCTGTCCAACACATGGCTGGTCTCAACAGTATTAACCCCAAAACAATCACATTACTGAAGACCCCTCCTCCTATGCATTTAGTGTTTTGAGTTGTGAGAGCGTGTCCAAGACTGATTATCTTCTACTGCGAGGCGTGAAAGGCAATTTTGGAAAATATCTGGCACTGAATGTCCTGAAATGATCTAGAAAATGTCAGTTATACACGTGTGAAAGGGTTTTTAGAATGAAATGAAGCTGATGTCGTCACACATGTATTCTGTCACTGTAGAAACTCCAAATGTTATCCTAATTCCTGGTGAACGTGCTTCACAAAACAATTCTTTAGAGGGCCCTATGCCATTTTTCTTTTCAAGAATTGCAGCCTGTGGTCCGATATTAACAGAATCCCTCCTCTCAGGACTCCATCTGTCCTATACGCACATCCATACGCTGCACAGAGAAACATGAGCATCTTTCGTTTGATTTCTTGAGTTTTTCTTCTACATTTAAGACACTCTGTGAGCGTTTGAAATTTGAAAAATATCTGCTTGGTTTAGGTTTGAATGCAGCACGAAAAGGGTGAAGAAGTTTTGGAATACAGATTTACACTTGGGGGGGGGGGGGGGGGGGGAAGTTGTGCAATAAAATCTAAATATATGGAAGAATTTCTATGAGGAAGCATGTCTATTTGTTCACTCTTTAATTATCCCTTTGTCTTATGAAATCAGTGCAGTGTTCCAGCTTTACAGTGTATGTGTAAGTACACAAGCTATATATTCATTTAATACAGGGGATGTTCAGGGATGGACAAGGAGGAGAGAAAATAAAAATATCATTTAAAATAATGACATAAATGGTACTATTTCATAGATAGTCCTCCTATACTTTCAAAAACCTTTTAGGAAAGGGAAAGACAAACATGACATAATGCACTCAGCCCAACTGTTCTCCTTTTCTTCTGTCCTCTCTCCTCCATCCTCACTCTCACGGCTATTCTTAGCTCCTCTCAGCCTTTGCAGGTTCAGTCTAGCTGCTGCGCTGTCCAACACAATCAGCTCTGTATTATCACACGTTTCCACAGGCGGTCCTCTCTCCCACTTTTTTCCAGCTGTCAGAAACACAAATGATGGTTTTGTCTTTGTTTCGCAAACTCTTTTGTACCTCACACTTTTTCTCACTTTCAAAACATTTCCCGGCGGACCTCCAGCAAAGCTTACTCTGTTCTGAGGGTGGTATGCACATGTCTTGGTATGATTTATCAAAGATCCCATATCATCCTCATTTTCACCATTCATTGCAAATCTGTGAAACCTGAAGCTTTGCATGATTTGCAGCTAAAATGAATGGCTAGCTCTCTGGAAGCCTTCTGGATGGGCAGAATGCTGCAGGGCTGCCAGAGGAGTGCTGGAACAAAACGGTATTTAATGTGCTATAAAGGCTGGCTAAGACGCTAAAAATCACTATAGGCTAAATTGTTTTCACCTAAATTCAATAGCTTGTGTGCACTTACTACATGTTTTTGATGACTCACTCCCATTAGATATTTAAACTTAGCAGATGTAACTTATAATGTTAACATTGCCTGCTCCATAATATGCCGCAGTATTCCATTCCTGTGAGTCAGCATGCCCTGTAGCATGGCCTTGTAACTAGCAGACTAAAATGGAATGCAGCCACCCTTAATGGTGTTGGTAAATGTATGGTGGGAGAACAAAATATTTTTTATCTTCCATAAACACAGGTAATCAGCTGAAAAATAACACATTTTTGAGGGCACATTTTTTTCAGTGATGAAAATTCTTATCAAAACTGAGATAAATAGAACAACAAAAATGTAATTATTCTGTTGAAACCACAGTCACAGAAACTGAATGACTTTCAACTGAGGTCGTTCCTTTGGAGAAACAATAAAGACCCCTTTTAAACCAGCGTCCATCATTCATTCACTCTCATGACTTGCAATAACCGATGTCCTAAGTTTTAAATGTAAAATACAAATGTGAAAATAAAAATGGGGGGTTGGGACAAAAAAAGGCTTAAAATGCAAAACCCCTCTCAAAAAAAATCTCTCATTTTTCCAGTACTATCCATGTCGGCTGGTGCCATTTTCTCCAGGGTGAACTAATTTCTCACAGATCAAACTGGATGTGCATCTGCTTTAATTATCTTGATGCTAACATGTGATGGAAATTGACAATTGAATTCACATTCACAATGTAACTACAATGTTACAATGTTACAATTCACTTAGCAGACGCTTTTATCCAAAGCGATGTACATCAGAGATACAGTAATCTTCATACACCGCCACCGTAGGGGTTAAGTGTCTTGCCCAAGGACACATCGGACATGTTGCTCAGCTGGGGATTGAACCCTCAACCTGCTGGTCGAGAACCACAGCTGCCCTAGACAATTACAAAGACTTCCCTCTGCTTCACCTCGGCGCCAGATTGTTTCACCAGCTCGCATGATATTGTACTCTCTTGGCTTCTCTGGATTTCGAGTGCTCGTTGTGATAGCTTGTGTAGCTAACCCCGTTTTTCTTCTCTGCCTTGCGCCAGATCGTGTTTTTTGCTTCACTTCACCTGTGCTTTTTGGACACCACACTGGGATCACGGACACTGCCACTTGGAACCACGGACTACCCCTCCCCCTTGCACTTTTGGAGTCACTTTTGGAATAAACCTTTTTGTAAACTTTATCCTGCCTGCCTGAGTTGTGCTTTTGGGTCCAGAATTTGTACTAACCGTAACACTTATGGTGATATCCAAAGGCAGATGACAACGCAACTTCTGCTATGCTACATATTTATGCATTTTGTCTTCAGGGTCAAAGGCCGGCTTCAAGACTGTGGAGCATGACAAAAACGATAATTCAACTCTTTCTATCTCATTTCATTTATTTGTTTAATTAGGACAGTGCACATTAGTCAACATATCAACAAACAGTATCCATGTAAATATGCCGGAATTAGCACACAAGCTAAATTTCATCAGTAGTCCTAAGGCAGGTACTAACAAAAAACACAAAAAAACAAATGTTCAATTACAGGACAGTTTGAACAGAACAACACACACAAAAATCTCAGAGACAATTTTACAAACAAAATTAGACACAGTCACAAACAAATTGGGCACAGTCGTTGCATAAGAAATAGCAGACCCACATGCAATTAGCTAATTAAAATCGCAGGATGAGCCAGAAGTCCAGGGGAGGGGGCACCAAAAGGGGAGGACAGATATTACATATGAGTACATGATTGATTCGTTTTTTAATCAATGTTTGAGGTTTTTTTTTTAAGTTAAGTAATTCTCACAATCCCTGATATGTGATGGTATTTTGTTCCAGGAATGTGTGCCTCTAATAGACATCACTTTTTTACTAAATTCAGTTCTACTTTTCGGTACATTAGTCTCCTCTATTATGGGCTCTGGTATTTATCCTGTTGTTTTGCCTTTTCTGGATAAAATCATTTAACGGTGGGGGGGGCAAGCCCATGTAAACGTACTGAATGTTAACGATGTCCGCTTTGAGAGGGCCCCCTGTGACTCCTCCAAGGACAAGGACAATCTCTGGTCTTTTTCTTCATGGTTTCTCAAGCACTTTATGAAACCAGTCCTTTTCCATGCCTTAGACTTTGTAAGTCATGATAAATGCATCCTCACCATCAAGTGTTATTTCAATAAACATGGAGCAGATTTGTATACATCATTAATGGGGGATTTTATTTGATGTGTTACAAATCATCAAGGACTTCCTTCAGAGGGTGACTCAGACCGATGTGCCTTGAGGCAAGTACATGCTGGAAAGATTGCCACTTGAGAGTGAGACCCTGCAAGCCTTGTCCTCTATCGATCCAGTTGTGGGTCGGGGGGGTATTTTTGTATGCAGGGAATCAACTGTATCACCAGGATGGAATTATGAAACACCTGCTACCTTAGGAGATTGACAACAGCCAAGAGCCAGCTCTAACGTTGACTGAGCACATTCTTAATACCAAGAGGGAGACAAGATGTTATTTGATATTGAGCAGCAGGAAATATTCAGCCCTCAGTCACCCTTTAGCCACGCTGGAGACAAATTTTTAACCTTGTTTCCATTCATACGGAGAAGTTTACAATGACGTCTACTGGCATGACAGCTAACACGTTGTTCAAGAGACATGATGGAGGTTTTTCACCAATTGACATAAGACTGTCAAAGGTCAGACATGAGGTCTGCTGGGGGAGAGGAGTAAGCAGTATAACTGAGGTATATAGCCAATAATGCTGCTAAGTATAAAACCAGAGAATGCTCAAAAGTGAAAGCAAATAATAACACAAGAGGCTGGTTTATATGTCATAAACATTAGTGATGGGAAAAGCAATTCTTTTCAGTGTACTGAATCAGTAGAATCAGTTCAGTAAAGTGATTCGTTCAAAAGATTCGTTCACTGTATCGTTCAGCACTTCTCCGCAGCTCTGTCTGTGAATCAGAATTTAATAAGCTGAAACACGGCCGAACGTTTAGTTCTGCTCGCGATCGTACTGAGAATAGCCGGTGGTGAATAATAAACCAATGAGCTGAGAATTTAGTTGGATAAAGCTACAGTTTGCAAACTGAAAGCTGCTAAAACAATCACATTTATTTTCCCCGACCGTTCTGTTCAGTACATTCAGTACACGTTCAGTTTGTTCACTGAACGAGAGCTCCGCTCTTCCTCTCAGTCAGTCAGTGATTCATGTCGGAGCTCTCGTTCAGTTCGTTCACTGACTCCGCCTCCGAGTCACTCTCTTCCTCTCAGCACGTTCAGTGAACGAAACACTGACTGAACGTGAACGAGCGAGACTGTGAGTCACCAGCCTCAGTCACACACACACACACACACACACACACACACACACACACACACACACACACACACACAGTACTGACTGAGGAGAGGAGGGAGGGCGGGCTTTGAGTGACTCTTGCGGTCTAGAGAGAGAGAAACGAGACGGGAGAGAGGAGAGCGCAACTGAAGTTGAGAAATGAACGACTCTTTTCAGTAAGTGATTCAGTTCAGTTCGTTCACCCAGATGATTTGTTCATTTTGAACGAATCGTTCACGAACTACACATCACTAAGAGGGACGGAAACGTTGTGATTTTTCTCTTAAATTGGTGATTCTTAGCAAGAGTAGTGTGCAGGATTTTTTTCTTTATCTTTATATATTGGATGGATGGAAATGCATATTCTTCATTTTTTGTTGTTTATTTCTATAGAGACATCAAGTACTTTTCCAGTGAAGCCATGTTTCTATTTATTCTTCCTGATTATTTTGCAGCCTCAAAGCTACCTTTTCATACCTGATTATTTGCATTGCTTCAGCGATCCATTCTTTATGAGATGGTGCGTTTCATTTAATCCAATAAATCATAATGGCTTTTTTTTTTAGTAACCACAAATACAGAGAGAAACTTCTTTTGTTCTTTGAGTAAACTTGATGTATGTCCTCCTACGAGTTTCTAATAAAGTTCTTAAAGATTAATTTGTTTGGTCATTACTTTAACTGAAGACAAAATAAGTAATTTTCTCATTCTCATAATTGGCCGAGATAACACTTTATCAGGAGGCATTCCAATTGGCGTTGAATGTTCATATTTTTCTCCACAGACATATGAATGTGAGTGAATGGAAACTTCTCTGCTGCATATTCATCACAGTCTGAGAAGTGTCCCAGCATGCCGCTGCCTCCTTGCATTGTGGGACAAAAAAATCCATTTGATTCTACAGAAGTAGCACTTTCTTTTTTCCACATCCCTCTTGAAAACACTGAAGCGTGAAAAATTTGGGCAACATCAGACTGCATCATGTTTATAGATGTGTCTTTTGGTGGCACGCAACACGCATATTGAAGTCCAAATTTCTCTTCTGCTGCAAACTTGTGGCTCACCGGAGAGCCAAGTGCCTCCTTGGAAACAGTTCAATTTTTAACAGGCTAGAAAGGCCTAAACCCAACAGACTAAACCCATAGAGAAAGAGATAGAGATTAAGACAGAGAGAGAGCAAAAAGAGAGTAATTGGAGCACAAATGGATGAAGTAAAAGCAAACTCAAACTTTAAAAATCAGACCTCTTTCTTTGAATCTGCAAGTTATATGCGTTTAAAAAATACAGTAAATTAAAGTGCATGCAAAGAAAAAAAACATATCTTTTAAGCTCGGGGATAACTTCAGTCAAAATGTTAGGAACTTCAAAAGCACAGTGTTGAATCTAAAATCAATACACCTCCACTTAAATAATCCCAAACTGCGTCACAGCTACAGTATTGCAGGGCTTCTCCTCCTCTTGCTCCTCCTTGAATCCTTGTAACCTTTTCAAGCTGCCTGTCAGAACAGAATATTGTTTAGTCCACTGGGGTCCACGGATTCAAGAAGCGCCCCCTTCTGAGACACTAATATACTGTAACCGTATGAAAGGATTATTAAAGTTCAAAGTATCCTGCTGATCTCAAAGCGGGTATACCCTGACCCACTTTCTATATGAAAGGAAGCCATTAAGTCATATTAAGAACATCAAACATTGGAGGTATTATAGCTGATATTAAAATGGAGGACAGCATGTTGGTGCAGCAGTTGCTGCGTCTGGATTGTTCTTTCAAAAAATATATGAAACAGCATGCATATCCATATCGTTGTGTACTTTGTGCTGGTCAAAAAAAAAAAAAAGACTGACTGCCAATCGCTGCATAGTCCCTGCGCGCCAACGTCCGTGGTTCACTGCCACTCTAGTCAATGCTCTTGTTGTCACATCATACACCGGGGTCCAACCCGGACAGGAAGTCAGACAAGGAAAGGCACAGAGCACACAGTCAATTTCAAAGTCACACTTAAAGGGATACTTCACCCATTTGCATTAAGCTTTGTATCATTAGAAATCTGGTAGTATTTTTGAATGGTCGTGCATCCCTCCCTCATTTTCCCCTGAGATGGGAAATCTTTGTATTTCTAGGTCTGAAAAGGAGCTTCCAGTGACGCAAAATGACGATTTTTGCATCACTGGAAGCTGTTGCGGTTAGCGGGGTGAAACTACAACGCTAGTTCCTCATATTTTCTACTGCAATATTGTATATTTTGGAGAAACTGTAACGATTGAATTTCCCTCTGGGATTAATAAAGTATTTCTGATTGTGATTCTGAAATAGAGGACCTTAGTGGGAGTTGCCTGCGGTGCTGTGAATTCTGGGATTTGGTGTCTTTCATCCACACGAGCCAAAAAGACACTTTTTGCCTTTTCTCGGCCAAGAAGGCACCAACTTCAAAATTTAGTTCACATTTCTATTACATGTATGACCCAATGTCAATACAGATTCATGTTTCAACGGGTGAAGTATCCCTTTAAGTATGTGTCCCTATTAGTGCCTCATGTTTTAGCAGTGCTGATAAGACGATTTGACATGAAACCAGATCAAAGGATAGCAGGCATCAACCATGAAGGTCGTTTTGTGATAATGAAAGAAAAGATAATGCCAAAACACATGTATGATGCACCGACATTAGAACATCTATGGGAGGAGAGGCTGAAGGTTATGACACAAGAGGGAAAAAAGGAAAAAGGAAAACTGATTATGAGTTATATAAAAAGAGAAACAGTCTCATTATCTCTCCCTTGTTCTTTGATGCGTTCACAGGGGAGCTTATTAGTCTCATCACATGCGTCAATTACAAATGCAAACCCCCCCCCCCACACACACAGACACACATTTTACTGAGGGGGTGTTGTATGATTATATATGAATGTCAGGTGAAGCATGCTGACTGGTATTTATATCGTGAAAAACCTTCTGATTATAACGTGTCAACATTCCTGGAGGTGTGTGCGTTTTGGAAGGCCACCCACGGACGTGTGAGTGCTGGCAGAGAGAAGCAAGCTAATTGACTGTCACTGAAGTATGTAGCGGATCACAGCCTGCTGAAAAAGACATCTCCCTATCTATTACAGAGGTGAGGCTGAAAAAAAAAGTTCCAAGAAAAAGTCTTCTGTGAACATGAAGTTAACTCATATATTGTTTTTTTTCTTGGTTCTGAAAAAATTTCCATATCTTCAATTGCCTACATTTTGTCACAATTCTCACTGCCGCTTGCCGCAGTATCTGTGTGCGCAGATTTCTATCTCCGCCTTGGTTTTTTGCTCCCTCCGACGGCACAGGCTTTACCCATCTGGATCCGTTTCAGAGTGCAGCCATGAGCAGCTGGACTTGCGGGTTCACAAGATCACATCGGAATACAGAGATTTGCTGTTCATGTGTGCTTATTTTGATGTTTTGTTGATATCGTGATGGGATATACATTTGGCAGTCTGTATGTTGTGTTATATTTCAAAATCTACCGGATGTTGTGTGCTTTCTGCACTTCTAACTTCCTGTCTGGGTCGATCTGCTCTGTTCAGCTTCACTCATGTTTGCAGTAGATAAAAGAATTGGTAAATGTCCTGCTGGCAAGCCCAAGTGAGAGATGGCGCCACATGCAGTGGAAACAGAGCTTTGTCTAGAGAGGGCGTGGTCAGCTCCAGAGTGTGCGTCGCAGATGGAACGCGTCCTCCGTAGACCAGACTGTCTGGTTACAGTGTGGGGTGTGCAATCTCTGAAAAATACAAAGGCTGGGTCCTTCTTACCCTGGGTCTGTAGAAGGATGCTACCCCTGAACTGGAATACAGCTCAAAGGTCATCTGTTCTGTGTTTGTCTGGCAAGGTGTACCCTGTTGCTTTCCCATTGTCACCTGGGGTCAGCTTAAGGCCCCTTGGACCCATAATCAGCAGTGTAGTTAATGGATGCATAGAGATATACATTGTATCTTGCAGAAGCCAAATGGTATGTTACTGTATGAGCTGTGACAGAGCTGGTGATTAACAACCTGAGGTGAAGACACATTGGGAATACGCTAAACATCCATATTACTTTATACTTGTTATGCTACATTTTAGAATATTCAAAAAATTTTCGGGCTAAGGCACCAACATTTCTTCAGTTAAGAAACCTAGTGTATTTGTTACTTGTGTATTTATCCATCATATGTGACTTTGCACACATGTATTCACATACACAAATATATATATTTGGAAGACAGTTTGCAAGCAAATCAAAGTCAATGAAAAGCATATACCAAGCTACAAAAAAAGGAAGGATCCTAGGCAGAGTGGGGAGAGACAGAGATGAGAGAGAGAGAGCGAGAGGAGAGACAAAGAGAGAAGAAAAGAGGGAGATGAAGATGAACAAAGGACCTGTTCAGCCATCAGGTGTGCCGAAGATGTCGTCTGACCCTACGAACACGCCGGAGCTGTGGATATGAACCGCTGAAATAAAACGCAATCCAACAGGTGTCACCGGCGACATCACTTGATCCTCTTTTAACTTCACACGCTTGAGCCTTTTGACATTTTATCAAAGCCAAGACTGCCAAGCCTTTGAGGCTCGCCAAATATTGTTTTTAAAATATGCCAACAAGACTTTCCAGTCTGGATCCCGGCCCAAAAAATACAACCCTTCCCTTTTCAACTCAGGAGCATCCCCCTGCAGAAGATTGACACATATCCACAGGTTAGCAGACAAAAAAAACCCTGAGGCCTCTGTACTGAAAAAAAGCCATAAATGATAGGTCCATAACTCTTATCTTATATCTTTTACAGTTAAAATTCAACAAGCCATATTCTTAAGATTTTATTTCAACCAATGAACTAATCTGGAAAATTAAACTGGACGCACAGGTCATATTCTCTTTTGTCATAAACCTTCACTATTATTGTCACACTTTATGTGAAGACTTAAATCAGGTGACCTTGTATAATTTGAAGATAGATACGATGATGAAATGACGGGGGAAGATCGCTGTAAGTCACGCGTGAATGCTGAAGCTGTTTTGTATGGATGTTTTGAATTAGCAGCTCACACACTCCTCTGCGTTAAAGACGTGCTAAACTGTTTATAATACTCACCTCTCTGTGATTTAATACACTGAATATGTTTAAGTTTTTTAATATATTGGACTGCCTTCATGAATTTGTCTCAGTTTCAGAACATGCATACATTAAGGCTGTATACTCTATTAAAGAAGCTGCAGGTAAATCAAATTTGAGCCATACAGAATACACACAAGAACATTACCATTGATTATAAATGCAGAATTTGTTATTTTGCGCAGTTATGAATGATATGTGCCCATGATTATTCTTAACGTGGTCATTTATAATAATCATTCCCAGACCAAAAAACGATAACTCATATGGAATAATGCATTCACTGACTCGCCCATAAACACAATTACTGCGTGCTGCTGCTTTAACTTAGACCGAGCACAAGAAAAACAGGCTGCCTGTTCCTACTGTATACTTTCACTGAAGACAGAGCAGGCCTTTGCCTCCCGGCTTCTTCAAGTGACACAGGGACCGTTGCACTTAAGACATGGCTATTACTGCTCTAAAAAGTGCTTCACACAGGTTTGATGGATGGATGACCGAAAGCTTTTTTGCCGCTGTGGTGGTAAAAGCTTAAAACCAATACAAGAAATGTGTCAACTCAGTTTTAAAGTTAAAGCAGAGCTGTAAGAGGTTTTGGACTTTACAATAGGAATATAAAAAATAAATAAAAGTGAACACTATTAGTCTGATGGGTTTTCTTGTAAGGTCACTTTATAAACTTCATTACGGCCACAAAAATGAAACATAATCATAAGATCCAGTGAGGTGGGGTTTGCTTTGTCCACGTATGCCTTTTTTTTGTGCTAGGAGCACTCACTTCCGAAATTTCCTTGTGCTTTTTCATAAGCGTTTACTGTTGCTAGGTTATGAATGATGACTCATGGCACTTGCACTTCCCTCGGTAGTAATCCAGGAGGTCTGTTTTAAATTACTCTGTATGCCTTATATTTGCTCTTATTCTGTCATTTCTAAATGAAAACATAAAAACAATATAAAGGACTTTTGTCCTGCAATAATTAGCTAACTGTACCCTCAAGAAGACGAGTCAGAGTTTCCCCTCCGCCATTGTTGTTGACGATGTGAAATGTTATGAACATGGCATCTCAAATTGAACATTTTTCAATTGTTCACAATTCCAGGCAGGTTAAGATGTAACATAGTTAGCCCCTACTTGTGCTTTGAAAGTCTTAATGTGGAATCTATGTGTTGTCATAGCTCCAATATATACTTTCACAACTTTTTATCTACAGAATTTACCTCCGGACTTCCCTGATTTTTGCTTAAAGATATAATATATAGATTTTTATAAGAAATGTACACTCACCAGCAACTTCATTAGGTACAGCTGTTCAACTGCTCCTTAATGCAAATAGCTCATCTGCCAATCACATGACAGCATCTAATTGCATTTAGGCATGTAGACATGTTCAGCACAATCTGCTGAAGTTTGAACTGAACCCCGGAATGTGGAAGAAAGGTGATTTCGGTGACTTTGAACGTGACATGGTAGGTGCCAGACGGGCTGGTCTGAGTATTTCAGCAACTGCTAATCTAGGATTTTCACGCACAACCATCACAAGGGTTTACAGAGAATGGTCAGAAAAAGAGAAAATATCTAGTGAGCATCAGTTCTCTGGGTGAAAATGCCTTGTTAAAGCCAGAGGTCAGAGGAGAATGCCCAGACTGGTTTGAGCTGATAGAAAGGCAACAGTAACTTAAACAACCCCACGTTATAACTGAGGTATGCAGACAACATCTCTGAACGCACAACACGTCCAGTATTGTTGTTGACCATGTCAATCCCTTGATGATCACAGTGTACCCATCTTCTGATGGCTACTTCCAGCAGGATAACATGTCATGTCACAAAGCTCATATCATCTCAAACTGGTTTCTTGAACATGACAATGAGGCCACTGCACTCAAACAGCCTCCACGGTCACCAGATCTCCACCTTTGAGAGGTTGTGGAGCAGGAGATTCGTCCCATGGATATGCAGCCGACAACTCTGCATCTGCAACTGTGTGATGCTATCATGTTAATATTGACCAAAATCTCTAAAGAAATGTTTCGAGCACCTTGATGAATCTATGCCACAAAGAATGAAGGCATTTCTGAAGGCAAAAGGGGGTCTCACCTGGTATAGCAAGATGAAGAGAGAACTCCCACGATTCCATGCCAGCCTCAACGTCATCTTTGTGTCATCTGTGGAAGGCAGCTCCCATCAAATGTCAAAAAATGCAATACTATTTACAGCAATTGGAAGCCATTTAGCTTCACTTACATTAAATTATCAAGTGTATGCACTGCAGATGATGATGATATGTCCTCAGCAGAATAGTACTTGTGTGTTCAGCCTTCTTTCTTTGTAACTCAAGTAAGCTGACAATTTACTCTCCATTTGCTGTCATGTTCAATTTTAGTCTTCATCTATTGTGTGGTCTTACTACAGCTGATCACAAAGGGCTCAATGAGAGACACACTGTGGTGATTTGTCTTGTGTGTCAGATTCTAAAGATGGCTTTAATTTGCAGAGAAAAGCTGAAAGTTGGTACATCACTGGTAGTGCTGTGTGAAGACAGGAGCTTTGTCTCAGAAACACAGCAAACACGTCAAGTCTTTAAGCTTCCCAGAAATCATTCCTGTAAACAGCCCTTAAACCGTTACGCCAATGAAATGATTAATTAGTGTAACAGGATGTAGAAAATATCACCCTAAATGTTGTGTGCAACTGTATCATTAAGTCAGGCTAAATGGGTATTTAACTTCCATTGCCCCACAGTATTTCATGAAAGTAATCTTTTAGTGGTTGCTATTACGAAAAGCTAACATTCAGGGTCAGGGGGACGTTGATTTGTAAATTGCTGTCTACTTATAGGCCTACTTGAATTATAAGAAATATTGAGCTAACATTAACAAATGACGAAACATCTTCAGGGATTAAACATGGGCCTGATGCTCAGCTGGGCGTTACGAAGTGTTGCAAATATGGGGCTGCTGTGGCTTTCTGGTAGAGTCTCTCCTAACCAGAGAGTCAGGGGTTCGATCCCCAGCTCCTGCAGCCACCTGTCGATGTCTCCTTGGACTTAATTACAAGTTGCTCCCGCTGCTTTGTCGGTAACATTGTGAATGTGTATGATTGGGGTTAATTAATACTGATGGGCCATATCAGCCTGTGCCATCAGTGTGTGAATGGGTAGGTGGGAAGCCATACCAGCTCAAGTCCATTGACCATTTACCAAAGGTTTGTCCAATTTAATAAAAAACACATGAAGGAATGATACCATTGATTGAACAGCTATTGTAACATAAAATTGTGGAGACTCATAAGTGTTTTTCTCTTGGACTGTGAATATCCATCAACCTCCATGTAAATCAGGCTTACAGTTATGTAGATGACTTTATAATGGAGCAAAGTGACAGTGATGACAGTTAGACCTGACAGTAGTGTCAGAACAAAGGTTTTACACATTTTAAATGATTGAACAAGCAGTCTTTACAAAACATCAATGTGCTTAGACGATTTCATGGCCTTCTGTCCCTAAGTTGCTGATTGTCTGTTCAGAAGTCTGTTCACCCTTTAGGGCATGTCGACCTGTAGGCTCCCACAGAATACCAAAGTTTGTGAAAGAAGCCAACATATATAAATGATATACAACTTGAATGAAGCAGTAGTATCACACAATAGGTTAGGCACTGTAAGTTAGACACTGTAGAATTGATTTTTATACATGTTATGGAGGAATGCCAAATCAGAGACATTGTGTCACATCGCGCACGATCGCACACTGTCCGTCCACACGGCATCCATTGTATATTATTCTTTGCTCTGTGAATTTCAGGTTCCCCTTGCAGACTGTACGACATCTAGTGCTATTGTTTTCAAGGTGGACTAACTGAAGTGTGGTACTTTGTATTTAGGAGCTGTTGACTCAAACCACAACACTTAAGAGGCTCGTCAACAAACTGCTCGCGGTGAGATGAATAAAGTTTCCTCCAGTGTTGACACAAGTCAAAGCTCAACTTATTAATCACACATGTGGATACTATTTATGCACCGTTATTTCCACTTTGTTAAACATGCTAACAAGCTCTGCTAAGTAAGAAAGGTGGTAATAGTGTCTTGTAGCGCTCACTCTTTCCTCGTTCCCCATCTGTCTATGCGAGCGACAGAGTGGAAAATAGAAATGGGGTGTCTGGATGAAAACAGCGGGCCACGTTGCACTGCTCGTGGGCAGTTGGGACACTGAAATAAGAAACAATAGAATCAACCTGATTTTCTCGCTGACTCTCGCTCATTGGGATAGGCTGTCACACTGTAACAGAGAAACATTTATGGCACACAACCAATTATTCATCAATCAGTCAATAATTATGTGATCACATTGCATGGTCTGATTCTCAAGTAGGACCTGAGAGCTCACACTGTAAATCGGGATGGAAAATTGGCAAGTATCAATATAGACTGTTTTCTTTTTTTTTTTAGAAAACTTTTTTTTCTTTTTCTGATGAACGCTATCCCTGGGTAAAAATCATAAGATTTCTTTTGAAATTGATAGATATTGATTTTGACATGTCCTTACCATCTACAGCTACGGCAGGGTTTAAGAGTTATTATAGTTCCTTAAGTTGAGTTTTCCTTGAAAGAGGTCATAATGAATCATTTCAGTAATGTACCACGATGTGAATGACTTAATCCCTTGAGAAAAAACAGTGTTTCACTCATGGTGAAAACTAAAACAGAAAAAAAGCAAGGACTTTGTAACAAATTAGCTTGGGTTTATCAGAGCCAAAAGGCAGCCTTTAGTTTTTTTTTTTTTTTTATGTCATGAAACTATAGGCAAAACTGGTCTGGGGTGTCAACACTGCCTTAAAACACTGCAGTACAAAGCTGCAAGAGTGCACAGTTGTGTCAGCATTCAATTCTGCCTGAGGACAATCTTAGATGAAAAAGAAAGACATCTGTTTTGGAAAAGAGGATACATTATACAAAAGATACTGTAGCCACTTGCCCCGCATATTTATACAATACAATATGTACATTTACTACATTTTAATGGGCTTAAGTTCTTTTTATGCATTATGACCTGCTTATACAAAAATCTTGCTCTAGGCACATGTTTTTCCATCTTTTTTTTTTAACACCATGCAGACATGTGTAACACTCCATGCTTCTTTTTTTATTTTATTCCCACACTGCCAACCTTCAGTATAAATTGCCTTATCTTTAACCTCCGGGCTGCTATCTCGCACTGCCTGGCTTTGTGGCAGCGTTGGGTCAAACTGCAGACCTCTGCTGCTGGCCTCTATCTTTCCTCTTGCCAATTTCTAACAAAGCAGTCCAGGAGCACAGCATGATAGCACTGCTGACAATGGCCTAGTCAGCAGCTACACCATAGGATGTTGTCATTTGGAATGGTGACACTGACCTGGTTTGATAGATGGATGCAATTATTACCAATACTCCCCCACCAGCACCCAGTCTCCACAGTGAAGACTTGCTGTAGGTCAGCATTGGAGGTTACCCATGTGTATTGTGAGGAGCAAAAGCCGTCATACCTCTAAGATATTGTTGTAGTTACAATGGTTATGTGTACAAATCTGTTTCACTGGATTGTAATAATAAGAGTCACAGTGACAATGCTTTAGTAGGAATGTCATTTGATTGTGAAGCAGATGGAAACTTTCTTCAAGGTAATTTGGGGACATGGGAAGAAAGGAATGATTCATAAGAGAGTAGAATGGAAAGTTTATTTATAAAGCACATTTCATTACAGATAAGCTTTGCATTGATGATAAAAGCACAGGAATACAGGAAACACAGTTATTTCAGCAATCATGAATATGATATGGAAATCAAACAAAGAAAACACAAACTCATGCAAACACATCCAATGCACATGAGAGACATCACTAGCAATCAAACACACACACACGCACAAACACACACAACTCAAAAAACATACTATACCGCACATACAACCAATGACACGAGTGATAACATTTACACAAACTGACACTTATAGGTTTAAAAGTGCCAATCCACCTCCTGAGCACTGCAGAGGTGCCCTTGAACAAGGCACCAAACCCCAAAACTGCTCTGGAGCGCTCGCTGTTGGCAGCCCCCTCACTTTAACGTCTGACTCTGGCCTATGTGTGTGTTCATGTTCATTAAACAGAGTGTAAAACTGAATTTCCCCCTCGCGGGATTAATAAAGTATAAATTATTCATTATTACATGTTGATGTAACAATCGGCATGTGAAGAGGCCGTTGAAGAAGTGGTCATGTGATTTTATACTTTTAATTTTGATCTTGTAATTTATCATAGGTGATAATTCCATAGTGTTCATAATTACAACATGTCTGACTAGATTCTATGATTTACTTTTTTCCTCCATTTTTTTGGATTAACCAATCACAGCTTCTGAAATGTGTGTCATATCTAGTAACGGGGTCAACCACACCTCCTCAATAAGATGAAAGTTTCTGTCTCTTCCTTGCTCGGAGTTGCTCTGAGATAGTTCCTAAATCACTCCTAGGCTAAAAGTCCTTGCTAGGATTGGTTAAGGTAAGTTAGGAGCTCTGTGAGAGGATTCCTCAGAATGTTTGGGAATACAGGCCCAGATATTTTGTAGCCAGCCTCAAGTGTACACTCAAGGAACTGCAGTTTTTTTTGCACTTCCAACATTGGCTTCATTTTTCAACACTGGAGGTCGGTGCTCGGGCAAAACCTGGGAGTAAAAATAGCGTGCAAAGCATTTTCTATGGTTCATTATCCTTATTGCTTTGAGTTCACAGTCATGGTGACTGAAAAAAATAACTATATTCAGAGAGACTAGTAAAAATAAACTCTGGAAGGGCAGGCGTCATAATCACATTTATTGTAAAAATTAAATAAATGACATATTGGCTCTAACAAGTAACAGATGGCAAGATAGGAGGTAGATGTGTGAAGAAAGGAACAAAAGAATACACAAGTTGCCAATACATTTAGCATGTATAGTGGGAGTAATCCGTAAAAACAGCTGACATAAATGACTTAAGTTAAAGCAGTTAAACTGGCTATTCACTACCTCTGAATGAGTAAGCACTGAACATTTTGTTATTGTATAAAAAAATATTCCTCTGGGTATCACTTGGAACATAAAATATCAATTTCAAAGTGTTAAAATTAATTGGCCTGACATAACACATCTCCCACACTATAATGAACAAAGTTCCAAACTTGGAGCATGCATCGCAAATTAAATAATTCCATCTGTGACTTCTTAATAAGGCTTCAGAAACGTACGTTCTCTTGCCAGTAGGCTTGGACGGTGATTATGATTCTTCACATGGTATCTATCTACCTCCTTTAATAATCCTTTGACATTCTACAGATTGCAGCAAAACCTCAAGTCTGAAAATACCAGCGCAGCAGGATGTGCTGGGATGACTCTCGCCGCCCACACACCACTGACTAAAATAGTGAGAAGGTAGATACAGAGGAAATGACTGTGACTGAAAAAACAGCTACATACATGTGTTCAATTTTTGACTTCATTCAGATGAGTTGTGGTGAACTCGCAAACAAACAAAAAAAACACTCCGGTGGAAATTGGTTCCATTTTTATTTTGATCAATATGACCATTGGTGAGGATAATGACCACATCTTGCCGTTTTACAACTGAACAATATTCCCAAAATGAGCTCAATCTGCAGTAACATTTACTACAACGGTAGGTGTGCAACATAATATATACAAAAATAAATGCTTCCTCCCCGGTCCCCAAACCAAATGCAGGACTAATGTTTGGAACTTCAATCAGGATTTATTATGAAGAACACAAATTAACTCACACAACTAAAGCACATTGGCTCAGGGTGAACAAAAACCCAAATAACAAACAAATTAAATTCTCTCTTTTTGTACAACCACCTTACCTGAAACAAACAAATGAAAACAAAAGACAATCACTAATCGAACTCCCTAACGTAACCAAAAAAATGAATACAAATTAAAATGGCAGTTCACCCCTACTGCTTCCCCAAACTAATAAATTACTCAAATAAAGACGTGGATTTCAAAACGAACTAACTCAAAAATGAGGTTCTAACAATACGTTATAAAGGAACCAGTTTGGAGGCCAAGGACAAAACAAATCTCTGCTGCTGTCAGTTTGAAAAAAACTGCTCCTGATGGGGATCCCAGCTGACTTTAAAGGTTGAGACGAGGACTCTGGACCAATTACGTAGGCCCCCTCCCTCCTGACGATCGGCTCCTCTAGCCAATCATGGAGCTCCACCTGTAGCGAGGTCTCACTTTCACACACAAACACAGGCAAACTCCACACATAGAAAATAATCACAACACGGCCAGGGCCGTAACAGTCGTGTTCAGTCCTTCTTTCTCTTCTTAATGATACAACCGCATTTCCAAAAAAGTTAGTACACTGTTCATTTAAATAAAACAGAATGTGGTGATTTGTAAAAAAACATCAAAACCCAGATATTTCATTGAAAAAAAGACCCTGAGAATGTTCACTGTCTTCGGAAAAATGAAAGCCTATTTGTAAGATGATGGAAGCAAAACCTTAAAAAAAAAGTCAGGACATTGTTGACAAAAGTGGTGTTACATCCTACTATTGATAGGATTAACAAGCAATGGCTCACCTCTATGCTGGTGCTTACAGATTCCTATTTGAAGGCTGAAGACTTCCATATTATCTTTGCATGCAATGTGTAACACACTGAGGCAGAATGGTGGGGCAAAGCTGTTCTATCCATCATCTTCCATTGGAGGTTGTGATTGAGGCGTAATGGAGGAAACCAGCTGGTAATGTCAAACGTGGAAGCTGGCAAGCTGGTGTGTGTGTGTATGTGAAGCTCTGTCTGTGTGCCCCATGCCATGCCTCTCATGCTTCTGCAACGCCGTAATGCAATGTGAATTCATACAGTCAGTGGGACACCGATGTTACGTCGTAATGGATGCAACGGGTAAATACAAAGACAAAATGACTGTGGGACTTTGTTATGTAGCTGTGAAATACAGCGCTTCAAAACAGAGAAACAATTTAAGAATAATGTTTCCAAAAGTTACATTGCAAGGAATCTGGGAATTGCATCATCTGCAGTACCTTATAGCTTTAAAAAAATCCAGAGAGGGGCAAAGATGGTTTAGGGGTTAGTTTGCGCCCCATGTACAGAGGCTTTAGGCCTGGGTTTGAATCCGACCTGTGACTCCCTTTTTTTCAAGTCATTTCCCGCTATCTCTGATTTTTTACTCTATCTGATGTCCTATCCAAATAAAGGCATAAAAAGGCCAAAAAACTTTAAATAAAGAATAAATCTGTATTTGTGACAAGGCCAAAACATATGATGCCCATGATCTTTGGACCCCCAGTTGGCACTGCCTCAAAGACAGAAATGGTTTCTCAGGAACACTTCCAAAAACAAACTCTGAGAAAGTATATGTTTTTCCCCACAAATGTTACTGTTGAATAAAATGTTTCACTTCTTTAGGGCATAGTGTGTGGAGTTTATATATTGCATGCTATTCTGTTGAACTTTTCATATACTGTGGTCTAATCCAGGGGCCTGCATTTGGTGCAAAAACATGTTCTTATTTATTTCTGGTGTTTGATATTTACAGGTCTGTGTAGTACAAAGGGGATTCATGTAGTCCCACCATTGCTTATCTGCTTATCCTGGGCACGATTCATAAAATTGGCAGTATAGGATTCATACAAAAAGTAATCCTGTGTGCAAAAGAAAGAAATGCAAAAAATAATCATATTATACAACAGTATACGTTTGACTTAAAATGTTAACACAGGGTCAAGCCTCACCCACTGAACTCCCACATTAACCATAAATGCTTGCTGCAAAAATCCTCATGAATATTTATATATATTGTTCAATTTGGAGGACAGCAGCCGGGTTGCAAACAAAAGACCAAACGCTGATGGCTTCAGAAGCTGTTAATGCACTCATTTGATCAAAAAGGACCTTTGCTGAGATGAAGCAAAGTGGGCAGACACAGCGGTGAATGCCATGGAATGTTTATCCGCAGACCTTATGAAGTATGAACCGTGTGGGCATTACAACCTGGAGCACAACATTTGTAAAGCCTCTAACAATATGCATATGCCTGACGCACCCACAATTTGGCAACGATTGAGCACTGCATTTAAATCTAAACGCATCATACCAGGGTTCCTTTCATTGTCAACATGAATATGTCACTGTAGGTTGTAGGATGGGGTGGGTGGAGAAGGTACACAGTGAGAAGCATCAACCACGATGTCAGCGGCACAGTCATCTGTTTGTTGAGCTTAGAGCGGGCCCCAAAAAAAATCCAACCTGACCTGATATTAATTGTATTTATGGGCCCAAGCCCAAATTTCACCTGATGTGTTTTTAATAAGTTGGCTGTAAACATTAAAGTTTAAAAAATTCCAGGTTTAATGAAAGACAGAAAAGTGTTCAGATAAGACCTTGAGATGAACGCAACATGGAAGCATATTTTATGGGCAGTTTGGCTTTTCTAAGCGGTGATCTATCGGTGAAGCCAATGCGGAAGTGCAGAATCCTGCAGTTCGTTGAGTGTCCGCTTGAGGCTGGCTCCAGGAACACCGGAAGTCACATACACACAACAGCCCAAAAAGCTGTTTTTACAGAATAAATTAACATGTTTACAGCCTGGTACAAAAAAAAAAAAAAATAGGTCTGATGAGTAATTGTCATCATGAGCACACACAGCATTTCCAGCATGGCGGCTGCTGCCAATAAGCCTCTTGGGTCCCCTGCAGTAACAGATGGCTGACGTCACTCAGACTTCATTAATATTTAGGGTCTATGGTGTAAGGGCATCTTTACACTTAGCTGTTGATCCCCATGGTTCAGTTACTCCACCTGAGTTGTTGCACTTGCCCCCAAGCGATCTGTCTGCCTACCGGCTTGCTCTCTGACCCTCCGCCTGGTTCCAATCTGTTTTCTAACTTTCCCCTTTCATACAGTTTTCTAATAAGGACTGCTTACCTGTGTGTGTTACTCCAGCACTGCCTGCGCTCTTTAGTTTCTGGATTTGGCCCCGTCAGCTTGGGCCCCCGGATTATTACAGAAACTCCTACGGCTTCTAAAACAGAAACGACGACCTTTTAACTGACCTTAAGACTGACCCGGTCCAAGGGGAGCAGAATCCTGGTCCAGAACCGTGGCCCGATCGAGGGCAAGGAATCTAACCTTTCGTTGTTTGACCTTGACAGCAGAGGCACGTTTCCTTGAAGAGAAATTATACAAAAACTTGAAATTGTATTCAAAATTAAGTGTGTAATACACACAATAGTTTGTTAAAGTATTTCAATGAATTATTTTCCACCATTGGATAGTTTGAGAGCTGCAATGAATTTTGGTGAGGTTTAGTATGACCAGTATCAAACATAAAACATCCGGCCATTCTTGTATAAAAAGGAACTTAACTTAAAGTACATGTTTGTGTGTTTGTGAGCGTGTACTGCTGCTTCTTCTCTGTTCTCTACGTATGTGCGCCTGTTGTGTACTTATTGCTATTCTGCTCCTTATCCCCGTTTTACTGCTGCAATGATCCAATTTCCCCTCAGGGATCAATAAAGTTTCATCTCTCTTATCGAGATATCAAGACATTTCACTCATCTTACTGGCTTTCACAGTGAAGGACAGGACTTCTGAAAAGGGAACTGTAATATCTGTTCGATCGCTTTAGGTGGATGGACAAATAGAATCAGAATATATATATATATATCAAATAATATATCAGAATGATATGTGAAGATCCATTATTCCCCCGTTTCAGGAGATTAGAGCAGACATCTTTATAGTCAGTGGTCCCTTCACTTGCTTTCCTTAAGATACAGTGTTTCACTGAGGTCAAGATGTACTGAATTTAAGACTACCTAGCAGGACACAACAACAGTCCTCTTGGCTCATACTTCCTGTGACATAACATTGCATTATCGCTCACTTAAAACTGAATGTCCTTACCCTGTACTCAATCCTCAGACTCCTATTGTTTCACTTCCTGCAAAAAAAGGCCAATAATGGAAAATGATGAGAGAAAGTTGCTGCTCTTTTCTCAACTTTTTCTGCAATAACCTTCTAATGACTTCTGGACAACGTATATACACATGCTTAGTCCTGCACGCTTCTCTTCCCACACAAGCACCAACAATAGATCTGCCTGCTTGAATGCCCCTGAACTCTGGACCTTACTGCCTCTTCCATTTTGAAAGGATACTAAATACTACTTTTTATTTGGATATTAATCTGGATCTGTTCTTATCAATTTTATTTAAAGGTAGGATCAGTGGAGATCTTCGTTGCAGCTTTTAAAACATTCAAATCTGGCGCCTCCTCCTGGGCAATGCAGAAGCAAATTCTCACTGAACCTTCACTACTTGTAACTAAACTGCAAGCTACCTGAATAGTACATCTGATGTAATAATAAAGCCGATCATTTAGCAAACAAGTGCAAGGTAACTGCCTGTGTTTGGCATCTGCCTGTCCAACAGAGAGCAGGCCAACTCTGCGTCCATGGTGTAAAAGCCAGCCTAAAGTTCATCCTTGTTTTGGAACAAGCTTTTACCACTTGGTGTTTCGCCTCTCTAGGATTATATTTTCTCTTTTTGCTGCTACGTCCACCTCTGCAATATTTGCAGGTTTACCAGTATTGATGTTAATCAAAGTCTGTATACTTTTTGTGTCACATGCACCCTGTTGACCCTGAGTCGCAGTCTCCTAGTATATCTCCACTAAACACCCCTGGTGCAAGCGCAGATTCCAGATGGTAACAGCTGGATAATCATCTGCAAAAGTGACATTGCAATTGTCATACGCTGAAATCATGGCTTTTCTACAAGGTGCTCTCGTCTCATCTAGTTAGAAGAAACACAATGGGTGTTAGCGAGTCAGTCAAGCATCAAGCATCAACGTTGACATTTGCAGATTTGCGCAAATATCGGAGGGGACTTTTGGGGGTTATTTTCAGTCGAGGAGGTAACATGCATTTTCACCCTGGAGGCAGGGATGCAGAAATGGAGCGTAGATGAATAGACGAGAGTGGACAACCAGGGGGGAACAGTGATAAATGAGCTGACAAATGTTGTTTGTGTAAGATCATGATAGCCATGAGAGAGCTATAATCCACATTGGCGAGCTGTGCCAGAGGGCCGCATGTGCTGAGAAGAAGGCAGGCAGAAAACATTTGTGTGTGTGTCGGTGTGTGTGAGCAAGAAAGATGAGAAGAGAGAAAAAGATCGGGCACAGAAAGAGGGACAGCTAATCCATATCATCAGCAGTCTGGCTAAACGACAACAGGCATTCATGGTGCCATGTTGAAACAAGCTTCATCGCATTCATGTCCAAACAAAGCTTTATTTTTTATTTTTTTACAGAAAGGTGTTTATCGAGCATCATCACTACACCTCAACATGTTTTGCAAAGATATCCTTGTGGGAGGCAGATGATTTCTTCCAGGTATTGCTTTCAGGTCCTACTGTCATGTCTATTTATTTGAAGGATCTGCATTACCCTTTTCGGTAACACTTTATATTAAGGTGCTTGTAATAAGCATTAATAACAGGTAATAGGTCACTTGTAAGTCACTTATAAGACCTTCTTAGATTCTTATTAACAGAAATAAGACTATATAAGTGTTAATATAGGCATAATTGACACATTAATTATGTCTTATAAGACATTTATAGGCTCTTATTAGACACTTATTAACACTTTATACCGTCATAAACATTAATAAGATGTTTAGTAACATTAATAAGACTTCGTGAGTGTTAATTAAACTATAAATTAATTTATAATTGGCTTGTAAGATATTAACACAAAGAAACTTGTTTATAGAGCACTTATCAACGATTATACAATGTTTATTAACATTGATAAGACTTTATTAGGTTCATTTTAATGCCTCAAAGATTCATAAATACTTTATTATGCACTTATTAAGAGTTAACAAAGCTCCTCTGAAGGTACTTGATCTAAAGTGGGAACACTGCTTATAAAGATTAATGAATATTTTATTATGCACTTATTAACAGTTAATAAAGCTCCTCTGCAGGTACTGGATCTAAAGTGGGAACACTACTTATAAAGATTAATAAATACTTTATTATGCACTTATTAACAGCTCAGTGGGAACAGGGTCCAACTTTCAAGTAAACGCAGAAACAAAAAGGAGGTCTATTAAACTTCCACTCAAACAGTTTTTGAAAAAAAATGCTACTATAAATACAAGTATTATCGTAAACGTTAACTGTAAACAACATTATGAAAACATATCTGATTAAATTCAGGGAAAAAGCATAGTTGTTTTCAACCCATGTTACTGTGAATAAAGTGTTATAGGTGGACAAACATCAGAAGACTAGGACACCTAGAGCCCAAGATCTGAATACCAGTCAAGAGGCGCACACAGGAATACATTTGCAAACTTTGTATGTAAGGAACACAAATATTGCAGGTCAAGATTACAATATACAATTTACTAATGAAATTAACAACTAAATTAATAAAGTGTACACATGAAATAAAACAAACATTTGAAGTGTCTAAGCCCAGTCTTTTTCATTGGGGCTCAATCCAGGTGTGTGTTTCTGTTTAATCTGTGCTCTATGAAGTAGCGAAGACAGTTCTTCCTTAGAAGAAACAGTCTTCTTAATCCCTCTTGAGGTCTCGAAGGTTTGGCTCACTATCCAGTTAGCTGCTCTCAGTTCTATGGTGGATGCTCTTGTTGATGGATGGTCTTCTGGATGAGCCCAAAATCCACCTTTTACCAAAACGTGACCTACAGACAGGTCACACCACCCCTATAAAGATAAACGTGCACGTCAGCAAAAAGACACAGGCTTCATCTCAATTCAAGCACTTAGCTTATAACACCAAGTATTAAAATAACATCTGTTTTTATTCACAATTTTCTATTAGCTCTGTTGTACTACAAAACAGGGTTAAATATTTTCTTTATCACTTTACTTTTGAGCTTTTTATTGATTAGACAACATAGGACACTTTACTGTAATAATTGTACTATGAAACACTGAAGTTCTGTGTGAGAGACTCCACAAAAGAGAGTGAAATTAACAGAAGAGGAAAAACTTTCATCATAACTTGCATTAAACTATTCCTTACTCATTTACATACATACTGTGGCTAAGCTAAGCAACTTTCACCCTTCACGGTGTCAAACTTTTGGTCTTGCAGATCACAAAAATCTTGAATGAATACTACATTTTTCACAACACAAACGATAACTGATTAGCATAGTCATGTGACATTTTACATGGAACTTGTTAGCATCGCGGCTAACGCTAATTGCACAGGACTAAGCATTTTTCAATACACCTGTTAGCATCGAGGCTAATGCTAGCTTAATGGCTAACGGATCCAGCCTTGATCAACAGCCAACATTGTGTTGTTTTTTTCAACCTACCACTGAACACTTTGGATGTTTGTACCCTCAGTCAGGACAGAAGAGTTGGATTTAAACTAACGTGCATGTTCTCAGCGCAGATGCTGGGCTAAGCAGGAATATATGGCTGACAGGCAAACAACAGGTCTCAGATCAGCCAGCTAGGAATGCAGGGAGTCTCACCTGATTGGTTGCAAAGCAGCAAGGCCCAGCCAACTCGATGGGTTAGCGTTAATTATCTGATTAGCTAACTTCAGCAGATGAAATTAAGATGAAACAGTTACTTCAGCCTTCATGGATGTCAGTTGTTGGACTGCTTGTGGTTATTTCTGTATGAAGAAAATGTGTAAACTGCATGTAACCTGCTAGTATGGAGAGCATGACAGGGATAGCAACGGGCGGCTAAATGAAGCAAGCAACCTGCCCGCAATAGTGCCTTGACAGCTTGAATTTACGACATCATGCTGGCTCAAGATCTGCTCAACACTATTTGCATTTCTTTCCAGTTTGAACAGTTTAAGACAATCAATAAATAAATGCACTTTTCTATCCCCTTTGGCAAAGAGATGTGGGGATCTTCTCGATTACCACATCTTAAAACATGACATTTAGGATATTGAGCATGCTTGAAATATCTCTTTTAACAGTTTATTTGATCTCTGTGGGTATTTATAAGCTCGGCAAGAGGTTGTGTTTGGGCAATAACTGAAAAGAAAGACGCATCATCTGGATCTTAATAAGGTTTCCTAGTAATTACAGAAGGGGGAAATCTCCATAGAAACGACCAATTTTGCCTGTTTGCGGGACCACAAAAGCAGAGAGAGTGTGCCTCACTGCAGAAGTGGCTCAAGGCAAATACACACACACCATGATGATACTATGGCATTGGTATTGTGTATTTCTTCGCAGAACTCTTTTTGAGCCTTATCTACTTTGTCAGCTGAAACGGTCTTAGCGGTTCAACCTATCAACTCCCTCTTTTTAACTCTAAATTGCAAGTTCTTGATAATCCCAAATCCTTTGATCAAAGGTTCTGTTTTATAATTCTGATAGAAATTCTGCTTTTCTGGACAGGCTAAGTGGTAGCTGTGGGCTTTACAGGAGGAATATCAGACACGTAGCAGAGGGCACAGAGAGATGCTTAGCAGTACATGCACGCTGATTTTCCAAGAAGCTCATTTTATTTAAAAAAAGCCACGGATGCCGTTTTGTGGCTGAACTGCCATAGTTCCATAGTGCCATAGTTGTATGAGCATTGAAATAACAAAAAAGACATGTTGGCTTTAGAGCAAAAGAGATTTAAACATAACATGTGTGGGCTTAGAATGTCCCCAAATAAACCCTTGAATTGCTACTGTGACGGCCCCTCTGTAGTGATTCATGGTGCTTGCTTTCTGTCTGTTCTGAGCAGGCAATCAGGAGATGAGATACACCTGGGCCTGGTGTGCCTCATGCCTAAAACAAAGCAGCAGTCAGTCTTCTGGAGTCTTTCACAGAGACTATTATGAACACACATATTTGCCTTTTGAATTATTTGTCTTTGGTTTTACAGCAAAACACCCATAAAGTATATTTCCACACACCCACACCTTACACAACTGACTTGAGACTGACTGAAAGATTGTTCAAATCTAGAAGTTCTTTCCAGTTTTTATTATTTTCCTGTTTAATAAATTAAAGTAGTATACTCGTGTCTCTCCCATCTTTGGCACAGTCTAAGATCCAGGCTGTGACACTACACGTCCATATAAGTTCAGAAAGGGGAGTAATGTGTTCTGCACATAGACCATGTCTTTGTGCATTTACAGCCAAGCCAACTAAAACATTTCCAAAAAGCTCCGAACAGAACGATACACCTCTGTGTATATTCAGGAATCGCACATCCCCAGTTTCGAACTTTGTGTGCCCCTGATCCGCTGTTGAAGGTAGTAGCAGAGGAGTAGCAGGGGGGAGAAGGCGTCAATGTGTAACATCTGAGCCAGCAGCAAGAGTGCTGTGTGAATGTCTTAGTGTGTATGTGAAGTGCCCGCTGTCAACACATCAAGCCATAATGCAATGTAAGATCACACACTGGGACAAAAGTATAATGCCAGTGGGATGCAATGAGTAAGTACAAAGGTGTGATGATGGCCCAACTCAATGTGTGAAAGGGCTAATAACTTACATGGAAAAAGGAAGTTTTGATTGTAAGTTCTGTATTCCTATTTATCGTACTACTTTTGTTCTTTTTATTTGCACTGTTTCTTTGTATTTAATACTTGGGCATTTCATCGTTTTTATTTGGACCATATGTGCTGCACTACTCTGATTTTTGCACTGTAATTTTGGAGAAATCTGGCACTTGAAATGCTTTTAGGATTATAACATTTCTGATGTATCCTATCTTACCTAACAGTTTGCATATACCAGAAACCTCAAAAAGTTGGCCATGACTCCCAGAGGCTTTATTGTTGTCAGACAGCATCTGCGGGGTTCTATGATTGATGTTAGGGTAAATATAAGTATCACATCTGACTGTGTAGTGGCAGATGCACAATATTAAAGGACTGACCGGGACATCCTTAACATTTTGCGTTTGAAATCGCTCCTCCAATTAACAACAGTTATATGAACCAAAAATCAGAGTTTTATTACACCAGAAAGGCCTCACTTATGGAACACAGAGGAACATATTTGATGATTTCAGTGACTCAGTGACTTTACTCAGACAGCAACTATGCCCCCACATTTTTCCTTCAAAGTTCAAATTGTTTCTATGTAATGGTCGGGCTGCTGCCGCGAACAGGCCAAGGGGAAAACTTAACACAAACAGTCTCACATTCTAATAAACAGCAGGCCATATTTAGTTTGGACAAATTGCTGCTTCAGATATAATGAATCCTTTTTCATTTTAACAACCTCAAGACCTTCCCTGCAACAACATCATTAGGAGAAACTTTTACATTTAATTATGTGATTGCCGATTTATTATTCAGCATAATGTAAATCCATTCCCTCCTTTCTTAATGTGACAGAATACTCACGTCCTTTGTCCTCAGCCATTGCTGCTATTATTCTATCATATTAGCTTTATTTTGACAGGATGCAAAATGACTCGGTCCCCAGGGTGCTACACGTGGCAACATAATGAGCCGCTGAAGTGTCTCGCAGAAACGACTGAGCATAAGCAGGTAGAAATTAATTCATCAGCTGACAGGAAGGAGCAGAGTATAATTAGCTTGACGCCTGGACTGCTCCCCTCTGAGGCTGCATGCTGAGGGTTTATAGCAAAGTCCAAACAGTCCATGTGCAATTTATGCCCCTGTGCTGACTCCTATCAGCACCGTGACACACACTTACCTCAGTAAGAACCACAGGCTCATTTCAAAAGATATATATTGCATATTTTCTACCTGCAAAGAAATGGGTTTAGAGCCATTAAGCAAACCAGAGGAAGCCGGACTGATGAATATGAAAAAGTTATTTGATTTTTGGGGCCGATACCGATATGGATATTGGGGAAGAAAAAAATCTGGTGCCGATATATCGGCCACTATCTTTCTTAGATCTATGCTAGAGCTGTAGAGAAAATATATATATAGATATATACATATTGTGTTGATCCCTCAAATGCAGTTATCCAACACTTGTGGAAAAGATCAACAGTATAATGACGACAAGATGGTCACTCAACTGGAAAGTAATTGCGCATGTATGTGCGTCACGCTTGACACTCTGGAGAGGGATGATGCTTGTTGTAATCCATATAACACACTGCTGGTGAAAGAGAACTGCTAGTGAAATTCAACGATATTCAAATAAATCTAGAAATATCAGCGCTTACAATTAGCCGATACCGATAGTCAGTTGATACATTCATACCGGCCGATATTATTGGCTGGCCATTTATTCGGTCGGTCTCTAGTTTAAATTTCTGGTTTCTTCAAGTCGTTGTCAGAGAGTTGTCAGAGAAAACTCCCATGATTCCCCGCTAGCCTCAACGTCATCTTTTGTTATGGTAGTATTGATTGAGACCCCCCTGGCGGAGGAATCTACATACTGTGTCTGTAAGGTTGATGAAATGATGAAACTATGAAGATAGAGAGGGGAAGCAAACAACTTCAGAAATGTTTGTTGAATGAAGGTCAGAACCTTCATGTCTAATTTTCATGTAGTCATGGAATCTAAATCCTGATTTTTCCCTCAAGTTGAATTGTTTGAGCTATAATAGATTGTTGGCTGCACCTTGATGCACATATCTGTTTAGAGAGATAAATAAATCAACGCCAGAATATCGTCGATGGGAGCCAGGGTTTCTTCACAGCCGAATGCATTCCTCCTGCTTTTGCTCTATACCAAAAGCCTGATGATACATGATTGATTAATACAACTCGCACTACAAAATGTTTAAACAGAAACTTAACACTTACCATGCTGTAAATCTAAACTCCAAAGTGCAGATTCTACCTTTTTTTGTAGAATCACTGAATTGAGATTAGATATAGACTAACTTAATTTTGACATTCATCCTTTTGTTCATGTATTTATTGCGTGTTTCCTTGTGCTACTCTAATCCATCTGTGTGTTTAAATGCTCATATTCCTGGTTTAGTGTTGCCTGTTGTGTCATTTGTATCCTTGTGTTTCTCTTTTCCCTGAGTGTGTGCATTTCTCTAGTCTTGTCTTTAGTGTTTCCTGTTTCACTTTGTAGTTTCATGTCCCCAGTGTTTCTTGTCTGACTTTCTCCCTTTGTCTGTTTTCCCTCCTCTTTGATCTCTTTTGCCCTCACTAGTTTCACCTGTGTCCCACCTGTGTCCAATCACTCCTAGACTATTTAGTGTCTGTGCATTCTGTTTCCTGTCATTTGTCAACCTCTCCGTGTTAATCATGGATTTATACCATGTTAGTACTTTTACTTGGACATTTTGGTAGTTTAGGACTCAGAAACCGTACAATTTTATTTGCCTTTTAACTTTTAATGAAATCACTTTTTGTTCTATCTGCAAGTTGGCCCTCATCCTTATTTTTGTGACAGATTTGAGTTGGTGAAATTTGGATTATTTTTCCATAAAATATTGTGAAATCTATAAACAATAATTTCCAACACTGGAAAATACATTGATATAGTGGGAGTCCATGCATGTCCCCAGTAGTTACAGTTGTGTAATATCGGGAGACAGTTGCAAAATATACTTTACATCTAGTAAGGGCTTCTTCTCAACCAATAATGAAACCTTGTTTCCTGAATTCTTATTATTTATTTATTTATTTGTTCAGTTATCACAAAGCTATAGCCAGACAAGAGACATTTGACAACTTTGCAAAATCCCCAAAGATTTCCAAGGACAACTGACAAACAACAACTGAGCTGGTTGCTATGGTAACAGAGAGAGGGGTACCATTCAAAGAGAGTCCCCATCTGAATTTTAAACGGGTGACGTGTAGGCCTGTAACATTGAGGAATTATGTTAAGAAAAAGGCAATAAATAGGTTAAAAAAAGATCCCCCTCCAAGATCAGTTAATTTCTTATTTTTTCCATATGCTGAAAAAAATAATTTAAAGTGTCTGAACTTAACTGAATTTCTGTCTGATTGAAAAAAACAAATGGTGTGCTTAATTTAACAATTTAAATAGTGATGGCAGTGCAGCCTATAAATGGTATCCTGGTATCTTTAATGGCTACATTTCAAGGTGCTTTGTCAATAACCCAAAAAGAGATGCATTGTTAAAAAAGGACACGTTTGTTGTGATGAGAAATTCTCAAGGACGGCAGATTGATAGCCTTTTTCTTTTTGCACGAATAGTCATATAAATGCTTGAATAGAAATGGTAACACAATCAAATTATGTAGCTGTAAAAAGGCTAAATCTCGGTTTCAAAAAAGCTTAATGCAGCACCAAGATAAAGGTTCTGTCAACTCTTCTTCTTGGGCTTTTATGTAACCGTCTAATAGCCTCCTTGTCACGTTAAAAATCCAGAGGGATTTGGATGCCTTTGTCTAGTTTCGTCACTCCTGTGACCCTGGAAGCCAATCCGTCCCCAGGGTGTCTGCACAGCACACGAGCCAGTACCCACAATTCTCTGTTCCCATTTCATTGTGTTGACAAAAGGGTTCAGAGCCTTTGAGGGTCTTGACCGGATCTGTGGAAAACATCAATGCCACGAGAGAGGACGTTTCAGAAACACAGGACAATGTTGAATACAATACTGATCACTGTGACAAGAAGATCCCTCTAGATACACGCCTGAACGTGAGAGGGTATACATATTTCAGCTCAACATGTTCCTTATCCCCCTGTGTCAAACATGTTGCAATATAATCTAACATCATGATCGGAATGACTGCTGAGTCCAGTATATCAGTTCATGTTTACAAGTTGAAGACTTCAAACTGCCTGTGTGAGCGAGCAGCTCAGTCATTGCGCATGCACAGGTCTCTTAACCCATCACCAATCATCTTCCATCACCGCCTGACCACAATAGTATGCCTCTGGGAATGGAGGGCAATTTCCCAGTAATTCCAGTGTAGCCAGCAGATAGTGATAAACGACTCCCAGCCAAGACTTCCTTTTCCATGCCGCATTTACTCTGCAGACATAAATTCACACCACTCCAAACCAAACGAACTATCGAACAAAAGTTCACCAGAGTTCATTTCAAATGGGCCAAACAGCTCAGGTATGAATGCACCCTCAGTTCTCACCCTGCAAACAAGCTATGATCTGATCTAGGAAGTTGTAGGGCTGAGCATCAACATGAGAGGGTCTCGTGTGAAAATTATTCTTTAACATACTTTTTTACCACCTGATCCACTGAGGTATTCCCACAGCTTGCAAATGCATCTCTTGCTTTTCATGTTGGAGAGGCTCTTTAAAAACAGTAAAATGGAAAAGGATAAATAAATGTTGACAGCTGTGAGATGGAGTAAGTGTTGGTATGCAACCTTACATGCAGGTGAAACGAAGGAACCTAGAAAAGTAAAATGTGAGTGACTGAAAGAAAGGGCAGAGGGAGAGAAGATCCTGGGTTTAAGAACAAAATAGAACTCTGGTTGAAGGCCGGTAAAGGCTTACTGAGGCTGACCGTGAAGGTCAAGTAAAGGCCAAGTAGATTTAAGAATTGAAAGGAGGAGGGGAGTAAACAACTCAAAGTCAAGGAATTTTTATTTAGAAGGGTTCATGTTAAATTCTGTGTACATCACAGCTGTGGATAAATCAAGTGCTACAGCTAAAAGAAGACAAAAACAAAAATCAGGCATAGTACCTTTTGCATGTAAGCCTTCATGCAAAAGGCACAATGAGAGATATCAGTTCCACATTTATTTATTTTTTAAAGATTGATTTTTGGGCTTTTTGTGCCTTTATTTTAGAGACGGGACAGTAGATAGAATTGGGTATCAGGGAAAGAGAGAGAGGGGGAATGACATGAAGTAAAGGGGCGACAGGTGGGATTCGACCCCAGGCTGTCCGCTTGGTGGACTATAGCCTCCATACATGGGGTGTGCGCACTAACCACTATGCTGCCGACGTCCCAGATCTACATTTAGAGACATTTCACTCGATAGACAGATATTTTCTTTTAGAAAAAATAGCCACTTTTGGGAAGTTAGAAGATCATTTAAGGTAACAAGATTAATCATGTAGTAACCAAGAATATTAGTACTAACTTCTTTGGTTGTCCATTCTAAATGTTGTGAATAAAAGCAGTCTGGACAAAAACAGTGAACTGACCCCTCAATAGTCAGACAGGCTGATATCCAAACTGTGCCAGTATGGAACGTAGGGCTGAATGGAATTGGAAAAATCTGACTTTGTAAATCAATAAAAATCCCACTCAAACAATCATATCTTTTCTCATTTCAGTCTCAAAGCAATACTTTCTTCACACACACAGTTTGGGTTAAGTTTCAGTTCTTTCTTTAACGGGAAGTCCAAGTCAAAAAGGTGGTCTTAAAAAAGCTAGAACTCAAATAATATATATAACACAGCCATCGTTCATTGTTATGTTTAAACAGCTATCCAAAAGGCAAAGGTCCATACAACTTTTTATTTCATGGCTCACCATGTCAAGTCTCGAGCAGGTCAAGTATCACTGATGAAAAGTTCTTTTTTTTTGTGACCCTTGTCTGACACGAGCACCTCTCAAGATGAGAGCTCATGAACATTATATAAGTTATAAAATAATTAAGAATTGAGGGCTGCACAACCTCTCCTCGACGACAAAGATACACAAGAGAAAAGACTCAAGGAAAACATCCACACGGGAGACAGACAAGAAATGAGCAATGGAAGCTAAAATAATTCATGAAAAAATTCAGTCAAAGCTAAAAAAAATACCTGAGGCAAAAACATCACAGCTAGAGGTGATCAGGGTAATCAAGGTGAAGGCAGGTGGAGCGGATGCACAAAGGAGAAGTTTCATCCAGGACAAAACAAACCAGCCACTACTATACCTTTTTTAAAGGCAATAAACTGGACACAGATGGTCTCTATATGTCAATTTCATTCAGAAATACAACAAATGTGATTATTCAAAGTTGCTCCTGTAAGCTAAATGAGAGGGCAAAATCCTGATTAACTATCAAATGGGAATTTTAAAGTTTAATAAACAGAAGTAAGGCTCTTTCTTAAATCACAGTAACACTCCAACAAGGGGTTTACTGTGTGACGTCCCGCCCACAACTGAATGAAGTCCCATGTCTCCAGGCGTAATGATGAGAGAAAAGAAAAAGATGATTCAATTTACACTCTGGTTTTTGAAAATGCTAGAAAACACACAGGCTGAAATACACACATGCACAAACAGGATCCTATGGACATGCTCTAATGGAGAGGTGTCAGAGGGAGGGGGCTGCCCACAGTGAGCGCTCGCTCAAGGGGCACCTCGGCAGTGCAACTGGCACCGCTACAGCTACCAGACCAATCTCCAGAATTGGTTCACACCGGTTCCCAACCCAAGTCCCTACAGACTGAGCTACTGCTGCCCAAATAAATAAAGCGGCAAAAGGGTTCCTGGTTGGTCAGACAAATGCTGTGAATGGACATCTGACTGATTTTGATTTTGATTGACTTGCGACCAGTCCAGAGTGCGCCCGCCTCCTGTGCAATCCCAGCTGCAATCGGCTCCAGCAACCCCAGATGGGATAGGCTCTACAGATAATTGATGGACAGAACGATGTAACTATTGCTTTAGAACTCTTAAATAATAAGTTGTGGACATAAATGCAGTAAACTGACTCATTAAAATCACTCAACAATATGTCTACATTTCTTGTTGGCATTTCTTGTTTGTAAACATCTTTTTGTTTTCAATTATGATTTGTATGAGATGCTTAGCTTTTACAAGTCCGTGTCCATATAAAACACTCCACAACCAAATACTTACTGTTTTCAAAACCACAACATAGCTAATTAATCCTGAATGTCATATAATTCAAACTAGGTCGGTCAGCGTAAATCACGATGCAGTTAATATTAAAAAGCATGCATCTTTTTTTTTTTCAAAATCACATTAATTGTGTGCTATTTTGTTCCTTAAGTCGCACCGTAGGTAAACCACCACATGGTCTTCCTGTAGTGACCGTGATGGAAAAGAAGGACCCTGCTGTGCCTTCGAATGTCTCATTTCACACAAAAAATACTCCTGGACGGATCGGTGGATGAGTCAAAAGTACAATCCACCTTGTGACATAAACATTTCACTTTTTTACTCTCACCGTTAGCTATTTTCACTTACTGCCCAATCTGTAAAAACTTTCGGTGGTTAAGTTAATGACGTACCTCTCGATCTACTGGAAATTCTTCATTTTATTTCAAAATAAAAGCAGGTTTGTATCCAAACAGGAAGTTAAGTATGCAACCAAAGATACTATTAATCCCAATTAACAAAAATCCAGCAATGAATTACAATTACTGAAATAATCATTGTTTGACAGCCCTAATTGAAACTTTTTGACTTCTAAATTTGAGGCAGTCAACTTTTTTTTAAACCTTTTTTTCAAAGTTTGTGCAGGGCATGAAAAATAACTTTCATGTACAGTGTCTTCCATGACAAATAAAGAAAGGTCAGCATCCGTGCAGACTTGTCAAAACACGAGGAGGTTTTAGACGGCACTAGATGTGTGAGAACCTCCAACCAGCACGCCACAGGAGGGAAAGTGTGCGGGAAGAGGGTTGTAGAAGGTGATTTGATAAAAGGAAAGTTGCACAATTTTCTGACTTATTTAAAAAAAAAAAATGTTTATTGCCCTCAGGATTTGATGATTTTGTGTGAGCAAGATGTGATGAATAATGAAGGTTCTACTGGCATTTTCAGCCACAAATAGCAGCACCACTTCTTTAGCCACATCTGATTGTAACCTTAGAGTCAACCTTTTGTCTGTACTCTTTGAAAGTACTCACTTTTCTTGTTAGTATTCATTATATGAATAAGCTTGTAGACAGGATGCAGAGATGAGTTCGTTCTCATGGGCAAACATTGCAGTGGTTAAATTGATTTGTTTGTTCTGGAATCTTTTGCCACTGTGACAAATCCTTTTTTTTTTTTTCTTGCATTGAAAACAATGCTTTACACCACAGCCATCAAACTGGAGGCCATCATCTACCTTTGATCTATTGAGGAAAAACTCTGTCAAATACGTAACACCATGGGAGCGCAATACAGGGAATGTCTCATTCAGAGAAGAAAATGGTTTTGTTTACAAGTAGAAGTAGTGTACGCCTTTATACAGCTGATAACTGTGGCAGACGTCTACAGATCTAAAGAAAAAAAATCCACTGCTAGTTTATAGAGCACAGAGTGTGACATTGATTTTTTTTTTTCCTGCAACGATGTCACAGGAAACATTCCATTTTTGTCTCCAGGGTAAATCGTCCTGACAACCATGATGTGAGATAAAAAAAGACATGAGGCAGACAAACTGGCTGATGGTGCACTTGCTAAGACTGTACAAAGCTGGACCAAAAATGACTGAATGAATGTCTTGTTCTGACGTTCAGAGAGTGCTGTGTGCGCACTGCAAGCCAGGAAAACATGGAAGTATGGAACGCAATATGATGTAACATCTATTGATGCCTGGAAAAATAATCTAGTCTTTGCATGCAGGTGAGGCTTTGTTTTTTAGTATTTTCAGGTAGAGCTCCAGAAAATGGGATAATTTTATTTCAACTGGGACCAGCTGGTCTAAAAACTGCAAAAGATTAAACTGAACACTGACAACAGTGGAAACAGAGAGAGAAAAAATACTCTTTACAGTCCACTCAATTACTTAATCCAAAGCATGCTACTTTGACCTCATAGATCTTTTATAGCTCTTGTGTTTTACTTTAAAAAGTTTTTTACTACATCGTCATGACTGTGATGGATTGGATTGAAGGTCGGCAGTAGCTAAGAAAGCTTTGGTGGTGGTCATTTTTCAGTTACACAACCCCCTGCATCTATTTAAATAGCCTAGATCCCATCTTACTAACACATACGGATGATTGGACATGATGCTTTCCGAACTGCATACAGACATACTAGCTGCATGTAAAACTTATGCACGTACCTGTAACATTTACAGTTTAAATTGTCATTCATGTCAGTTTGGTTAAATTTAGTCAACAGCAAAAAAACTCATTATTTTAGTTAAAGGGTATCAAATTGTGAAAAATCCACTCTTACAGTGTTTCTGAATATAATTTGGGTAACCTGAGTGTCTACAGACCAACAAAATGTGAAATGAACCCATCAAGTCCTTTGATTGTGGTCTGCATAGATCTTACAACACAGAGAAAAATACTCCGTTTGAAATGTGCTCTCCTTGTGACATCACAGTGGGATTCTGGTAAAAAATACCCTCCCCTGGTTTTGCGCAAGTCCGCCTTTTTTATTCTCGCTAGTGAAGGAGTGATGTCTACCGGGAGAACTCAGAGGGGGCTCATTGCATTTAAAGAGACACACACACCAAAACGGAGCATTCTGAGAGAGCTGGTTTATACAGGGTCACAAACCTCCTCTGGTGCTTGATTCATGTTATATTTTAACCAAAGCACAGTACAAATGTTTCATTTAGACCACAGGGGACTGTTTGAAAAGGTGGAAAATGGGGATAATGTGTCCTCTTTAAATGTGTAGAATTTCATTACAATGTTTAAATTCAATTATCTAAATTAATTAAAAACGGTCTACACCAATGGTATATTTTGTTCTTGAGTACTTACATTATTTCTAAGGTTGAACACACTTTCGTTACCATCAAATAATATGATTTAAACAAAACTTCTAAGAACATCTAACATGTATTTTCATGTCTTAGTTTGAGCTATGTGCTATTTGTCCACATGGAGGAGGCAGGCTTTATGATGTTGACTGCAGCCAGTCACCAGGGGGCGTGCAACATTTTTTGGCTGGGCAACTGTTATGTCGTCCACCTTTTAATGCAGTCTTGGAGCTAACCGATGAGAAGCCCTTTTACAGTTACTGTTGACACCGTTCTACACTCTTAAGCCGTTTTCACATATGCACTCCGGATAATATCTAGGTAATTACAGGAGGACCGCTCCGGAGTTTCTCCCACCCTAGCCGTTCACATATGCTCCTCATAGCGGAGGACTTTTCCTGTCAGAGGGGAGGGGAGGGGGGATCGGGGGATTTCCTGAGGTAAGACGTGACGTAAATAAACAATGCGGAAGTAGCGGTCGAAGCAACAGAGTCTGCTGCACAACGTTATAATGAGAATATCCGCCTTTATATCAATGCTATGTGTAATCCAATGGAATGACAACATCCACAAAAGAGAGGAGAACAACATACTGACAAACAGAAAACATAATGCAGCCGTTTAATTAAACAATGAATTAAACGAAACTATGATCATGAACAGGCCTGTTCTGGAAATGTAAGTTACCAGGCATGACTTTGTCTACCACTAGCCACCCTGGATTTTCAAAGAGAACCTTTTATTTTTCACATTCATTATTTTTCCATCCCTTCCCAGATTATTTCTTACATAACACTGATTTCTGAAATTGCCAAACTGGCTCCTTCCCAGTCACTCTTACTCGTATTGTTACTGAGCTTAAACCTACTAATATAATCTGCCCCCTGCTGTCTTTTCCAAAGCCTCATTGTGCAGAAATTCCATCTTTTTGTGACTGACTTTTTCATTTTTCATCCCTATTATTACTTTGGCTGTCTTATCATGTTGCACTATATGCAGCACATAAGTGATTCAAATAAATGGAATCATTATTCAAATATCTCTTTTAGACAGGCTTCCAGTAATGTTTCTGCACATCACATTCACCTGTCACAAGCTAGAATGACGTCTATTCAAACAAGCCCTGCAGGCCATGTTCTTCTGTGTGTGTGTGTGTGTGTGTGTGTGTGTGTGTCCATGTTGTGTGTGGCATTTTGTGTCTTGGCTTATCTGGCTGTGGAGAAAGCTATGAGAGCTCGCTGTGTAATTGAAATGTCATGCGTACAGGAGAGCAGTTTGACTGAACGGGAGCCTTTAGCCATGCCCCAACGAGCCCGCGACAGATGAGCAACAGCTTCCCCAATGAGAAGTGGCATTCCCCGAACCCATTCCTCCTCCTCCGTCCTCCTCCTCCGTCCTCCTCCTCCTCCTCCCTCGTCCGTCAGCCCATCTCGGCTCCTCCGCTCTCTGTGATTCCTCCCTGCCTATCTGCAGTCTAACAGTGATTAACGATTGTGCCTGGTAGTTGCTGAAATATTAAAATAAATGGTCGGCTGAATCAGGGTCTAAAGGAATGCCAGTGCATTTATCATTTTTATCTGAGGCTAAACTATTGTGTTATTGATGGTGGCAGCGGGCTTGCCATTCAGCTGTAGTATTGCAGGTGGCAAGGAAACTCCCGGCATTTGATTGCTGCCAAGCAGGGAGACAACAGAGTATAATTCATGTTCACATAATCCACAGTGATTAATAGGACTCTACTGCATACTATATTCTCAAGCATACACACCCTCTCTTCTCTCGCTTGCAATTTTTCTCATTACTGGTCTCTGCACAAAAGCATAAACCAATGAAGCTGAGGAACCATAATCACATCTCAGCTGGAAATAATGATCCCACTCAAAAAAAAGGATCATTTTTAAATTAGACTCTATTGTTTCATTATATGATGTTTGAAATGAAATCCAAGTATACTTTTGTACTTGATTTTCTACATTTGAAGTGAGCTTCAAATTATTGGAATCATCTTATTTTCATTTTTTTTTCTTTTTATAGAAAATACCAATTTTAAGCCCTAATGTCGTGAAGATAATTCTGTTTTCAGAAACTGTACAACATTTGATAAATCTTTTTTGTTTGGTTCATATAACATGTGGAAATATACTATTTAGTCCTCCTAAGTCTCCTTGTATGTATTAGACATTTCTTTGTCTTGGCAGCGTCATGAAGTTAGAGGTTGGGAAGAAGCCAAATGCTTCAACAATGTTACGAATTTGTAATCCGCAATTCACACGTAGTCCGTGCGCGCCGCGGCCCGTCAGCGCCACGGTTTTGCTCAGTCAGACGGCTCGCGCCCACTCACACTGGATCCGTTTCTGGGACGTCAGCGCAGCGGAGCGCACCCATGACACATCACAGGAGAACTACAAGATCCCGCGGGAATGAAGAGAAAAACATGCAAACAACATGTTGCTTTGTCTTTCTGAGGA
This sequence comes from Labrus mixtus, assembly GCF_963584025.1. Taxonomy (NCBI): domain Eukaryota; kingdom Metazoa; phylum Chordata; class Actinopteri; order Labriformes; family Labridae; genus Labrus; species Labrus mixtus. The sequence continues at coordinate 10,547,685 of NC_083630.1, forward strand.
TGCATTGTTGTTAATTCGGTGCCTGTTTTGACGTAATGTTGATAAAGTGATGAAAAATACGATCGCGAGTCCGTATATTGTGTTTTATTTTGAAATTGACCGGATGCTCTGTGCGTTTCCTTGTCTGACTTCCTGTCCGGGCTGTCATATTCTGTCCAGCTTGACGCGTGCCTGCAGCGTACTCTGGCGAAAACAGACTCGCTGCGTATTTGAAATGGAGCAGAGCGCAGTGCTGTCAGTGGCACGCTCCGGAGACGGACCGCAGCGCGCCCTGTGTGAGCACAATGATTGACTAGAGTGGAAGCTAAGTACAACGTAGTGCGCGGCGCTGACGGACAGCGGCGCGCACAGAGTATGTGTGAATTGGGCTTAAGACACCATTGCTGGGTGGGTGGGACCTGGTCTTTTTGACTTTTGGCAAGCTCTACTTTTGTGAACTTGTTCTTGATCTATCAAGAATCTATCAATCATCCATGCAACCCCTTCTTATAGAGAAAAAAATCATATGACATATTTTTGTAGGCCAATCTAGAAGTAGCATCGCCATGGGGTCTAATGAGAATTCGCCTATGGGATTTATGCATTGGATTTTGAATCATTGCAGAAATATACTCTGTGGCACATACACGTTTCTGAAGCGAAGGCGTTTTGTTCAGCAGGATAATCTTCACAGATCAACACCATTTTTATGATGTTTGAAGCGTTGATGCAGCCGACAGAAGTAAAAAGCTAACGTTATGCTACAAGCGAACTACACCACGGTCGGATGATTGTGACGTCACTAGCGTTATGCTTCAGACGATCTCCGATAAACTAATCCGCATAGCTTAATAAATTGTTTACTAACATAATATTTGCCTTAACCTGAAGATTAAACCTACAGGAGACATCTCCGACTAGTGAGAGAGTTCCCGGCCTCTGTGTCCGGTGTGATGACGTTTAATGTCCCCGACAAACCACTGTAGTCACATTTAGCCACTTGTTAGCAACCGCCTTTTTAAAGAAGGGTGAAAACTTCAAAATTCACAAGTGGGGGTATTACCTAACATAGTTTATGTGGTCTAACAAAACGCCAACATCTCTATAGCTTGTGTTAACCACAGACCTTATTTCAGGCGTCTAACCACAAACCCATTCAAAATCCCCATTGAGTTTTAGACGTTAGAACCCATGGCGCTCAAACGCTAGCTTACTTAGGACTCATTCCTGTGGCGCTCTATAGGAGTGGATCTTGCTGACGTCTGTGAGGGGGGATGTAGAGAAGCAGCTGATAAACCAACAGTTCATCATCTGGAGTCCCACCAAGGAGCCATGCCCTCCATGTTTACACCACCATTGTGTGGTCATTAGGGGTCAACAGGCGTAGGGTGGGCATGTTTAGACATGAGGGAGCATATGTTCAGCCTTAACCAGGTTTGGTAACTGGACCTCTGCAAACAATGTGTGACATGTGGTGTCACACACTGATGGCAGAGGTTGCTTTGTAAAGTGAAGTGACCAACTAAACCCCCTTCATAGACATTCATACGACGCCAGCGAAGTAGCGGTAGTAATTTAGGGTTAAGCGTCTCAAGTGTCCTGCCCAAGGACACATCGGACATGTTGCTGCAGGAGCTGGGGTTCGAACGACCTGCTCTACCAACTGAGCCACAGGTTTAGCCCCTTGTGGTGCCTTAACCATACAAAACATGGCGTAGTCTTAGCGACATCACCCATTGGTTTCGGAAGAGGAAATTTGGAGCCAAATGATGACAAGCCCGTTTTTGAAAATTGCTGACTAAAAGTAACTTTTGGTTAACTGTACAGGAAAAGAGGTGGAGCTGAGGATGGGCCTTTAACTTCCTGGAAGCTGCATTTGGCCCATCTGTCAGTCAGATAAGCCACATCCCTAATTATGCATAACTCTAAGCATTAATATAAACAAAAAAGAGGAATTATACAATAAACACTCCTGTGCAGCATCAATCATACAGACATGAGCAATTCAGACCGTAACCCATCTTTTGAACCAGGCTGTAAACAAGTTCATTTCTGCTGTCAAAATGGGCATCTTAAAGCCCCCTGGAAACTCAAATCTACAAAAGACTTCTATGATATTTAGGATCTATCTTGTCTACATAATATCAAATGTCTTAAAAGTATGACAGATGAGTTCTTTTTTGAGATTTTGTCATTTCATTTTCTGAAACTCTTCTGACAATATGTGTAAAGTGGGCAGGGTTCTGAGATGACCTATTTAATTTCAAACAAATAAAACAAATATACAAGGATGTCCCTCTGCTCATGCTCAGTCTGCCTTCGTGAGTCTAAAGCAACTTCTCACTGCATCGCCTTTTGCTCCACTGCCTGTAATTTATCTGTTTATCTTCTGATCTTCTCATACAGCATCTATCTGATCTATCGATCTGATCTCTTTGCCTCTCCACCACCCCTCTCTCTCCCTCCGCTCGTTGCTCTTTCATACTACTGTGTGTCGTTTCTGGCTGCACATCCTCCGGTGAAGATGACAGCTTGTCATGGGATGGATCTTGAGAAACAGAGGGCTCTGTTTTGATGAGCCGTGGCAGAGTTGTGCAACAGCACTCCAGTATATGCTGTGTCCATTCCCCCCAAGACCAGTTAACCAGTTTTGCCCAGAAAACTCTGAGGCTTTGCCAAATGTCTTCGTCTAACACCCAGAGCCGTGTCCTGCTACCCCGCACATCAGCTTCTCTGTGCCTGTCCACTGAAAGCAAACAGAAGGGCGAGACTCACGCCCCCCGCTGTCTGTCCCTTGCAGTTCTTCATTTCACAGCTCACAGTGAATCTCCCTGACTCTTCCAATACTTCCTGCAATGTTTGAAACTGATCAACCTCTAAAAAATCTCTAAGATTACTGTTGGCACCGTTTCTACCATCCAGTACAAAGAAACAAATACATTTGTCCCTGCTCCTGAGCAACAGAAGACAATCCTACAGCTCTGATAAAGCATAAGAGAAGAACTGTGCAGAGGTTATCAATAAGATCTAATCATGCCCAGTTATGATGAAATTAAACACACATATATTTAGTCTCCTCTTACGATTATGCGTGCATGGCCTATAAGTACAGTTCTAATCTTCACCTTGTTTTAACAGTGGCAGAAAGCATTTATGTAATGTTGTGATGCAGTAGCTCAGTCAGTAGGGATTTGGGTTGGGAACCGGAGGGTCGCTGTAGTGCGGATCAAATCTGGAAATTGGTCTTGTAGCTGGAGAGTGCCAGTTCACTTCCTGAGCACTGCCAATGTGCCAAACCCCCCCCCCCCCCCCCCCCAACTCAGGAGCCCTCACTCTGACATATCTCCATTTTAGTGCATGTCCATAGGATGTGTGTGTAGCATGTTCTATAACAGAATTATAAGCATTACATCGTCACAATGACATTTGGCCTGTTACATTCTGCAATCAGTAAGCCTTTTTTTTATTTTCAAGTTGGATTCAAGTGCATTAAATGTTGAGCCAAGAGCTATATTGGTTCCTATACAGGATACAGGGAACTACAGAATGCCTTAACACAATCCTTTCAGCAGCCAAAACTCAAAATAGAAAGTAACTCATTGTGGATTAACTCTGCCATAATTAAGAGGGCACATTTTCAAGCTTGAATTATCTACTCTGAATATCAATGCAGGTTTAAACAGAGGTTAGAAACCAAATATTTGGCACTGCGCTAAATCTTCCCCGCAGGAAAACCAAGCAGCTTGTGGCCTCCAGTTGTTTGACAGTTTTACACCATGAAGTCAATTGTGAAAGCTGTAATCTAAATTGTTGACCATTTAGTTTTGGGAATTATCCCAGCTGGCATCTCTCAAGTATTATTTCTGCATTGAAGAAACCCCAGATATCTCCCACTCCGATCAATGCCCACTGTGCATTCAATCATAAGCATGTGTCCATTCCACTCACGGCACAAAGCAATTACAAATGGCTGCGAGTGGCGTCAGACAGAGAGGAGCTGTTGTGGCGGCCGTTGCGAATGCATTCACTTTTAAGCTCAAATTAATGGACCCCTTGGCTCGATAGAAATTATGTCTTGTAATGTATTTTCATAATAACCTCTCATGAGCTGGATCCCGAGACATCTTATTTGGCAAACATTGCTGGTAGCCTGAAGGCCGATAAGACCAGAGGGATAATACAAAAGGAGGTAACGATCTGAGTTTCTAAAGCACTACAGTGACTGACAAGTAGGGATGAAAAGAGAACAGCAGGAATTCTAATGGGTTTGGTTCGACTGGTGCCACCTTCAGGCAAGTTTCCATTTTGTACAGAACTTTCATGTGAAAATCTAACAAATTCCCATGAAATTCACTGAGTACTTTCATGTGCCTCTGACGGGTTCTTTCCTTTTTGTTGCCCAGATGACAAATGATCCACTCTGCACACCACTTCAACTAATAACCATCAGAACTGGCATGAATGTCACAGCCATTCCATGTTTGCCAATCTTACATTCACTGGCATACAAAGTGTTGGCCGACTGTTGCTAAAAAAAGCCACTTTTTGAAACATTTTGTTTGTGTCCATTTTTGCAACCCCCGTGTCATATCCTTTTACTGTTAATGCATTGGTAGTGTTTTCTTCAAAGACTGTAAATAATAATGGAAAAAGCCTGATCGACGTCACACATATGTTAATGCAAGGGAGCTTTGGAGTCCCATGGAGGGAGTCACCATGCTGGAAATTCTGTCTTTACCTAAATTTGAGTCAACCTCACAGAAAGCTGGAGCCGTGGCGGATTTTAAGCCTCTTGACTAACTGTTAACATCGCACCCACCTGTCAATCAGGTCAACTACGCGCTTAATTGGCCAAAGCTTATCCCTTATAAAAATAGAAACTGATGAGTTATCAAAAAATTGGCCCCTGTGTACAGTGTGTGTACTCATCGAGACAAGAGCTAATTAGACCTATGCGGTCTTTTGAACCAGGCTTTTTTGAATGGGGTGTATATGTGACTTTCACTGCTTCTGCAGCCAGCCTCAAGTGGACACTGGACAAACTGCAGGATGTTGCACTTCTGCATTGGCTTCAGTTTTCAACAGCATAGGTGGTAAAGCCCGAGCCGGCAGGACAGAGCATCTGGATGTTTAAGTGTGTGTGAGTATGTGAAGCTAGCGTTGTGTGCACACAAGCCATGCCACTTGCACTTCTGCAACAATATTAAACCTAACACTCACCAATATTACACCCTTAGTATCAGTATAGCAGGATCCCATCTGTAAGTGGCTTGTCTGAATCTTCTCAATGAGAAATTGGGATGCTCAATATCACTTCATTATACACTGACTAACCCCAACCCTTAAACACAACTATATAATTGTAATACATTTTATTCCTTGATGTGTTATTTTTTTTTCCCTATTGTAGGTCATAAAGAGAAGTCAGGATTAATTTTAATGTTTTACATAATGACTTTATACAGTAGGTTTTGGTGCAAAAATGATTTAAGTTATGGTTTGTTTATTCCTTTTGTGATGGAATTCTACATTATTTGATCTTATAAGGATGCAGCTGCTATTTGGCCGCAGAGGAATTCACACAATTTCCTGAACCGAGTTACAGTCGTATTGTAGCATTGCACATTCTGGGAAAATGACTGGAGAAGAAAAAAAAACACAGCATCACAGCATATCTGAATTGATGGAGGAAGAATGCAGCCTTCACTGAACCTGTTCGTCTCTGCACAGCCGCATAATTGCAGGGCTTAAACATATTGTAAAGCAATATACTGTTATGTCAATATACAGCAGGCCAAATATGATTATAAAAAGCAAACTATATAGTTATATACAGCAGTCTAAATATTAGGCACTGAACCACAGATGTTAAAATGTAACACCTACTGTCAATACTGTTTTCGGCTTAAAGTAGCCTGGTGTTCTTCAAAAGGTAAAGATGTCTGGTATTGACATGGATTTATATTTACAGAGACACTGAAGTTTAAAGTACATCCACACTATTATTGTTCTACTCTCAGAAGCAATAGTGATGCTGCATTTGGGTGGTCATTGGCTTAATGAACCAAAAAAAGATAAAATTTAAGATTTTAGTCATAGTATCCGCATGTTTAAAGCTTTGGTACATTATGTCTTTTTTTTACAAGACCGTACCAAGCACCTTCCTCCGATGCTGAAAAAAAACAATGCAGAAGTGCAAATAACTGCAGTTCCTCAAGAGTCCACTTGAGGCTGGGGGCAAAAGACCTGGAAGTCACATACATAACCATTTTAAAATGCCATTTTTCATTAACAGCCTGATTGGAAATACTATATTGATCTAAATACTTCATGTCCTCATTCCCACCTATGTAGGGGGTTCATTTTGCTCCTCCATTCTGATTTCATGTAGGATAAGAGTTGTGCATAACAAGGGGCTGACATGACTGCAAGCAGGCACGTTGTAGCTGTTTGTCAGGAGGTTGAAGGCCTGCCTCATTTTGCATCAAACTAGGCTGACCAAAAGTTAGGGTTGACAGCATTTTCAATATGGCAACCGCCGTCACTGGGCTTCAAAACACTCCTTAAGTATCCAATGGGTGACGTCACTGAGTCCACATGTTTTATACATGCCACGGTTTGTACATATGAGCAAGTCTACTTGTACAACAACAACATGTACAAGACTCTTCTTAATTTTGACTAATGGTGGTTGTGAAGACAATGTTTAAAACTGTATGTTGTTTCTTTCGAAAAAATGCATTACAACATAAAAAAAAACTTTTAGAAAAGAGCCAAAGAAAAACAGAATGGACCCTTTTAATGAATGTTACTCAGTTGAGGTCAGAAAAAAAGTCAAAGTAAAATATTTTTAACTGACCTTCAATAGTGATAGGGATTGTACATTTTTGTTGATATGGATACCATTATAACGACTGCTTAACGATCCTGGTCTTTTACCGATACCACTATCAGTACACATTATTTGGTATACAGACCAGACAACATCATGTTTTAAACACAACTGGTATATCTATTATGTATTGCTTGAAGAACAAAAACATTTCTCCTGCAAAAACACTACATTCAATCAAGTTTCTAGCCAAAACACAAATTTCCATTTTGTTGATGTTACATTTGAACACACCGTGATGATGTTTTATTAACCTTTTACTGACATTTTATAAATCCGACCTTGAACACCTCATAATGTCACCTCGTTTATTTAGCTAACTAGCTTTTCTCCTGCCAATGTTAACACTGAATTACTTTAATAACTAACAGGACATGTTGCAAAAAACATGCTGGGTGGGTTTATGATTGCAGCTTTGTGTGGAGAAGGATGATGACTGTCCCTCAGTAGCAGTAGCAATACTTGATAGATCAAAGGAGCTGCTTTTTGTTTTAATTTGATTGACAATGCTGGTGCGCTTTTGGCCTCACAATTCAATTTTATTTGAAAACTTTGAAGTAGCAGCTTTGTACGTTTGTGCACCAGTGATTTTATCTAAAAGACCCGCATTGAGATATAACCTAACGTTGGGGGGACCAATGACACTTGATAGCAGTATCGTCAAACTCAAACATGATCGATTTCCGGGTTTTGAAGGATGTAGACTAAGGTCTTTATGAAACCGAGTTTCGATCCATATCCCTAATCTTCCCATCATCTTTAATGAATATGAATCCTTCATAATAGTTGTGTCAGACCTGCTCTTTTTAATTATGTTACAAATTAGCTCCTATTTGTAACAAGCAGAAGGAGCAAACAAACTTCACTGTTTTAAGTGCTTTATTTTTTTTTAACACTCCCAACATGGGAAATAAAATCCTGCCTTAGCTGCATTGGAGCCAGTGAGCCAGGTGCTCGTCATTGGCCACATAGAAACATAGGTTAGTTAATTGAACACACCAATCAGGACAACCTCAGGGTTGTCACAAGTATCATAGAAATAACTAACGAGACAAGGAAATGTTTCAGACTGCAGTGAGAATGTGTTCTATAGAAGCCGTTTGGAAACATTTTCTCTTTCAGCAACACAAACGATCAAGCAAAAAAAAGGGTGTCAAGGTACTGTTTGAAGTCTTGGCATGTATGGACTAAAACTTGAGGGTGGTCCAATTAGCCTCCATCATGAATATAAAATCAAAATAAATTCTGGTAACGCAGATGAAAAAAACAGCAGGCCTGACTTCAATCCTAGAACCTCCTTGCTGCGGGGCTACGGAGTACACCGCTGATCCACCCTCGCACTGTAGTCTATAGATTTAAAAAATAAATGCAAAAATCCATTGGATCTGAGTGAATTACCTCTCAGTCTGTGCTTAATAATAACTGTAACCTCAGCCAAAGAGAATCCGCCTGTTCACTCTCATTTGCTCCCATTGTACTGCAGAGCCAATGCCCGCCAGCTCCAATCCAATTAGCAACAGTGGCAACTCTCCCCCTCTGCCCATTAATATGCTTTCTCAACTTTTTGTGGGATTAGAGAGGAGGCTAGACTGTGAAATAAGGGAGTGGAGGCTGTGAGGTGTTGTGGGATCAACTGACGAACAGTTAGGCTGCAGTAGGCCCAACACCTGTCCTGATGTGAACCGGCTATCTCAGGGCGATATAAATACATTTGCATTGGTGAAAAAGGGTGTACGGTAACCTGTATTGTCATGACAACAGCTTTTATCCAGACTTGTGGAGTCCAACAAATCCCTTACCAAAGTGATAAATGCACTAGTGTCTGCAAAGAGGAAAACCTGCTGACATATACAAACGTGTTAGCTCAGGGATACATGTATTAACAAAAGTGATAGACTGAACATTGTAGATCACCTAAACATCCCAAAGTGTGTTTACATCCACTATAGCCAATAAAAGATAGTTTAGTCATTTAAAAGATTGCATAGTGCATATGACAATGGAAAGCATGACACAATGGATGGATGGATGGATGGAAAGATAGAGTACCTAAATTGACCTTGTATGCTAAATGCCTTGTGACAACTTTTCAACCTTTTCAACAGACATTTCAAAGAGTCAGTGTATTTTTAAGACTCAAAATCAAAATACTGGCAACCTTTGGAGTTGAAAAATGCAGCCAATATGGACGTGTTAAAAGCTGCAGTTCTTAATGGGTCCACATGAGGCTGGCTTCAAAACCCCAAAAGCCCCATTAACACCCATGTAAAATGCAATGTTTTTATTAGCAGAATTAAACATGTTTAAGGCCTTGTATTAAAAAAATGGTCTGAATAGTTTGATTATTTAAGGGTAAAATTGAATTATTTTTACATCTGTTTTTTACCATGTTAAGCAGACAGTTATGCATACACTTAAACAATCTGGGGTATGGATGTTGCAGCTGTTTGCCAGGAGGCTTAAGTCCCGCCTTAACTCCACCTCGTGCATGTTGTCTCTGGCATCACACGGCTTCAGAAGGCTTCTTCTGAGACCAATGGGTAGAACTTGAACGTAGTTTCAATGATGTCATGTATTGTTAAATAGTTTGCTATCATGCATCTATCTACCTGACAAATTCAATCAAATCATAGTTTAATAGCAGTTCATTCACTATAAAGGTGTAACAGTGATGTAGCATACTTGGCCGCTATTTCTTTTTTATTCCCTTCTAGGAAAAAAGACTTCTTTCTCAATCTCTTTTTGATAGACAGGCCTATGCTCACAAGCAGTCTTTGCCCTTTCTTAAAAGGCCCATGTTTTTGGTGTTCTTGGAGGAATATTTTTTCACAACATGAAGTGATGTACAAGACTGGTACAGTGAGAGGGAAAGAGAGATGAAACATTTAAAGAAATACCCAAACATGAACCTGGCAGAAGCTTGTAGCTTAATGGTGCACTATGTAGATTTGGTAGAGAAATGTGAAAGTTGGAGAAGTGGACAGATTAAGTGATATATGTACATAACTCTATACGCAAACTGTTATCTGAGGAAAATCTGGTCCCTGAAAAACTGTTTGAAGATAAGATGCTATGTAAGAAGTTATGGTGGGGCGCCCGAAACAGTGACACCATAACTCTCCTGGTAGCTTTTTAGCTCCAGTGTCCCAGGGACCCCGCATTCTTTTCTTTGAATAGTTTGTGTATTTAGTTCAGAAAATATAGTATGGAATTGTTTCAATTCTCCAACTTTCAAATTTCACTACCAAATCTACATAGTGCCCCTTTAAGGCGAATATAGCCGGGCCCAAAACCAGTGAATGAATTCATACATAACAGGTTTGGCTCCATTTGTAATTTTAGTATTTGCTTGTTTGTAATAAAGCTGACTAACGGTAAAGCATTGACTGGAAGTTGTTGCGTTCTTTTAAAAGAAGATTTCGGATTTCTTTATTAATCACTCAAAAAAACATGAAACCAAGCGCATCACCAGCACCTCCAGCAAAACCAATGGCAGCCCAAGAACATGGTCAGACTCTTTGCCGATGCCAGAAAGCGAGCAGGGAGCTAACAATTAGCAGGGGAAGAAGCCATCAGTAAGACTGAACACCAGAGAAGAGAAGGAGGAAGCAGGCACTAAAAGTACTGGAGCCACAGGTTGAATTTGACCCCGGGCACGTACACCAACCACTATGCTACTAGAGTGCCAAAACACCATGTTCTCATACACAACCCTAGAAGCCATTGCAGCCTATTTGTATAGTGGTACTTCATTATATATGGAGAGAGCATTACTCAGGACTAATACTTTGAGCTAAGACTGATACAACACTGTCTCTTTTTAGCTATTTCATTTTGCATGAATAATAATACTGAAACCAGACAAGAATACACAGAGCACAGTAACCCCGCCCGTTCTCTGCCTTGTTGCTTCATGTCTGTTCAAGTGAACCAGGCTTTTTCAGATCACCAAAGTCTCTATAACTTTGCCCTAACTTTGAACACAACTCTCCTGAGTGCCGCCTTGAAGAGGAAACATGGGAGCTAAAGTCGAAGGCGCTGTGTGTTTTAGTACCACATCAAAGACAAAGCACTGACCTTTCAAAGAGTTTAATTTCAAAAGTGAACATCGTAGTGTATGGTCAAAAATGTTAAAGAAGCTTCACAGACATTGTCTTATTCTGTTAAAACAACAAGGGCTTGCTAGTGAGGAAAGAGTGACCCCTACACAAAACTTTTCAGCTTTTTATTTCAGAAATGACAGACCTGGACAACAAGTAAGCATACCAGCAATGCTGTATGAGTAAAGAAGACTATTCCTCTAAGCACTAGGGTTCTAATATTACAACTTTACCTTTAGCTTGTTATGATTAGATTCCGAAACTAGGTCACAGGTTTTCTTGCTCGTCAGAAGCTATTGACTGCACTTGTGATGTTCTCCCTCAACTGATGGCTGATGACGAGAGTGGCAGCGAGCTACGTTAAAGCACTTTTTTTTTTTTTTTTTACCTTGAGGTCAAGTGAATGCTTTACTATACATAATGTGCATAATACAAAATAGAAACACATTGAGCTTAAACTTGTCTATGTAAATTGTCAAAATCACTGCAACAAATTTCTTTGTTATTTGAATAAATATATTTTTCTTAAATGAGGGACTAGTCACATTGCTCTAGTTTTGATTCCTGCAATCGGACTGTCGTCCCCACAACCACCGCCGTCCTCATTCATGCATGGTCTGCTGCGACCTGAAATCATGCCTGCATATTATCCCATATGCTCCTTTGTAAAGCGTCTCGAGATAACACTTGTTATGAATTGGCGCTTTACAAAAAATTATTGATTTATGTCTATCTATTGCATTAAATAAGAGTGACTTATTTCCCATCATTGAATACAAGTCCTGTGCAGATGTCAATATATTGCAGCCAGTACTATGTGTGGTGCTGAACTACAGAGCATCTTGAATCAGACTTTCAAAAATGAATTATAGCCGGGGTTGCTTGTTCTCACTATTGCTGTGCATTTTTCCTCTCAAGTGTTCCGCCTTTGTGCTCACATCCTCCACCATATTTTTTTTTAAAGCGCTTATAAATCACAAGGTTAAAGAGCAAATAAACAAACTCACAGTTAAGACAGAAAATCATTGTTGCTCTGTTCTCTGTGGGTTTACCTCGGCACTAACATATCTGCTCTGACACACTGACCTATACTAACATCAAATGTGTTCCACCCATGGGCCCAGCTATGATACAAAGCAACTGCTGTGTTGTCCTTGATAAAAACAAAAAGAGGCAACTCGCTACAGGTCCCTGAGTCTGAGATCAGTCGCCATGATTAGACTCACCTTACAGAGAAACATGTAGGGGATGGGAAAGTTATCACCAGAAAGACCTCAGATCACTTTTTGAGCAAGAAAAAAGAAATGGATATAAAACAAATATGTGTCCTCTACCAGATAATATGATCTCAGATTCAACTTTTTTGTGACAAAGATAGTATTAATGTTATGGAGATCAAATCAAAGTCTTTTAAAAAAAAGGAACAAAGCAGTAAAAATAAGTTCATCGGAGATTTCATCACTGACAATTGGCCCAAAATCATTCCCTTCTCACTTTGCTTTAGTATCTGCAATTCAAACATTCAATATATGAACCTACTTTTCAGCACCTGTCCTGAATGTATGAATATTCACTTTACTTAAGTTTGTTAGTTCAAAAACTTGTCTGGCATCATCTCTGTATATGAATGCAATGAGTGTTTGATGAATACTTTTGAAAGCATAGAACCCAATGTAGATTTTGTCCAATTGAAAAACTCCGGCACATATTTGATTTCTGAGCATCTAATAAAAATAGAAGTCCAATGCTTTTAAACCATGGGCACCATTACAACATGAATCTGAATTAGGCTCCCAAAATCTAATGGGTACTAATGGGTTTCAGAATTGCTCCAGGTCATCTCTCCAGACAGCAGCTGTGAGATGAGCTGTAATAGCAGTAACATTTACCTTGGGCTCAAATGCATTGGGTCCAAGTGAGTCCAATTCAAAGAGCACATTTTCATATTTCAAATATTCAAAATGTCTGGCATTATAATGGAAATGATTGCTTCAGTTATATTGCTTTTTTTATGCCACCTAACTCCACTGACAAATACATTTTAAAGCCATTTTCACGTATGCGCTCCTGAAATTTATGGAATTTTTTAAGCAGAGTGCCCTTGACATGTTCTTGTTTTGCTTGTCTACACATACACCTCACAACAGGAGACTATCCCTGTTGGACAGGAGGGAGGGATCTCAAGAGGCAAAAAGACTGGCACGCAAGTGGTTGATGAAGCAAAAGATTCCGACACGAATGACAATTTTTACCTTGATATCAATGCTTTGTGTAGTTCGACACATTGGTGTCATTTTGTGCACCAGTTGCAGGATATAAATGTCACTACTTGCTCATGGTGAATTTTCCTTAATATTTTGTGTTGCATTATCACATCAGCTCACCCTGAATTCATGCTGAAAATGTACTAGTGAGCTTGCAGGAAAAAAATCCTGTTACGGTCAGAGAAACATTTTGCTGTTTTTTTTAAAACCTTTTTTTTCCTTTAATTTAAACAGGACAGTGGACAGAGTCGTAATGGGTGAGAGAGGGGGTGGGGAACGTCATGCATGAAAGGAGCCACATGTCCGACCCAAACCCGCGGCGCCCGCTTCGCTATGTACATGGGATGCTACCTAGCTGCTTGGCCATCTGCTCCCCAATTCTGATGTTTCACCCTGAACATTTCTGGGAGTTTTCAAGAGTGCTGTACAAGTGTGCAAGCAGCATTACATTTCAGAACATGAAAGTTGTTTGTCTACAACTGCCTGAATGAGTATGTTTAACTTGTAACATTTAGCTAATATACAACACAACACAGAAATACTGGATGAGGCAGAAGTAGTCCATAGATCCTCTGTGAGTAGATTGCCCGGTTAAGCAATCTACTGGGGCAACTCCAAAACCTTAGGACCAAGGTTTCAAAAAATACAATTTTAACTTTCATATGAAATATATTCTTAAAAGGTTTCATTCTAAGTGAAGGGGGGAAATAGCAGTCTAACTGACAGATGGTAACCTCTATGAACTTATCGTGATAACATTTTCATTTCTTATACTGATCAGTCTTCAAGCTCAACCAGCACTGAGGAAGCAGCAATAACAAACTAGGGTTTGAGCATTCCTGGAGGGTTGGGGAGAGGCCGTCAGCTTCCAAAAAGCCTGCAGTCACAGTTGGAGATGGATAGGAGTCACTTCAGATCACCTTGAGTGATGTGGCCACGGGCAACAAGTTTGACTGCGCTGAATGATCCAGGAAGAGGTGAAGGGCATGGTGATACGTTGCATTCAATGTGCATTATTTGTTCTCTTTACTGAGACAGCATTGAAGTGAAGATGGAGCATCTACCTCAGGCGTGATGGATGTGTTTATCTGTGTTTATTCTCCTTCCAGTGGATACAGGCTGAAGCTGTATTGAAGCAATTCTTTGCCAACATTAAGACTGTAACACATCATCGTTAGCAGATGGATATTAGGCAGCACAAAATGTTCGAAGATCAAACCATCATTCATGTACATGTGCACTTTTAAACATAACATTCTTGGCATGTATCTTTAAATTACTGTTTTTTCTATCTACTTATAGCGAAGAAACTGGCCAGTCAACCTGAAACAAAACAGTGTGTTATTTTTAAATTTGATATAAAAATCAATGACGGCTCATGTTCTTGCTCTGCCTTAAAACCTCAAATGCCTGCACATCCAGCTAAGCCTCTGGAGAGTGACAGTGTAGTCTTTAGAGAGCATTTATATCATTAAATATTGATAAATAATAAAACCAGGCCTCAGACTGAGAAACGTGCATGACAGCACTTTAGCGTTTAGTGAGTCCAGCCAAGCTTTCTCACATGGGGATCGAGCTGAGTCAGGCTGCTCTCAGCCACACGGTAATCCCCTCGGTATTGTTCAAATCAAGGCTGAACGTTGTGCTCATCCCTGTGCTCAAGAAATGGGCAAGGTGGTCCTCTCTGACAGAGCGAGAGAGAGGAGGTGAAGGGTGGGGATGGGGGATTCCCTTGGCAGTCATTTCCTGCAGGGAAGACACCTAGAGCACATCCATCATTGCCTGGATGGCTGAGATTTTTTAGATAAAGATGGGATGTCATTGGAACCTGGACAGATAGCTTTGTTGCATATAATCCCCCCTCTCTGTCCCCCCATTTTTCCTGTACTTGTCTCAATTGTGGAGTATGGGCAAAACAAGTCAAGAACAAGTCGTTCTTAGAGAAGAGAGCAGTAAATAAAGGAAACCAAATAACTCTTCTTTGTCACCCCAGCACCTGCATTTTGTGTTGCATTCATAAAGAATAATGTCTGTTTTAAGGAAACTTTACGTATCTGTTTTAAGGTCTTTTTTCTTCCTTTTGAAAATGTAGCTAATGCAAAACAGTCCGTTTGGTTCATTTTCACATTTTTGGAAAAATATCTGGGCTAATTCTTAGTGAGTGCGATGTTAGAAGTGTGTAACCCTGACAGGATGAGCAGAACCACATCAAGAGGGGTCTCACCCTGTATGGGTTCTACGGGCGGCGATTCTAGAGTCTGTTGGGGCCCTAGGCAAACATTAATCGGGGGCCCCTCCAACCAATATTATATCTACCCGTGTCCTGACGCTCTTCCTCTTTCTTTTTTTTTTAACACAGGAGTAATACATGAGATGCTAAGCAGGGCAAAAAGAGTGAGTGCTGTCAGATGGGGACCCATTTGGGAGGTTTCCTACTGTCGTTGCAAAATTTGCACATTTTGAGGTAGTGCTGTGTTTTCAAATTCGTCAGCCCCCCGGGACTCCAAGCAGTAGCCTGCCTTGCCTGTTGAAAGGAGCTCCTCTGGGTTCTACTGATATAGTACAACCCGCTTACTTTACATTTTCCTGCTTTTTACGATGCGTCTTACTTCACAAACAATACTGATCTGGATTTTATTAATTGATTCAAACATTTTGTATTTATTCTGCCAAACAAAATTGTCTCCAACTCTTTGGCTTTCTTACATTTAGCAACCCTATAGCTGTTTATACTCACATAAAGCTGAACATTTCCAGTGACAGTTAAGTGAGACAAGGTGGACAGGTCTGTATGAATCAGCAAAAAAACGGAATATGAGCCATATCTTATACTAGTCTGTTATGTTTACTTCATGTGCCATCTTCAGTTTTGTATAATTCAATTTATTTCCATCTTTTATCATCTTGTCACTGCTATTTTCTTCTCCTTTCTCTTTTCCCCCCACAGTGAACAGACATACATCAACCCAACTTCTTTCTGTGTTGGTATGATTAGGCTTACAGATGCGATTAGAGCTGCATCCCTAGCAACTGTCTGCAGATAGTAACGTCCTCGTCTTCCTAACAGTGGCGTGCTAACAAGGGATAGCAAAACGTTGCATTGTGTAACTGGCCAATTGGAAGTATTTAACACATCTGTGCCATAAGGTAACACAATACCTCAACTTTGACCATTCATGACGACCGAGGG
The DNA here is from genome assembly GCF_963584025.1 of Labrus mixtus. Lineage (NCBI taxonomy): Eukaryota > Metazoa > Chordata > Actinopteri > Labriformes > Labridae > Labrus > Labrus mixtus. The sequence goes on from NC_083630.1 coordinate 10,564,110, forward strand.
TCCAGCTGTTGAAAAGGTTTAATATGTTTTAAAAATGATCTTCTAACAAAGACTAGGTAATTCAGCTCACTTCCTAGTTGTTCAAAAAAATAAAAATAAAGCCTGATCCAGATACAGACTTTTAACGATTACAAGTCCAGATTACCAGTTTTTTTGAAAGAGGAATTAATGTTTGATAAGGTGCTTTTGTGAAATATTTATGATTAAAAAACCTTTATATGGGGCGCTGGTGGTGCAGTGGTTAGTGCGTGCGCCCCATGTATGGAGGCTGTCGTCTCAAGCGGGGCGGCCCGGGTTCACGTCCCACCTGTCTCTTCTTTCCCGCATGTCATTCCCCACTCTCTCGCTCCCTGATTTCCGACTCTATCCACTGTCCATTAAAGGCACAAAAAGCCCAAAAATAAATCTTTAAAAAAAACCTTTATAACCCTCAATAGTACGTCAACTACTTTGTGGCTGAAGGAAAACAGCTTTGTGGTGCAAAATAAATTTCACAAGATCTCTTAAAATATTAACTATCTTGTAATAATGTTGATTTGTTTCAGTTGATTTTAAAGCAGTCTGAATCCAGCCCTCTGCTGGGATCAGGAGGATCCTTATTTTCCTGTTACAATCAGACCCTGATTGTATGTGGTTTGCTATTCATCCTGTGTTTTCCACGTGGCTATAGGTGGAGTGTAGGCAATGGTCGTCAGGCTGACTCAGCACACCTGATCTCACCTAGCTCACCTACATTTAAGTTGCCTGCAGACCTTGCATCGTCTCAAATCCACAACATGTGACACCCTGAGCGCACGTCGGCTTGCCGCCTGAACATTTTCACTTTTGAGTTTTGTGTTTGACACAGATCGTCTCATATTCGCCTTTACACTCTGGACACTACTGATAATATGGAGTTCTACACTACCAAAATATATGATTTAACTGCGGAAGGCTTAAGCCAGGGCTAATGGAGATCTGAATAAATGAAATAAAATTTGATTCTCCTCCTTTGTCCCAAGTAGGAGCCTGCATTTTTCCACCCATCCCCTCAGGGATGTAAAGAGTACAAAGATTGTGCTCCAGTAAAAGTACAGTTACTTTGATAAGTACTTCATTTTTTTAGTTTACACAATCCTCTTCGTCTGCTGATTGTTTCCCGCTCACTTCAGCCCATCCTCTCCTATCGGGTCAAGTTATTTCCTCACATGGCTCAGACCTGTTGTGACAAATGAACATACTACAACTAGTGCTGCTTGTTCTTTGAATTGGATATCATTTTCTGTCCTAGTTTTCAATGACTAAGGACATGAGTGATGGTGCCTGACTTTATTTTTGGGCACAATGCCAAAACTCATTTTAGAGCGTAAAAGAGATTCTGATACTGTTCCAAATAATGTCAGATAATACACTGGTAAAATCCAGCTGCCTGGAATCCCTGCAACTTCTTTGTTCTAAACAATTTTGTATTGGATTATCCGAAAGATTGCTTTTCTTGCATCTCTTATGCAATATTTTGCAGTGTATGTCAACTGACGTCTGTCATGCCGAAGGATCAGTAATGTGAGCATCTTATACGACTGCAGATGGCTTTACTTTGGAGGCAGTTGAACATACCTTAATGTTAAGGTCCTGAGTGAGCCATTCATCCATATAACACTAAATAATATTTAAAAAAAACTAAATTAGAGAACATAAGACATGTTACGGCTGGTGGTGCAGTGGTTAGCGCTGTTGCCTCACAGTGAGGAGGTTCCTGGTTTGAATCCCCGTCTGACAGGAGCCTCTCTGTGTGGAGTTTGCGTGTTCTCCCCGTGCATGTGTGGGTTCTCCAGCTTGCTCATTAGATTAACTTGTGACTCTGTGTGAGTGTGGCTGGTTGTCTGTCTCTGTGTGTCAGCCCTGTGATTGATTGACTGGCGATCAGTCCAGGGTGTACCTCGTCTCTTGCCCAATGACAGCTGTAAATGACTCCAGCCCCTTCGACCCCGAACAAGCAAAGTGGAATAGATTATGGATGGTTGGATGAAGACACATTATGTTCATATTTGAAGGAAGCTAACACTTCCTAAGTGACAGACACATCACAATATTTATCTCATTTACAGAGGAAAGAGCTTGAGGTCGTCGGAAACTCGGCTGGTTACAAATTCTTTAATAGAAAAGAGAAATTAACACACGTTTAAAACCAGCATGGTAGCATTATGTGTTCTCCCACTGCTTCATCATACACTCAGTTTGTTCCAAACACTCTTTAGCTTTGCCAGCTAAATTCACACAAAAAAAACCATAATCCTTATTCAAAGTGGATTAGGGGGAAATGCTGCTCATACACTGAAACCTATTGGATTCAGTTTACCACAGTTTAGTATTACTGTCCACTTACCATTGTGGTGTTGAAGTGGTGATGTTAACAACATGGAGGGAATTTATTTTTTGCTTGTAAGACAGAATCCCGAACTTCACACACTAACTTTCTGTTAAATCCAGTAAATACACTCCAACCACATGACATCGTACAAACAGTTTTAATGTATTTATGTTTCTTATTCAAGCCACAGCGAAGGAACATTCTTTTTGTGTTAATCTTCGTTAAAAGATATTTCTCATCTCTTTGCTGGTTGACCTGCTTTAGCTTTACAGTCAAACTTACAATAGATCTTTGCTGTGGAAAATGTCAATTAAGGCTTTTACAGAAGTGTGCTGGAAACACAAGACTGTATAAAACATCTACATACTCTCAGTGATGTCACCCATGGGTCTCTGAAGCACATTTTTGAAGCCCAACGATAGTGGTCGCCATACAAAGCTATCTCAACCAAACTTTTGGTCAACCTAGCAACAGGCAAAGATCAGGTAGATCTTTAGCCTATTGAGAAAAAACTACAACACACCTGCCTGTCAGTCAAATCAGCCATGCCCCTTTTTTATGCACAACTGTTATCCTTAATAAAATGTAACATAAAAAATTGACATTTTAAAAGACTTTCTGGGCCTGTATTCACAAACAGTTGTGAGAATCCTCTCAGAGAGCGCCTATCTTAGCTTAAAAAATCCTAGCAGGGAACCTTACACTAGGAATGATTTAGGAACAATCTCAGAGCAACTCTGAGCAAGGAAGAGACAGAAACTTGTATCTCAGTGAGAAGGCGTGGTCGACCCCGTTACTAGGTAAGACATTTTTTCAGAAGCTGTAATTGGTTTATCCCAAAAAATTGAGACAAAAAGTCAAACATTTACTCTAGTCCATAGAATATATATATGAACTATAAGATGTTTGAAATCACATGCTCACTTGTGCAGCAGCTTCTTCACATGCTGGTAGTTCCAACAGCAGGTAATGGGTCTTAATCAGTGATTGGATGCACCTGTGGAGGAAACCACATGTAGAGAAACTCAACATGAATGTCTCACTTTGTACTGAAAAAAAGTCGTAGATGGATTGAAATGTCTGCATTAATCATTTTTGTCCATTCACTATGACCGCAAAAAGAGTATTCCTCTTGTCCTGTTGGGAGAACATTTCTTCATTTTCTCCTCAGCTTGAGAAACTCTTAAGTCTGTTAAAAGTCCTCCTCACTACTCCTAACAATTTATCAACTTAGGAGCTTTCTTAAGGGCTAAGACACTTTGTCAATAACTTTTATCTTTACAAGGATCTAGTCCTAACTTTGAGGGGAAATTCTTAGAAAATGTCCTGATTCTAAGAAATTTCTTAAAATTTTGTCACTAGTAGCAACTCTTTGTACTTAGGAGGCTTTGCGAATACGGCCCCTGGTCTTTTGAAGCCAGCCTCAAGTGGACACTCAAGGAAGTGCACACTTTCTGAGGAGATGCCCTTCAGGCTCGATCGAAGGCTTCTGCTCAGCAACAGGGCTACGCGAGCCAACGCTGTAGTGTCAAGGCAGAAATACCCACCACGCTATTTTTTTGAGTGCATGATTCTACGGATAAAATGTCATAGGCTGTAAAGATTGGAAATTACCTTGAGGCAAAATATATTTAAATATCGATTTTATTATAGCTTCAGACTTTTCTTACCATCTTCATTATGCATTTTCTTTGTCACAAGAATTTTCTTAAGGTCTTTTGAAAGAGAGAGAGCTTGATCTTTGTGAGGCTGTATGATTAAAACTTAAATAAAAAAAAAACAGAAGAACAGAGAAGTCTCAGAGGACAGGTTTTAAGTTCACCTGCCAGTGGAAGAAGGGCTTGTCTTATACTGTGTCTGTCAAGGTGAGATGTAAAATACTGTCAGGTTTGTGAGCAAGGACACACAAGCAGCTTTCAACACATTGGAAGACTTTTCTACTTTAACCTGTACTTCCTATTTCAATTGAATACACCCAGAAAAAAAAGAGTATTGTAGTTTAATAAAGAACAATGATGGCGCCCCATGTATAGAGGCTTTGGTCCTCCAAGTGAGCGGCCCAGGTTCAAATCTCACCTGTGGCTTCTTTCCTGCATGTCTCTCCCTGATTTCCAGCTCTGTCCACTGTCCTATCTCTCCACTAAAGGCACAGAAAGCCCAAAAAATAAGTCTTTAAGAACAATGATGTGTCACAAACTAAATATTAAGGTCCAGAGTAATGGAGCTCTTTTCCTGCCCCACCCTAACTGATTCACATCATGCTGCCTGGTTTTCAAAGTCAAGACATGACTCCGTTAAGACACACATCTCCCCACATTAGTGTAACACCAATGAACACGTCTGTCTCCCAGAATATTACTAAAGCTGAACCTCTTAACACTAGTATTTCACTTCCAACAAAGCACAGGTCTGGACTGAATCCCATCAATTTAACACAAAGGCCATAGCCGCACAAGGTTAAATACACAGAGAGGGAGATTAAATGCAAGTATTTCTCTCTTTGTGAAAATGTGAAAGAGACAATTTAGCGTTGGCAAAGAGATTCTCCTCGGGTCAGACCAATCTATAAAATAAGAAGACCCGAAGGGAATAAAAAATAAATGGTCCAACACCCAGAATGACTTTGGAGAAAAAGCATACCCTCCTTATATGTTATGCTTTACATCCCAGATAACCGTATGGATGAATTAACTGATGTATAGCTGAACAATATACATATAAAGCATGTGCGATCTATGCATGGATACTGTGAAACACCAGTATACAGTGTACAGAGCGTTATCAAATACCTCTGCTGATTTTCTGTAGCTTTGCGTTAGTTCATGCAGGACACATACGCTCCAGCTGTAATCAGCTGACAGCCAGCTGATTGAATCATTGTTTCTAATCATTCACACACACCAATCACACAGCTCATTCTCACATCAAGGAGGACCGTTTAAATTCAACTTCCGTCTCACTGCTCTCTGCTTCACCAATGCCGCACACACGACGCTGCTGCTGGCAAAGCTTTGCCTCCACTACCCCCAGCCGCCTCTTTTCTGCCTCAAGCCTTTAGTTCACCTTTGCACCCTTAGCACTGTGCTTCCTGGAAAGCTTTGGCATGCTGCTAAAATAACCCAGGGAGCATCCTTCGAGCAGAGCTTTCAACCCCAGGCGTAACCGCACTTCCATTTTTGCAATAAAATGGTTAAATGCATGTCGAGAGTGTTCGTGGCTGACCTGATTTGTATTTTCTTTCAGCTCATTGCGTTGATTTTACACTCTTTAATCTTAATGCTCCTGTAAGGAACTTTCAGTCTGTGTTCATTTTGATGCCCCATATGTACAAACTATTACTTTTTATATCTCTTTGCTGATCTTGTTTTCCCCCACATTATATGATTGTACTGTTTTTGCTCAGGTTAAAATGTGACACTGTGAGGTAGTAAGCTGTCACTACAGCCGACGGCCAACCACCACGTACGTTCTTGCTCATGCGTGAGAGGCAATAACTCTCCACGCCAGCAGGTGGCGGTAATCATCATTCCAAAAAGAGGAAACTGGAAAAGGACGAGGAGGAACGCGGATAAATTAACCGTTGTTGTGACACGAAAAGACAATTTTCTCACTGCTGTCGCTCAACACTCGTAATATAGGTTCTTCTAATGGAGAATAATGTCTGATAAAAAGGTGAAAATGGCGCTGACATTGTCAGCCCTTGGTCTTTCATTAGTAGAATAAGAATAGAAGAGGCACTTCCGTATTTCTTCCCATGCACTGGCTCTCCTGTTTCGCTTAGCTGAACAGCCAATCAGAGTGATTCCTTCCCCAAACGTTTGCAGGTGTTTCTCTTTATTCCCGCGTGATCTTGTAGTTCTCCTGTGATTTGTGTACAGCTGCACATGGCTTCGCTCCATTGCGCTCACGTTCCAGAAACGCATCCAGTGGTGCAGGGAGTATGTGGAAATCGGGTTGCAACCTGTGCGCTGTCCTCGCCATTGCTGTCTTGTACCTGTCATGATTTGGTCTTTTTTAGTTTTGTTTTTCAGTGTTTAGTGTTTCTTTATGTTCTAGTGTGTTTTGTTCGTTCTTGAGTTCTGTGTGTCTTCAGTGTTTCATGTATTTATTTTGTAGTTGTCCTCAGTGTTTCTTGTCTGGTGTTCATTCCTTCCTCTGTGTGTTTCCCTCCATTGTGATTGCCCTCATTGTCTTCACCTGTGTCATTAGTCTCGCCTGTGTTTGGTTACCCCTGTGTCTATTTAGTCTCTGTGTTTCTTCCCTTCTGTGTCAGTTCATTGTAAATGTTTAGATGTCGGTGTTGGTTGTAGTATGTCAGTTTACTCATGGTCTTTGTTTTCTCCTGATTGGATTTCTGAAGTGAGTTTTTGTTTGCCTTTTTGTTTAATTAAATATTTTTTTTTGTTAATTCTGCATCTGGGTCCTCCTCTTAGTTTTCTCGATCCGTGACAGTACCAGTGTTGTTCCTCGACTTTCAGCCCCCCCACCCCAGTATCCACCTGCAGACCCTCACTGGGGGTTTATGGTATTATCGCATCACTCCTCAATTCTGAATGTAAAATAAACATTTAAAACCTTTTAATGTGAACTTTATATGTCCCTCTTTTAAGATGTGTCATATGAGTATCTTTTTTTTGTTTTACTTTGTAATGCAAATGCTGTCACCAGTTCCCCTTGGGATGAAAATAAAAACTTATATCTTATCTTGACAGACGATTCAGCAAAGCAGAAATTCTGTGACAGACCGAATTCTGTGATAAATAATAAAATTGATAAGAAAATGTAATAGGGGATTTACAAGCAAGACGAGAGGGCAAGCCTCCCTTGCGGTCACAATTGTCATTATGTAAGACTTCGACTGCAAAGCAAGTTCTAAAATCCATTAGTGCTGCAGCCTGGAAGACAACCGAGAGCTCTGCTCTACCATGATCGCTTTGCCTTTCAAAGGCACCACTGCTCCCTCTTGCACACTGAATGTCTCGTATTGCACAACTGCTTGTTTATTATTCCTGTCATTTCTAAGTAAAGTTGTTACTGAACATTTACAGAAAAACAATGTGTCTATGTAATGAAGAGAAAAACTTAAAAAGATAGATGGAGCCAGAAATGTTACTGAGCATTTGAAATAAACTCCAACACCAAAACTGACTGCAGTCAAATGTAGTGTAATCCACCTTTTCTAACAGCTTAGGTATACAATTAATTTTCAACAAACAACTGTTTTTTTTAATTCTACACACAAAGAACCCCTGAACAAAACCTTCAATGCAAGTTTGCAGTTATGCACATTTTTAAATTTTAAATGGACTAGAGCTTATATATCACTTTTCTATTCTTCAGACTACTCAAAGTGCTTTTACACTGCGTCACACCTACCCATTCACACACTGATGGTAGAGGCTGCTATGTAGTGAGACCATCAGTAGTAACTAATCTCATTCATACACATCATACGCCACTGACGAAGCAGCGGGAGCAACTTGGGGGTTAAGTGTCTTGCCCAAGGACACATCAGACATGTGGCTTCAGGAGCTGGGGATCAAACCCTCGACCTTCAGGTTGAGAGACGACAACTCTACCAACAGGTCCACATGATGTTATATAGGTTGTATTATGTTCAAAAGTTATTCGTGTATTCACTGTACTGTGTTCATTCCTGTCTTTTTCTTTGGTCTATTTCTCTCCACTGTCCTCAGTGGTTTTTGCTCGCTGACTTCTTGGGCCAGAGGCTATGTCTGTTCAATTTAGCATTTTGAATGTTAACAGTCCAACTAGGGTAAAAAAATGACCAAATAATGCCTGTTTTGTCTTGGAACTCATGTTGGAGAAGTGGACATTGGTAATTGCTCAATGATTGCGTTTGACTTCCATAATTGCACAACAGGGATAGTGTGTGCAGCGCTGTGTTGGGAGAATATTGATTTTACGTTATATGCGCCGAGAAACAGAATAAATTGGTTTGCCAGTTTTTCTGCTCCCTTGTTGGATAATAAAGACCATTCAGTGTTTTCATTAAGTTCCCATTTTTTCATGCACCAGTCTCAGCTGAGCAGGACAAAGCTGAACATTCAGCCAGCACAGCAGCAGGAATCTGCGTGGGGAGAATTTTCAACTTTTTCAGAAGAAAAGCAATTTGTAGGAAACGCTGCTGCTATGGTATGCATCGCGAGATAAGCACTCACAGGAGCTTCAATAAATATCCAAAAGTCGATATCAACTGCATGTGAATCTTTATTAAAAATGATGAATCAATTTATAAGTCTACAGAGATACAAACACTCGTTAAAGTAGAAGTGACTTTTGGGTATGAGGGAATTCATCACCAAAAGCTATTTTGTTTGCACAAACCTGAACCAGATTTCAGCTGCAACAGCTGCAGTCCATATGGTTCTATTCATTGATTTGATAAGAAAGGGTCGGAATTCAAAGCACATACGCATTTATGATGGAATTGGCATTTAGAGCCCTAGCCTCTACAGTTATGTGTAAAAGTTTAGAAAAATGTTTTATATGGCAACAAAATGGAAAACATTGAAGTTGTTATCACATCTCTGATCTACGTGCTGCGACTTTAAGCTCGTGTGACGTACTTATTGTGGATTTTGGCACCCCCTGTGGACAAACTGATACTTGTTACCTCATTGTGGATCTGTCCTGTCCACACACAAATTCTGGCCTGCAGATGAAAAATCTCACCCTGCCTTCTTTTAAAAGTCAATGTTTCTCAACAAGAATCTTTGCTGTTAAAAATGTAAAACAAAAAGCTTGTTACAAGCCTCTCCGCGTCACAAGTTTCAGACATGAAAAATAACAATATAGACATCGCTCTTCTAGCTGATGGTCTCGTTTGCCTTTGTTGGACACTGTGACCCCCAATCCCCACATACTCTGTGTACGCCGCAGTCTGTCAGCGCAGCGCACTATGTTGTAGTACGCTGCCACTCTAGTCAATCATTGTGTTTCCACAGAAAGTGCCGCGGTCTGTCTCCGGAGCATGCCACTACACTCTGTTTCAAATACGCTGGACGTCTATATAAGACAAGTGGTGCGTGACAGCGGTGTGAAAATGGTCTTCTCGTATCATAACAGACTACCGCCGCCTGCTGGCATGGAGAGTTATTTCCTCTCACTGAAGAACGTACGTGGTGGTTGGCTGTCGGCTGCAGTCTTTGTGGTGTGTTCTAGTGAAACATTTTGGCAAAGACAAAAGGGGACGTGAGGTGACGCCAGAGGCGGCCTTCGTCGCCACTAGTTCTTTAACGTCTGCTTGGTGTGTCAGGGCTTTAACCAGCTTTGAACAATTTTAACGGTTTAGCAAACTGCACAGGCCTACCAGCGCAATAATGAGCAGCTTATTATTCACACATGCTTGCTGTAAACACAGAATACAATAGAAGTGAATTGTATTGATCAGCCCCATGAGTCAGCCCAATCTCACTTGACCCAATGTATTGGACCGAGATTAGATATCAGGATCCAATTGGTGTATCTCTTTTGTGAACGCATCTAATCAGTATGGTTTCAATTTGTTATGAGCAGCCAAACTGAGACCAGAATAAGTCTCATGCAGACATCTCAAGCTTAAATGCCTTTTGTGAAATAAATACAAGTCAACAGCAATGTTACTGGGTATATCGGACCTTTAAGACAAATACTTACAATGGTAAAAATCTCACAGCAAACAAGCTTTTGCTTTAAAGAATGTATATATTTTCTGCAAATGTACTCTATGACCAGAGGACCATATACCGCATGTGGGCATTTATCAATGCCAGTGGTATACTTGTGTCACTAGCTGTTAAAGTTTAAAGTTTGTGACTTCCTTAACTCAACTCTGGGCTTTGAAAAACAACTGTACTGTAAAATGTGTAATAAAGACAGTGCCTTTAGGCTCCACGCCCCAGAAATGACTGATTTCTCTCCAACCTCACTAAGGCAGTAGATAATAGTAAGTAGAGTGAATAAATGGAGACAGCTCTCTTTACTATTCTATTAGAACATGACAATGGTTTGCCCTCTTCTGGACCCATCTGGGCCACAGTTGATGTTCCAGGTCATTTAATGTTGTGACATGTTAATAGACACGAACAATGCTACATGCCAGAGTCCCATTATAAAGAAATTCCTCTTAAAAAAATCTCAAGAAAAGTCATATTTTCCAGTCCTTACATCCATTTTTAAACTCCCTAAGTGTTTCAGGGGCTAAAAAGAGGAGAGAGATAGTGGTTTTTGGAAGTGAATAAATTTGAGGCCCTGAAATATTCAGCCTGTACTCTTTATCATGACTGAAGGCTGGCTGATGGCACGTTAACTATTAATTCAGGTTTCTGCTGCTGCTGCTGCAAAAAAGACGGATAACTACAACGTACCTATATGCAACTTGAGTGTGTTTGTCCAGTTCTGTGAGAATTTCACCACCCATCTCACATCCATTGATATTTATAGTTTTGATTGATATGATGGCACGCCTTCCCGTCTCCTTTTGATCTGACTGAACCAAGAAGGAGGGACAAACAAGTAAAGTGCTACACATCTTTGAATGAAACTGAATTTGCTTAATCATATCATGTTTGTACATGGACAAACTTTACAAGCTTTTTTTGAGTGGAGGTGCTAATCTGGGGTGGCCCAACTGGGGCATCGCTTTTGCAGGGAGGACATTAAGTTTGTGTCCTCACAAACATGAATAAACAGCATTTATTTACCCAGTCCGTCTCCACTAATTGTATCTTTTTTTTTTAGATGTTTATTAGTATTAATCGTCTGCGGTATCTGCCCTTCTTGTGAAACAGGATGGAAAGGGGTGTGAAGGAGATGTGTCTGAAGAGGGGAGTTGTTTTGATATGAAAATCTGCACTGAACGTCTCATTGTAACGGTACGACTCCACTGGTTCTGACGACAGATAGCGTCTCGATGCGTTCTATTCATTTTCTCTGGAGAGCCGGAGAGGCAGTCGCAAAATGCATTATGTGATCTTCTGCGGCGAGTTTGGAGAAGGGCCCCGGCACCAGAGGTCTATTCTATGCAAATGAGTCCAGCAAACGCCCGGACTACCCGCGCGTCTATCCAATCAGGTGCGTTCATTGAGGCGACTTCACCTGTTACCTATCCTACAGCGAAAAGGAGGGAAAACAAAATAAAACAATATACCAACCGCCATAAAACGGGTATACGCCCATCAGCTAAGTATGGCTGAAAAAAAATTGTAAACTTATAGGAAGAGACAGAGAGAGAAAATCAGGACTTCAGAGCTGTCTTCAAATCAAAAAGCCAGTCGAACTTCATAAGACAATCACTAGTAATTTGTCTTTTCCATTGGCTTGGAAAAGCCAATGTTTCAGTTGCATGTAAGGCCACTGGAGGGAAGATTTAGGGTTTTAATTAAAATATTCCTAATGGCTATGTGTGTAATTAAGGATCAGCATTTATGAGAGGAGCAGATGAAACCATGGATGAAATGCTTACTGTTGGAATTCATAACTCCACTCTCCACATCTTTAACAATATGCAACCACGGGATACATCGGCTTACTTCAGCAATAAAAATCCTTATTTTGCCAAACTGTCCATTCAGATGAAACCTCAGAACATTTGAGTCATTAAGTACTATTTCTGTCTGAAGTCTGCCTGAGTGAAACATCAAAATTTCAGAATGTTTAATGGAATATGTCGTGAAAAAAGTAAGGGAGGAAAGAGAAGGGAAGAAATGACAGAGGGGGGAAAAGAGAGCTTAAAACGCTTAAAGCCCCCCCCCCCCGAGACTTCCCTGGGTTTTTTCTCAGTGGTATTGACAAAGGCCTTTCTAAGTGAGCAGGGGGGAGACAGTCTTAAGAGTGAGAGGATTGTTGGGATTGATGCCCAGTGAATATGCACGACAGGAAATGTCTTGTCTCAAAGAGTTAGTCACAGATGTATGAAGAGTGAGCCGGGCAGAGAAAATAGCCGCTAGTTGGATGCCACCATATATTTGAACTTAACTCTGTAATGATTTATTTTCCCTTCTCTGGTAGGCAATTTATTTCAGGTCAGAAAGACAGGCAGGCAGAAGGGAGAGTCACTGTTGAAAATGTCATTTTAGATTCTCTCGTGCCCCTTCCAAAAGTGTTGCTTTTTGTGTATTCCAGTTTGTACTTCATTTAATTATTTTGTCACAGACAGAAACATTCACTGACAGCAAACACCTTGCAGGCCCTCAGCGCATCAACAGCCAGTACTTGGCTGTTTGACCATCAAGTTTATTGCCACATTACTCCAATTCAAAAACGCTTTTAAAAACTGATCCACTAAGTTATTCATGCATAGACAGGATCTGAATCAAACTGATCAAACACTACATCAAACACTTACAAATACAAATATGCCACCTAAACACTGCTGTACTCAACATCCAAAAGGTTATAAATATCCACAGTGCTTTAACCATGTCTACTGGGTCTTTCAGTCACAGTTTATCTTGAATCATGGAGCAGTTTTGCTAATTGTTGGTGATTTGAATGCTAAAGTCTGGGTTTGCACCAGGGAATCATAATTAGGGCAGACTGAAAGAGGTGGTCTGAGATTGGTTGGTACTTGTCTGGTGCCTCATTGTAAACTGTAGTCATTTTTCAGGTCGCAATACCTCAACAGGGATTTAATGAAGCTCACATGTGAAGTTGAATAAGACAGATCAACCCAAGAAGTCGGACACAAGAACGCACAGAGCATCTGGTCGTAAAAAAATAAGAAAGGAAATGCACAATGTACAGACTCCCGATCGCATATCCCATCACTTCATCACCATGACAGCAACACAGGCTACAAGTAAACAATAAATCAACTTTAGAAAGGAAAGTAATCTGTCGTTTGTATGTTGTTCTCTTTAATCCCACATTATCTTGAAGTTATCCTGTGATTACCTCAGCAGAAATCAAATGGATGCTGTGGGGTCTCTGTTGGAAATGTTATCTGTTCCAGGTATTTGTACCTTCATTTAATGGACATCCAGAAAAACCTTGCTTATGTCAGCGACATGAACGACATCCACTCACATTGTCTCTTTAAAACAGAGCAGTTAAAATCCATTGATTGATAACCTAGATGGACGTGTCACAAACTATTTTTCATGGCGAGGGGTTAGATTCTTCACACTTGTCTTCGAGGTAATCCACCCAGTGTATTGACGTAGAAATCTCACCTAAAGCACATGCATTCGCATTGATGAGCTCCAAGAAAGTGTTGTTCTATTCCAACAGAAGTGCGCTCTGGGTTTAAACATCATCCACTGTTAATTGTCTGTATTTAACAATCTGAATTTGATTGAGCTGTCCTGCCTGTCCACAAATAAGAAGAGTTGGGCACTCTAACTGCATAGTGAACAAAAGTCTTTGTTCTCATTTGACAATCTAGTCGATTGTTTTAGCACAAGCTTGCAAAAAGAAAACCAAACCCTAACCCCCTATGCTCATTGCATGGTATCAAAGCAATGTAAAAGACAGGTCAAAAGCACCGTTGTGGGGGGGTTGGAGGTGTGTTGCTGGAGGAGAGCGGAGGCTTCAGAATAGCGGAGGTATCGCCAAACATCAGTTTGTTTTGATTAAATGCTGGTGCTAATGTACTGGATCAACAAGTCACACATTCTGATATGTGCATAGTGTCACTACCACCTTGCTTGAACCTTGCAGGACAGCAACACTACAGTACATGCCATAGTGAAGGTGTAAATATTTTTTTACCCTGGCTAATTATGGATTTTATTTTTTGCTGAGGAAGACAAATTGGTTTTACAAGTCTGTGGCAGCTTCATACTTTAAGCTTATTGGAGCCTCCTAACAACAAATGAAATCAAAGACTCAGAGTTCCATAGCTAGCTCATCCTGCAGAACAATTTAAATTAAATTGAATCAAATATGAGGGTTTTTTTAAATGTTAATGAAGAACCAACTGGTAATTTCTCTCTTGTTTCCAGCATGCTATCGATTTAAAATATGATTCTCAGTTGGATCAGCAGGAACTAGAAATCCTATCACACTCAAAAACTTTATGGGTCATGCTGTGAAAGCATTGTGTGTCATTCTGTAAAGCTGTTCGTAAACCAACACTGACATCATATCTGTAATAGCTGGCAGGTGATGGAACATGTCAAAGTGAATTGATTACGAGCTTTTTTTCAACCCAGAGTTGAAGCAATTTGTATCCTCTCTCTCCTCAGATCCTCACCTGTGAATGGCCTCTTCCATACTTTGAGTGACACTCAATTTAAAGTGTCAGTGATGTTTTGGAAGAGGAGTGATAAGGGCCATAAGAGGATGGGAGAGGAAATGGTGCATACTTTAGGTTGCTCCTTTATCACCTCTTCAATTCCCCAGTAAAGGCATGGGAATTTGCTGAGTTCAACGGCCGTTATCAGATACAACAGCATACAGTAAAGTTATACTATGACGGTTACACTGCGGCAATTCAAGTACAATTGTTAGCACTTCTGAGGTATTCCACCACTATTAATCTTATTAAGGCAACCGCAATGGTCAAATAATCTGCTCGAATACAAATTACAAATAAATGGGATGAAAGTGTAGTTCATTTCGGTGCACTCTAAATCCTCAAGGCTTTATCGGATTATATTCAACCCGATTACCTGAAACCAGGGCTGTCGAACGATTAACCGCTGAAATTCATAAATTAATCTTGATTCATCGCATGTTATTCATGTTAAAAGAATCCATTATTTTGCATTAAAAAAACGTTTTAATATGGTTTTAATTTGTTGTTTTGTACTGCCTAAAACTTCACGTCCTGTTTGGATGCCTGCTTTTATTTTGAAAGAAAATACAGAACTTCTAGTAGATCAAAAGTTACATAATTGACTTAACATAAAAAGGAACTCGTTACTGATTGAGAGTAAATGAAAACGGGTAAAGAGAATGTAAAACAAGTGAATTGTTTGATGTTTGGTGACTTCTGACTCATCAGGTGACCCGTCAAAGAGAAGAGATTTGTGTTTGGAGCTGATAGCTCATCACTTTATTCAATGTGCTTCCACTGACTCCGCTGCTTCTCAGCTCCGGCAGTCGGGAGCCCACCGTAGCAGATACGCAAGGCTTCTATTTTTGCCAGTAACCGGAGCATGGCTCATCAATTTACCACAGAAAAGATTGAGCAGGACAGGAAGTCAGACACCGAAACAACATCCGGTTCATTTTCAGTATAAAATACTCCATTTTGACGGTTCCCGATATGTGTTTGTGTTTTATATGGTTTTATACGGTTTTATACCACATACATCACATTATCTCGCGTTGCAAATCACAAGTAAATCTGTAAATGCTGCGCACAGAGAACGCAGCCGGTGTTGACGGACGAGGGTGCAAGGAGCCGTAATGGATCGTAGCGGACACACAATGCACATGTACTGGATCTGGGGGAAGTTCGGGGTAAGGGACAAAAAAGCACTCCAACAATGCAAATAAAAAATATGAATTCATTAAGTTTGGACCTTAATCACATTGTGATTAACCCATCATCATGATAGCCCTACTTAAAACGGAATATAAGTTCCACATTTTTAAGGTCACATATTATGCAAAATACACTAACTATGTTTTTCTAACAATAACATGTGTCCCTAGTCTGTCTACAAACCCCCCAATTATGGAAAATGTGTGCTCAAACACGCTATTTGGAGATTTTCCCTTCATGAGATCACAAAGGGCAGTAACCCCTCCCCCAGGTGGGTGACACTCCCACAGCTAGGTGTTTGTTCTGCAGTCTGGGTCTGCCTTCTCACTGTAAACAATTGGGCATGGTGCAAGAAAGCCCAAGCCAGGGGCCCTCCTTTTCTGAGCAGGACTGATATCTATGAGTTTATATGCATGATAACATAGAGGATCAGAGTGGATTTATGACAAGAAACTTCACAGACATGTTTTGGGGAGCTCTGTGACTTATTTAAACTGGTTGAATAGGAGGATAACATGTGACCTAGGATGTCAAGAACATAAATTGACTGTGCCACCGAGCATATGAACAGGATAGATACGCTTTGAGACTGAAGAACTGTGTGGCTTGGTTGTCTTAGGCTTTAGATCATCTTCCATCTCAACCAGTACATTTATGGTGTGGCTTCAAAGTCTACCAAAGTTTTTCTTGCATGCAAAAAGGGGATTCATGACTTTGAAATAAACTTTCCTTTTTCAACCGACTCTACCAGATTACCAATTTCTCTTTTCCCTGAGAAAAGCAGCCAAAAAGACATCAGCGATTATGTCTATTTATCAGCTCTTCCCATACACATTCATGCAAAACAGGCACAAGTACCAATCAGTAACAGGAAATCTGCTTCACTTGGGATTTGCATTTTGGTTCTTTGTGTAAAAAACCCCAATATTCGATTCAACCTTGAACAATCCAAAAGAAAACAAAAATCAAAGACCCCATTTTCACAGATATCTCTAAACTTAAAGCAGCTTTGACTGTACGGAACAGCTGCCTGAATGTGCAAAAACATTCAAATTACATTCACACATTCAACAACACATATAGATGGAAATTGAAAAAGTTTCTCCAAAATGCACTCTTCACTATTTGCCCCATAACCCCTTCATTAAGAGTGTTTTACTGCTTTTGAGTGGGAGACATATAGTGTATGTGTGCTGTCTCTGTTATTGTAATCAATCATTTGGGTCCTAGACTATGTGCAAAAAGGTTCTGAGCTCCTCTGGTCCGTAGGAAGTTGATTGGTATCGAAATAATTTTAGTAATAAAAATAACTGTTCAACTTTTGCTAGCTAGCCTACCCAACAACAATCTTTAAACTACGCAAACACATACAGTGCACGGCTGCACTGCCCACATGACTGAAAGCTATGCAGGATCAAGCAAAAAGTTTTACACACTGAGATAACTGTGACTGCTAAGAAATACCACTGGCAATTTTCTTTGTGTTACATATCAAATGACAAACAGAGAGTGGCTCCATCTTTAGACATGCACCTGCAAAGCGGGCAAAATAAGCTTTTGTGCTGATGAACTGGACGTCATGTTTGATTGGGAAAGCATTGATCTGGTGGGGGATGAGAGTACTAGAAGATGGGAAAACTTTGGTTGTTTAAGGCGTATCCAGGATTTTATTGGTTGGTACTTCTTCCTCTGGTTTTGGAGCACTTACATCAGCCCACCAAAAGAACAATCTTTTCATGTGATGACACAGGGAAGAAATCCGTTCCTTGGAAAATACAGACTGCCTGTATAAGTGTAAGTGTCAAAACTGCTTAAAAGGAGACTTCCAAGCCCTACCTGGTTGAACTACAGTGCATAATGATTTATTCAGACCAGCCACAGGCTAGCGGGATAATGATCCAATCCTTCAGTCCCAAGAGCCATCCACACTCTCAGTGTGTATTTGCTGATGGGCCCAAACCTATTTTATACTGCCACATTCTCACATCAAAAGTAAAGAGTTTACTGAGCATTTCCAAGTAGAGAAGGGAGTTCGTCCATTTGATGAAAGTCTATCAGTCATTTTCATAGAGCCTCCGGTCCCAGTGACAGCACTTGATTCCCTGTTTTATCTTGCATTTAATCTCTTCGGTATCAGCATGAGGTGGCAGTGGAAGTGGTGGGCAAAGAGAGTAAGAAACCGATGGAAAACTCTGAAAGATCCTCTGCTGATTCTTTCTCCTCTGTGGTGGAGGTCAGGAGGGAAGGACTCTCAACTGTTGGGCTGTCCTTTTGAAAATTATAATTATAATAAAAGTATAAAACCAACTGATCTTCACTGCTGAGTTTCAGAGATCTGGAAAGAATGGGAAAGAGAAGTAGCCGCAAACTTCAGAGGATAGTTTTCATCCTGCCTCTGAGACTGGAAGCCTTTGTCTGCTCTGGCCGTGATTAAAGTTTGATCCTTTGACATACAAATGAGCTTTTACCAAGTGTCCAGTTCCACTTGTTTGCACCTGGACTGATGAATGTACCTTTACTCTGACGTGTTTCTAGTGGTGTTTCTAAAAGTCACTGTTACAACTCTGGTCCTAATGTGTGTTGGTTGAGTCTGTGTGCGTGCTCTCTTTTTGTGTATGTATAAATAGGTATGCCAGCCCTAGGAGGTGACTGGTGTCTCAACTTCCCACTCCAGTGGGTGATAGGCTGTGACAGAGGTCTTTCCTCTGTTAAACAAGCATGATGACATCAGCCCAGCAAAGGGGGAACCCCATCTCTCTCCTCTTCCAAGAGGCCATGCCATGCTTCCCTTTGTTTCAGAGCTTCCGTTGTTAGTCTTCCTTTCGGTGATTTAGGGTTGAAACGTCACTTTATTTAAACTTATTTCTCCTGGAATGGAAGTGCTTCCTATTTCAGTGTACTGTATTTCTCCTGTTTTTGATAGGGAGGTCAGTTGATTGTACTTTGGTTTCTTCGATTGATCTGGTTATTTTGGTTAGGTAATCTCTCAGTTAGACTCTAACTGCATGTAAATTTACATTAAATGACCGTGATCTAGAAACACTTACGTGACATTCAATTAAGCAGTGAGTACAGTATGTTATTCTTCTTTTCTCTAGTCCCTCAATTGAATGTGGATGAGCCGGCCGGCCCTTCCCTCCATGTAAACACGCTATAGATACGGCTCGGACATCACAGAATAGAATAGAATAGAATGTCTTTATTGTCATTATACAATATGTACAACAAAATTATTTGGCTTCACCTTAAAGTGCACACACATACAAGCATCCACAGCTAAAAACAACAAAAGAAGAAGAAGAAAAAAAAAGGATATCTCATTCATGTAGGATGGGCAATGTATGGTAGGAGTTATTTACAGGTAGTAGCATAACATAATATAAATAGATGTTGCAGAAATATAAAATAAATATTTCACATTATGAAAATACAATTATTGCAGAAATATAAAATAAATATTGCACAGTATGTGGTGAGGGTGGGACGGTCAACGCACGTCCAGGTTCAGTGTGGTTATGGCTCTGGGGAAGAAGCTGTCCTTGAGTCTGTTTGTCTGTGCTCTGACAGACCTGTAGCGTCTGCCAGAGGGCAACATGTCGAACAGATGAAAGCCGGGGTGTGAGCTGTCCTTTACAATGTTTTTTGCTCTGTTCAGGCAGCGGGAGTTATAAATGTCCTTAAGTGAGGGGAGTGTGCAGCCGATGATCTTTTGTGCTGTGTTTATTACTCTCTGAAGCCCCTTTCTGTCTGCACAGACAGCGGGACTCGCATCACACTCATTGAAGACAGTCATTAAACACAGTTATTTTCAGAGGATATACTTGATTTTTGCTATATTTATGTGTAAAATGTCGCATTTTGAGCCTTTAATGTTAACTAAGTGTTGCAGTAGCTCAGTCTGTAGGGACTTGGTTTGGGAATCGGAGGGTCGCAGGTCCCGGCACGGACCAAGTCCGGAAGTTGGTCTGGAAGCTGGAGAGGTGCCAGTCCACTTCCTGAGCACTGCCGAGGTGCCCTTGAGCAAGGCACTGAACCCCAAAACTGCTCTGGAGCGCTCGCTGTGGGCAGCCCCCTCACTCTGACATCTCTCCATTAATGAATGTCAATAGGATCCTGTTTGTGCATGTGTGTGTATTTCGGCCTATGTTTGTGTTCATGTTCATTGGACAGACTGTAAAAATTGAATTTCCCCTCGCGGGATTAATAAGGGATAAAGTATTATTATTATTATTATTATTATTATTAATAAATAAATCATCTTTATTTTGATCTGTAAAAAATTGTCTCTGTGGCTACTTGGTACTGGAGGAATTTGGGCCTTTTTCATGTTGTGTCTTGGCTTCCCCTAAATGGAGTCACATTTATTGCACTAGACCTTAACATGCACCTTGACTTGAACACCAATGGCTTCTCTTTACCTTGGAGTTATTTGCAACTTTTGATTTACTATGACCTGATCTTGGACACAAAAATTACAAGTTAAAACTAGGGTTTTCAGGTTAGTGACATTGTAAACTTTGAAACTTAAAATTAAAACTGTTTCGAAGACATGGCAACAGAAATTATCCTGGGAACCCAGTATTGAGTCACTTCTTGCAGATATCAGCTTTTATTCATCAATGGTTTCTTGTTAAGTACATTGGTCCTAACTGTATTGAAAACATTTTTTCATGGATCTGATGGTAATAATTATGTATAAGCTGTAGTGAGGGGCAAAAACTAAACTGTAAAAATATGGAACCCATTTCAACAAAGTTAAGTGTGCTGTCCTCTGTTCAACTATTGTTATATGAAAATGAAGAATACACAAGCACATTCAGTAGAGTGGGCCTCTGGGCAGAATTAGCAGGTTACTGTCAAAAGCATGTGGCAGTACTTTTACACTGGAGATTTCTGGAAATTAATGACTCATCAGCTGACTCCCATGGCGAGGATGCTTTTTATGGAACCCAATAAGGTAAGCGTGTGTATGTGTGCAGCCACCTGTGTTTGGCTCTGTGTATGCGGTGTGTGGAATGTGTGAGTGTTGCAACATGCATGCTTTCACCCTAAGAGAACCTCATCTATTTCCATCATAGTGTGCCCTCAAAACATCAACCTGCACTGCCCGACCTGACTCCTGTTGTTGTGAACAGGCCAGAGCTGCACAACGGAGACCAGATGAAAGTGACGTTAATGAAATGAAACACCCGAACCAGTGAGCCATCTGCAAATAACCCCTCACCGAACACAACACTCGACTCAAACAGAAGGGTAAGTCCTCCATAACACCTTCAGTTGATGGTCCTTAGGAATCTGAAAACTTCTTACTGCCAATTCTACTTTTGTTAAAAAACAAAAATCTGTAAAATCTTTAAATTGATTATCCCATATGATATTTAAATGGCTGGCACTTAGCATTGAACACTGACCTGATTCAACCTAAGCTAATTTTGTCTAATATGGAAAAATGAACAGTCATAATTGTAACCCAGCCATACACGAGCAGGTCGCTGTCAGTATGTGTTTGGCTTGTTTATGATAGAACCCATCTTAGCTAAGTTGTATGTAAGTTCTTTTCCACTAGTTAGGCAGACCAACCAATGGTACAGTTTATCATTAATGCCAGGAGAATTTTTAATTAAATAATCTAACCAATGAGATCACTTATAGACAGTTAAAGCCTTCAGAACATTAACTTTAGGAAGTTAAAAAGTAAAACAAGAAATGGTTCAAATGTCTGAAAGCTGTGTATATTACAAAATTGAAATTGTGTTTTATTTATCTCCCATTTTCAGGATGTAAAACTAAGCATAGCTGTTTAAAGGGTTTATGTGTCATTTGTGTGATGGAGGTGTGGTTATAGAAATGCTCAGGGGTTACTTTAGGCTGTGGTAGGGGCCCAATGTGATATCTTTTCATGGGGCCCGGAGGTCCTGGCGGCACCCCTGGTCGTATGTGTATTCTACGATGGGGAAACTGCATTTGGCTTCGCAGGAATACCTAGGCAAGAAAAAAGCAAAGGAGAAAACATATGGATACTATCACTCTATATTATTTAGCAGATGAAATTACACACAGGTACATCAATCACTTATCAGAGATTCTACACATAAAAAAAGACTAATGCTTCCAGTTGGATTCACAGATCTCTGTACAGAGCACACTTTTTTTTATCATTCGCTTATAATTCCATCTAGCATTATGTTAAAACATAGTCTTCACAAAGTCTAGACAGAGGATTTTTTTGGCTAATGGAATGCCAGAAACACTTAAATGTCGACCATGCCATCAAATTCAAGATTCTGGGGATGGCTCTTGAAAGGTCATTTACTGAAAGACACTGGACGAATGAAAAAGTTCTCAAAACTGCATCAGTCATTGTGACTTGCCTGCTCAGAAATTTGAAGGACTCAAAGCATTCACTAGACGTTCCTCGAGCTGCACAGTGCAGTAGTTCTCGCTGTTGCCTTGCAGTGAGAAGGTTCCTGCATCCTGATGGAAAGGAGCCTTTCTGAGGGGAGTTTGCATGTTCCCACCATGCATGCGTGGGTTCCCTCCGGGTACTCTGGCTTCCTCCCACAGTCCAAAGACAATGCTTGTTAGGTTAACTGGTGACTCTAAAATTGCCTGTAGAATGTGGTTGTGGCTGCTTGTCTGTCTGTGTATCAGCCCTGTGATTGACTGGCGACCAGTGCAGGGTGTACCCTGCCTCTCGCTTAATGACAGGTGTGATAAGCTCCCGCCTCCCCGACCCCGAACGGGACAATCTGTTTAAATGATGGATGGATAGACATTCTCCCTATATTGTCCAAATCCATGTTGAAAACTGAAGATGATCTCCTTACTTTGCATGTACACATATTGAGAACTTTATGGGTTTACTGTTCTACAATTTCAAGAACATAATGTACAACTTTGACACAAGTTGTTTTTCCTCTTTCCAATTTTGCAATCTAATTATGTTGAAAACATTTCTACATACTGTACTTTGATTGGCAGTTCGTCAGCACCGCGCACTACACTTTATACTTTCAGACGGGGTTAAACTGTGGCGCTGACAGAATGCAGTGTGCATGGACCATGTGGAAATTGGCAGTAAGTGGAAACAAGGCGCCAGCCCATCCTCCCAGACCACCCTAACTGACGACATCCTTGATGTCTGAACATACATACATCTGTCTCGACATTCATAGTACCAGTCTTTCATGAAATATTTAAAATGCATATTGTTGTGGGATGGTCCTTACTAGTGAATAGCCTTTAGTTTGTTTATTCATTGAACGTATAATATGAAATGGGCACAGAAAGGCTGCAGCAGAAGAATTAGAAGTTGCTCATATATAAGGTTGAAGTGTTATTTCAATGCTAATTGTCACAGAGATGCTTCAGGGCTCTGATTACCAACTGGTCTTTCTAATGGAGCAGAGTGCATCTTCAGGCTGATTGCATCTCACAGGAGATTACCGTGTCCTGGGAGATCATGAGGCTGCGACTGACAATGCTTTGAAGGCCCCTTGTTGCAGACATCAAGGAAACGATGTGCATAAATGAGGTGAAAAATAATTTCAGATGGTTTTGAAGTGTTTCACACCGCGCCTGAGATTAAAGTCTCTGTGTAAAATCACAAATAAAATAAGAGTATGACCAGAAATTATCTCAAGTAAAAAGACTCAGAATCATATGCTATCAGCAAACATATTTTCATGTACAATAAGTGCTTTTTACCACATGTCATCCAAAAAAGACAGCTATCATGGCAGGGTCAGGTTCATTGAGTTTCAACCTTGTATATGCAGTGACCTTAAAGTAGGCTACTGATGTAAACACAGCAGGTAGATCATCAAAAATGGTTGATCGCCAAAGTACTTTCTTTACCTTAGGACTGTATAAATGTCGTGGTGGAATTGTCATCTTACACTGTAAGTGAACACCCAAAGTTAAGGAATTATGTGCTCACACTCTACAGTCTAATTGTCATGCATGGTCTAAGAGCTCACACTGTACATTTGAACTCTGCATATATCATTTATTATTGTCAATAAAGTGTACTTATATAACTCCCAAAGATGGATGTTGAAGTCAGATCCATGTGTATGTCTTTGACTTATTTGCATGGCTCAGAGACAACCACTGTTGCTGTCTCACACACATTCAGCGTTACAAACAGACACTAGCTAACTAGCAAGCCAAACTCTAGAGCTGATAGCCTATTACCTGGCAGCTGAAGGTCCCAGCTATTTCCTGCCTAAATTTCTCTTGTTCATATCTTTCAAAACAAGAGGAGGACACATTTAACAGTCAAGGTCCGCTGTTGCGGTAGTGCTTTTAGACGCTGTCTGCCTTTTTGCGCCGGCGTATTCAGGGGAGAAAAAAGCCCATGAAATCAAGGAATCGGCTAGTGGCTCAGCATTCACTGTCAGCCGACCACATTTTCAAACATGCCCACAATTCATCCAACAGGTCGGGAGAAAATGATCAGGCCAAGATCGTCTCTCTCACCACTGTGATGATTTGTTCATGTTTAGATGTGGTTAATTTCTGTGTTTAGAATACATTTCCTGTTTTTTTTTAATTCAATCCATGTGTAATCCTGATTGTCTTCACCTGTGTCATTAGTCTCACCTGTGTCTGATTACCCCGGTGTCTATTTAGTCTCAGTGTTCCTTCCCTCTTGTTGTCAGTTCATATGTCTTCCTAACTGTGTTCCCAGTGACTCCTTGTGACTCCTTGTGTTTTTGACCTTTTATGGATTATTTTGTTGGACTTTTTGGACATTGCTTCAGTTTGAGATTGACATAAATAAATAAGCCTTATTTTTCCATTTTTGTTCAAATAATTATTTCTGTTTAGTTCTGCACTTGTGTGGTTTATATGTTTTATATGTTAACCATTTGCAAATTATTTAAGTATCACCGCTTATCTTTAATCTTCGTCATTATACAAGATCATGTAAATATTTCTTACAGAATCATAAATTAAAATACAGAAAATGTCAAACTCCTTCTTTCAAACTATGCACAGACTGTACACATGATGTCATCTCATATATGATAGATCACTACTCCGCACAAACATCCGGGTCTGTGACGCACACAAAAAACAACTTACTGCTGATTTACTGTTGAATTCTCAGAAGATACAGGCCTGCAAAGTTAGCCATACAAATGTGAGGAAAAATGGCATCATCCCATTTGAATTCCAGAATCCTGTAAGTAAGTTGCACACATGAAATGATTCCGTCAGGTGCTGGAGCTGGCAGAAACACAGTATCATTATATTCCTCTTTAAATTCAATGATATGCAGATGGCTGATGATACAGAAAATATGTTGACGCTTTCGTCCACATCTGTAATGCATGTGATGTATAGAAATGTCGCTCTGCAGGATATATAATGTACCTTATCTACCACAGCTGCAGCTGCAGCAGCCCTGCTCTGCTTTGTCAGTGTCAACAGTGAAGTGTTCAGCCACATACTGCTGTGCACTCACAAGTGTTTTGACAGAGCTCACAGCCTTATACATAATTATGTGCTTATGCTCATGAGTGGATGAAAAATAGATTCAAAGCCTAAAATGTTGCTTTGGGTCACAGTTGAAACCCATCTACTAAAATATGTATATTTTTTTATTCAAAATGGTTTTGCTTAATGTGTTTTTGGAGGAAACATAATTGCTGCATAGATGATGTTCACTTATAATGTTTTCGTCAGCCCACAGAGTGCCATCGTTTTTTGTCCTGCACAGAGGTTGAGGATGTGGCAGTGGTGGTCAGAGATAATTATGGGTGTACATAATGCAGGACACCAACTCCCATGCACAACTATTATTATACAAGCATTTACTGTCAAGCTTGACCATCTCTCCTTAACCTAGATGGGCTCTTTTGATTATCCTTACCATCCCTAAAGCTGTAAATATGCTACATCATAAATGAACATTGAACAAAGAAATAATTATGGAAGTAAAGTAAACATTTTGCAACTGTGAAGACACACTCTTAAGAATACATTATCAGTTTATCTTCAAGAGCCTTTGCTTACAAGTCAATGTTAGATTCAGACTGACAGTTATTTTTACGCCCACTTTGTGTAAGAAGCACTTCCACAAATTTGTGCTGGTTGGTCTTAGTGCCATTTAGTGCTCTTTAAATTTGGTTTGGCAATGAGCAAATGTCGTCACCCATCAGCTAACTTTTGGAGGGTTCTTGTGTGACAAGCAGTTGGCGAGGGACGGAGCTGTGAGATGGCCTTGAAAATCTGAAGCCACTGAAGTGCAAAATCCTGCAGTTAGTCACAGGTCCTCTTTAGGCTGGCTTCAAGAAGTCAAATAAACACCACATTCAACAGAAATTAACATGTTAACAGCCTTGTATAAAAAACAATATTGGTCTGATGAGTTATTGTCCTCATCACTGTATTGTGATTTTTTTTATTTATAAAGCATCCGTTTTGATTTTATGAATGATATGTGTTATTCATTGTTAGTCATGTGGCTGACATGCTCCTTTCGAAATGGGGGCGGAGGGTGGAGCTACTAGGTTTTGTCAACGCCCTTAGGTTCCAGTGGAGTTGCAGTATTTAGTCACAAGCTCTTTTTCATACTTTTCATTAGTTAAACATGTGACTGAAGGCTAAAGGCTGACAAATACAAATTATAAAATAGGGAGATACAAGCTTTCTGCCTGACAGCATCAACATATTTGATGCATATAGATGGAATTATAAGGAGGTGTGGTTGCACAGTCATGCAAAAGAAACATGATTCAAACGGCCAGCCCAGATAGCAAAGATTGGATTAAAAAAACACATTCTTCACATTTATGTTGTTAAATGCAGTGAACACAAGAACCATTATCAGGACAGTATCCTATAAGACCAATTGAAACAGATATCCCTGTATTTTATCAGAAAATTGTAGATAAGATTTTTTTTTTTTTTAATTTCAGCATCTGCATGCATACATATGCAGAAAATGTACAAGATACATTATGTACACTCTATTTGTATGCTGTCTCACAACTTTTAATCATTTTAGTCACTGAGGCCTCTACAAAAGCATAATCTCAGGCCGCGATTTGCGAACTCTCATCTGTAATTAAATGATAAGGTGTTTATGCAAATATATCTGATTTCTGTTGGCGGCACGGCGGCAGCTGTTTGAATGAAGGGGGTTGAGATAGGACCGATCATTGATTAAATAGAGAGTCTGTTAGTGACATCCCACTTGCTCGCCGTCTGTAAGACACTCACTTCCTCACCTTATCAGTTTGGCAGATTAGCTGTGAAAGTAATACTGATGCTGTGAATGCCATCAGATATATTTTAATAGGAACTGTGGCAGCTCTGAATTTACAGCCAACCTCGACGCAGGCGCATACAAATATGGGAAGCGTATCCAGTGCTTTTGAATAGCTCTCATCAGTCATCAAATTATCTGCTCACTCAGCCAGCAGTAAATACATCTGAATGTTTGTGCCATTAAAGCAGCAGGGAGAACAGTGCCATGAAATGAAACGGCTGAATGCCCGTGTAATTACAAATGTGGGTCATCTGGATCTGTGCATAGGCTTCACAAAATGCAATTTCTCTCATTTTTTTTTTTGAGTTCGACGTAATTGCTTTAACATTCATACTGTAGAGTGGCTGTAATAATGCCCCAGTGATCATGGTTGTTTTTTAATTGCATTTACTCGCGCCAGGTGGTTCACAGTTTCAAGAGGCTCATCGTGTCAGCATTCACAGGTTTCAATCCATCTATGATGAGGCCTATCTTGGACAAGAGCTGCTTCGGTTTAGGAGAATATTCTATAAAAAAATTGTAAGAATGCTGTATTAGGAGAGGTTGTGGTGACAAATGTATGTGAGGAAGGGAAAAGGAGAAGAGAAGGGTGCACGATAGCAAGCTTTAGCATCTAGCCTCAATGGTACTCAAAAAGCCTAAACCAAAGTTCACCCCCTTGAATCTACCACCAAGTTCTGAAGGGCCTCCATCTGGGTAGAAGTTCTTCAGAATGTATCTAACCAACATGGTTTACAGTTATAATTTTAAAGATAAGATTCATAGATGAAGTGTGGAGGGTACTGTAATGTAACTCACAAATACTCAAAAATATCAAACAGCACGCACATCCGAAAACTAAAGTACTGGGTGCTGAACAAGAAAACACCCAAGGGTAGAAAAAATAGTCCGCGCACCAGAAGATGCTCCAATTAAATTCAATTTAATGGAAAAATTACCACCTGTAACGTTTCGGGCCCTCGCCCTTCATCAGACATGTCTGATAATAATTACATTTTTCCATTAAATTAAATTTTATTGACTCACAAATACTCAAGCATTGCAATGAGGGTGCGGTCACACTGGCCATCTGTACCGTGCCGTACTCAAGCACAATTGACCTGCGGTCACACTGGCCAGGACTAACTGTGCCTAAAAGCACGATTACCTCTTGTACATAACGTTGTAATACAACGCATGCATGCTTTATGTTATTATGAAGCGTGCTCAGTTGACAAACGGAAGAGAGAGAGAGAGAGAGAGAGAGAGGGACGTGCAGTCGAATCCGCGTCTGCACATTGGACAACAACACAGAGAGCATGACAGCTACTTTGTGGCTTATATTGAGTCATTTTATGAAACTCCGTATTTCTCCATAATGAAGGCTGTCAGCGTTGTGTAACCGCGTGCTTGTGCTCGTGCATGAAGTGTACCGTGCCGAAGCGCACCTCTCCTAAGTGTGCCAAAGCCAATGAAGTGTATTGTGCCTGAGCACGGCACGGAGTGGTCACACTGGCCAAACGAACTGGACTTTAGGGTTGAAGCGTGCTTGGGTTGAATTTTTGCGGAGATGCAGGGTTCTTTCCCTGCACAGGAAGCCATGGCTGGACTGCTGTTGTTCCCATAATTCCACAAGATGGTCTTATCATATAATGAGAATGTGTTTTCAACCCCCCCCCCCCACACACACACACACACACACACTGACACACATAGCTTTCCCCATTCTTGATAGTGAGCAAGATAAGTTGTTTAGGATTCACATTGGTATGTGCTTTTCTGTTCACGTGGGTTGCGTGTTTCCAATCTTGTATTTACTGATTCTACTTTAGAGGCAGCTAAATGTCTGCAGCACTGGAGTCCAAGACAAATTTCCCCAAAGGGGGCAAACAAAATTATCGTATTGTATCGTAATTGGCATAGTCCTTGTATTAAGACTGATTTAATTTTTTATTTTTTGTAAAATCCCTTTCTGGTTAGTGTATGGCATTCTTGTCCATTCTCTATAGGGTTTTGAACTCTATTGCTAGTACAATGGCGCTGAAGCAAAGTCCTGCATCCGACATGCAGGCAGACTATGGAAAGTGCTCACAATGAACTCATACATTAATTTCTTCTCTGAGAGCCCAGAGTTTATTGTGGCTGAAGAAAGCCAACATCTGCTGTAGTCAGCTCCAGATGACCTTGAGGTGTCCTAGTCAGGCATCACTACAATAACCACAAGAAAAGTGGAGGCTGCTGTGGCACTCAAAGAGGAAGAGAGAGCCCGGCTGGAGCAAAATGGAATGGCTGAGTGACGACCTGGTCTGGGAACACAACAGCAGCTCTACGCTGGCTTGCCCAGGGGAAGAAGTGGAGGTAGAAAGTCAGATTGGGGGGCAGAGTGATTCTGGGATCTGTGTTTACTTCTCTAAAAACAAGTTGAGGGACAGTTTGTGAGGGCTAACAAAGATGGTTTGTGTACAATCACAATTATTGTCTTTATAAGTGTTGTATTTAAGTCAATTTTCATGACTTACAAACATGCACTTTTGGACAGCCAGGATACATGTAATGTCTACCTTAAGGATAGTAGCTGCATCAAAAGCTAAAACTTTCAAATTAATGACGTCTTTATGGTATTGCATTGCTCAAGGTGCACAAGCGAGAGGTTAATGCAGATACAGCAGCTGTCATAACCTGGCCATGACAAATATGGGAAGGACACGAGTTTACTGCAATAAACAATTGAAGTGATAACTACAAACATGGAGTGTGTCCGTCAGTGAAGTCAGTCGTGTGAATGTGGATGTATGGCATCATGAAGTGTGGGATGTTGTGAAGCAAAACAGAACAAAGACACAAATGTGTAATTGATAGTTGGGATGAGTCCATGTGGCATGAGAGAGAGAGAGAGAGAGAGAGAGAGAGAGAGCCAGAGCCTCATTGGGGTTGGGCTTTAATACCCTGAAAGCTGCAAGCCCAGGTGCTCTGAATCTGGACAGCGGATTCATTTCTAGGAACAAGGGAGACAGAACCTCAGTAGAGACATGACTATTAAAGGTCGGGCAGCGGCTGTCACACAGCACCAAGGAAGTTGACTAAGAGGTAAATGAGTAACTTGTATAATCATAGTTGTGCATGGGAGTTGGAGTCCTGCATTCTGTACACCCACAATCATAACTGACCACCACTGCCACATACTTAACTTCTGTGCAGGACAAAAACTGTGGCACTCTGACGAAAACAACATGCTCTGGAATTTTATTGCAGTTGCTGTAATAGCTGTTATTTCATTAGCAAAGGCAAAGTAAACACATGCAACATACCCCGAAATTTCATCAAAGTTGTTGGACAATCAAGAGTATTATTTTTTATTAAACTCCAGAGCTACTAGGCACATTTACAAAGGTATAAAAAAAAAGGTTTAATGTTGTGAAAGCAAGCATTATGTGATTGTTGCAAGCAGTATCGATTGTCTGCTACTTCATTATTCTGAATGAAGAGTTTAGATTTCAGTTCTCACAATCTCTGCACCACGCACAAGTTCAGTATCATCATATATATGTTGTAAATTACAATAAAGAATAGCATTAGATTGATGCAGTTTTATACATACATCAACATTTATTCTTGAATATTTATAATCATTGTAAATACTCTGTTTAAAAAAAAGGAAAAACAGCTTCTGCCTCTAGCTGCAGCTTTTTACTACTCTGTATTCATGTTGTGCTGCTCTGCACCATTCAGACATCAGAATTTTATTTTATTTAAGAAGGCAATTTCCTTCCACTTGTTCTGATATCATTGCGAGAAGGGAAGGGTGATGTTTCTGGCTTAGTGTAGATAATCTATTAAACAACACACTCTTCTTTTCTCTGGAGTGGACATTTTACAGTATGTGAATGAACCAAGGACGTTCTCATGCGTCCTAACCAAACAGCAACACTCAGAGGAAGTAAGAGCTGTGAAAGGACTTTAGCAAGATTTAGATGCCAGCATGGTCACTGGCAACTTAAACGCCTGGCAGAGACAATGGTGGCAAAGGACGATGGACTAAAAATAAGAAACTTGAAGAGAAGAAGGAAAAACATGAGACCAATGATGTCACCAACACAGGGCGCAGAAAACCACACTGTTAACCACCTGACGTCAAAGGCATTTTCCCCTCATTTTTTTTTTGCGCCTGGCTTCTCATCAGAACAATCATGTCATATACTGTACTTTTTTTTTTCAGGATTACCTGGGGAATCAGAATATTACAGAGCCCCTCTGAAGTCCTAATTAGTAACAAAAACAAATCTTGTATGTACAATTTATAATTTATATATTATTTGTTCCCCTGTCACTACCTTCCCTCGCCTTCCTCTTGATTTAGGGATATGAAGTTACATTTTAAGGATGTGTTGGTATGTATAAATAATTCTATATAGTGTGAAATGCAATGTCTGAATTTTTAGTTGTGTACAAGAACTTCTGACATAGAAATGCTTGAGATGAACACTGCAGATACCACAGATCAAAAACCATGGCCATTTATTTGAGGGAATCCCAGAACAATTTTGTCTAAAATTTTACTTTGCCATTATTGTTAGAAATGAGTCTGTAGACCCAGACCCCTCTGGAAAGTCAGGTAGTTTGTAAAAAGTATTTATTCAATTCAAAGGACAATCTACATGTTGTTTAGTGCTATTTTGTAAAAAGAACACAGATCTAGTGACAATAGAATAAGCTGAACAGGATGAATCCATTCAAATCAGTTGTATCTTTTGTAATTCTATGCTCAGAGCAGGCTGTGAAGTTTGTTTCAGGCTGCACTGGCTTCTCATTGGCCCTTACATATAAGCTGCTAGCAGAAACAGAAACTGATTGGTCGACAGACACAAAACAAGATGGCAGCTTCCACGTGAGCCAAGTGAGCTAACAGATATGACACTATTCCACTGAATTTTACACATAAATCATCACAGATTACATTCACTTTGGTGAGGATAGGATCTGAATTTGTCAATGAGAATACTCAGTGGGAGAGAGAAGCCCCTGGATGTCGCAGACATACAGAGTTTGTCACCAGAAAGGTGCCAAGCTGATGAACCAGGTGGGTTTCAGAGTAAGTACTTTTGTATTTTGTATCGTAGTTCACAACGGTCCGGCACAACGTCTGAATTACTGCTGACGCTGCGCCAATCTGTCTGTCAATCTCACGTTCCATCCTACCCTCACTCGTGAACAAGACCCCGAGATGCTCCCAAAAATGTCAATAAAAGTTACTCTGTTTTGTTAATTCTAGGGCAGATTCAAGTGTTGTCAGTCACTGTGCTTTTTGTTGATATTGAGACTATAACTACGTTCATCTTTAAAGCCTCAATGCTCATTTGGGATCTGTCAGATCTGATTTTCTTTATTGTTTGTTCAAATTACTTTTTTAAATATGGCCAATATGGGGGTGCTGGTAGCCTAGTGGTTATTGTGTGCGCCCCAAGTAGGAAGGGCTCCAAGCGTGTGACCTATTTGAATCCAACCTGTGCTTGTGTCCTTCATGTCATTCCCCACCCTCTCTCTGTCCCTGATTTCCAGCTATATCCACTTTCTTATCTCTACATCAAAAGCCTGAAAATAAATCTTTAGAAATGGCCAATATCAGATTCTGGTAAACTGGTCACAGCCCTGTGCAAAAGTACAAACACAAAGACGTCACGCGCAGCACTGTGTTTACAGGAGTAACCATGGCAACCACTGAAGTAAAAAACGTTTACTGTGTTACTGTCTACATTTATTTGCAGTGGAAGTGGAGGGAATCTATGAGCACATGATAGTGAGGAGGACTAAGAGCAGAGAGTCAAAATTTGAATGATTGCTTTTTGGCTCCCACCTCAGTACGGACGTCCAAGTCAGATGCATTCCAAGCTGGCTGTACAGACTGAGGTTGCATTGGAAAATATCTTACCTGTATCTAATTTAGGACCAAATATGAAGGTGGCCCATATCTG
Source organism: Labrus mixtus (assembly GCF_963584025.1). Lineage (NCBI taxonomy): Eukaryota > Metazoa > Chordata > Actinopteri > Labriformes > Labridae > Labrus > Labrus mixtus. The sequence continues at coordinate 10,597,124 of NC_083630.1, forward strand.
ATTTTTAAATAGCAGAGTCCAGGTGACTTTCACTGTTCAAACTGTCATTAAAAATATCTGACCTGAGTCACATATGAGCCAAAAAACTCTGATTTAGGTCACTTTTGACTGCAGTGGGAATAGACTATGATTTACCAAAGCCAGAAGTGTTTTGTCTTGTATTTACCATGGACTGTAAAAATTAATGGATGAAGCCTGAGTGACTTCACCAATCTGTTCCTGCAGGGGGCTCTGGAGGCTCATCGGTGGCAGCCACCATGCTGGAAATCCTGTCTCGGCCTAACTTTCAGTCAACCCAACGACAGGCTGAGAGCTGGAGCTCAGGCAGGTCCTGACAAACCGTTGCATAGCGCCCACCTGTCAATCAGGGCAGGGCAATCTAACTAGGCATAACTCGTTCATATAATCCTAACAGATGTGTCATTAAAAAATCCATCCCCGTACAGTGTGTGCCTATGAGGACAATGACTAATCAGACCTATTTCATTTTTTGTGCGAGGCTGTAAACACGTTAATTGAAAGCTGTAAAAACAGGCTTTATTTGAATGGGGTGTGTATGTGAGGAGGGTCTTGGAGCCAGCCTCAAGCAGGCCCTGGAAGAACTGCAGGATTTTGCACTTTCACATTGGCTTGATTTTTTAACACTGGAGGTTGCTGCTTGGTATTTATTTACAGTCACAATAATGATGCTGCATTATGTATCGTTTGTTTCTCTCTACCTGGTGCATTATCTTACGATCTTGTGAAATAATTTTACTATAAAAGCTTCAAAGAATTGACTGAAGATGGAGGCCACATCTTTACCTGCCCTTGTTGTACAAAAGGAAAGCCGCATCAGTAATCCTGTCCCTTACACTAACCATAGCTCCCTTTGAAATTACTAACCATCTTATGTTGTTGTGTGTTAGTTATAGTTATGTTTGATCTCACTGTTCTTCCCTTTCGCTGCTTCTCTTGTACAGAATTGTCAACAGAGCTGTCAATCATGATATCACAGCCCTTTTGTATTGCATCAAATTCATATTTTGAAATTCACTATTTACAAAAAATGAATAGAATAGAATAGAATCAGCTTTATTGGCCATGTATGCTTACACACACAAGGAATGTGTCTTCAGTAACTGTGATTTCAATGTAGAAAGTGAAACATTAAACATAATATGAGCAAAAATACTAATATATATAAGGCAATAGTGCAGTGGTGAGTAGTGCAAAAAATGATGATATGTACATGATAATAAATATGAAGTTATGTAACAGATGGTTAATATATATGAGGTAGAGTTTTAACAGTGTTTACATACACAGTGTGCATAGATCGGTGAGAGGATAATAATACAGTATATACATGATTAAGTTATTGAAAATAAAAATAGTTATTAGTAATAGTCTTATGTACAATCATGGTGGGTGCTTGATAGCAGGGTTACTGGTATTTCACAGTGACAGGTCTGACACTCTGTGACTGTTTAGCGTTCATCAGAGTGACAGCCTGGGGGAAGAAACAGGTTGTTTTGGTGTAAAGTGATCTGTAACGCCTGCCGGAGGGGAGGAGTTTGAAAAGTTTGTGTCCAGGGTGTGAGGAGTCTGCAGTGATGCTACCTGCCCGGTTCCTGGCCCTGGACCGGTATAAGTCCTGGATGGGGGGCAGGTTGACACCAATGATTTTTTTCTGCAGGCCTTATAGTCCGTTGCAATCTGTGTCGGTCCAGTTTGGTTGCAGATCCAAACCAGACATTGATGGAGGTGCACAGAACAGACTGGATGATGGAGGGGTAAAACATGATCAGCAGCTCCTGGGGCAGGTTGAACTTGCAGAGAGGGTAGAGAGAACACACCCCTGGGGGGCGCCAGTGCTAATGGTCCGGGTGCTGGATGTGGATCACCTGCTGTCTCCTGTCAGTCAGGAAGTTGGTGATCCACTGACAGGTGGAGGCCGGTACTGTGAGTGAGTTTGTGTTGGAGAATATCCGGGATGATGGTGTTGAAAGCCGAGCTGAAGTCCACAAACAGGATCCTAGCATAGGTCCCCGGGGAGTCGAGGTGATGCAGGATGTAGTTCAGACCCACGTTGACTGCATCCTCCACTGACCTGTTTGCCCGGTAGGCAAACTGGAGGGGGTCCAGCAGGGGGCCTGTGATGTCCTTCAGGTGGCTCAACACCAGTCTCTCAAAGGACTTCATGACCACAGACGTCAGGGCGACCGGGCCTGTAGTCACTGAGTCCTGTGATGGCGGGTTTCTTTGGGACTGGGATGATGGTGGAGCTTTTGAAGCACGAGGGCACTTCACACAGCTCCAGCCATGTGTTGAAGATCTGCGTGAAGATGGGGGCCAGCTGCTCAGCACAGACTCTCAGGCAGGAGGGGGACACACCGTCTGGTCCTGGAGCCTTCTTGATCTTTTGTCTTTGAAAGAGCTCAATAACCTCCTCCTCGCAGATCCTTAGTGCAGGCGGGAAGTCAGAGGGGAGGTGGGAGGGGGTTCTCATGGTCCACTGCACAGCTCCTACATTGCACCTTTTGTACATTTTGTGTTTTTATTTTTTATATTTTATATTTTACTATTTTATATATTGTAATAGCTTCTTATACTGTATTATTGAAGTTGTTGCTAGTTCTGCTTTATTTCCCTGTTAATTGTTTAGCACCAATACATCAAGTCAAATTCCTTGTATGTGGAAATGTACTTGACAATAAACCCCGATTCCAATTCTGATTCTGATTCTGATTGTGGGGGGAGCAGGTAGATCATAGTCTGAGTGTTGGGATGGTGTTGATGGGTGTTAAAACCTGCAGTAGAAGCTGTTCAGGTCCTCAGCCAGTCTATTGTTACCTGCAGGGTGGGGGGTGGGTTTTCTGTAGTTTGTTATGTCCTGCAGGCCTTTCCAGACTTCTGAAGGGTCGTTAGCTGCGAAGCTTTGTTTTAACTTCTCAGTGTAGCTCCTCTTAGCTACCCTGATCTCCCTCGTCAGCTTGTTCCTGGCCTGCTTGAACAGGTCCCGGCCCCCACTCCTGTAGGCCTCCTCCTTGGCCTGACGCAGCTTCCTAAGATGAGTTGTAAAGGGCTTGTTGTTGTTGTATGTGCAGAAGGTCTTGGTCTGCACACACATGTCCTCACAGAAGCTGATGTATGATGTCACAGTGTCAGTGAGTTCATTGAGATTTGCTGATGCAGCTTCAAAAACACTCCAATCAGTGCAATCAAAGCAGGCCTGTAACTCCTGTTTACAGACTCCTCTGTCCATTTCTTAACAGTCCTTACTACAGGCTTAGCAGTTTTTAACTTCAGCCTGTAGGTCGGGATGAGGTGAATCACACAGTGGTCAGAGAGTCCCAAAGCTGCATGGGAACAAACCAGCCGACTAGAACAAAGGAGGGGAACTCCCGCGGTGAATAAAAAGGTTTACAGTTCATGAAAAAAACTCTCCAGATTAGGGCTGCACGACTTCTTCAACACTGTGACATCTGTACGCCAACCTTCGTTAATGTGGAAGCATACTCCGCCTCCCCTCGTCTTCCCAGAGAGCTCCTTTACGCGGCCCGCTCTGAGGAGCTGAAAGAAACACTTTGACATTAACAAAAATGATAAATACTAACTGTCACGAAGACAACAAACTGTATGCGATGTGTATTTTGATTCACTTTGACCTATTTGTCATTCCAGTCTCCAGATGTTTTGGCTTTACATTAGGGGAGCTTTTGTGTTGTCCATCTTTTTATAACGTATATGCCTCAAACTGGATTCAAGGTGTGGAAAATGGGTTAGTAAATCTGTGTATTTTTAACACAGTGAATAACACCAGATGCAGTTGATGAGATGTTGCAGCAGGTAGAGAGAAAAGTGAGGTACAGTGATTATTTCACAACAACAAGCATCACTCCAGCCCCTTTTTCAGGCAAGACAGAAACAAAGTGACAAACAAAAAACCTTGTTACTTCCTTTGGTATCCCTTTTCCCAAACATGTCAGCTCTAAGTCAACAGAAGCATTCTTTAATCATCTCACCACAAAGTCAACACCTCAACACATTTGGATAGATGTCTGTGCATTCATCTGCCACAAAAACAAAAGTGCATCAGCAGTTCAAGTCTGATCTGCTGAATCTGTAATCAATCTTCAGCAGCTCTCTTTTAATGCCATCCTTATTTGTAGCATTATGTAAGAACTCTTTGAACCGTCGCTTCTCTACCAGCAGGGAACTAATGACTGCATTTGTATTTACACTCCTGTGAATATTAACTGCCTGTTTAGGATGAAGCTGATGTTTTTGTGTCGTTCTTTTGCCTTTTCAAATGGCTCAAGTATGAGCACATGCACATTAACATAAAATTGTGTTTATTCCAATGTGGATAAACTTTAATTTTATTGATGCCATGATCGGTTCAATAGAGCCTAGCTCATGTTAAGTTTACCTGTGAATGGTACAGCTTTACACAAGTATTATTTTCATCATTTCAGTTATTTTCTTATGATCTCTGGGGGTCGAAATTAGATGAAAAAAACCTTTAGAGTTGATGGGTGTTGATGTTAATCTCAGAATTCTGACTTTTTTTCTCAAAATTCTGACTCTGAGGGTGCTCTCACATTGGCAATCCGTACCATGCCCAAGCTCGCTTCACCCATGAGTCCAGTTCGTTTGACTAGTGCTAGTGCTCCGATACATGCCTAAGCACGATACACTTCCTCGGCCCTGGCACGCTTCGAAGAGGTGTGCTTCAGCACAGTACAGTTCATGCACAAGCACGCGGGACCACAACGTTGACAGCGTTCATTATGGAGAAATCCAGGAGTGTTCTGTCTGTTTCTGACTAAAACTCAAAATAAGACACAAAGTCAGTAAAGTATCTGTCATCTTCTCTGGGGGAGTAACCCCTCCCTCAGGTGGGTGACACACCCACAGCTAGGTGTTTGTTCTGCCCTCTGAGTGTACCTTTAGGGCAAAGTGTAAAGAGCCACCTAAGCTTTTCCAGAATGGGGCATGATGGGATACAGCTCATTTGCATTTAAGGGTACAGACACAGAAACAGCCTGTTCTGAGCAGGGCTGAAATAGAGGGGTTTATAGACATGACAAGATCAGAGTGGATTTAGAACCAGAAACTTTATAGACATGTTTCGGGGACCTCTTAGACTTATTTAAACTGGTTGGAAAGGAGAACAATCTGTGAACTTAAGGCACTTCTTAGCTCCACTTCTTTGCATGTTAAAACATTGATCGAAAGTTAAGTTGAGATGACATTTCTAATAGGGCTGCCACTAGGGCTGAGCAATCTGCAATCTAATTTTTGCGTGATGCCGATGCACTTGCTCCTATTTACCTCTGCATTCAGAATAAAAGCACTCCCTTAAAGGTCCCATATTATGCTTTTTCTGGTTTTATATGCTCTTTAGTGTGTTTTCCATGTGTCCTGTGCATGTTTAGGCACATCTATGTGCAAAAATTCAAAGTCAGCGGAAACGCGGCTTCTCCTACCTCCTCCTGTTAGCTGTAGCATTAGCAGCATGTAACGCTCGGTTCTAGCCCCCCTCGATAAAAAATTGTCAGTCCGACGTCATTGTCAGTGTGAGATCACTGATCTAAGCCCATTGGCTCGTTGTGGCAAGCCCAGCAGCTCATGTTGCACGCCCATTAACTTCTGTAGCACGCCCACGATATGCCGTAGCCTGCGTTAGCACAGTAGTGCTAAGGTGCTAATGTTTTTGCTCCCCTCGGACGGAGCCAGTGGCTGCATTCCCAATATGGTAAAAGAGGCGGGACATTTCTGAGAACCGTGCTGAGTGACTGACCAATTACGGCAGAGCCGACAGGCCAACCAATCAGAGCAGACTTGGCCCACGTGGGACTCTGCAGTGTGGGCTCAACAGAGCGTAGCTGACAGACTCAGAGCGTAGAGGGAGCAAGGAGGAGCAGTACATGAAAACAGACACTTTTTTAGAACTTTAGCTATTGTGAACGTACAAAAGTAGGAACATAGATTAAATATACGAACCCCCAAAAGGGCATAATATGGGCTCTTTAACAAAAATAAGAATCACGCAAGATAATCGTTATCTCAATTCTCAGGGAGATAAATCTTGATTAACAGTTTAACAAGAATTGTGCAGCCCCAGTGGCCACCATCATTGGGGTTCAAACCACCTCTTCAAGAACCAATGGGAGAAGAGGCACCTACAAAACATTTTATTTTTATGTGAGTGATTCTACCATATAAACCTTAACATTTCACAATAAACCACACACCGCTCAATGCAGCACTCAATTGAGAAATCAGGAAATGGATTTGGCCCCTTTATTCTTTAGATATTCTTACTTTTCTGGCAAAGTCATGTTTTCAAAACACCCTTCACTTCCTGCTATGCAACTTGATTGCATCTTAAGTTAAACCCTCCCTTGGTGAAGCTCCTTTTATTAATTCTGAAAATGTGTGTGTGTTTTCCATTTTAAATCATGTCACTTATACCTCCTGGAATTTTAATGGGTACATCATGCAGAAGTAGGATTAAATAAATAATTCAACCACTGGAACTGTCAGACTCCCGAAGAGTTTCAACTATTCAACCAAACTTCCTCTTCAGATGATTCATGGACACTTGAACCATCCCTCCTCTCATTATGATAGCCCCCAATATTCTGTTTCAAGAGATTTGTGTCTAATTGGCAGACTTACAAGATCTAATGGGGCATGAGGAGGTTCCTTTCAATGCATGTTTGGCACGAGAGAATAAACGCTTTGAAGAATACACAGGGAGGTGTTTCTGATAGTGAGATACCATCTCGCACAATACAGAGTGCTCAGGTTATGCAAATAAAAGTGGGATACGATGGTGTTGCAGGCTCTTTCATCAACATTTATTCCACATCAAACGCACGCACTGATCCCTGTGTTAATCATATGTATGTTCAAAAGCTCAGCAACATGTAGGAGTGAAGGGAAGGATAAGGTCAGGAACTTTCTTTACTCTTACTCACTTTAAATACTTAACAGTAAGCTTTTAATGGTTTCCCCCTCCAGAACAAAGGTCCTCCGGGTGCTTGGAAGGGCATCCTACGTATACTAATTTAGTGTCTAAATCTTAAAAGGATGCAATTGAGGGCAGTGCTGGGTGAAAACAGGGCAGTTAGGGTGACAGCATAACCTCGTGTGAATCCGAGATTTAGCAGCTGAAGGGAAAATAAAATAGAGAAAGCCATTACGAAGACAAGCGTTACAACCCTCAGGCAAATTTGTAGCATTCCGGAGTGGAAAATGAAAGTGTTCATGCTCAGAATAACATCGACACTATCTGCAATACAAGGGAAACAATACAATCCTAATATAAACACAATGCATGATCGAAACAATCGGAATAGAGCTCATTGTCACAACATTGGCAGGAAAGGCACTCAAGCTACAGAGAGACAGGTTTTTTTTTTGTATCTGTTAGGCCCCCCCACTGCCACCCACACCCCCTTGGAGGCCATTGATTAGCATGATTAAGTTTCATCAACCCAAATCAACAGCAGCCCCCCCCCCCCCCCCTCCAAATGAGCGGGAAGAAGCTCATCAGACATCACTAATCAAGTACAGCTTGATGCTAGTTTTCAGCCAATCATGCGTAGCCTCTGGCGCAGGGAATAAGTAAGGCTGATTTGATCAGTCTAAATTTTTAATCAGACGTTTGAACTGCTGCGGTTATTTTCTCAGTTGTGCTGCTCTTTGTTTTGCCGAGCTGAGGTTAAGAGGAGGACAGGGTGACTTTGGCTGGGAACAAAAATATTTTCACTGTACAAAGCTTCCTGTGCCGTCGAACGACAGACTGTACTTTAGCTCTTTACTATAAATGTTTTATGAAACAATAGAAACTGTTTTATGAAACCACTGCAACTGCCATACAAGTGCAAACTGAAATAGAGTGCTGTTTTCACTCCAATGTGTGAATTACACTCTAACTGCAGGAGTGCTTTATACTTAATGGTCAATTTCAAACCAAAACAGAAATGTCCAATATATCTCTTTGTCATTCTAGCTATGGCTTTACACATGGGTAGAGGTGTCTTGCTGTGTGTGTTGGATTAGCAGGAACCACCAAAGAAGGCAGGCGATCAACATCCAGAGTTGGAAACTAGCACCTGGCACCCGCCAAATACTTGCTGTGAAATTGATTCATGGTCAAAGGAGCGGCTGTAAATACTGTTACCCTCGAGGGCGTTATCCAAAATCACTGCTAATCGTAGCTCCGCTAAAACTGTGTTCATTCAACACATTATGTATCCAACAAGTCCTTCACAATTAAAGTTCCAGCTTTTAATGTTGATGACAGGCTTTTATTGTGAAACAGCTTAAAGAGGAAAATGGGTGTTTTCAGTGGTAGCAACGTAACACAACATAGACTCATCTGAAATACAAATGCAGGAGAAAAACAAAACACCAATCCTCCCAGATTCAGTGAGAAGCAAAAACGTCCTGAGAAGTGAACTCACAGTTTTTCTAAATGAGACTCACACTTTCCAGGAGAAACATTAATAATTGTGATGACTCTCCTCATATAGGTTCATATGCTTTTTAAAACTCAGTGAAGCCTTTGAGGACATGGCTGCAACGATAACTGCAACCAGCCCCAAAATATTAAACTAAAATAAACTTATTTTTTGTTTGTGAGTGAGACAAAGAGCATGTCAGTGTTTTCTTTAATAGTTGAGACATTTCCTCTTATAATAAAGCCTATAACTTGAATACCATGAGCCTTGATTTGGTACTATATGTCATTACATCATGCTGCCGGTCAAAATAAAGTGGCAGGTAAAAACAAACTATTGACTGGTAGAATTTTGAATCCACTAATCACAGTGGCAGGTAGGTGAAAAAAATTCATTTTCAACCCTGTCACCATCACAAAACCTTTATTTGAATCCATCCATTCAGAAAGAGAAAGGTCATTTCACAGCTGCTGGTAATCTACAATCCATTCACTTTAAGACGCTGGTAGAAATAATGTGATGATCACCACAACTCTTAGGAATGAGGACCATAGATTTGTATTTTGTTCAATTGCAAACCATCCAGTAGCTGTTCAGATAGTATAGCCTGGAGCAAAGTGGTGGACCAACTCACCCACTGACATACAGTAATAATTATATGGCCAGAATGAAACTTTTTTTTCACTGTAAATGTAGTTCCTTCCGATGTTGTCTTGGAATTACAATGGGATTAGAGGGATTTTGAAAAGTCACAGTGCTGCAAAATTTCCCCTCCAGGTTCAATAAAGTCGATCTAACCCTCAAACCTCAATGATGAGGAACAGATTACACTGTAATGCTACAAAAATAGAGAGCAGTGACATTTACCCTGATGTGTCCATGGTCCCATTTGATCGTGCATTTCACTAGCACTCAGTGACATTGTATTCCTTCTCTTCTCTATCATTCTGTACTACAGCAAATGATGAACCCATCAAAACAAGTGAGAGATGCAGAAAAGTAACATAAGAGAAAGCGTTGATATTTTTCTGCAACATTTGCATGTAACCCTGCCTTAACTTTGGCCCAGATTTTTTTTTTTTTGGCAAAGCACCTCCTCGTTCTTTCATTCATCTTCAGATGGCCTTTGGTGTTTCCCATGTGAAGTCTCTTGAAGTTGAACTCTTTTTAAATAGCACATTAAAGAATTATACACAGGCCGCCTCTGAAAACTGGCACTGCTCATGTTTACTATTTCTCTCTCTCTGATATTAAAACCCTGCTATTGAATTCCCCCTCCTCGACTGCTTCATTGGCCTGCAGTGTTTGCTATTATTCCATCTGCTCAGCAGAGACCAAAAAATATTCCATTATGTCCTCTGTTGTATCTGTTTCATGTGTGTGCTTGGCAGCCAGGTTATGAATATAAATTCAAGCCATTTAGGTCCCATGGCAGCATCAGGGGTATGGTATCTATTTCTTTCTCTGAGAAGAATTGTAGAAAACATTTTATGATTTAGCACCCACAGTATCTCTACCACTTGCCCCTTCCTTTCCATCACACAGTTTTATGAAATGCTGTCCTGGGTTGTAGAAAATTTGAGCAGGTAATCGAGGCAGAGCGAAGCAACAAACTGATATGGAGATGAGACATGGTTGGTTGTCCACATTGGGGGCAGGGGTGAGATTGAAAGCTTCTGGAATTAATTTTACATGTCGGTGTATTTTCAACACTTTTTCATTCATATCTGCCTGGAGCATTGATCTGCAAGCAAGACCTAAATCAGCCCACGCAAATGAACCAGAACAATGACTGACGTTTATCAAAGCGCTGTTAGCTTCCAGCCGCTTGTTATTCACCCTGGAGGTCATACTCTACTAGAGCTTGTATCATTGACATGCATACAACAGCTCTGAAGCCGTTTCTATCAATAATAGGATATCATAGAATCCCAAACTGGTTGAGTTTTTTAAAATGAAAGAAAAATAAATACGACCTAAGGAATGAAATGGAGAAACACTCATTCAGCCTGTTGTCCTAAACAAAATGGAGCAGCCACTTAAAAAAAATAAAATAAAATTGCTCATATCCAATCATCATAACTTCTAAACTCAAGGAATTAGAATTTTTCATTCCGGTCGAGTGGCAGTTGCTGTTTGTTTTGCTTTCTGTAGATATTTAAATTTTATATTAAAAAGATTGTTTTGTTTACATTAGAATAGTTCTTTCTTCCCCTGTAGGACATAAACTTATGATTCAATGCTTTAATATCATATTATTAGCTTATTTTTCACCCTGGGACATTTCTATTAGTCATTTTGGGGAGGCAGTTAACCTTTTTAAACAGCACTTGACCACAAGTGTGTGCACACCCTGAATAACCCCCCCCAGGCAACAAAAAACAAGTCAATGGCCCATTAACCAGCTGCTTTTTAATGATTCTGGTCAGACGACACTATATTTAACACTATCTACCATGCACATTTCAATTTACACTCAATAAAATCTCAACCAAACCAGCTTGGAAAGTCCTGAGGACACTCCAGTGTCTATGACCCTGCCAGGTCTCACCTTTGGAGAAGCCAATAACAAGATAATGGTTGGATTTTAAAATGTAATAGTGGTAGAAAAAAAAGTTACAGTGCCCTGAGAGGACAGGCTCGCCATCTCTCACCAGCTAAAGAAAGCCTGGAATCAGGACATGGTGGACAAGGCTCACATCAAGAGGTGGCATCAAAGCTTCTTCATGGTTGAAGTTGGCTGTTTTGGCCAGTGTTGGGAAGTAACTGCATTTCTCAGTAGCATTGTTGATTTATTGATCAGGTAGTGCAGTAACATCCAAACAACAGGGTTCCTGGAAGTCAGTTTCCTCCTCCGACTGAGATTATGTAGGGCGAGCAGACAAATTATTGTTTTGTTTTTTTAACTCTTTGTAGGCCAACCACTCCAGAGACTTTATGGATCAGCCTACTATAAAAACATGTTACATCTGGCTAGCAGCATTGTCTCTGACTCTAACCAGGCTCTAAACAGTGAATAGTACTACCATCACACCTGAGATACAGGCTCCCATGTTTTGTTGAGGTCAGACTCAAACACTCTTCTGTAAACCAGTTGACCCTAAAATTAAAAATGGAGCTAAATCCCGGATCAAAGCCCGTCGAAGATCTCTGGATATGGTGTTCGAATGTTGTGTCAAATGTCTTTTTTTGTGACTTGTCTTTAATTTGTGAGTTGCAGATGGAGGCGATGTGATGCAAGACTTTGTCTGACAATAAAGTTTCTACTAATCAAGCAATACATAAATATTTCAACAATCATCAAAATCGACTTTTCTTGACACATCAGTCCTCCTGCAATAAGCATTAAATAGCCGTTAAATACTTGTAGCTCTAACTGGCTTCAATATTTAGCTTTGCAAGTGTAACCTTTCTAAGAGGTCCAAAGTGCCCCAGCCTTTTAGTTACATACTGTCGATACTGTTCATGTCTATTAGATAAGAGAGACAGTGTATGCATCAGTGTGTGTGTGTGTCTTTGGGGGAATAAATCTGTCACTGAGACTGCTAAGGTGTGAAAGATCTCCACTGCTTTATGATTGCAGCAACTGCAGGCCAAGTGTGATGGTTAGTAACACACCCCACTTTAACTTAATGAACTCTTATGATACAGGCAATTATTTTACACACAGTAAACCATGTATCTGTGTTACATTTGTAAAAGCTTCAAATAAATATGTCTGTTATAAGACTGTGGTTTCATTACCACACGGAAATTAATCTCCTTTTTTTCACACTTGTATGGTTACTAATGGATGGAAATTTGCCTGTAACCCCCCACTCCAGTCAGCAGGCATTCACAAAATTGGGCTTCTTTTCTCCTCTTGTAATGGAACTTTTAAATAAATCATTCATATCGCCAGGCTAAATTAAATGCAATAACTTTTCAATGGTTCCTTTTAACCTGCTGTGCAGATGGAGTAGGCCATTTCACTGCGATGGCGCATTTACTTAACAAAATGTACCTATAAATGGCTTCCACACAATACTGGCTTTTTAGTTAATGATTCTCAGTTACCGTTTCAGAAAAATTGAGCCGAGAGAAAGACTGAGCTTTGAGGGGTGTTTCAGCTGCCGCATGCAAAGACGAGGGATGTGCACTATTACAGGAGAGGAGAAAAAGGTTCTCTTTGATTTTCTTATCCACCTGATTTCCTCTCGGATCTTCCGTCTGTACGGGTCGTTCGGTCAAAGGGAACGGCTGCATCGAGATGGTCTGAGCCCAACCCTGATGTAATTCAATGCTCCATCCTGCAGCAACGTTTACTGTTGTTTTGTTGACCTCAAATCTAAACATTTGGCAGATTTGCATTTTGGCTTATTTGCATGTTTATGTGACAGCGTTAAAAGAAGGTTGTCAGATGTGTTTATGCAATTTAGAAAAGAAGCCGTCATGCCAGAGTGATTTATTATTTGACGTCTGGAGGAGGATTTTGTCAAGTTCATTTGGTGTCAAGGGCACATTACGAAGTTTGGGGAGGTCCAAATTATTAAAACTGTGTCTGGGGTTTTTCAGGGTTTGAGTTAAAGGAAGAATGTCCAACATTCTCTCTGAGTCATTCGTTGTCAATTTATGTACACTGTGAAGCTAAGTTTAGCAAAGTTTGCTAACACTAGCCCGCTTAAACAACAGTGCAGGCCACAATTTCTATCGGATGCTTGTGTTTAATGGTGCTTATTTATGGTGCGTTCTAATTCAAAACTCCTTCATGTGAACGCTAGTGGAGAGGGGTTGGAGGTGTGCAGCTGGAGGAGAGCAGAGGCTTCAGAGTAGCAGGGGTGTGGCCAAGCAACAGTTTGTTTTGGTTTCATGCTGGTGCTCGAGGGCGACATCTACTGGATCAAAAAGTCGCACATTCTTCCTTTAAAATGATACAAAACTTTTGGTGTTTTTTACTCTTAATTATCTGTTGCTCTTTCTTTCCTCTGATAAATATGAGCTAAATATTTGCTGTACTTGATGTTTTTGAGATTTAGTTCTAACTAATCAGAAGTGTTCCCTCTGACTGGAATTGCAAAGACAAATATGTTCTCTTGCAGCCAATACAAGCCAGCAGTTAATTTAAAACTATATATCTCAACCAATAATTCACATTACTCAACAGAAAATGTTCTAAATGGAATTGGTGAACACAGAAACCTTCTCAAATTAAAGGTGAGATCAACAGATAATCATGGCATGCTCTCTTGGCCTGCCAACTTGCTCACCCTTTTTGAGATTTTGTAACAATTAAGTGTTTTTTTTTCACCATTTTGGACAGTGGATCCTTCCAACCCAACAGCTTGTCTGCAATGAGACACTGTGACGGGGCCTCCCAAAGAGCAGTGATCGATATTTACAAAAATGCAAAAACAGGAAAAAATGATGTTTAGACTATTTAAACTATTTACAAAACAAAAGTCGTCCAAAAACAAAATCCACATAACTCAGCAAAAAAATAAAGTCTCTGCAGTAACATGTTACCTTCGCTGTAACCATCCTAGACTGCTTGAAAGCAGCAAGCAGCTCTCTTTTAAACACAACAAGCCCCTCCCACTGGGCGTTATAAATTGCCTAACATTTCAAAGAAAACACATTATTTCATGAATGAGCAATTTATACTCTGTTAAATGAACATGGTTTACTCACCCCTAAATTACCCATTCTCATCCATATTTTAGTTACATCACTGAAATGTATCGGTGGCGATACTTTCAAAACAAACATTTAATTCATCAATCAATCATGTGATCACCCACGCGCGCCCAATCCGCCTATTTAGTATGCGGAAATGGGCCGCCTCTGTTTGGAACAAACGGGACACCGCGGAGCGCATATGCAACGCACCAACGGTAATACCACTCTGAATCTGTATATATATGTGTGATACCAAAAATAGAGCTTTCAAGTGTGCACCCTTAATCGTGCTATGAAACGGAGAGGGAAAGGAGGATGATGGTGTGATTTACTGAATGATTATAGGCGCACTGGCAGAGGGAAAGGTTTGGCGGATGTGTGTGTGTCAGCGTGTGTCAGCGTGTGTGTTGGTGTGTGTGCTGACTGCAGTCAGTGACGGAGCCGCTCCGTCACAGACACATTTTAGAAAATGTAGAATCCAAACAAAAACTATACTGGGTTGATCATATTTCTAATAGTTGCCAAGAAAGCTATTCAGTGGTAAAGTAATGATGCTACTCTCGCTTGTCCTAATTCATATAAAAATACACAGCCCACCTTGGACGCACTCATCTATGGCAAACATACTCTCACACCCCTACTAACAGACATCAAATGACCCACACAACCACAAATGGTTGTCATTTTTGTTTGCACAGCTTACATGTCCAGTCAGCACAGACAAACAGGATGTTTAAGGCCAGGACTCTGCTACACCATTAGCCTCTGAGCCTCTCAGTTTCTGAGTAGTTGACTGAGCATTTTGGAGCTGTAATGGTTGTTCAAATGTTAAAAGACCACACCAGTGTCTTCCTAAACCATTACCATCACGCTCTTCATTGTAAAATTGTCAGAAGCCTGGTTTTCAATAACCTGTTAGGGGCCCCTGGCTGAAAGTTTGTTTTTGGCTCCGTTTGAACCCCCCACATCTGTTGTACTCTGTTTATTAAGTTTAAACATATCATGTTCAGTGCAAGTGCAGGAGTAATGTGACAGTACCTTGTATTTTCTGTGTCAGTGAGTAGGTTTTAATTAAAAGGTATGCAACTTTCAGAGCAGAAGTCCAGTTGACGTTACCACTAAAGTCTCTCTCCGACCAAAACAAAGCTGTCCCCCAGTGCACTCCCTCCCGTCCTCCCCCATCACTTCACATCTTGATCTAGACCGTGAACATGTGTATTTCTGATGTTAAAATTGGCTTTCTTTAATGGGTGTGTATGTGACTTTCAGGGCTATTGGAGCCAGCCTCAAGTGGAAGCTCAAGGAAGTGCATTTTTTTACACTTCCCCGTAAGATTCATTATTAAACACCAAAGGTTTCAGCTTGGGAAAACCCCTTGTATCTCCCTTCTTAGTTGGGAAGAGACAAAAGCAATCAATTCTAGATTGTCTGGATAAAGCTACAGACTGTGCATATTTCTTGTACGTTTATTGCAAGCCACACTGTGCAACACGGATCTCACAAATTTGGTGTATGACATGCATGGACACTGTGCGATGAGGTACACGGTCATGACTTTTGGAAAAAGAGGCCCTATTGGGGTGCAAGTGTTGCAAAGAGAGCTTGAGATAAGTCACATCATTGTTAGCATACACTTTCTAGTGTATGCTTTCTAGACCCAGCTCTGGGTCCTGTATGATCACACTGATTAGTGCAGCGTTTCATGATGTTTTTCTTTTGCTCTGTAGTTGACTTAGATCACACAAGTGTTTCACAGTGTCAATTTCTGACACTGTCAGGTATTTGTCGCAGGCTATCTTTGGTCGCAAGACTGGGATATCGGTCATCATTGATCCTTTCTCACAGTGCTTCGCAGGACAACGTAGGACAACCATTTTGACAACAAGATTACAAATGACATCAGTGACTTTTGGTTACTTATTCAGTTACCTCTTCAGATATCCAGGAATGCACAATGAGCAAACTTTTATAGAGACCAATATATTTTTAAATCCACAGAGTGTTCAAATGCTTCTAGTGGCCCCTTGACCTTTGCTGTATTTCCTCTAGTTACAGAGTAAAAAAACAAGTCTGTAGGACAGATTGTCATCAAATTTAAAAAGACCTCAATCATTCTTCTGACCACTCCCGTTAATTATTGGACATGGAATGAATATTTATCCTGTGCCATCTTCATGATGAAATATCAGTGTTATAAAGAAGACATTTCATCATACATTTGGGGAAAATTGTAATTGCAGATTGCATCATTAATGTTTCCAACGCTTTTACATTGTGGGGTGTAGTAACAGGTTGAGCCTGTGGGAGCCACTTGTGCTTCTCACACATTTCTCCTTCTATTTTATCATAACTCCTTCAAACCTTGTTTGAAATTTGGGAGGTTGTTCTTTCAAACTCTTTGTTTACCCGTCTCCCTATTATCTCCATCCTATCTGTTTCCCCTGCCAACATTCTCTTCAATATTGTACATCCATTGATCTAATTTTCCTCTCTGCCCTTGTTATAATCTGCCTACAAGCTGTCATGCAGTGCCTTTACAGTGTGGCGACAACAAGAATAGCCTCAAAACCAGTAAGTGTTCAATCGCGCGCATAAGGACAAATCAGCTACATATGTTACCAAGTGGTTAGGAGGTAACTATGTTGTCAGCTTGCTTTCTGATAGCGGCGGAAAGCCGTGTGTGTGAGAGACACGCTATGATTTCAAAGGTTAATGCAAGGCAGAAATAGAACATGAGTGGGCTTGATAATCACAGGCTAACAACAGACCGGTGCTTCACCATGTCAGCTTAAAGCTGCAGCCGTGTGTGTTTGTGCATAAAAGACTGGAGAACAATTTGTTCAGGCAAATGACTGCGTGACTTTGATTTGAAGGAGGCATGTGCACAAATATTAACTCTAAGTATGTTAGTGCATCTGAAATGTTTTGCATTCAGTACAATGCGTCGTTTAAGAGATCTGCAGTGTATCCACTTATAATGATGACAGTACGTTTCTGGAATATGTAACTGGCTGAGGAGAACACGGAACTGTTGACCCTGTATAAGACTTTTTGTTCCTTCCCTGACCTAGTGAGTTTTGGTGAATCAAGATACTTCTGTTTCATTCTATTGCCATACAAAAATGATTGGAAAGGGATGAGTTTGTTAACGGTTGAAAATATTGCAGATTATTTTTCAAACAGTCGTCATCAATGTGAAGTATTTTTGTTTTGTGTGCAAAAAATGCAGCATTCTCTCTTTGAAATAACTTTGTGTACTGATAATTTTAAATGAATATTAGTTTTGGAAAAAAAGATAATGCATGCCGAATTTTATGTTTGTTATATAGTGACAAGTATTTTAGTTAGAGCAGTGGTTCTCAACTGGTCTAGCCTCAGGATCGAACGCCACCTCCTTTATAATGAGAAACCAAAATGCCGGAACATTTTCAATTTATCAGATGTATTATTATTTTTTTTACTAGGACATGGCAAAGATAGAAAAAGTACAAAGACAATGCGAAAAAATATGTGCTTTTAAAACAGCAGCAACAACAAATGTACATGGACATGGAATTAAATAAAAATAAGTATAAGGAGTGAAAAAGATGGTGTTTTTTTTAAGTTTTACAGTATTCAGATGCTTCGGTGTTGCTGATGAGGGAAGAACAGTATAGCCATCCAGAAATGTTGTGCTGCTTTCTCTCTCCACAGCAGAACCGTTGATGGTGAGTGTGTGGTGCTGGGTATGGCCTCTCCGGAAGTCGATATTAATGTCCTTGGTTTTGCCCACATTAAGCAGGCGGTTGTTATCTCTGAACAACGTGGTCAGATGGCTGACCTGCTTTGTCTCATCGTTGTTGGAAATGAGATCCGCTACAGTTGTATCGCCCGCAAACTTATGTGTGGTGTGCAGTCATGGGTCAGCAAGGTGAAGAGCAGAGGACTGAGCTCACATCCTTGGGGCGCCCATGTGCTCAGTGTGATGGTGCTCGAGATATTGCTGCCGACCCTTACATGCTCATGGTCTCTCACTGAGGAAGTCCAGCAACCAATTACACAGGACGGTGTTGGGGCCCAGTCTGTGAATGCTGAGCTGAAATCAATGAAAATCATTCTCATATAAGAGTCTTTGCTGTCTAGGTGGGTGAGAGCCAGTTGGAGATTAGAACAGACTGCATCCCCTGTTGCTTTAAAACACACAGGGACCACAGTCTGTCTCAGAGAGGTGTCAAAGCACAGTCCTTCAAAACACAACCAGAATTGTTGACTTGGCCTGTAGCCTTGCAGGTGTTGGTGGAGAGTGTTTTCTTCACGCTGGCTGCAGACCGGCACAAATCCTGGTCGTGAGGACAGGGATTCAGGATCAAGAAAGTAAAAATTCCTGTCGAGTAAAGTTTAGATATGAGAATCTGAGGCCAGCTCTTATTTGTGTCAGATTTTAGTTTTTTTTTTTTTGTGTGAGTGTGGGTGTCTTTTTCTTTGATCTCCAAGCTATAGGACCGACTCTAACTCACAGTATGTGGCCGATCCCTTGGTTCATAAGCCACTGAAGATGCTACAGGCCACAAAACCTCTGCTTAAATCACTATGCAGTGTGTGCATGTGTGTGTTTGTGTGAGCGTGCGCGTGTCACAGACGCTGTGTTGCAAATCCATACACGCTCTATTATCTTATCTTCTTCAACTCCCCCTTTGAGTGGGGTTCAGTCTTCATGCCACCCACTCTTTTTTTGCCATGCATTATGCACTGTTTCACCACATATATTTATTCATTATGGTGTCTTTCAAGATCAAAATGAATGGCAAATAGGCTCCAGTGAGATGTGTCTTGCAGCAGAAGCTGGAGTCAGCTGAGGCCGACAGACAGGAAGGTGTTTCTGTACGGAAGAGATTGTTCAGATCAAGGCAGATGTTGTAGCTACTTGTCAGAGGCTCTGCAGGTCAACATGCAAGCAAGCTGTGCAAAATGAGAGAGGCAGACACAGGAGAGAGAAAGGAGAAAGTCTCTCTCTCTCTCTCTCTCTATTCAACTAGCCCCTTCTCTGCGTCACTCTTTTCTCTTCACACCTAGCGCTGGATGCTGCTAAGCTAACTCCCATCATCACACATTCGAGTTGACATTCTGAAGCATAAAGCTACTGAACCTCAAGCCACCAAATGCTCCCACACGAGGTCCTTCTAAAGGCTTCAGTATTGATGACCTCCTTGAGGCAGCATCATTTCCTTCCCCACAGGAAAGCCCGTCGGGTCTTGGTACATTCATGTTGATTCTGCGACAGTGTCCCAGTCTGTGAATTCACATTGCAGCATTGTGGAAGCACGTCACAGCGGGAGCCTCCACATAAACACAAAGTCAGACATGCAAGCACACGCAGCGACCGATGATTCAGTCAATAAACCTGTTGCTGAAGAACAAAAAGATAGCACCTGGTGAAGTAAGTAGCTTTTATGAAAATAGCGATGGCTATTTAAGCCATTTTTTTATTTCTTTTATGGGATTTAAGCACCTTGTTTGAGCAACAACCACCTCAAATGTTAAAGGAAAGCATGTTGAAGTCATCCTTCCAGAGAAGTGTTACATCATTTACCGTGTTTTTCTGTTCTAATTCCAGGAATTCAAATGCCAGCACTTTTTAACAACCAGTGATGTGCCATACATTAGCACAAAGTACCCTTTAGAGCTGAATCCACAAACCAGGCTTTTTACAAACTCAAAACGTTCGTCAAATACCATCTGTTTGTCATGACGTCTCAGACGCACACACATTAGCAACAGTTGCTTGGTTGGATTGATGAAAAATAAGCCCCCGCCAACTGATTTAAGACCTGATTATATTAACAAACTTAATGTCCAAGTAACATTCACAGACATTATGTACAGATTATTTATTTTTAAATCACACAGATGTGGAATAGCTTTCCTGATCACTGTAAAGTTTGTGTGTGACATCCCTTATCGACACTGCAGCGCAGTTACCACCTGCTTCATTCTAACCGCGAGGGGCGACGAGGCTTGTTTGCATATTTGTACCCAAAACGTGAAATGAAACAGCACTGGTGCACAGAGGCGCTGTCGGCTCTGTAAGCACAGATAAGGACATGAATTTAACCCTTTGCGTGGGTTTTGTGAATCGGATGACGTCTTTTTGACTCATTTGCACAAGTGACGCAGGTCCAAAAAGCATGCAATCCTTCTGTGAATCAGGCCCTCGGTGTTTCATGAGTTATGCAATGAGTAAATTAGAGCTCAATGCCAAAGGTATACCCTCTGTATGAGTGAAAGTCTCAGTTTGTGAAGCCGTTGGATAGGTATCATATCTCACATGTTTAATATGATTTTTAATCTCATGCTACCTCATAATTTTGACATGCCTTTGTGTTTTCTTGATGAACTCATACTTGAAGCCCCTTTGGTTGAATTTTCAATATTTGATTAAACAACTTCGAACTCCCAGAAGATGAGGGACATCAAAGTCTTATTTTCATGCAGGACTCAGAAACTGTGAGATAAATGTGAGTAAATGCATTAGCATTTGTAGAGCACAAAACATATCAATATTTGCTGTCTGATTTAAATCAAAGACAGAGAGCCGCTCCGTTATGTTTGCTATTTGCAATGGCATTTCAGACTGTGAATTGTTTAGCTTTATAAGACATACATTTCCTGCGGTCTGATTAGAAGTGTGCTTATTGAGAGTGAACTGAACACCAGCATTGCTGAACACCACACATTTGCTCTCGATTTCCCTCGTGAGTCAAATTGTGCAGATATTCCTGCTGAAACTAAGTTCACAGTACATGCAGAGGGTGTTGACTGTAAGCTCACCATCTTTTCCTAATGCGTTTACTTTTTCCTTAGCACTGGTCACATAGTGAGCATGTCATGTCTTATTTTGAAAAACTACTTAAGTCTCTTCAAAGTCATCATGTATTCTGCGGGCCTGCAGTGGTTGGGAGGGAATCACAAATCACTCTAATTAAGAGCCCTCAACGTGGAAGATGGAATTTTATTTGTTCCTGATAAGTATGGTCAGCTATAACCAGCTACCTGCTATTTCACAGCAGCGCCATAATCAGAGCGGCTAAATGGCCTAGAAAAAGCAACAAAGATTTATTATAACTCTGCAATAATAAATATCGTATCTCTGGTGTAATAAATCATTATGGGAAACAAAGTGGTTCTGTTGCTCTCTAAAGACTGCTGACCTGAGAATACTGTGGTGACTAAACCACATCTCTGGTAATAGTGAAGTAGGATCCAGTTGGTGCATGGATGAAAAGTCAGGGAGAAAAAGAGGATTTTCTGGCACAAACTTCACCAACTGACAAGGTGCATGAAGAGCGAAGGGTTTAGAAGAGGTCAAAATGCTCCAGCAACACTTGTAGTAAGAAGATCAACTTTATTAACAATTTAGACCGACGCGTTTTGGCTCATGCCCGCCATGATCCTGTTGAAGGCCACGAGCCAAAACGCGTCGGATGAAAAGTCAAAGCAGTCAGTTCAGCAAGAAAGCAATCTAAACTATCTGATGTTATTATTATTTAATAATCATTATTTTTTTGAAGACTATTTATAGTCGACAGTTGAGAGGAATAGTCCAATATGAACCTGCTGTTGGACAAGTGTGCATGCAGGTGCATCGAGGGACGACAAGCCGGCATGGCACTCCTGCAGAGAAGAACCAAGGGTAGAGAGTCATCCTAAAGTTGACAGAGGGGCTCAAGGGGGTCACAGTCACAACTATTTATTTTCCACCTATGACCAGTCAGAGGAGCTGCTGCAGAGGAAAGTGGCTCTGCTAAGCACTAAACAGTGCAACGAACAAGAGCTTCCCCCACAGCTTTTGGAGACATGACTGAGAGCTGTCCACTTCTCCAGTCCTATGGACTGCTGTGAATCGCTCATGGCAACGGGGAAAAGGTTACAAGAGGGGGCTGTTTCTTCAGGAGCTTGGGGAAGAAACTTCAAACCCCACAGATGGAAAGGAGACCCCAACTCTCCTGCACACAATAGTACGCCCTCTTGGTGTCGGATGCTCAATCCCGAGGGCCACACCAGCCCCAAGATGAGACAATGTTTTTTCTTCAAATCTTCTCCACCTGCAGCAAATGTGGAAATCCCACCTGCAAGCGGAGCAATACCACATTGTTTGCAGGTCCTTCCTTACTCTATCTCTGAGGCCCAGCCATCCTCCAGAGGAAACTCGTTTTGGCTGCTTGTATCTGCTATCTCATCCTTTCGCTCACTACCCATAACTCTTGACCATAGGTGAGGGTTGAATTGAACATATACGTATCATCATTACTGTTTTTGCTAATATTACATATTAATATGTTGATGGTATCTCATTTTCTGCATCTCTCTCAATCCCACCTCTTTGGCCCAACACAGTTTTATCAGCTGGCTGTCCAACATGAGTCTGGTTCTCCTCAAGGTTTCTGCCTGTTGAAAGAAACTTTTTCTCTGTGCCATGATTGCCAAATGTTGCTTAGTGCTTGATCATGGTCAACTTGTGTTGGACCGCTCTAAATAGCATTACAAGTCTAAACACTGCTTTCTTTGTTAAGTGTCCTAAAATAACTTTGTGATGATTTAGCACAATAGAAATAGAGATTGATTGATTGGTCTGAAGAAAACACGAGTTATTCCTCTTGGATATGCAGATTTATTTGCACCTCTTGCATCTGGTTATGAACTGATCTGCCCAAAAAGGATCAATTGAGTCAGGGAAATTGTCAGCAAAAGGCTTCAGACACTTCAGAGACTGTTCATGGAAAACCTGTCTGTAGAGTAAATCAAAACATATTTAGAGACCTTTCACAAAGAAATGATAATCCAACGGCCTCAACAAAACCTCCTTCTGGCAGCTTTATTAGAAACCATAATGTCAGTTCAGACATCTTATTTGTGATTTATAAGAAACTTTCCATTTATTTGCTCGACACAAGGTCTCACACAGCTTTGAAAAACACACCTGCGAATAATCAGAGTTTCCAGCCGTCACATTTGAAATTGTTCCTCTATTTATCCAAGGACATTTTGTTAGAATGCTCACGGAAAGCATTTATACCTGAGTGTCAAAACCCCTCAGTAAGCTGATGTATGGCTGTGTGACTGTCATGTAACAATTTAAAAAAGGAAAACGGAAGAACCTCACAAAAATGAATCAAGGGAAATTGTCAAAGGATTCTTCGAGGACGCAAACCCCTCTTGTGCTGTGAGCTGTCACAACAGCTGAGGCATCTTTGTTGCGGCAATACAGCATCTAACCTTCTATCAGCGGGGATTAATGAGGCTGCTTTGTTTCCTTGTGTGCAGCCTGCCCTCAAACACCCTGCTGTGATCACACAATGCTTTCCAAATGCTACAGATGACAGAGGAACACGCAAACCATGAGACACTCTACTGTGTATCGTTCCAACGCAAGGCATACAGTGACTCAGAAAGTCACGCAGGCAGAAAGAATGCATTAAAGCCTCTTTTTTCAGAAGAATTATCTTTTCAGGGGACTGGGAGACATTATGTGCCCCCAGCAGAACCTCCACTTGACTCCTCATCATCTATAAATGAAACCATAGGAAGCCACATTTGATGTGGCGGGACACGGAGTATCAGATGGAGGAACAGCCTGGAGCAAATTTACACCCATTATAAAATTTGAATAAATTGGAAAATGGAAGACTGATTTTGCACAAATTAACCTTTGAAGACCAAATTGATCTTTTCACACTCTTTCATGCCATTCTTATTCAAGCTCAGATCAGGACAGTATTTCTCGACACATATTGAAGCCTTTCTCCTCTCTTTATGGGTAAGAAAACCCCATTGAACATTCTGCGAGTGGTTGATGTCATTAAGGGAACTTAACACCATGATATACCGGATTTAAAAAGGAAAAACAGAAGAAGAAAACACATTGAAAAGAATCATGTTATCAAATGAACAATTAAACAGACAGCACATAATTGATTGAAGAAGATGAACTGCAAAGAAACAGATGCACATGTTCAGAGTTAAAGGCTGATACTATTGTATTGCTATTGTCTACATATATATTCACTTTAAAGGTAATAATATGTGACATCAAGCAAACATCAATATTGTATTAATCAAATGACTTTTTTATATTTATTGTGAAGAAATTACTTCCTGAAAACAACTAATTTGTTCTTAAATCTTACTGAATAAAATAACAATGATACAAAGATGGTGCTTCCTTCAGCTTGTTAACATGTCACTCAGAGGCTCATACATGTTTTATACATTTAAAAGAAATTGTAAACCCCTCCCTAGCCAACTGTTAGTCCTGCCTAATACATATGATAACAGAGTGTTGTCCCAGGAGTACAGCTGAAGGACAACCAACCAACTTTACAATGCAAATAAAATACTTTCTAAAGACTTCTTAATTACTATTTCAAAGACTTTCTCTCTTTCTATAAAAGACAAAAAATATGACAAGCGAATCAAGCAATCAATGAAACAGGACAGGAGGGGTGAGGGAAACGAAGGGGGGTGCTTGGTATTGATGAGCTGTTGACTCAAATCAAAAAATTTGCACCCAGTGAGCTGAAATTTTTTTTTTTCTGCTGTTGACGCAAGTCAAAGCTCGACATTTCAATCATAGAGGGTATAATTAATGCACCACTATCTCCACTTTGTAAAACAAGCTAACCAGCTCCGTTGAGTGAGAAAAGAGAGTACCAGTGCCTTGTGGAGCCCCCTCCTTCATTCTTCCTTGTCCATGTCTACATGAGCTACATGTAAAATAAAAACAGCATTGTGTCGCTCGCGGGCTGTTAAAACGCTCAAATAGGAAACAATTGAACCAAGCTGATTTTGTTGCTGACGCTTGCTTGCCTCCCGTGCTATTTACACACGCTGTTAGACCTTTGAATCATTTCCAAAATAATACAATTCACTGTTCTTCCTCCAAATATTTTAAAATCTGCGTTAATTTGGCACTATTTTCAGTAGAAGACAAATACAGATTTGGTGCCGGAGGGATCATATCATCCACCTTGACAGGGAGGGATTGGATCAGATTAAACATTATGTTTTGATGTGGAACAGTGTGCAACTCATTGATGGGTTTTCAATAGTTCTTTGGACAACAATTTGAGTTCTATGCCACAGAGGAATAAAATATATAGCAGACTCTGGATATTTGCACTTCCAATTGCCTTAAGGATTCATGTGCTCTACAGAGATGTGTTGACGTCTGTAACTCTACATGTAACACTCTGCTTCCAGCATTTATCTGTTCTGCAAGCATGCAAGTAGAAGCTGTATGTTTTTTTTTTTTTTAAAGAATAAAATTTTTTATTTTTTTATGAAAACAAGGTTTCACTTGTATTAATTGACCCACATAGTTTTAACAACCGACTCTGTTGTTTCCATGAACTCAACTGAGTGGTGCATTTTTTAACAATTTTGGCATGCACTAGCTGTGTGAACTGTTCCCAAAGGGGCATAGTTACATTTGGTGTAGGTGCAAGTAGAGCCCTTGTTTATGTCATGAACATGATGTGGGTGGAGTTACTTCTAGTTCAGTTGTGACAGTTGTTAATATGGCGGTAATTAATTTTCAAGGTAACTGCGACAGCCCGAGTGACTGAGCAAGGAGCCAGACATTGGACAGGCTTTAGTGGGCGCCAAAGTGCACCAAACCAAATTCCTCCATAAAGTTGCTTTAACGAAGTGTTAAGATTTTCGTCATTTCACATATTTCTGTGCGGTTTGTTGTGTTCACAACCTGTTAATCTGCCTCCGAAAAAAATAGATATAGAAAGCATGTTAACCTTCTAATGCTTGGAATGTACTTTCATCTTATTAACATGTGTTTTAGAACTTGTATTCTGGCTCGGGCTTAAGTTTCACAACCATCATGTCATTAAAAATGACTGGTGACTATCCTACTGGTTTTATTACATGAAGCCATCGGATCAATAAGGTCTTAGTAGAATGCATCTCCCATGGGCACCATGAATGTCTGTACCCATGGCACTCCATCTCCTGTTCATGCTGAACCAAAGAGTTGGACCAACTGAGGGATTGGTGACCAAAATTGCCATGTTTAGATCATTACTGTGGGTATCAATCACTTTACAGATAAAGTCATACAACTACTCAGAAATCTCTGAAGAGGACAATGGGGAAGTTGAGATAAACAGAGGGGGGATCAGGTAGAGCTCCAGAACTCCACCTGGGTTTTATGCCCTGACAAGTCAGCAATGTGCAAGAAGACCAGATGGGCAGGCAGGTAATGGATGGGTGTTTTGGAAGCCTTGTTTCAGTGTGATCTGGCCTTAGAAGAGTGGAAGAGTGTTGGCCACAGAGGAGCTAAGAAGAAAGTAGCATAGGTGAATAAAAATAGCTCATTCTTGAGCTTGAGGTTAGTGACTGATGAAATTAGTTCTAGCTAGAACTTCGAATATCATGTTATAATGGTGCCATAATCTTCAGAATGTAAATTGCACCAGTATAAGACACAGTCTGTTTTGCAACCAAGTTCAATCCGACCAAAAAACGATCAGCAAGCTTCTGATGAAGATCCAGCCTCCAGGGATTCAGGCACATTTTAATGTGTCCTGGTTCACCCAGAGTGGATATGCAAGTTCTTTAGACCTACTTTTCAATATCAATAAAAAGTAATGTAACATTTTCAGATGACAGCTGATGGGTATTGAGGTTGCACTTTGGGCAATGTCATACACCTTTTTTTGCTTCTTCAAGTACCGTTCTCCCAAGACTGCTGAAACCATAGACTTAATATTAACATAGCCGAAGTCAGAGTGAACTCACCCATTTTGGAAGCGCATCCATGGCAGTTGCCATATTGGAAATGCTGAGCTGAGGTTGGCCTTAAGCCTCCTGACCAATTGCTTCGATCGGTCATGCCCCTAATTGTGCGTAACTTGTATCCTTCATAAAATCAAAACGGATGACTTATAAAAATAAGTTGGGGTGTGTATGGGACTTCTATGTCTTTTGGAGCCAGCATCAAGCAAACAATCAATGAACTGCAGTTTTATGCCATTCCACTTTGGCTTAATTTTTCAATACCGGAGGTTACACTTTGGCTGAAATGTCGACAATCCTAAAGGGCTACAAACAGAAACCAGAAACTGTTCAGAATTGTTGTTACCATTGAAATGTCCTGATACAGAGTTACGTCAAGTCACTTCATTTTTATTGAACACATTCAGCAGATAAAAACCTATGGGTTTTAGCAATATCAGTTCACTATTTATACAGAGCACTGAAATAGTGAATCCACTCAGACACACGCCGACGGACCAGTGAGAAGGGAAAATCTGAATGCCTGCGATCAATCTTGCCCTTTATGGAGGAAAAAGCTTTGAGGAGAGTGTGTCAGCTTCAGTAACGGGGGCGGTGGGGTGTCCATACATCAGAGACAGCTGTCAGCCACCGTGTCAGTCAGTCGCTGTGTTAAAAATGATCCATCCATATGCAACCTTTCTTTGCCACTGGTTGACGAGTCAGTCCAGCTTGGTGAGGCTTTGTCAGTGCTGACACTATGATGAAAGCCTGAAGTAACCCCCGTTCAAGCCACAAAGATGAATTTTTGAAATTTTAAACAGGAAAAAAACTGCACATGAAGATCCAGAATACGTACAATAATAGGAGTAGGGAAACGTAGATTATTATTTTAAAGTGAAGTTTGATCAGATTAACCAGGTTTATAAACAACACATGATATATAAATGAGCTGTGCAGAGTTTGCTTGTTCTTGGCCGTGCATGTGTGGGTTCTCTCCGGGTACACCGGCTTCCTCCCATAGTCCAAAGACAAGCTTGTTAGGTGTGAATGTGAGTGTGGCTGGTTTGCTGTCTCTATATATGTCAGCACTGTGATTGACTGGTGACCAGTTCGGGGTATCCCAGCCTCTCGCCTTCAGCCCCCCACGACCCCAAACTAGAAAAATCAGTATAGAGATAATGGATGTATAGATGGAGATTAAAATGATTTAATGTGGGGCGCTGGTGGCGCAGTGGTTAGTGCACGCGCCCCATGTATGGAGGCCTTGCTCCTGCAAGCGGGCGGCCCAGGCTCAAATCCAGCCTGTGGCTCCTTTCCCGCATGTCATTTCCACTCTCTCTCTCTCTCCCTGATTTCCAACTATATCCACTGTCCTATCTCTCCATTAAAGGCACAAAATGCCCAAAAATAAATCTTTAAAAAAAAAAAAAAAAAGATTTAATGTGAACAAATTTGACTTTTTGATTTTGAAATTTCCCTGAGGGATTCTGGTTTCACACATACTGAGAGACATGCTTCTCACACACATAGGCCCGAATCACACGCATGCACAAACAGGACCTGTGGACAGTAGTGGAGAGATGTCAGAGTGGGGCTTCGACACACTGCTACGCAGGGAGCACACCTGAGGAGTTGTGGTTTCAGTGTCTTGCTCATGTGCACCTCGGCAGTACTAGGGAAGTGCCCAGCTACCAGAACAACTTGGTCCGCATCGGGACTTGAACCGGCACCCCTCCGGTTCCCAACCCAAGTCCCTACAACACATCATGCTTAAAACATCCCTAAGAAGCTTCAAAGCTCATCCACTTGTGACGATTTCACACTTATACAGAAGCTGCATGTGTGAACCATAGAATGTGTTGAAAAAAGGTCCTGATGGCGGCGCACAGCAGTGCAGCGGCTTCTCTCGCTCCTGGGGATAAGTTAACCTTATTGCTCAGGACCGGAGTACTGCATTTCATTCCGCTCTCATGTACCACGTTTCTGAATGACAATAAATGAACCTTGAACCTTGAACCTTGAACATGTACGTAGTCTCAGTGATGCACAGGTTGCTGTAATGAGAATGTGGTCGAAACCTAACTTCCGCTCAACCGAGTAACAGGGAAAGATGGGAAGCTGAGGCGGGCCTTAAGCCTTTTGGTAAACATCTACAACACAGCAGCTTACATTCAGCTCAGTCACGCCCTAAATTACGCAAAATGCACTGCCATGTAGCAGTGAGTGGTGATGACGTTTTATATTTTTCAAATGGTGAGCGACTGGTGTGATCGTTATATAGCTGTTTCATTCTCTTTCTGCTTGCTAATGTGCATTTCTCAGCGCTTAAGTCAATACTGTAAATACGCCCATTAACACGTAGCATTGATTGGCAAAGACTTTTATCTTAGTCATCTCAGTGTTGGACCCTGACATTTCATCCGCCCTTTTCATGTCGTCCTTTCTACAAATTGTCCTTCTATCTAAGACCCCACTCCAATCTAGAAGGGAAAGTCTACTCTGGAAGATTTCAGGACTAGTCTGTCCTGAAATATAATCATTTTTGTATCATTTTCTTTTAATGCTTGAGTGCATTTGCATTATATGTTAATGACATACATCTCATGTAAAATGTTTGAAAATGTAAAGAACATTTTATACAGACAAAAAATTTATGCATAAACATTAAAACACATTCCAGTTACATGAATCCAAACATGCATCAAATATTAACATTCTGATATCAGAAACATGTTTACCACTGAGTTTATCTGAAAGGCTCTGTATAGAAAATGGCATATGAGCACCCATCAAACATCACACGTATAGTGTGATGTCTCTAACTCAGCGGCTGAGAGGGGTCGTGCTGCTATTTAACCTGTACATCTAATCTGCCTCCCCCTGCTGAATAGCTAAGATTTTAAATCCCCAACTCTCTTGTGTTCTAGAATTCTCTGTGTAAGAGCTTGTCACAAATCCTGACTCAGATGATGCTGGTAAACATCTTTTTGATAACAACTTTTGAATATTTTATGAATGTGGGGATTCGTGTTTGTGAGATTAAAATGTATTCTCAACATTCTTTTTCTGTTATTTATTAATTTATCCATGTCCATATGTTCTTTTTTTGCATATATTTAGTCAATTTTAGTACATTTCAATGTATTTGCAATGAGTTTAAATTAAGAGGACAGTGCAGGGGATGACATCATCATTGGTCAGATTTGGATGCAGGACCGAAAGTCCTGTACCGAATCGGACCGGTCCGAGTATGTACCTTTACACCCCTAATGACAAGGCAAAGTAATATGAAGAAATGGTCTGTGCGACTTAATGTAGAGACATTTGTAGAAACAAAGATGAATCATTTAGAACCAACAATATTGTAAACCCTCCAGCAGGATTCCAAGCTTCAGTTTAGACCAAGCACAGAGGAGAGTTATTACAAGGAAAACATTCTGAGGAATAAGACTACATGGTGTTGGGATTTATGTATTTGAACTTCACTTTTTAAACATTGATACTTCTACTCCACCCCTTCCACATAGGGAGATAGTGTACTTTTTTTCACTGCATTTCTTTGACAGCTTGTCAGTGAGTTCTTTGCATATTCAATTTTTTACACACAAAATATGGCCGTGCGAGGCAGGTTACATAATGAAAGAGAAAGAAAAACAGATGATCCATTTTTGCCTGAACTAAATGTAGTCTCTCCTACTATTGTAAACATACATACACACTCATACATAGACACATTAACTTAACTTTCTCCAACTAAAACATTAGTTTTCCTTTTTTTTTTCACAGATAAATAAAAAGGGAAAACTTTGAAAAATTATCAAAGAATTTATTTTCAATACTGGCAAAACTTTTCTTTTCTATCAGTTTCAAAGGGAGAAAAGGTAATTAGAACAATTGTGCTAGCAACCCTTTTATTTCAACCTGTTTGAAGGGGCATAAACACAGGAGAGGGAATTATTTATGTCAGGCTTTGAAGAAAGAAATACAGACTTTTAAAAAAATGTATTCCGCCACCGTCAATATTACCATTTTCAATTCAGGAATGTGACAGTATCATTATCATGCCGTCATGGGGCGCTGGTGGCACAGCGGTTAGTGCACGCGTGTAGGGGCTGTGGTCCTCCGGGCGGGCGGCCCGGGCTAGAGTCCCACCTGTGGCTCCTTTCCTGCATGACATTCCAGACTGTCTTTCCCTAATTTCCATATCTATCCGCTGTCCTATCTCTCAAAGGCACAAAAAGCCCATGTCTGAGAAAACTTCAACCCTGACTATTTAACATTGGTACCAAACTTAGTCCTGGCCTCCTTCCCTTTCCTGCTCCTGGCTCCAGTTTGTTCTTCTTAACCCCCTTTGGGATCCATCTCTCTGGCACTGGCTGTGAGCTCCTGGCCAGTTGTGACACTGTGCCTTTACTGCAGGGGACTCATCATCCACCCTCATCAATGACCCTGACCTCCTCATACTGCTGGGCTGAGTTCTTTTGACTCCCATTTAAAAGTCCTATGAAGGCCTCTAACAACGAGGGGAGCTCATTGTGATGCTTATTACAGTCTGTGCAGAACACTAGATTCTGATTGGTCAATTACATTAAGGTCTGCTATTTCTCTAGACTGTTGCAGTGATAAACAGATCATTGTTAGAAACTCAGCTCTATTCACAGACTCCGGAGGAGTAACCGAAGTCATATAAATCCACAGAAAGAAGTCGATACAATAATTTCTTGTTTGCATGTTATCTGTGTAAAAAAAAAAAAATGTATATAGAAAAAAGCTGCAAGCTACGACAAATAATTTGTCAAAATTTAAGATGGCACGTAGATACCAAAGACACAAGATGTGGGATACGACGGTGTTCACAAACTGATAAACGGTGCAGAAAGTCAACACAGTTTGGATGTAACAAGGCAGGAAACCACATTCAAGTGCTTCTGCAGTGATGTGTGAGTTCCTGTTCATCACTTTGTCACACAGACTGTTCATACTAATGGACGAAGCCTGAGTGACATCACCCATCTGTTTCTGCAGGGGGATTTGGAGTGCCGTCGATGGCGGACGCCACGCTGGAAATGCTGCCTCACTTTCAGTCAACCTAACACCAGGCGGAGCGCTGGAGCCTCTTGACAAACCGTTACACAGCGCCTGCCTGTCAATCAGGTCAGCTACGCGTGCGCCTTATTGTGAATAACACTTATCCTTCATGAAATCAAAATGGACAACTCAATCAAAAAAAATCACATGGGTTTCATTTTTCAACACCAATGTTCTCACGATACCCTCCAGATTTTCTTATTGTAGAAGTCTGAGGGAAGTTATCTTAAGCGAATTACAAATGATTATTTTAAAACAACAATAACAATAAATCAGTAATATGACATGACATTTTGACATAGATAGATAGATAGACTTTATTGTCTGGCCCAACAGACATATACATTCTCCTTTTGACAAGGCTCAAATAATAAACACAACTTACATTAAAAACACAAAGTGCAGTACAGACATTAAAAGAGTACTATTAAAAACAACAGCTTCTGAAAAGGGGGTCTATTGGATTTTGTTCAGAATGGTTATTGCGGAGGGAATTAAGGATTTTTTGTAGATGTTTTTCCGGGCTTTGTAGCGTTTGCCTGATGGCAGTAACTGGGAGGAGTGGTGGAGGGGGTGGGAGGGGTACCTCTGTGATCAGGGGGGCTCTCCTGGTCACAGAGCAGTCATACAGTTCAGAGAGGGTAGTTTGTGGTGAATCGATTATTTGGCTGGCCTGATTAACGATGCGGGAGAGTTTGATTTTGTGTTTGGTGGTGAGAGAGTTGTGTCAGGATGAGATATTCAAAGTGAGGATGGATACAATAACTGATTGGTAAACCAGAGGTTAAATATGTTTGCTGACATGAAAAGTCCATAGTTTCCTCATCAGGTGGAGTCCCTGTTGTGCTTTTTTTGTAAACAGAGTCAGCATGCTGTGAAAAGGAGAGACAGGTGTCAATCTCTGTTACCAGATATTTAAAAGACTGAACCTGCTTTACAAGGTGATGGTGTTTTTCCTCTGCCCCCACAGCACAACCTCTTAGTCTTCATGATGTTGAGCTCCAGTGAGTCTTCACCAAATGTCTGGACAGGTTGTTGACTGCCTGTTTGTATTAGGTCAGAGCTGTGGTGTCAGTCAGTTGCATAACCACGGCCATGTCATCTACATACCTAAAAAGTGTCATTGTTGCAGGAGATGTCGTTTGTGTAAACAGAGAAGAGAAGGGGAGAATGCATGAAGCTGCGTAATACAGAATAATGTACAGTACAGTGCAAGGTGTTATGGGGAACGAAGCCTTTCAGGGGGATACAAGACCCCTCTGCTTGACATATTACTGCTCCACCCTGCTGAGGTTCCATTATGTTATAACAACCTGCACACTTCGCCTTCCTGTCCTGTGGTTCTGATGGGTGATAGTAATGAGAAAGGTGCACTCAGCTCCAGTTCCAAATCTGACTAACCTGTTATCTGTTCCATGTCAATGTCAGAGTGCTCTGAGGGACTTCCATTAAAACTACAAAGTTATCAGATCTCTTCCCAGTGAGTCATTACTCCATACATTCTGAGCTGCAGCGTGCTGAGATAACAGCAGTGAAGCACCCTTTTTTTTTCTCCATGTCAGCCCTTCAAATTTCAACAGTATAAATGTTTCTCCAGATGATAGCCAAGGTGGACAGGGGGCAGCTTTTATTCAAAACCTCATTCCAATAAAAACCTATTTCACGTCTCCTTTGTCTGCCACTGCACTGTGCTCCAAGGCCACTGTGCTCCAAGGCGGGTCACTAAACTAACAGACTTTGCAAACTTTACTGAGCTGCTGCAGGTTAACTCCACTGATTTCTCCTTTTTACCTCAAAGATGATGGAAGATGGATTCAGAAATTAGCAGTCAGTATGGAATGAAACATTTGGGGACATTCTGAGCACAAGTCATTTCTCCTAATGATCTATAGCCTGTAAACTATGGACAGATGGAGAGAGGAAAGGCAAAACATAACATCTGTTTAGTGACAATGCAGGAAAATTATCTAGATAAATAAATAAAGTTGAGCTGCATTGCAGACTGGACACTCTGTTAGAGTGTTAACTTGTGCCAGCTGTCGAATTTAACTTCTTAGACAACTTATAAATTACTCTTTAAGACTGTGTATAACAGTATTTGTTGGTATATGAAAACATTCAGGGCAAGTAAAGACTGAATAATTCTGAGAAAAAACTCAGAAAGATTTAACAGCACAGTATATAAGGCACAGCCACCAGGGGGCTCTCAATCAAAACAATAACAAAAAATAAAGTCTAGGCTGGCGGGGAATCATGGGAGTGATTTTCTCTGATACGCCACCCCCACCCCTGATGAAAACAAACTCTGACTTGACCACAGTCAAGACATACAAGTGAAACAGAGAATATGTTTACCGACAATGTTTCCAAGTATAACACTATAATTTACATGACGTTTTTACGCAGCACATACAGTACAGCAGCTTTAAGTAGCAGTTCCAGCTTCCTTATGTATTTGACGTAGAAACAGCAGTATCCATGGCAACGGTAAACTTGTCGTGCCTGTCATGGCGGCTCTTTCATGGCTGCCACGTCTCTTTGCAACTATAAAATTGCAGATTTCTCTGGCTTTGATAACTGTTGGAAGTATTTGAGCTAATGTTGATACTCAGCAGAAAAAAAAAATAGAACAATGGTTCATTCAATTTCTTTATTAATTTAGTTATATTAGTGTAAAAATGATGATCAAATTCTACATATTATACCTTTAAAGATTAAAGGTATTGCGTTTATTGCACAATCAGCTATATGGTAAAAGTAAAACTGAATGAAACGGTGACAAGAAGGTGGGAGCAACTTCATCAAAAGTTAGTCTTAAAGGTACAGTATTTCTATTGTTCCAAGTTTGTTCTCTTAAATTTATGACATCCTCATCTGCAAAAATATACAAGTTGTTTAATTCTTATCTCTTATAAAGACATATCCCCTATGTCTCGGTTTCATTTCTTTAATTTGAAGCTACATTTGCCCTTAAAATCATTTGTAAAACAATTTATAATTAAAGTTAACGTTAATTATAAAGTGCAGTTTCAAAGGAACATTTTGATGGCTCAGTCAGAAAATAATATCTATTTACTAATATCTGGTTACTGAATCTCAGTGAGGCTTCTAAGAATAAAGAAATACTTTCATCTTTAACTTTGAATTGATATAATTATAAGATAACAAAGTGCGATCCTTATTTGTCATGATATTAGATTAATTACAGAAGCATCAAACAGGAAATTAGGTTTTTAAAAAAGGTTTTAAGCCTCCTGATAAGCCGCTTCATCGCACCCGCCTGTCAATCCAGTTAGCTCTGTGCCTTATTATGGATAACACGTATCGTTCATAAAATCAAAACGGATGCATTCTAGTAAAAATCAATCCCCCGTAGAGTGTGTGCCTATGAGTACAATAACTAATCAGACCTATACTGTATATATATATATATTTATAAACTGTAAACACATTGATTTCTGCTGTAATAACAGGCTTTTTAAAAATGTGGTGTGTATGTGACTTCCAGGGCTCGAAGTAGGCACTTGAAGAACTGTAGGATTTGGCACTTGGATTAAACAGGCCTGCTGTTGCCACAGTGATTTCGGACATTGACTGTAAGTTTGTGCAGGCACAATCAGGAAAAAAAATTCTCGCAGTCGGGGAATCGGCTCGTGGCTCTGCTCTCACTTTGCCAATGTTTGCAGTCATATGATCAAAACTTTGAACATACAAGAAAATCAGCCTAACAGTCAGGAGCGGCTGATAGAGCCGTGATCAGCTGTAGTGCCTCAGTCCACACTACATTACTGACTGATCGGCTGAAATTCATCCCTACTTAAAAATTCTATCCAACGGCTCCAATAATTGGCTTCAAATCAACCTGAAATTTCTACAGCCACTGGATTATAATGGAGAGAATGGAAGTTTGAGTCATCTGTTCTTCTTCAGTAAAACATCTATGGTGTATAAATCATGCGTGCAAAAAAAAGACATGATTACGCCATTGACCTCACATAAAATTGTATAAAAATTAACAGTGTTCTGTTAGACTATAAGTTAGTAAGTACATAAAGTTTATTTATAAAGCACCTTTCAACAACACACGTCACAAAGTGCTTCACAATAAAGAATTGAGCTGAGGCATTACAAACAGACAGTTACATAAAATCAAATACAGACAGATCAAACAAAGGCAAGTCTGAACAGATGGGTCTTTAGCTGCTTTTTAAAAGTGGAAGAGTTCAACGCTGTCAGTTCTGGGGGAAGACAGTTCCAAAATGTAGGTGCCACAACCTCAAAGGCACAGTCTCATTTGGTTTTTAACCTCTTGCGGGGAACAACCAGCAGACCCTGGTCAGAGGACCTCAGGGATCTGCTGGTGTTATATGGCCTCAGCAGCTCAGTGATGTAATCCGGAGCTTGACCATGCACGGCTCTAAACGCAATAACAAGAACTTTGTACTGTTTTCTGTAACTGACGGGGAGCCAGTGTAAAGACATAAGGATAGGTGTAACATGAGACCGTCTAGAAGATATAGTCAACAGCTTAGAAGCCGCATTTTGGACCACTTGTAGGCGGTTCACAGAAGTGACACTAAGACATGTAAACAAAGAATTACAATAATACAGCCTTGATGAAACAAAAGCATGAACAATCATATCTAGCTCAACTCTGGACACAACAGGACTGAGTTCAGCTATATTCCTTAGATGATAAAAGGAGGAGCAGACCAAACTGTTTACATTCTGGTTTAGACTCAGAGCCTGACCCATTTGGACCCCTAAATTACGCAGGGCAGGTTTAACAGTAAAGAAAAGGAAACCAAGACATA
Organism: Labrus mixtus; assembly: GCF_963584025.1. Taxonomy (NCBI): domain Eukaryota; kingdom Metazoa; phylum Chordata; class Actinopteri; order Labriformes; family Labridae; genus Labrus; species Labrus mixtus. Next base: position 10,633,905 of record NC_083630.1, read on the forward strand.
TCTTCACCTCTGGAACAACATGCTCATGAGCAGAGATAAGAACCCCTGTTTTATCAGTGTTCAACTGGAGAAAAGCGTTTATGGAGTTCACACAGTCAAGCAAAACAGACACCTTAAAGACATTTTGGGGTATAAAAGACATGTACAACTGAATGTCATCTGCATAACAATGACAGGACACATCTTTAAAAGTTCTTATAAGAACCTCACACAGAGGTATATCCATCCTAAAGCATTTTAAAGAGTGACATGATACCTAGTGGAAGCTGTTTTATGTTTAGAGATTTTTGTAGACCATGTGCCCCAGGTTGTGTTATATTATGGGTATAAAATTAAATTTCACATCACATATATGGATACATAGACAAACCACTTCCACTGTTTTTCAGTATGTTTCTGATTTTGAGACTCAGAATGACAAAAAAAAAAACAAGTTAAACATTTAAATTTCATTTTTATAATGCTGTGTTTGAAGACACTTTAATAGTAATCATTTCTCTTTTATTTTCTATTTCCTTACTTCTGATTGTCATGTTCAATCACCATCGTACAAAGTTACATTCTATATCACCTGGAAAAAAATGATGGTCCAAAATAATATTGTCACTTACTGACAACTACTACCCTGACTTAGCATCCCTTGCTAGTACTCAGACAGATGGGACAATTAAATTTATAATGTAGTCGTTTGTGAATGATTCATTTACTTGTCACCGTCTGGACAGCTAGCCTGCTGCTAAGGTTTAGCTTGGAACATGACACTTTTTGTCACAGCTCCAGGAACTGAGCCCCCAGAGAACAATATACCAAATATTTCATTAAATGGACTTTACCTATCAAACTACAGGGTGTACCATTCTGTTAAGAGGCAAGAAAGGCACAAGGCATAAGGTCAAGTCCAATAAAAACCAGCCTCTATTACTGTTTTTTTCATTTATATTGGATGACAACATTTACATTACAACCTTACCCAGCATTACCAACTTTGTTGTTGTGTCCTGGTCCCTTTGCAGCCCCTTTGGACTTGACCTTGCTGTTAGACACCCTGTGGTTGCTTCCATTGCAAAAAAAAAAGCGCCATGGGGAAGGCAGCAGACGATGCGTATGAAAGGAAGAAGCTCAGATATACTAAGTAGGTATGGTGGAACAAGAACTCTGAAGGGCCACAGTCACCCTGGGGATGTTGGGAGTTAACGTTGTAGCCATTAGTTTATCCAGGATGAAAAGGTACTGGTCAGGGTTCACATGTAGTCATAAATGCTATTCCTAGGAGCTTGATACCTGATACCCACGGGACTCCAGTATGAGGCTTAAGAGCATAAAAATGTATCTCATGAATAGAATATGAGTTTACATTGCATTGCACAGACATGGTAGTGCTCAATGACATGAATATATCCTTCTTGAAAGTGAAAGAGAACTGCACTTCTGTGTCACATATGACACAAAAAATAGCGCAACAAACAGATGTTTGTTAAATATTTCAGTGATCTCTGTTGTTGATCCTGTGGATAGAAATGTACAGCGTGTAAGACTTCTATAAAATGCAGACCTTCAAGTGATCCTCCCTTAAAGAGTTAAGACTAAACTAAACTGGCGTTGGAGTCAGAAAATGTACAATGTCTGTGGACAAGGACTTTCCTACACAGAATTAAGTGGGAATGAATGCTGACTGAAAGTGAACTTAACTTCTGTCAGCTGATGGGCATGTTTGCCGCAGTGCAGTCAGAACTATATGGCCTCTATACTACTTATGGTTTGTGTGCATACTATGCAGCCATGATGGGCATGCAAATGCGTTGTATCTTCAGACATATCATATATTGTTGTATCTGTGGTAGAGAAACAAGCGGCAACCACCGAACTTGAAAAATTAAGCCAATGCAGAAGTGCAAAGTCCTGCAGTTCTTCGAGTGTCCCTTGAGTTGTTATCAGCCTGGTACAAAAAACTAAATATGTCTGATTAGTTATTGTCCTCATTGGCACACATTGTACTGGGGGGGCTTTGTTTTGATTTTATGAACTATACGTGTTATCCATAGTTAGGGGCACAGCTGACATGATTGACTGGTGCACACGATGTAATGGTTCGTCAAAAGGCCTAAAACCTGCCTCAGCTCCAGATCTCAGCCTGTCGTTGGGTTGACAGAAAGTTAGGCTGAGACAGGATTTCCAGCATAGCGGCTTCTGCTGATGAGCCTCCGGAGGCCCCTGCAGGAACAGATGGCTGACGTCACTCAGGCTTTGTCCATTTATATTAAAGTCTGGGGGTAGGAACGTTGTTGTATCTGGGGTAATGTCTCTTTATGAGTGAGTTACAATACACATCATAAATGTGTTCAGAATTGTTAATTATATCTGTATGTGGGGGGCAGGTGGCTGAGTGGTTAGTTTGCGCTTTGTACAGAGGCTGTAGTCCTTGAAGCGGGCGGCCTTTGTTCATCTGACCAACTCTCTCTCTCTCTCCCCTATTTCTGACTCTATCCACTCTCCTTTATCTCTGATAAAAACACAAGAAGTACAAAAAATAATCTTTAAAAAAATATTTTCTGGATGTGATGTCTACCCAAGAAGATTATGAGAATCAATGCAGACAACAAGGCTGGAAGTTTTGCCGTTGTTATTTAAACTGATTTCTTAAATTTCCTAAAGTGAAGGTTGGTGTTGGTGCTTTGTTTCACTGCAAAATTACTATTTTCTTCTGTTCATTTTGATTTATTCAATCTGATTGAGTGAGACTTTTGGTAAGCAAAGAGGTTTGGAATGGAGAGGGCTATAACTTTATTTTGTGCAGTCTTTGCCCTCATCACTTTTACCATTATGTGAAACAGGAAAGAAACACAAGTTGACGATACTTACAGATTTGTGGTCTTCACACATCTCTGCAGCCCCCATGCATAGACTCATACTGTTATTCTGAGGAAAGCTGACAGAATATTTTCACTTCGTAACCATTTTCACAACACGTCTCACTCCAAATCCGTTCCAAAAAATTTAACACAACTTAAAAAAAAAGAGTGAAGTCATAGGTTATAAAAAACAACAATTTCCAGTTAGACTTTTCCTGACAAACATTTGAAATTTTTCGACTTTTGCACATGTTACAACTGTTGACGTGTGGTTATATCTGCAAAAGATTGCATTCATGAGATGCTCTCAGGTCAAGAGAAAAATGGAATACACTCTAAATCTATAGGCAGCTGTGTCCTCCGGACAGATCTCGAGGGCACAAGAATTTAATCAACTGAAAGGAGAGGCCCTAATGGTCCGTCCCATCGAAACACTGGTGTATGACATTATGGATTAGAATCAGCCATTAATCTTACTCAGCACAGGGCACAATTTGCTGTGCATTTAGGCTTACATTAGTTGAATGATATATATCAGAGTAAAGCAGGAGGATTTAATGTACAGGAAATGAACACTCAAGAGTCCCTCAAAGAAAATCTAAGTACACTTCAATAGAATAAACGCATAAATGTATAGGTAGAGTTTCATGCCACAATTAATCAACACTCATTTTATTTAATAGCTTTAGTTGCTGGTCCCATCAGCTTTTTGTAAGTTGAAACTTATAAAAGAAAGAAAGACGGTGGCCCTGAAGTGCAAAACACAACGACAAATAAGAAAACACAACGACAAATCACAAAACACAACAACAAATCAAAAAACACAATGACATTAATTTTAACAGAAAAGGTAGGTACCTGCAGTCGACAAGGATCGATGCGGATTGTTTTCTTATTTGTTGTTGTGTTTTGTGATTTGTTGTTGTGTTTTGTGATTTGTTGTTGTGTTTTGTGATTTGTTGTTGTGTTTTCTTATTTGTCGTTGTGTTTTCTTATTTGTCGTTGTGTTTTGTGATTTGTCGTTGTGTTTTGTGATTTGTCGTTGTGTTTTCTTATTTGTTGTTGTGTTTTTTGATTTGTGGTTGTGTTTTATTATCTGTCGTTGTGTTTTCTTATTTGTTGTTGTGTTTTCTTATTTGTTGTTGTGTTTTCTTATTTGTCGTTGTGTTTTCTTATTTGTGGTTGTGTTTTGTGATTTGTGGTTGTGTTTTCTTATTTGTTGTTGTGTTTTGCACTTCAGGGCCACCGTACAAACCTGACTTACAATGTACGCTGCATAGTAAAGATAACTAAAAGTAATGATGGTAACTTTTTAAAATGGGGTCATGCTAATTATCAGCCACAATCCCAACTATGAAGAGAAGCAAGACATTGGCTTTTTATAGTTGTGATGCTCGTGCTGAGCCCACTCAGTGTTGATTGAGCTAACTCAAATCAGTTCTGGAAATGTGATGTTTTTGTTTCTCTGGTATTTCATGTGTATGTCTTCAGATTTGGGAACTGCATAATTTACCTGTTTCATAATCCATTCCATAATAATCAAATTTATGGAATGAATAATGCTGTAATCAAATAATTGAAATAAATAAATTAGATTTTTTAGGAAAAGCTACTGACTTATTCTTTAAACTGAAACAGAGCAAGAAGTAATAAAAGTCACCTCGCTCCTCTTAAATATTAGACATGACCTCAGTGCACCTTGTTACGGCCATTGCCTGTTTAACTAACAATGTAGTCCATATAATGTAAATATAATTGTGTCTACTGTTCTGATAAAGACCATTATGTATTGTTAGATAATAACATTGATAAGTTTATAATTATGAGCAGAAGAAGAAGGTAGTTAAGATGGGTGCAGCGTTAAGTCGACTTCGACTCTGCATTCTTAGAAGTCAGTCCCTCTGCTGGGAGAGAACTACCCTCACAAACAGCATTTGTTGTTCTTTATCTTGAATTGTTCTACAAACTATGCTGTCATGCTTTATGAATCCTTTCTTTAAACACTGCCTAGAAGAAGTCTGCTGCAGGCTGCTCGGCGGTTGTTCCTGACATTTGTTGATGTTCAGTGATGCGTTTGTGATTGTATTGGAACTTTCAGTTTCCGAGTATCAACAATGAGCTGAGGAGCAGCAAGCAGCCTGACATTGACTTCATCCTTTTTGACAATGTCAATGTTTACTCATATTTTATTCTAGTTTATTTTGTTGACAAGAAAGCAACACTGAAGGTCATGTTAGTTTTAGAAATCTGTGCTGAATCTTAACCTGCGTTTGAATACTAATGCTGATAGGCTAAACTGAAAACTCTTCCCCAACAACACAAGGTTACACATATTTCAAAAAGGCCAGTATTTGTAGCACAATATAAAGCATTTCTGTGTTGTACATAGATATGCAACAGTTTCATTTCATTTGTTTTATTTCGTTCTTTTTAAGCAGTGCAAAGTGGAGGAATACTTTCTTTTCACTTTGGCCTTAACAAAGAAAGAAAAAGATTCAGGAGGAAGACAAACTTATAACCCTGCCCTTTGTTCAAGGGAAGAAATAAGTGCAATGTTTACACAGACATGTAAGGCTCTCTCTTGACAATTCCTTAACTTAACTACTCCATAAATTGAAACGCATCAAGAGACTACAGTGTAAATGATTGAGTAAAGATTTTTTTAAATAAATTATTAGGTTAGTAGAAATAAATTATTGGATTTTTCATTCTAAATCTTAGTTGAAGGTTTTATGATCCACATTGGAGGAAGGCAGTGAGACAGAAAGTTAATTTTGTTTTGCTCTGCAGAAATGTTGAGAAATCAAGCTCATGGAATATGCTGATCCACTACTGTTGAGGATTTAGTTCCAGTCCATGATTATAATAACTATCTCGATGCCAATTTCAATCATACTAGTCGCCAATATCGAGATTGAGAATTACAAAAAACGTGTATGGCCAGATTTGTAATTTTTAGCAATTGTTTCAAAAACTTTCATACACTCGTGGAACTCTGGTATGGTCATTATTTTTTTGGCCTTATGGAATATTTTTTTGGCCACTGGAGGGCAGCAGAACCAGCTGTTTGAAAAACAATGACCTAAAGTTGTTGTAGGACGTTAGCAAAATCTTGATAGCAAGATCTTGATAATTTACGTGTAATTGAAGTTGAATGAAAGTGAATCCAAAACTCACTCAGCATTAAGCTTTGTTTGTGCATGTGTATGAAACATCTGTTGTTTTTCTGTTATAGTTATTAAACCTTTCTCACCAACTTATTGTGATGTGTGTCATTCTGCTGTAAAGTCAAACATTTCTCCAGTCATCAGTATTTAGCTCTGTATCTCAAATGGAGTTGACTCCAGTATAAACTAAGGGTAGGGATTAAACACAATTAATTTAACTGTTGTGATTCCTCATTTAAAAAAACAAAAACGTATTATACTTGTTTAAATTTATCGTACCTAAATCCATTTTCTGTGGCACCAGCTCTCATCTTGTGGCCACACGTTTATTAAGTCATGACCACAAGTTAGAAAAGTTGTAGTCAAGGGATAAGGTGTGCAGGAATCTTGGCCACGAAATAATCATTGTTGGTAATTTAGGAACTGTTCATTGTAGCTATAGTCACTTGGGGTGGCAGTCTGTAGGAACCTGGGTTGGGAACCAGAGGGCCGGGGACCCTCTGGTTCCCAACCCAGGTTCAAGTGCTGGTGCGGACCAGATCTGGAAATTGGTTCTGGTTGCTGGATATGTGCCAGTTAACTTCACTTTACTGCCGAGGTGCTGTTGAGCAAGCTCACACTCTCCATCAGTGCATGTCCATAGGGTACTGTTTGTGCATCTGTGTGTATTTCGGCCTGTTTGTAGCATGTTCAACAACACAGTAAAATTGAATTTCCTCTCGGGGTTAATAAAGTATATCATATGCTTCTTCTAAAAGCTTTAGTTAACTTATTTTATGGGAGATATAGATGAAGTACACCAATACCTGTGATAGTGTCAGTTGTCTATAGTAATCTGTCAATTGTTTCTAGAATTTCCTGCAGACTGATACAATGGGGGGGTGTCATTGTTCCATCATTACGCACACAACAAATGTTCAACATACATTCATCAAAGTAATTATATATAATTAAAATATGTCTAAATATCCTGCCAGACAGGGAATCATGACAAGAGGTGTGAACACAATAGTCTAGATGTGATTTGTTTTTTTATCACTTGAGTAAAAAAAAGTCATCTAAAGAGTAAAGTAGGCAAACACAAAAATGTATCAGAGGCACTCTGTTCCATTACAGAAGTCAAAAAGCCTTTATTAATTCATGGCTACAGGTAAATTGTAAAAAAAATGTGTGGCAAACGGACGATTTTCAGCTCATCAGGGCATTTATCGGGGTCGCCTGGATGTTTTCATCGTTTCATTCCACGCTCCCCATGGAGCACCTGTTTGCTGCTCAGCTTGATTGAGGACCCATGCAGCGCTCCTTATCATCATTGTTTTATAACAAGATGATTCTCTAGAATTTGAAGTCTTACATCTTACTTTGATGCACACTGCCTTCAATTCTCTAAAACACAAGCACTCATGTTGACTTGTTTCTAAGCGTTACGTCACACACATATGTCCAGTGTCCATTACCTGCAGTATGCTCCAGCAGCAAACAATACGTTAGCACATGTTTACAGCCTTACTGTCTTTGATGTTAGAGTTACAGCATCAATCTGTTGACAGATACTACAGTCTGCAGTGCTGTTCCACACACTGCTGGAAGAACGGGTTTAATTGAGACTGATGATCAAATGATGTTCTTGTTTCTTGGTCCTCCAGTTCTTCAGTTGTTGTTTCTATGGCAACTCTGTATCTGTCAACAGATTGATGCTGACGACTATCACCAGATGCAAAGTGTGCATCCGCTTATCACCTTCATTCAACATACAAAGACAATAAGAATACGGAGGCGGAGCATACCACACAGAACTGGAGGATCAAGAGACAGCAACTTCTTTTTATCATCTTTTTCAAACTATTCTCAGACTTTTAGGTGCGGATAGAGTAGGAAATCATTAGAGAAAATAACCTGAGGTCCGACTTGAACCTGGGCCACCCACTTGGGGACTACTGACTCTGTACATGGAGCGCGACCCAACCACTAGGCCATCTGCGCCCCTTTGATCTTTCATTTTAACCGTGGCGAAAAAATACTGAACTCATGGCAACGCATTACTAACTTGCTATCTTGTGGCCAGGAGTTATTTTGTATTTGATCCATCTCATTGCACTGGCTTCATATAAATGTGTCAACAGAGCTGGTGCAGCTTTGCCTGCATTTCAGGCGCTGTGTAAGCCGCCCAGGACATTCAGACAAATTGCATGTGTTGTTAATAACATGAAGTAATAGATTTCTTTTTGTTTAAGCATCATACTTTGTATTGTGATATTAAGTTATGTAATCCACATCACAGGTTTGTTTTATAAACGTGCAACATCCTTATTACAAAATCCACATGCACATATGAAGGTTTATGCCTTACACCAGTGTATGCGTGTACATTTCCTGTGTGTGTGTGTGTGTGGGTTTGTTATATGTTTGGAGTGATGCATATTTATCCGTGCATCGCAGATTCTGGCAGCCAAGAGCAGAAAAGGAAGATGGAGAGACAGAATTGGGCCAGTGAGTGGCAGAGCTCCCCACAGCCTCAATCAGACTGCTGACTGTCTGAGGAGGGACTGGAGCCCCCCTGGGCCAAATACTGACATCACCAGCTCGGCATACCTAACGTCTGGCAAGACAGCACTGTGTAAATATTACATCCATGCCCACACACAAACACTCACGTGCTCACAAATATGGATGCACTCACACGCTGTGAGTCTGAGTAAAGCTTTTAACTGCTGTGATGCTGTGGTTGGCTGAACTATCACCTTCGATTACTCATCAGTTGAGGTAACAAGCACTAATGTGGAAGATTTTTTTTTTAGTTTCATGAAAACTATTTTTTTTTTTCTTTAGATAAAATGCTTTTAGTGTTTAGAAAACTATGGTTTTATACACATTGGGCGTAATTTCTGTACTTTTTGCAATCTGTTGTCTATGTTGTTCAAACCAGGCAATTGTTGGGATGGAGGATTATGGTTCAGTTTGTTAAAGCAAACTAGCTGGTTGATTAGACAAATTCACATAAACAAATGGAAAAGGATTTTTTTTGTGCATCGCACATTCCTCAGTGGCTGGCAAATCAACTTTATAGCTCATCTTAGACTTAGTGGGTTTGTTGTGGAATAAGTGTTTTATTTAGCAACATAACAGGCGCACTCACCTTTTGTTAAGGCAGTAGCTTAGTCTGTAGAGACTTGGGTTGGGAACCGGAGGGTTGTAGATTCAAGTCCAGTTGCAGACCAAAATATGGAAGTCAGTCTGGTTGCTTGAGAGGTGACAGGTCACTTCCTTGAGCAAGGCACCAAAGCCCAAACTGCTCTGGTGTGCTCCCTGCTTGGCAGCTTGTAGCAGCCCCACTCTGACATCTCTCCATTAATGCATGTCCACAGGTCCTGTTTTTGCATGTGTTATTTCAGGCCTGTGTGTGTTAGTAGCATGTCTCTCAATAATAGAGTGTATTCCTCAGGGAATAATAAAGTATGGAAAATCAAGTAAATTAAAAACATATTTGGTAAACTGTTGGTCTATATACAACCTGTTAAATAACATGGCTGCATAAGCTAGCTTTTTGTAATCATGTTGCTATCCTATTACCAAATCTCAGATTTTTACCAAAGCTAATTTATAATGGCATGTATTTTTTTTTATGTCAGTTTGGTTTCCCAGAGGACCCAAATGAACAATACAGACTACATGACAAGTTAACAGCCTTAATGCAATTAGATGATATGACTGAATATGGCTGGAAGTTGTCAGAGGACAAGGAAATCAAAGATTTCGAACAAATAGTTTCCTCAATTTAATCAACCTCTTATTGGCTTCTTCTTTTTTTTTTTTTGCGTGTTTGTATTTTTTTTCACTTTTCATCTTTCTGTATCTATTTCTTTAGACATGTTGACAGGAGAATCCAACTATGCAAGACCTCGACAGGGTTTTAGGCCATTCTCCATTAATTGATTCTATGCGTAAATTGCGTGTGTGTGTGTGTGTCTGTCTGTGTGTGTGTAGATGTGTATGTGTATATATAGTGTACATGTGGTGAACCATGAGAGCACCAAAAAGACAAAACGAGAACAATAGAGATGAGTGGGAGAGGAATGTCAAGGTAGATAGTGAAGAGGTGACGAGCTGATGGGTGACAGGTGTGTAGGCTGAGGAAGTGATGAGCTGATGGCAGGCAGGCGAGTGGCCAATGCTGTTGTGAGCGCTACATACTTGTGGGTTGGTTCGCTTGCTTAACAAACACGAGTTGACAGATCAATTTCTATGCTACTTATATCACCAGTTTCAAGTTCAAACTTGTAGTTGGCCTCCAGGTACGATACGCAAACCTACAGCTTATTGAACTACAGGCTCAAGATAGGTTGCATAACATGAACACACACACACACTCACCCGCTAGAGGGTTTTCCTCAAACATATGTAGTAGTCAGCTCGGTTTGCTGTGCTAGTTTTTATGAGCTCTTCTCACAAATTATGTCATTCATATAAAGAAAATGGTTATAAACCACTAAGTATATTATCATTGTGGGATTCTGGTTTATGTAAAAAGACTCCTCAATTCGAGGCAACAAGTAAACTGAAGAGCAGAGGGGACACAAGTTGTTCCATACAGACAGCTAGATGACCCGCCCGCCACACACTCACATACTCAGAGCATAAAGGGGCAAGGTTGACGTCATCCATCTGTTACTAAAGGGGGATTTTAAAGACCATCAAAGGCGTTTGCCATATTGAAAATTCTGTCTCAATCTAACTTTGGGTCAACATAGTTGCTAGGTTAATTGAGGGGGCTGGTTGTCTGTCTCTATATGTGAACCCTGTGATTGACTGGAAAACAGTACAGGGTGTACAGGCCTCTCGCCCCAATGACAGCTGGGATCGGCTCCAGCCTCCCCACGACCCAACAGGAAAAGCGGTAAAGATAATGGAAGTGGATGGATTGATGGATAGTAACAGCTGGAGCTGAGGTTGGTGTAAAAAAGAAAAAGGAACAACACACTCGCTTGTAGTCATATCAGTCATGCCACTCATTATGCATGACTCTTATCATTCATAAAATAAAAAAATATATGTCATTGAAATATCACTGGAATAGGGTATAGCGTTACAAAGATAATTTCGTGATTTGTTTTATGTCAATTTGTTAAAAAAATGTGATCAGAACAGGTTAAATGTATTAAAGAACATGTTATTTAAGCATTACAATTGCTAAATGGCTTGGATCTTACCTTTAGTACCAAATACATGCTTTTAAAATTTTGCAAATTTTGTCCCATGTGATGACCTGACACACAGCCATCTTGGAAATGTTGTCTTGGGAAACTAATTTGCATGATCAGTCACATGACCCCTCCAGGATGTTCAGTATGTGTCACTTAGGGACCTCATTTGATAAACTGAAGGAAAAAGTTGTATAAGGAGTTTTCCAGAACATTTAAAGTTTGTGTGACACCTGTGTCACCGTGGGTCCTAAAAAAAGATAAAGTCAAGTTCAAACACAGAACCAAAAATACATTGAAATCCATATGAGTAAAATACCAAGTGAAATTGTGTACATGCACTTGCCTCTTATTATACCTCACACATACATCTTCCCCTCCGCCATAGCACTTAACAAAATGTATATGGCATGTGGCCTACCCATACTGCACCATTGCTCTTTCTGTCTCTGTGGTTGGCTTGTTCAGTCACACATGGGCACATATCTAATTTCACATTACAAGTAACAGCAGAGAAAATTCAATTTGTTTTTGTTTCCCTGCCATTTAGTGCAATTTCCATAAAATGAGAGTGGCTGACATCCAAAATCAATGGCTGTTTCCAAACCCCCCCCCAAGACTAATGGGGTAGATAGCAAAAACCGCAAGTTAATTGTTCAGGAATGTCCTTGAAAATTGTGTGTCAGCCGCTCTCTCTCTTTCTCCCCCTCGCTCTCTCCTTAACCCCCTCTCTTCTATTTACACTGCACTCTTGACTGACTCTTGAGGAATAATTTCATGCAGCCTTTGTAATGACATGGATTTGGAATTTTAGCGGTCATGCTTAACCAAGCCCAAACTGGGATCCGGATATTCCAATATTCATAATTCACAGTTACTGCATCGCAATTTGCAAGTCTTGTCTCCACGAAGTAGCAATGTTACTTCCAGTTCTGCCTATGAACTCCCCATGGCTGTACACCATAACTTAGTTCATCAACAGCGGATATTTGCCTTCCTAGTTGCAGCCAAATAAACCTTACAGATTGACAAAGGGCTACACTAGAAACATCTGTGAAAAGAGTAAACAGCATGCACATGTGTTTTTCTTTCTTCTCTACAGGGGTGATGTAACTATCTTGAAGAGGTCTGCAGCACTTTAGGCGATGACGACATCAGGAGCGTTCATCTTCAGGGTTGGAACTAATTTTTTTATCAGCGGCTGAGCTGAAGTGGCACTCTGCACTCTATCGATCCACCCTCCTACCAGGGTAATCATGGTCCATGTGTTAATCCCCAGCAGTTGGGTACAGGATATTCTGTGCATGACTCTCTTGATATTCAAAGGGCATACTGAACCAATTAATTACAAAAAAAATGTGGCCTAATTCAGCCTAATTGGGTACTAGTCTACTTGTTCTGTAAGCACCAATTTTTGATGTCCACCCTGCCATGTCACGTTTAAAAGGGGGAGTTCATTTGGGCCTTGGCTGTATCTGAAACTGCTTACTTTCTCAAACTAAGTATGATGTCACATGGAGTATGGAGTCTATTCTGATTAAAAAATGCAAAAAAAATGGCCTGGGTCTTTACTAGATTGGCCATCATATTTACGTTTTATACTGGAGCTCGCTAGTCATACCCAACCATCCCCAGAATGCATTGCTACTATTCAGACTATCCAATTGAGGAGTTGCAACAAGCCAACAGGTGGCTTACAGATAAAAGTAACCATACTGTATTACATTTTATCTATGGTCAAATAATATTCAGATAACTATGTAGCTGTAAAAGTACCGCACATATATATTGATGTTACATTCTATATACAGCATGATAGTTGCGCTAGCTTATTTGATGTAGCTCAGACCAGGAATATGTTATTTAAGTCATTTGACAAGGTGAGGAAGCACATTCTTATGTTGCTAATCTCTATGTACAGATTCTACATAGAAATGTATGTGTTCCAAAAATATGTATAAATAGAAAACATATTTACTACTACTTTAGAAGAATGTGCTTAAAAATTTGTAAATTTCTTTCTTTCAAGTCATAGAAATGTATAATCTGTACACACGGGTTGTGACTTTAAGTTAATTGTACAGTTGTAGTCCGGGCTGCATTGACCAATGGTGTATCAGCAGGCTTTGGTGTATACTTGTAAGACAGTCAGTGTGGACAGCAAGAAACAGGAGCGGTATTCTTATGATGACTTCTGTGTCTGTTTAAACAGATGTGATGCAGATGTGAATGCCAGAAGGAAAAAAAAGGTGATGGCATCCTGGCTTTCAGGTTAGAATGCAGTACGCTGTTTGCTAGTTCATGATGTAGTAAGCAGTAATTGTTGAAATTGCTGTGTTTTTTTTGCATGATAACGTGGTGTACAGGACAGATTTTTTCTTCTTAAGATTTATTTTTGAGCTTTTACCTTTATTTAGATAGCACGGTGGCTAGAACAGGAAATCAGGAGGGAGCCATGGGAATGGCATACAGGAAAAGAGACGCAAGTCGGACTTCAACCGGGGCCAACCACTTGGATGAGTATAGCCTTCTTACATGGGGCGTGGCCTAACCGCTAGGCCATCAGCGCCCCAAGAATTGCTCTTCAAAAGTTATTTTACTCATAATCAGATAATATTTCTTTACAATAAATAATTCCAGTCATGACTGTTGGAAAAGAAAAAAATTGGAACCAGTCTATTGTATTCATGTTGGCAAACCTGTTAGGTGTGCTACTTGTAAATGGACCTGCAAAGAGCCCACACATTGATTCTTGACTACAGTTTTTTTTTGTTCATTTCGAACATACTAGCTTTTGTAAATTTCAAATATTGGGGCGGCTGTGGGTCAGTTGGTAGAGTCGTCTCTCTGAGGGTCGGGGGTCCGATCACCAGCTCCTGCAGCAACATGGCCGAGGTGTCCTTGGGCAAGACACTTAACCCCAAATTGCTTCCACTGCTTCGTCGGTGGTGTATGAATGCACATGAATTACAGTTGTGCTCATAAGTTTACATACCCTGGCAGAATTTGTGATTTTTTGGTCATTTTTCAGAGAATATGAATGATAATACAAAAACTTTTCTTTCACTCATGGTTAGTGGTTTGGTGAAGCCATTTATTATCAAACAATTGTGTTAGCTCTTTTTAAATCATAATAACAACAGAAACTACCCAAATGACCCTGATCAAAAGTTTACATACCCTAGTTCTTAATATCGTGTATTGCCCCCTTTGACATCAATTACAGCTTGAAGTCTTTTGTGGTAGTTGTGGGTGAGGCACTCAATTTTCTCAGATGGTAAAGCTGCCCATTCTTCTTGGCAAAAAGCCTCCAGTTCCTATAAATTCTTGGGCTGTCTTGCATGAACTGCACGTTTGAGATCTCCCCAAAGTGGCTCAATGATATTGAGGTCAGGAGACTGAGATGGCCACTCCAGATCCTTCACTTTTTTCTGCTGTAGCCAATGACATGCCGACTTGGCCTTGTGTTTTGGATCATTGTCATGTTGGAACGTCCAAGTACGCCCCATGTTCAGCTTCCGGGCTGATGAGTGCAAATTTTCCTCCAGTATTTTCTGATAACATGCTGCATTCATCTTGCCATCAATTTTGACCAAGTTCCCTGTGCCTTTGTAGCTCACACATCCCCAAAACATCAGCGATCCACCTCCGTGTTTCACAGTAGGAATGGTGTACTTTTCATCATAGGCCTTGTTGACTCCTCTCCAAATGTAGCGTTTATGGTTGTGGCCAAAAAGTTCCATTTTGGTCTCATCACTCCAAATAACTTTGTTCCAGAAGTTTTGAGGCTTGTCTCTGTGATGTTTGGCGTATTGTAAGCGGGCTGCTTTGTGGCATTGGCGTAGTAATGGCTTTCTTCTGGCGACTCGACCATGCAGCCCATTTTTCTTCAAGTGCCTCCTTATTGTGCATCTTGAAACAGCCACACCACTATTTTTCAGAGAGTCCTGTATGTCAGCTGAAGTTATTTGTGGGTTTTTCTTCGCATCCCGAACAATTTTCCTGGCAGTTGTGCCTGAAATTTTTGTTGGTCTACCTGACCGTGGCTTGGTTTCAAAATAATCCCAAATTTTCCACTTCCTAATTAGAGTTTGAACAGTGCTAATTGACATTCTCAAATCCTTGGATATCTTTTTATATCCTTTTCCTGTTTTATAAAGTTCAACTACCTTCTCCCGCAGATCCTTTGATAATTCTTTTGCTTTCCCCATGGCTCGGAATCCAGCAACGTCAGTGCAGCACTGGATGAAACATACAGGGGTCTGTCAGGAGCCCAGAAACTCACTGACTTTTTATACACACACACACTGATTACAAGCAAACAGATCACAGGTGAGGCAGGTTACCTTCAGTAGCCATTTAGACCCATGTGTGTCAACTTGTGTGTATGTTATCTGGCCAAAACCTCCAGGGTATGTAAACTTTTGATCAGGGTCATTTGGGTAGTTTCTGTTGTCATTATGATTTAAAAAGAGCAAACACAATTGTTTGACAATAAATGGCTTCACCCAACCACTAACCATGAGTGAAAGAAACATTTTTGTATTATCATTCATATTCTCTGAAAAATGACCAAAAAATCAAATTCTGCCAGGGTATGTAAACTTATGAGCACAACTGTACTTCTGATGGTCTCCCTACTTAGCAACCACTGCCATTAGTGTGTGTATGGGTGTAAATTGGTAGATGTGACATGATTTGAGTAGTCAGAAGACTAGAAAAACGCCAAATAAACTCAAGTCCATTTACCATTAGCCATTCTGTGTTAATGTTGCAGGCACTTTAGTGCTCACATTTTTTATACCCAGAGGGGTTAAAATGAATGGTTGTCCAGGCTTCACATCTGGGTCCAATGTCTACTCCAAATTTGTACTGAGCCCATATTGTATTCAAAATGAGATATTGGTAGCGTCCATTCAATGAACCTCGGAAAGCACTCAGAATCATAGAATAGAATATATTTATTTGTCATTGTACACGTACATTGAAATGTGGTCAGTGCAAAAACCTTACTGGATTCGGTAAAGTGGCCGTTATAAAAGAGCTTCTAAAATAATATTTTAAAAAATTAAAACGAGGACTCTAAAAACACATCACACCACACTTTTACACGCATTCGCAGCTGGGGTACAGATTTGAAATGACAGATTACACAATCATTGTTTTGCAGTGTTAAGTGACGCTCTCGGGTAGAAACTGTTTTTCAGTCTGTTAGTCTGGGTTTTAATTGTCCTGAAACGCCTGCCTGAGGGCAGCAGTTCAAACAGAGAGTGTCCAGGGTGAGATAGATCTTTCTGAATGCTCTGGGCTTTTTTGAGGCTGCGGGAACTGTATAGGGGAGGGGGAGGGGCAGCCGATGATCTTTTGGGCCGCGGTGATGACCCTCTGAAGCGCTTTCCTCTCTGCTGCTGTGCAGCTGGTAAACCACACACACTCGCAGTATGCCATCAGATGTCTTCAATTCCTTTATATTGAAAACACTTTTGAAACACTTCATTTGTACACCAATTAAAAAAACAACAAAACTACAAGTTGTATCTCTCTGCAGGAAGCTTTACAAACAACTTACAGTCTATTAAACGGACAATAACACCATGACATGCATCAATGAACTTCATATCCGTAGTGTTTCTGACTGTAATAACACCAACGATATCACCACGCTTGGACAGTTTTCATACTGCTTTATTCCACACTTTTCCAGTAACATACAGCCTACGCTTTGTCTTAACATCAGTGTATGTTCGCTACAATATCCCATGAAAAAGGATAAACAGAAGTTCAAACATGATCTTATAAGCTGATTTTAGGGGTTGTTGCAGCACCTCTTAACCCCTTCTTCCCACATTTATGTTCACTCTCAAACTCAAAAATGCTCTTCAAATACTGCTGCTCATGGCAAGCTGGAGTGTGTGAGCAGTCTGCTGTCCAACTGTAGTTGGCTTTGCCCCTAAATTTTTTTGCAGTGTTTTGTTATTCAGTCCGTGATGACTCGATGTGTAGTGTCAGAAAATGATGTTAATATCACATGGCACAATTAGTCAACACATTTCAGAGAACAGAACTATTTATTTCTGACAGGCTGTCTGGGACACACATCACCAATGTTTGATTTGTTTGGCTAATGACAACAAAATGTATGTATGCTGAAAGAAAAATCAATGCAGACATACATTTTTGAAGACTTGCGCTTGAGATTTTGTTTTCCTTTGTGTGATATCTGATAAATGGATGGTCTACATTTTTATCTTCTGTGTTTACCTCCCTTTTCACTTTGTTAGTTTGGCCATACTGTGCTCCACCGACCACGTTTCGTGGTCCATGGTTGATTTGGTAAGATGAACTGGTATAAAATCTGGTAATAATGACCAAAAACTAAGCCTAAATGTCGTTGAATTGAAAGTAAGGAACGTTAAATCTCTGGAAAAACAAAAATAAAAAAGCATCCGTAATGGTTTCCCAGATGCATTTATTATTGGGCTTGATTGTGCTCTTATACGCATTAGTCATTCCACTGTTCCTGCCATTTTAAATATGACACAAACCCCTGTTTTCTAGGTAGTACCGTGTGCTACTTTTAACTGAGAAAATTTATCTGAGAAATTTATCTGAGAAATTATCCTGTGTCCCGGACACAGGATAATTAGCTATCATTGCTTATAAATGAACCACCTGGAATACAGCGATGTAAATGGAGAAAAAATATGAATCATGAGGGGGTTTGAGTATTTACTTTGGAACTGGATGTAAAACTCAACTCTTTTTTTTAAATAACACTTTTTTTTTTAAAGATTTACTTTTGGGCTTTTTATGCCTTTAATGGAGAGGCAGGGAACAACATGCGGGAAGGAAGCCACAGGTGGGATGTGGACCCTGGCCGCCCGCTTGAGACTAGCCTCCATACATGGGGCGCGCGCACTAACCACTGCGCCACCAGCACCCCTTAAATACCACTTTTCATACATAAAGCATGCAGCCCAAATTGCTTCTTGAAAGAACAGAGAGACAGGAAATAAAAACTGAAATTGATCTATAACATACAAAATCCTAAAAGGCTAAAGCAGGAAAGAGGGTGATACAATTATTAAAAACACAACATAAAAGCTAATACAGTAGGGGCTCTGCAGCACTCTGGAGCAGAGAGCAGAGAGAGAAGACTCAGGACCTTGTGTGTGTCCCAGGAAGTGTAGCTTTTTCTTCTACCATACAGTAGTAGAAAGCTTCCTTCGATATTGTGTCTCTGCATGGTTTTGAAAATTGACTGCTCAATCAAAGGCCCAAATCAACAGAGTCACATGAAAATGCAGGATATTTTTGTACAAACCATAATCAGACAGGCACAAAAAAATCTCATGTTCTCCATCCTGAGTACCAGCTCCTCCCCTCAGTACGACGATACACGCTTCCCTTAGGCAGGAACAACCGTTTGAAAAAATCCTTTGTCAACTTTTCTATCAAAGCCCTCAACACCACCTAAGCTGTGAAGTGTGTATGATTGTATGAGTATGTGGAGGCGAGTGTGTGTGTGTAGATATGTAGCTGTACCTGCAGTCGTTAATTACTGTTCATACTTATTACATACTTAGTAGTTTACTACGATCACAGTTTAATGATTAGTTAACTGACATTTTTTACTGATTAATTAATTTACTGCATCAGAGCACTGTGAAGTCCAAGGCAAATGTCCCACTGGGACAATAAAGTTAATCTTATCTATCTTACCTGAAATAATAAATCAAAATCAAACAGATGTAAAAAAAAACAATAATAGAAATGTTGACCAAGGCTATATAATTACTCCAAATCTGACTTTTCAGAAAAGCTCCAAAAGTCAGTTTAGGTCAATAGTTACTGCACTGTTCCAGAGTCCTTAATAGACATCTTTTTCCTCCACTCTCTTGTAATAATGAAGGATTTTAAGATTATGATGGTAAATAAGTTCAATGAGCCATGATGTAATGCTTACATTTCTTAAAATAAACAGTTTTCTTCCTGCATTCATATGGTCGTCTTTAGTGCACTGTATTTTTCAAAAATGATCTACTACCGCTCCAAATGTCTATCTCCGTCCCTGGTCTAACAGCCAGTCACGTTTGTGTCCTTCTGTCAGTGTTCCCTGAGAAAACATTCCACCGCACAGCTCTAGCGCACACTGGATCATAGCCATACAGCATGTCCCAGTTTTTCGGATGTTTTTGAGAGACCACAGGGGCTTACTGCGGTTCATTATAAATTGTTAAACTTTTCAGTTAGTAATATGTACAATCTGACAACTGCTTGTGGGACACCAAAAGTTAATGACATCTTGAGTCTGATAACTTTATGTGTGCTAACATAAGCTGCATTTATTGAGCTGTATAATCCTCTAAAATCACAATATGGCTCAATCACATTCTTTTAATGAGCCAAAGTTGTTTTTCAGTTGAAACTGAAAATGTAAGTCAGGGTTGGGTGAAATTATTCATTATGCTTGGAAAAGATCACCATTAGTCATTACCAGCCGTATGACCAATGCTTCCACTTTTCTCTTCGCCAGCCAGTATGAGCTGGATTAATTTTCTGAGGTCCTTAATTATGGCACACACTCTGGGTGCTTCATCTTCTCCCATTTAATAATGGCCCTGGAAAGATAACAATAAATTGCATGTTTATTACAGCTTCATCTATGTCATTAACACGATCATAGCTCAGAAGTTATTTTGGCCGTGTGCGTACCTGAAGTGCTTCTTGGTGACTGACTTGTGGCACGTGCAAACAAGTATTGTTAACCATAATTTTCTTGATTTTTCCAGCTTCTTTTATGACTTCTCTTTCATCCAATGGATTGGCCATTTTTCATGTTTCATGTATTTAACTGGGAAAACTTTGCTGAGATGAAACAAAAATTCAATAGTGTCCCTGCCAAGGCATGAAGCATCATAGTAACAAAGTGTCTGACAAACAATGAGAAGCCATATGCTACACAAATATACAGCAAACTGAAACTCCTTTTACCCCAGTTCATTTCTGACCTTTGGAGCAGAGAGTAAGACACGTTCCTGGGATCAAAGATTGTAAGTTCCTCTTCTGTTTGATGCAACAAGCCAATGTGTAAGTCATCTACAAAGAAGACCCACCAATACGTGCATACAACTACTTGCTCACTCTGGGTTGGGACTGATATGAATATAGTAGAAATTGTATGAGTACAGCCTGCAAGTTGGACCGACAGGCTGGTTTGACATTGGTGAAGACAATGAATTACATTATGGTTGATGTGCAAACTCTCATTGGTAATCCTGACCTTTAGGGGGCAACCAGATAGATTGTGACTGATCCAAGAGAGGAACATTTTTCTTTTTCAGGTTCGCTAAACCAAGCCTTACAGACAGATTAAAAAGCTTGGGCACCCGCAGGGAACCTGCTCCCTTGAATTGACAGAAGTCAGTTGTGGTGGTTTGGGCATCTGATAAGGATACCTCCTGGATGTACCAATTCCAAGTCCAAGATCAGCTCGTTTAAAGCTCCTATGAGAAACCTGTGGTTGTGTATTTGTTGACCCGTGGACAAAACAGGATAACTTACATATTTGATGATTCTGGTTAGTAGATTTATAATAAGTGTATTTGAAACAAAAGTCCCATCCTGGCTTGAAAGTTAAATGTATCTCTCATTTAGAATACTTGTTCTGTAAAAAGTAATCAAAGGCCTCCCTAAACATGCTGTCAATAACTTGGTGTGACACCTACCCTGAAGATGCAGTTTTTGGCATAAAACAAACAAACGGAGAAATTGTTAATCCTTATGCCGATGATATCGTTTGGTTTCGTAGATCATATGGAGGCATCAGTATTATTTTCAGTCCATTTCATAACCAGCTAAAAACTTTGCAGGAGCTTTAAATAATGCAAACCACATCATGTTCTCAAATATGTCAAATGTCAAAAACATGCAGTTCTACTTAGAATAGACACAGGGGAGGGGAGGGGACGGGGCAAGAAATCAAAATACGAAGCCTGTGCCAATGGTCTCAGTACAATTTCTGCCTGGCTTTCAATACTCCATCTGGCCTTTCGGGATTCCCTGAGGAGAAGCTGAGAATATGACTGGCCACCGTGACACAGACCCAGACAATCTGTCAGAAAAGGCCGGATGTCCAGATGGATTTATTTTAAGAGAAATAAGAATTTGTACACTAATGCGTCATGCCATCATGCACAGTTAATGGCTTTTTATTCTGCAGCTACTGCTGGTCATTCAGATGAGGCAGTGCC